>NC_088356.1:43264732-44464732 GCF_036884655.1 Musa acuminata AAA Group
GGCTTAATCATCTCTTTGAAGCGAAAGGCTTTCCTACACCATCTAAAGCGAGAGTTCTGAGCCGAGAAGAACCAAAGTTCAAGAAGAAACCTCTGCAGAAATTCTTGGCGACAATGGTTGGAGGTACGCTATTTCGTTTCCGCATTAGTTTTATTGTGTTTCTATTACAATGATTTAGAAACACAAGTTGGCTTCATTAAAATTTCTTACAGATGTGACATAACATCAAATTGTGTATATGCCATACTCCTTAATGATCTTATCACGATCTGATTCCTATTGTATAGATCTATAAACATCATAATATATACAACATGCGACATAAAGTGAGAAAATACCAATAATAATAAGTAAAAAGATTGCATAGCGTGTCACATATGTCATCACTCATGTGATTGGCTTGCAGAGCACCTATGACTAGCATCCACGTACTCCTAAACATAGTAAGACTACGAAACGTCGTCATTAGCATTTCATCCAAACTAGTTATACACTTATTACTTAAGTTTCCTTACCTCTTCAATTTTGATCTCTTGTGATTGTCACATCAATTTATCATATTAATCACGTATCTACTCCGGTTCTAAATATGGTGTCTCCATATAAAAAATTATTTAAATCCACTTCTAACTATAGTAAATTATGTATTTTTGAGTGTCTATAATTTCCATGGTTAAAACCTTACACCCATAACGAACTAGAAGCCCGATCAAAACCATGTGTTTTCTTAGATATTTTACTAATCAAAATATCTTTAAATGTTTAAATCCATCAACTAAAATAATTTTTATTTCTTGTCATGTTAATTTTATTCTTATAAATCACTTGACTCTTTTCTACCTGGACTAACTTTCAATAATTTTATTGATTGGATTCCCTAAATTTATAAGTTATCTATTATTATTTTTGTTTAAATTGAAACATCAACCCCACCCACCAATCCAAACATTTTATCCACTCATATCCCACTAGGTCTTTCCTTAATATGCATAATGAACAACATATTATCTAATTTATCCAAGTGTCTCGTGAGAGTGTCACACAACAGAAGAATTCCCCTACTTTAAATTCTACTCATTCGATACGTTTTAATGATGTCATTGACCATACACCAAATCATCTAATGATTATCAAATCAAAAAATCAAGTATTTAAACTAAATAAATAATTTATTATTTTTATAAAATAATCTTAAAATTTTATTTTTGAGTCTTCTACTATTAACCAAGCTTTAAAAATTTTTGAATAATGAGCAACAATATTTGAAGAATATAATAATTTATTATGAAATGGTACATGGGATTAAGTCTCATCCCATCCACGTTGAAACCTTATAGGGTGCAAATGGGTTTTTCGCATCAAACGAATTCCTGATGGATCCATTAGTAAGTATAAAGTAAATTATTGTAAAGGGATTTCATCAACATCTAAACTTTAAGTACCATGATATATTTAGTCCAGTTATGATACAATAACAATTCGTATTATTTTATACCTTGTTTTGTCTAACAAGGAGGTGGACGGTTGAAAGTGAATAATGCATTTCTTTATGATCATATTTTTTATAATATATTTATGTGACAATCTCTAAGTCTTATTGATTATAATCTTCCTCAATATATTTGTAAGTTATATAAGGCTTTTTATGATCTCAAGTAATCCTCTCATGCTTGGTATCATTAACTTCGAATACATCTAATCTAAGTTGGATTTCATTATTCTTAATTTGATAATTCGTTATTCATTTATTCTCGTAAAGACATAATCATTTTTTTTCTAATTTATGTGGATGACTTAATTATTACTATAGTAAACCAATCATAAATAATTAATTTATTCAATAACTTAAAAATAAGTTTTCTATCAAGATTTTAGGTCACTCAATTATTTTTGTTGACGTTCAAGTAATCCAGTACTTGCTTTTCTTTTTCTATCAAATGTTAGACTTTCTTAATAGTCCGCTGTTTGCCTTTAGGAATAATGGAAATAATAATAATAATAATAATAATAATAATAATAATGACTAATTCCTTCGGCTGCTCCGAAGCAGTAACACTCTCCCGGCACGTGTCCTGCTACTCCCCCCCCTCCCATAGCTCCCTCGTCTCTGCGGATACCGGGCCCTACCATAACAGAGCCTGTAACCAACCAAACTTTTTTGCGTCAAATTAATTACTTATTTTTTCCTCTATTAATAAAAATAAATAGCATCTCCTTCTTCCCCTTCGCTCGGTACGCTTCTGCGATCTCGATCCTTAAGCTTACCGTTTACACGCTAAGCCGCCATTGACGAACTCGCCGCGCCTTCAAACGTCCCCCACGACCCTCCTCCCACTCACACCGCTTCCGTCCTTTCTATCCTGGCGGATCCTTCTGCGTCGCCCAGATGCTGACGTGCATCGCCTGCTCGAAGCAGCTCGGCGGCGGCCACGGCCGCGAGGACGACGACGTCACCATTGGCGCCGCGACGCCCAGCGCAGGTCGGGGCATTAAAGACCTCACTGCCCAGGTGGCCGATCGCTTGATGTGGTTTCGTTCTGTTTTAGGCTTCCTCTCGGTTATTTGGCCTGATCTCAAGTTTTCCTTCTTCGGATCAGATTAAGGAGATGGCGTTAAAGGCGACGGGGGCGTATCGGCACTGCAAGCCGTGTGGGGGGGCGCCGGAGGACGGGCTGCGCCACCTCCACGGGGACTACGCTTGCTCGGAGGCGGCGTCGGGATCGGACTGGAGGACCATCGGCAGCGCTGCGTGGACTCCGAGGACTGCGACGTCCCCGATGATGGGGCGGGAGCTGAAGGAGATCTCCAGCGGCGAGAGGACTCCGTCAGTGAGCGGCTGGACGGAGGCCTCGTCGGCGGTGGCGTCGACGTTCCCAGAGGACGGCGAAGAGGAGGAGCCCAAGGAGTGGGTGGCCCAGGTGGAGCCCGGGATTCTGATCACCTTCCTCTCGCTCCCCCACGGCGGCAACGACCTGAAGAGGATCCGGTTCAGGTACTCCGTTTCCGTTCTCATCTCATTCTTGTTCATCATTGATACAGTGGCACCAAACAAACCTTTTGCTCAATCAACTAATTCGGTTTTAAATCTGTTTTTTCAAGATTAATTTACGTTATGCTGTTAATGATAAATTATTTTTGCTTTAATATTTACTTACTTCCGTCAAAATTTTCCGAAATTTTACGCCGTAAATCGTGATGGAACAACAGCGAGTATTTTCATCAGTTACATACTTTTACAGAGGCATCGCAGCTTTATTTTTGTGGTTCCTAAACTTTTTGTATCTCGAGATTCGTGCAGTAGAAGACCGGCATCTGTTGATCTTTTGGAATTCTGAATAGCCAATACGGTGATGGATTTTTGTTCCGCTTCGTATACATTGGCGGATCGCCCGATGTTGTGCATGTTTCATTTCCCGGTTCCAAATTTGTTCTTTAGTTCGTTTTGTCTCATAAATTAGTGGCGGTTCGAAATCTAGAATGACGGTGAAAGGCCGCTTCTCCTTCCTCCGGGTGTGAGAAAAGGCTTTAGAACAAGCAAGCAGTCCCTTGCTTCGCTTTCGTTGGGGTTGATGGCCCACTGTGCTTGAGCTTTGTGCAAATGTAGCTGTTATAGAATAAACTCTGTAGACCGTGACAGCCATTGAATTCTCTTAATGAGCTGGGGACTCCCTCTCTCTATCTGTCACTCGAAACTGCAGACACGCACGCCCACCTGTGGGTCTCGGATGCCTTCATCATGCCTTCCACCCTGTTGATCATTGTGTCTGCTTAAATGAACTCTAGCGGATTAGGTTAGGGAAGGTTTTGAGTTTTATGTCGGCACTGGATTTGGATCCATGCATATGACCTGCTTGAAACGATTACGTAGTTTACAGAAGAACATATTAATGTTTGACCATCTGATTTGTCTGAATGCTGAAAAGTTAGATGCGGTTGGATGCCATGATATCATTTTGGCCAATAGGAAAGCATGAAAATCCTACAAATTCTGCAATAGCAAGTTTCTTAGCAGTTGTGTTGCTTTTTCTCCATGTATTTTTTGAAGCAGTGCAAAAATGAAACCCAATGCATATGATATCTTGGTCAATGACTTACATTTTTGCAAAATAATATGATTTCTTTTCTGCACTTCACAGACCCCATAGCTGGAATCTGATATGATTTAGAAGTATTTTTCTTAATGGAAGTCATCATGGAATGGGTACAGATATTTGGCATGAAGGCTAGTCCATCTTGAACTAAATAATACAAACTTCAAGTATTGACTTGAACTTCATAGAATTTATTCATGCTATCACTAGATTCAGGTCATTTCCTGTTCTTGTTGGAGGATACAGTTGTTTAATGCTGATTATTTATGTTCTTGTAGATGGTCATGTATGATACAGAATTATATTGTTGGACAATTTTTAGATCGTGATCGAGTTTCTAAAGCTTCCCTAATCAATTCCCGGTTCACGATTAAATTTTGCTTGCATTAGTTATATACATGCCATTCTTGTTGTCTTTGGTAGCCGAGAGATGTTTAGCAAGTGGCAAGCCCAGAGGTGGTGGGCAGAAAACTATGACAAGGTCGTGGAGCTGTACAATGTCCGTAGATTCAATCGCCACGCCATGCCTCTTCCGACACCACCAAGATCTGAGGATGAGGTGAAAGAAGCCTACCCGATGTGAATCATTTTTCCACATCTTATTGTGTTCTTATTTCCATCAGGCCTTTGTTCATCGTTGCTTTAACCATTTGCTAGAGCTCAAAGGACAGCCCGGTGACTCCACCACTCAGCAAAGAGCGGCTGCCTCGCAACCTCTACTTAACCGGTGACGCTGGGATGGGTTACTCATCATCTGATTCTCTCGAACAACATTCAAGTTACAAATACCATGGCCATCACCACACACGCCATGCATGCCACTACTATGACTCTGGTGGCCTCACGTCAACCCCGAAGCTGTCGAGCATCAGCGGGTCAAAAACAGAAACATCGTCCATGAATGCTTCACGGAGGACGAGCTCATCCGCTGAGGAGTTGGATCGATATGGGGAGCTCTCGGCATCAGTTAGCAATGCTAGTGATTTAGAGAGGGAATGGGTGGAAGAGGATGAACCTGGTGTCTACATCACAATTCGCGAGTTACCTCGAGGTATCAGGGAACTTCGCCGTGTCCGATTCAGGTCAGAGACTCACTCCTATCTTTTAATTGCCTTCAGCTGAATATTTTCCTTTTAACCTTCATCTTTGGATGCTCGTTCTGCAAACATTTTGATTGGCATTTCTAACATGAGTGTTTACCTAACTCATATAAGAACCTCATGAAATTAGGCGTTTTAGATGAGGTTCTCTGCTACCTGGATCATCAGTCTCAATTAAACCTAAAACATTCTGTTAAGAAATGACTTTTTACTTCATCCAGATGAGACCTTGCATCTTCATCATCTCTTCCTGTTTATTTGTTGGGGCATTTACTTTCTTATTTTAGGCGAAATTAGTGTATGTGTCCCATAAAATCAACCTTCCATTTATGTGATATTTTCTATTTTAATGCCATCATAATTTTGCAGCCGGGAGAGGTTCGGAGAGATGCACGCGAGGTTATGGTGGGAGGAGAACCGTGCAAGGATACAAGAACAGTATCTTCGATAACAAAGCAAGCAGATAAACATACAGCTGTTCTTTGCTCCAGTTTGCAACTTAGTTGTCATTAGAACTTGCTATATTTGAAGTTGTGTGATTAAATATGCAGGAGGATTGTTTGCGAGTATACTTGCGCAAAGTTGGCTCGAGATGGCTGTCAGTGTATTTTGATGGGTGGATCAGTAACTAAGAACATTGTATTACAGCAGAACCCTTGGACGTCTTGAGCTCGCT
Source organism: Musa acuminata AAA Group (assembly GCF_036884655.1). Lineage (NCBI taxonomy): Eukaryota > Viridiplantae > Streptophyta > Magnoliopsida > Zingiberales > Musaceae > Musa > Musa acuminata. The sequence goes on from NC_088356.1 coordinate 43,270,600, forward strand.
CAAGCAATAGCTTCAACTAATAGCCAGAGGAGTCACCCTCGGAATCCGTATCATGTCTGAAAGAGAATATTGACTTGGATGGCATGCAGCGGTCACCTTCGAAGACGACGCGGTCGCCGATGATCTCAGGAGCGACTACTTTTTCCTTCTTACCCACAGTCGTGGATACGTTGCCGGTGATGTGGCACTTGATTCGGCCTCCGAAATGACAACCGTCGGATGCTGTCACTGTGCCCCAAGTAAGCGCGGGACCCACACGATTACGTGGTCAACACGCATCGACACAGGCTCGGTGTCTCGCAGCGCAGCACGTAACCTCCTCTTAGCGGTTGTAATCATGTTAGTCCATGGAATGAAGTAACACGCCAGACCTACACCTGGCAGTTACACGTCCAAACCTGGATCAAACCGTTCCACTTTTTCCCGCACCTCTTCCTCACACACGCCGCAACACCTGACCCTTTTCACCCGGTAACCTTGCGTTCCTTTTTTGCCTATTTGATCAGGTTGTTTTCATATATATATCCTTACACGATTTGGAAATAGCACTTTATCTACATCAGTATGGTTTATCCCAACTGCTTTCGATTAAAAAGTTTATCAAAATATAAATTTTATTATTATATTTTTTATTTTTAAGATTTAAAAATAATATATATATTTTATATTATGAGAATATTAAGATGGATATATATTAAAAAAATATTTAAAAAATATTTTTATTCGTAAATAACTATATATCGATTTAATAAAAATAATATATAAAAAAATAGTCAAGATGATATCAGCATGTGATTAGAAAATCTTTGGAATCTGATAATTAAAAAGATGAAATAATTAATATTAGTGATAAAAATATAATAGAAGATGTTTTGGGAATGAGTCATCGACATTCTAGTCAGCCTCACATGGTCCAAACTCGTATACGTAGGATTGTCCGAGATGCCTTTAGGGTGAAAACGTGAAGTTCCTAATATACTACTTGCATGAAGATCGAGATCGAGAGAGTTTCCTAATTTGGTTCTTCAGACGCTCAGGTTAGTTTCCTAAAATGGTCAAAAAGATTATCCCACTTTTTATTGTGTTGAAGATGAGCTTTTATACATGATCGTAGACGATCAAAATATTTAATGAAATATTCTATTTGGAGGTAGCCTCTAACTACCTCTAACAGTCTCCCCTTGCCTCTTATCCACATGAGCAATAAAGAGGGAACATTTCATAATCACTTACTTTGGACACTTTGTCCACGTGGGCATACAAGTGAAAGGTGACATTTGTTTTCTCTTTTCATTTTGGACACAACGTGGCGATTACGAGTCGGATGACAATTAGCTATTGGTGTACTTTGTATCATTTGTCCCCTCCACACTCAGGCATGTTTTGGGGCTCTTGTGAGAGGGATATGAAGTACAACATCTAGTTCGTCTGACACATCAAGCTTATGTATCTTTAATTGGTTCTCCAACTTTGTGCGTTAGGTGAACACCGACAAGGTCGAGAGCACCGTCGTCTTGAATTGATGACCTTTGTCACTCAACAAGAGGTCACTCCTCACTAATAGACCCTCCTCAGTAGAGGATCAATCTTTATTAACGTGAACCTAACCCTCCTTCGAGTTTAGAGGGTTGCGGGTGCTACTAGTGGTGATCCATTGTCGACCTGCTCCTCATATCATCAAAAAATGCATCTTGGTTGGATGGGGTCAGGTTTAGCGACGTCTATGACTTGACGATGACCACATGCGAGGAGAGGGCCAGGTTTCACGATTGTTGCATCTCGGGTGGAGGAGAGGGTCGGATTTTTTTCGATTTTCATGCCTTAAGCGCAGCAGAGAGTCGAGTTCCCTAACCTCCCTACCTCGGGGAACCTGACCCTCTCCTTCATCGTAGGTGTAGAGGTCGAATAACCTGACCCTCTCCTTCGCTCAAGATACAACGTTTGGGAAACATGTCCCGCTCATTGCCTGTAGTCATCTCGAGCCATTGAGGTGAGGAAATCCGACCCCCTCCTTTGCTCAAACCGTGGCGGTCGAAAAAACTAGCCCTCTCTTTCACCTGAGGTGGGGAGGTCGAGAATCTCACCCCCCTCCTCTGCTTGAGGCGTGGAGGTTGGAAAACTTGATCCCCTCCTCCCCTCAAGATGCTATGGTCAGGAAACCTAACCATCACCTTCGCCAGAGACATGGAGGTTTGGAAACTCGACCCTCTCTTTTCCCATGGTGATCACTGAGGTGTGGAGGTCGAAGAACCCAACCTTGTCCTCTGCCCAAGTCGTGGCAATCGACAAACTTGACTAATTCGGAAAGAGACGTGGAGGTTGGGAAACTCTACCTTGTCCAACCAAGATGTGTCCCTCAATAATACAAGGGGTAAGTCAGCAATGGATCACCACCAATAGCGCCTGCAACCCTCTATACTTGAAAGAGAGTCATGTTCACATAAGTAGGGATTGATCCTTTACCAATGAGGGCCCGTTAGCAAGGAGCAATCCCTTACCGAGGGACGAGGATCATCAATTTAAGACATCGATGCCCCCCAACCACGTTAGCATTCGCTTAATGTGCGAAATTGAAAAACCAATCAAAGAGGCATAAACTTGATGTGCCAAATATATTATATGTCATACTTCGGATCCCTCTTATGAGAGCCCCGAAGTATGCCTGGCGGGGGGGGGGGGGGGACAAATGATATGGAGTACACCGTTAATCAATTGTTATCCGACACATGATCGTCATGTGGTGTCTAGGGTGGAAGGAGAAGACATAGGCCACACTCTACTTATCTATTTATGTGGATAAGGGTCTAAGGCATGCATTTTTGGATTGTTCTCTTTTATTGCCCGTGTGGATAAAAGGTCAATGACAGATTATTGGAGGTAGTTAGAGGCTATATCTTTGTAGAATATTATATAAAATATTTAATTCATTATGATTAGGTATAAAAGCTCATATTCAATATGATAAAAAGGGGAGGTTATCTTTTTTATCACTCTCGTCCACACTCATGTATATATCTCGAGTTATTAACTTGGGCGCCTGAGTGACCATGTCAGGAAACCTTTCTTGATCTCGGTCTTCGTATAGATGGCACATTGGGAGCTTAACATTTTTATTTTAGAGGTACGTCGGACAATCTTGTATATACGAGTTCGGACTACGTCAAATTGACCAGGATGTCAATAACTTATTCCTGTAATAAAAAAAAATTAATAATTTTTTTAAACTTAATTAAACATATATTTTTTTTTGCTGAGCTCAATGACAATAAAGCATCTATGTAGCTAACTCGTAATAGTTGAGAGTTTTAATTTTATTGTTGTATTAGTAGTATTTATTTTTTATTAGATAATAAATTAACTAAATTAAATCTATTATTTATATTTTAGGAATATAATATGATAAGTAAAATCAGTAGGGATAAATTTGAAAATAACTGTTTTGAAAGGAATATATATATAGTTATATGCTTGGTTGATTTCTGCACCCAAAATTGCCCCCTGATCCGGTCTGTTCCCCTTCCCTCTGCACTGCACTCTCTCTAGAAGCGAAGAGCGAAGGAGATAGGAAAGTTGCCCTCTCGTCCAATCTCGCGCTTCGTTCCCGCAAACCCTAATTGTAGATCTGGTGGCGAACGACGGCGGAGATGCTTTCAGTGCTCCCCGCCGCCACGCCCGCCGTAGTCTGTCACTTCTTGTCTGGAGAGCCGCTCGTGCCCTTCTTGCAACCCTAACCCTCGTCCTTTGAGGCTTGATTGAATAAGGTTCGGGTTAGATTATTTTTGCTTGGTATTGGTCGTGGAGATGGAGGAGAGGTTGTAGACATAGGTTCGAGGCCAGAGTTTGAGACGCCGCCGCCGGAGGACGCGGAGCTGGCGGCGGCTGCGACAGAGGCGGAGGGGGAGGAGGTGGCGAAGCTCCACCTGCCTGCTGAAATCGATTGGGAGATGCTGGACAAGTCGCGCTTCTTCGTCCTCGGCGCTGCCCTCTTCTCCGCCGTCTCCGCCGCTCTCTACCCGGCGGTCGTCCTCAAAACCCGCCTCCAGGTCTGTCACCCCGCGCCACCCTCCGCCTGCGCCGCCGCGGCCGCCATCCTCCGCAGGGAGGGCCTCCTTGGCTTTTACCGTGGCTTCGCCACGTCCCTCGCCGGCACCGTCCCCGCCCGCACCCTCTACATGGCCGCCCTGGAGGTCACCAAAAGCACCGTTGGCACCGCCACCATCCAGTTAGGCGTCTCCGAGACCACTGCCTCCGCTGTGGCCAGCGCGGTCGCCGGACTGAGCGCCGCCGTCGCAGCACAGGTTGTATGGACCCCCATCGATGTCATCAGCCAGCGGCTGATGGTCCAAGGCCATCACCGACTCACGAGTAAGTACCTCGGTGGGATAGACGCATTCCGGAAGATCGTCGCAAGCGACGGAATTCGCGGGCTTTACAGAGGGTTCGGCATGTCTATATTGACATACGCCCCCTCAAATGCTGTTTGGTGGGCTTCCTACTCGCTGTCCCAAAAGCTAATTTGGAGTGGAATTGGGTACTATCTTTGTCGTCTACGATTTGGCTTTGAAGAGCAAGAGTATGGAAATAGCAGCGGCGGTGCTGTGAAGCCTGAGTACAGGACAGTGGTGGTAGTGCAGGGGCTAAGCGCTGCAATGGCAGGTGGTGCGGCCGCGCTAGTGACAATGCCTCTGGACACGATTAAGACGAGGATACAGGTGATGGAAGGTGGGAAGGAGGGACCGATGACCATAGGTCGAACAGTAAGGAGCCTTATAAGGGAGGGAGGGTGGAGCGCATGTTACCGAGGATTAGGGCCAAGGTGGGCTTCAATGTCGATGTCTGCAACCACTATGATTACCACGTATGAGTTCCTGAAGCGTCTGTCCACAAAGAAGCAGGAGGGCTTCGATATATGATAATAAATATAATATGAATAACTGGTTTTCCTTCTTTCTGTGTGTAGGTTATTTTGGTTGTTTCTTTTTTTATCCCTTCAAAGAAAATAGGATACAAATCTTTGTTAAGATAGTGCTTTTGAGTTTCGGAGTAGTTTCATTCAAATGCATTCCAATCCATGGGTTCTGTGTTCTGAGGTTTTTTTTCTCTTGCAGACTTCAATATTTGATTGTGAAATTTGGGTTGCATGACTGACTGAGATATTGAAGGCTTTGTTTTGAGATGGTGTCTGGCCTTTCTTTTAAGTATTGTATTTGACATTTTCTGGTTTCAGAATGACAAGAAATGCCAACTATCAGCATAATTTAGGGCTTCATTGTCCATATCTTTATTCATTGACCTCCTTCCTTTTGCACATTCTGTTTGCTTATAGTATTATGGAATTCTTTAGCTAATATCAATGTTGGCTTTTCTTATGTCAAGTTGCAAAATGTTTTGCAGATTGGTGACAAAAGAAACTGTTTGTTCTATTCTTTTTAACCCAAGCATGAAAATCATCAATTCCCATGGATTCAGTTTGCATCATAATGGGTCCCTTTTCATTTCCCAAGAACTATATTGGAACAATTCTGACTTCAACCATCATCATTGGATGATTTTGGAACACTCTAGGTTTGGTCACTTCAGCCACATAATAGTTTAGGCAATACTCATGACTACAACTTAGTCTTCCTTCATCTTTGATCTGAACAGTACTTGTCGGCAGACTCAATCAAAGACATAGGCTTGACCTCCATTTTACTGTGTGTGGATCGGTTCTTAGAGCAATTTGATGAAGTCTGGAGACTGACATATACTCAAATCAAATAATCAAAGGTTCTTGAGAGTCTCTCCATTATATCTAGGGAAGATCAATGTCATGAAGTAGAAGAACCAAGGTGTCTATGCATCAAAGTTGGAAACTTGTCCAGCAACATTTGTATTTTTTTCATCACTAGTTTTAGCGACAATTTTATAAGATATTTTGGAGTCCAACCAGAGTTAAATTAATGTCCAAAGGCCCTAATATGGTACATCATATGTTAGGGTCCCTTTTCTTTTCTTTTTTTTCTCTAAACTTGTATACTTGTATTTGGGAGATTTTAGAGTTATCTGCAGATAATTAATTTCATAGGGTGATGGGATTTACTATCTTCCCATTAACTCCTATAAATATATGAATGAGCATGTAAGTGCTATAATACATGATAGTCTCTTGATATCTTCTCTCTCAAATCAATCATCTTTCTCTCTCTCTTCTCTATTTTTCTCCTTCAGAGTTCCTTTAAGAAGTCACTTAATAGAAAATGATACTTCTATTACACTTAAAATCGTTTGCATAGAAAAAAACCAAGTCTCTATTTAATAGTGCAAAATCATTCAATTGTCTTCAGCAGTGGATTATTATTTTCTCATGAATGTGTGAGTTTTTTTCATCAGCAGATTTAATGCCATAGTTCGGTATCAGTTTGGTAAATGTGATATTTGATCTGCATACTTTTTGTTTCCATAAGGTCATAAATGTCAATTTATCTCGTCATAGTATATAATAATTGTTATTCGAGAAATTTGTTGCAGTGGTAGTGACCAAGTAAAAAATTACCCTTCCTAAAATTTGACTTTAGTTTTCTGTAGAGTGATGTTAATTCAAGGATTTTAAGCCAAGTTTTTAAGATAATCTCTGCAGCGCCAGACCTGATATGCGAGTAGAGAAATTGGAAGAAGCAATAATATTTTGGTGAAAAGGTGGCATTAGCTAAACACAGGAAGTTGATTTTAATGAATTGATTCCTTATAAACATTTAATAAGCTAGTCAATTGGTGTGATCGGTCATTAAAATTGTTTCCTTTTTTATCTTTCTTTTTTTTGGTTTTGTCTGCAATATGATGGAAATTTTAATAAGCTTGTCATTTAGCAGCAACATGTGAGCTATTGTTGATGAAGAACATGATGGACTGATACTAATCTAATACAGGACAGGCGCATTGAGGGAACAAAGAACATGTATTTCTTTATTCGGGGATATGATAGCCATGGAGTTAATAGGGGGAAGATAATAGATGTGAAATAAGTAAGAAATGATGAATGTCAGACCGGTTTAGAGCGCCCGGGCGCGGTCCACGCACGCGGCTGAGCCCAATCGCTACGTGCTCAGGGCGAGCGTCTGAACCAAATCAGCCTTTGTTCGAACCGTATCCGAGCCATTCTAACGACAAGGTGGGCTAAACTAAACCAAATCAAGCCCGATCTAAACCCAACATCCCCCTCCCCCAACCCCTGTGACGCCATGGAAGGGACTTCTTTCCCGTGGAAGGTGCCCGGTGACGATTGTCCTTCCTTTGCGTGAAAGGCGGCTGTCGATTATAAGTCGGCCCTCCTCCCTCCTACCCTCTCGGTGTTGCTCTCCCTGTGCCTCCCCGCCGACGCCCGTCTCCCGTGCTCAGCCCCCCTTCTCTCTCTCTCTCTCTCTCTCTTTTTCTCTCTCTTTCTCTCTCTCCCAAGCAGAGGGAGATAGAGCACTCAGGCCGCCTCCTCCTCCCCCCGCTCCTCCCCCCGACAGCCCCCTTTCTCTATCTCCCAGCCGCGAGATCGCCGTGAATTTGCCATCTAGGGTAAGATCTCTCTTCCTGGTTCCTCTCCTTTCACTCACCTGGTCTCCATCGTTTCCATCAACAAAGTTGTGTGGTTCAGATTATAAGAGCGTTGTGACTGATGTTGCGTATTCCAGGGGTTCTGAGGTCTTTGAAGAGGAGGAGAAGACGATGGGGACGAGAGAAGTATACGAGGAGAAGCTCCGGAGAGGCAATCTACACCATGACCCCACGATTAATCCTGGCTTAGGCTCTGCTCGTTGCCCCCGTTGCCTCTCTCTCATAAACCCTAACTCAGTTCTGTATTTTTCCTTCTTCCTCTTGTGTTTGACTCTTTTTTTTTCCATTGAATACCGTTATTTCTTTGTAATGTGTGTTTGTCGCATTAAAATTAAATTTATTGACAGTTCATAATGTTTTTGTTTGAATTTATATTCTTTTTTCCTTGTTATTGTGTACTTATAAGTACTTCTGAAATGTGCAGGAACAAGAGGAATGGACCATCAACTCTGTTTTGCATGATGCAACTTTTGTGGTATATATCTCTCACGTTGTTGCATTTTTTGACCTGTTTGAATTTTTTTCTAAAGATCATACATATGCTGCCTTGTTCTGTTGACTTTGATTTATATCAGCTGTTATGTGTTGTGTAGGCTGGTTCAGGGGCTGGTGTGATGCTGAGTGCTGTCCATGGGATGAATATAGGTAGAGTGATATTAGCTCCCACTCTCAAAAAATTAATTGGTCCCTTGCCTTAATTGAGCTATTGAGATTGTTCTGAAAATGAGTTTTCTGGGTATTTCTGATAGGGATTCCTTTTGTTCAGAAGCATGTAAAGGGGCCCAAATGGCTGCATTTTCTTTTCGTGGTAATAATTTTTTTTTATCCATTTTGTTGGAATTTCTATTTTTTGTGAATTATTACAGGATGTCTGATATGTACTATGTATATTAGTTGATTGATATCTGGCAATAATCTTCTCGATACTGCCTTGTTTGTTCTCAATAAAGTGGAGGCACTAATACATATGTATATATTTATATATACATACATATATACATACATTCGATTATGCACTTTCATCTTGGTAACTACAAACTACATTGTTGATATTACCTTCAATTTGGAGCTTTTCCAAGCAACAATGCAAATGATCTGTCCTAGTAAATGCAATATGTGGTTGTAGTTTTTTTGTTTAGCCAAATACAAGTGCAGTCAGACTGTTTCTAGAAGCAAAACAGATATATTTGTCATCCTCATTTGATTGTTGTATGGTTCTTAACATGTCATGGCTTTGCAGTTAATAAAATGATCTAATAATGCAGAGTCATACATTCATGACAATGCACACTTACTATATGACATATGTTGCGATCAAAAGGAATGCTAATGGTAAGCTAAGTAACATAGATGTATGATTCTGTTTGTAACTATCTTCATGTTATAGCTATTTTCTGGAAGTATAGAACTATGCTGTTCAAGTCTTGAAGTCTCTTGGGTAGCATCCTTTGCAGTATCAGACTCATGCAATTGGTGGCCAATTCATGGTCCATAATTATATGATATCAGTCACAGAGGCCTTTAATAATTTTTTATTACATGTTAGTTAAATAAGTTCTTAATTAAAAATAAATACATCCATAACTCTTTTATTTTGGCGCCACCTTTATATGCCTGTTAATAATTTAATTTCGCCAAGCATTATAATCATGATCTGATAGCAATATCTGTCAATGGTTTGACCAATATAGTACCAGTGTCATATAGTGTACAAACTGTCAGTAGAGGTCGAACCACTTTGAATAAAAGGGAGAGTAGTTGTACCATGCAGTGGAGGAGAGGTGGCAATGCAAAAGCGGAGCAGTGGCGAGCAGGCGAGGACACATCGATGCAGTGGCGATAGGGAGACGCAGAAACTAGACAGGAGAGAAAAAAGGATTACATTGGGTACGAGTATCGGGTGGTAGTCTCATTGCTTGGTACAACTTGGTACCAGACAGCTTACCACCTTGTAAGCTCAGTATGGTAAGCTTGTGTGGTGGTGAGCTTAATTCTTGATTGATACGAGCAATATTGCTCTGTTTCTGTACTGGTCAACCATCGGACTAGAACTGGATTGTACCGACCGATATGGTCAGTTTTTAAAACCTTGAATTTGGTTGTATATTAGCTGTACTTATTTAGTTGCTCTTCTTAATAGACTAATTGAACCACATATCTTTGATTATAGCAAATGAACTACACAGTATTTCTACCGCTATCACACCATGGTTTTCTTTTAAAATATTGCAGTTGACATTTGTTTTGAAGACATTGCTTTTTCTATCTTATTTGATTGCTTGCTCTAGTTGTGGATACTTTGAAAAAGTACCTTTTCGAAGATATGCTGTTCTGCATCATATTTCATCGATCATCTTTTCCTTCCCAGTTAGTCCTGTCACCCATAGTAGGGCCATCAACACGGCAATAGACCATAAGAATTTGATCTATGTGCTGAGTTTCAGCACTTCTGAGGCACTTTAAGGATCACATTTTTGGTGCTTTAGAGTGACCTCTATGTTATAGTATAGCACTCTAAAATCTAAGTTGAAGGTGATTATCTACCTATTGACTTGACAATTACAAAGTTTGTTCAGTCCTCATGTTCTCCTAAGATGAACTTTTCAAAACATTGCTGTTAGTTAGTTGGGTGTATGGATCATCCATCATCTATTGGGAGATTGATCATGACAAGCTTGACTAATCATCTTTTGCATGAAAGTGGTGTCCATGAACTTGTTGCTTTTTTGGCTGTGGGAAAGACACTAACCCATTTTCATTATGGAAGTAGTATTTGCTAACATCGAGATAGTGTGATTGAAGGAATAGAAACTATCTTTTTTTATTCATCTTATTTTCTTATGACATTGCCATTTGACATTTTCTTTTTGACGCAGATTCCTCCACTGCTGTTGTATTCAGGAGCTAGTGCATCATTAGGAGGTAAAAAGCATAATATGGCCATTGTTTCTCGTGCCCAACATCCTAAAGAAATTATCTTTTGCTGAATTCATGTTTCATTGTCCCTAGTGTTTTCAATATTTAGAAAGCGAATTTTGGTAGCATTTGTTCTCTCTGAAGTTGTAGCAATTTTGCCCATGAAATACAATTACTAGCCTGCAACAGCTTAGAGTTCGTATTCATCATATGTATTGTCATAGTTGAGAAAAGCTTAGTGTTTTCAGATGTCTAACTTGCACCAAGCACCCAACATGGAAATTACAAACCTAGCATCATGCACAGAGTACACTGATGTCAGGCACTGTGGCATTTGCCTATGGTGCTTTTGCCTGAACATTTATACTGGCATGCAGTCAAGCTGGTATTGGTCAAATCACTCTTCATATTTCATGTAGTCCACGAGGCGTAAAATACCCTAAATCAAGTCTTTGATAGCTTAATTCAACCATATTCACATAGGAAAAAATCATAATCTAGTATAGGCAAGCCTAAACCGTCACATAGTTGGGTTATATTGAGTTTAGGCCGAAAATGGAGTTTATACTATTTTTTACAGTATATATCCTGATTTCATTTTTTTTTTTTGCTTATTGTGGTAGTGTTTAGAGTTCTATTTTGAGTGATACGAGTGTTGAAACATTCTAATAGTGCATAGTGTGGTTTAGGAAAGGTGTTATTTCTAAGGCTCTTATCCTTGTGATTTCCAAGTTTCAAGGGTATCCCAGGAACTCATTACCCGGTTGTTCTGGCAGCTGACTGGAACTTTATATAGCATCCTTTATATCCCTGTCATTTGTATGCGTTGCTGTTGCTTCACATACAAGACATGTCACTCCAATTAAAACAGCATATTTACCCTTTTTGATCATTGAATTGTAATAAATATACACATCATAACTGCCCAGTTTTTGGATTCTTGCGAGAAGCCCCAAAGGGTAACAATCCTTCAGCATATTAAAATATTGTAGTGGCATCAAGATAAGTCTGTTCGTAGTAACGCAGCTAAATATTGCTTTTTCTTCAATTTTCTTTTTCTAGTACAAGTCATTCTAACAAATTCTTCAATTTATCCAGCTTACGTAGTTCCAAGGTTTGCTCAGCTCACTGTGACATCTTATTATGCTGCTTCAAGTGCATCACACTATGCGGTATCACGAGCCACTCGATGCATCGAAGAATCCCATTCATCTCAATCTTCGAGAGATGTCTAAAATCCATACTTGCGACCATTTTGTGTTTTTTAATATGTCGAAGCAACATTTCCTTTATATAGAATAGTTGGAGGAGTTTCTCTTTCTTTCCTTTTCCTTCACTTTCTGAGTATAAATTTTGTTTATATTCTCTATCATTTACCTTAATTCTATTAATATGCTACCCATTTGGTGGTTCTCATCCATTAACATAGCCCAAAATACCACCCCCTCCCCTACGAAAAAAAAAATGTTTAGGACATGAACATTGTCAATAGATTCTTGAACTCATTGGTGACAGCTGATACAGATGTGGTTGTGCTCAATGGACAACCTTGCATGACAGTAACAGTAATTCCTGGTCCCAACCTCGAACCAGACCGTATCTGTCCTTACGGACAGCTTTAGGTGGCAGTAGCTAATTTCTGTAGGATAGGTTTTCCAATATTACAAAGAAGCAAGATTGTTTTTTTCCGGAGGTAAATTAGTTAATGTTTTGGGTGATTAATCAAGAAAATGAGTTTTTTCCACATGGCATCTCCCTTTTTCGTTTTATCCAAATGGTGTTTTTAATTAAAAAATATCCAAAATATATTTTTTTTTATCAAGTCTTTTTGTCAAAATTTTTATCTATCTTTCTATTAGTTTTCACTTTGGCTCGTTTACAGGGTTTTTCAACAGTGTTTTTTTATTGAGATATTAAAAATGGTATAAATATTATAAAAAATACTATAAGTAATATTATATTATGTCTCTTGTTATTGTTCTTAGAGCATTATGATGTCATATTTTTAGATTTCTAGTTGGCTTGGTTGAGCTTAGGAGTTTATTATCTATGATGTTTTGAAGTAGACTTTATAGTGTTTTTTTATCATGATAGTAAAAATACTATAATAAGTTAATTTTTAAATTTTATTTGGGTGACATTATTCATAAATTATAAATATTTATTTGAATCTTAGTCTAGTATGATGTGTATGCTTTGATTTCATTTGAATCATTTATAGTGTTTTTAAATAAATTTTATTGGGTCAAAATATTATATTGGGTCAAAAATATTATAATAAAAATAAAATATTATAACCGAAGGTAAGACATTTAAGATATAGTTTATATTTTTTTGAATTAAAGAAATTTTTTGAAAAAAAAAATCAAAAGAAGGTGTGCTGTTTGGGAAAACAAGAAAATGAGGATCTTTTATAGTGAAATCCTCCTAATATTTTTTTTACCAGTTCCCTTAATTTTGAATTAAAAATAATAAATTATAGATAAACACTAATGAAATCTTCTCGAGCCTTGTGCAACGCGTGGGGAAATCTGGGTGCCTGCTTCGTTTTGGCGCGACCCCGACATGGCCTGATCCAATGAGACGGGACAGCCGAGTCCCGCCCCACTAACTGCTCCGTCCTCTGTACTTCCGCATGACCGACCGTGGTAGCTGCTTCACAGCGTGCCAACCCGGATGAAGTCATGAGCCAGCTCACGACTTGGGTAGATTCCATCATTTGGTTGGGGGCTCTCACAGCCTCTTCTGCCTCACTTCTGTGGCCCGGTACAATGCATAGATCTGGTCGCAGTGCAACCTCCTCCTCCTCCTCCTCCTCCTCCTCCTCCTCCCCCGTCGTCTACTCCCTGAACAGTAGAAGAGTATGCGACACCGCATGCTGCTCACATCTTCCCTGATGCATAGGTCTGATGTTGTCCTTTGTTCATCATATCAATCTCTTTTTTCCTTTCACTTTCACCATAAAATTGAACGAGCTTAACCAATACAGAGTTCCTTTTAAGCTTTCTAAAGCTGTGTTTTTATATGTGCACCAAGTTGCAATTCCCAGTCCTATCAATGCTTCAAAAGAGCTGAGAAGAAAGAACAAGAGGGGGTTATAGGAAGAGGACTAGAATGTTTACATGGCCACGGAGAAGAGAGGGAAAAGGAAGATGAACCAGTTATAGAGAGAGAGAGAGAGAGAGAGACCCCCATTGGCTAACTCAAACTTAATACCCAAGTCTTTATGTTAATTCAAACCTCATCACCATTTTGTTTCAATGTAAGGGATGTGCAAAACATGGAGACATTTGATTCTCTTCAGCATTTGCTTCTATTTTACGTTTGAAAACTTGTAGACTGACTATTTGACATTTACAGATTTGATATATTAAATTCAATGTGTCTATAAATCATGCTTTATTTATATGATAGTGTGTTAGGAACCATTGTGATCGAAGAATTATAGGTATTGGTAAATGTTTCACTTACTACAAAAGCATAAATTGCATATAGTTTGGTCTCAACCTTGACTAAGTGACTTCACGGTCATAAGTTAAGTAAATTTAATCAATAATTAATCCAAACATTTTATTTTTCAAAAGATAAGTGACCAATACGAGATTCAAGTTTAGGATCTTACGATGATATATTAAAATCTTTATCAACTAAGCTAGCCACTGACTTTAATCTTAAGAGATGTTCTTAAAAGAATTTTTAATTTTTTTCTATTTAGAATGGATGTATATTAGTTATTTTTTTATCATTAATTTTCCTACTTCAAATATATGGATAGATATATCATGAACAGTAGTCAAAATTGTCATTATATATATATATAGTTCTGCTTGTTAACCAATGTCAGCAGTCTTGTCAACGCAATACAAGAAATCCCAAAAGAAGCAGAAGAAGAGCTGTTTCCATGAACAGGAAAAGATTTTATTACATGGAACAAAGAATTAAAAGTGATGTTAATTAGCAGAGAATTGAAGTGATGGTTTGTCTCAAATATCACAACTCAGAACATGGCAGCTGCATTGTTGAGGCCACCCTGAAGGCTTCCAAAACTGAGAACAAGGTCTGGTACTTGAACCATGTTGCCACAGTGTAATTGCTTTTTGAACTGCAGTTTTCCTCCAACCCAGTGCACGTCTTTGTCCCCTCTCACCATATTGCAATGAAAGAGAGAGAGAGAGAAAGAGAGAGAGAGAGAGAGAGAGAGAGGCATGTTTTAGGAATACAATGCAAGCAAGAAAGAGACAGGGTGAGCACAAGCACGTAAGGAAGAGTTCGACCCCTGTTTTGGACCACCTGTAATAATGTTCACAGGGTCGTTTTACGAAGGCAAGCAAGATGGCCTACCATGGTATGGACTCTCCCTTTCTCCCCTCTTTTATGAGCAGGACGCCTTTGGCACCACTCTACACACAGATAAGGATACTTCTCCTGCGTTCTTGCATTGCCCAGCAGGGCTGTTAACCTAATGAAGTACATAGTTTTGTTGGAATGTAAGCTGTGTTTTAAGAAATGCTATCTACACACATTCGAGTACTTCCTCAGCACATGTAGCATCCGTCCTCTCCTCTGCATCACTCCAAAGGGTTCGAGTGGTTCACAAGAATACTGCTACACCTTTCGCTGTGATGTATCATCTTCCCCATGTCTCTCAGTAGTAAAGGAAAGGGGACCATCTTTAAGGAATCCAACTTATTATGGCTACAACTTTCATGTGAACTTCTCTAACCTTCACCTACCAGAGTTATAGTGTCAATGGGTTGCCTCTCTCTGATGGAGAGCAATCCATTTGTTCCTACTCCCACTAACTTTTACTTGCACAACCATGTACTCATAGCTCGCTAGTATTCTGGAGGACTCCCACCTCCGAATTGAATGCTGCTCTTCAACTTACTCATATCTTGTTTAGGTCTGTAGATGCTGATCCTACTCGATTGACCGCATTGATTTTGGTCCTAGTTGCAATCTAATCTCTCTGCTGCATCATTTCATGTTCTCTTGTAGTGATAGTCTTACTGCTGCAAGTCATGCTTCTAATAGTAGTTCTTTCTGACTTGTACAGCTTGTAGAGACTCTGCCAGAGAGTGAATGATCAGAACATATTTGTTCTGATTCTATTTCATCAATCCATTGTTCAGCAGGTTTTCTTGCTCTGTATCCTTTCTTGGATCTCAGTGCTCCCATTTTATTTGGCTAAATGGAGCAGTTGATGCAGCAACATCAATCTCAAAATCAGATTAAATCACTGGACCATCAGATTAATAAGTGAGCATCCCACTGCAGAAAGGCAACAAGAACTTAAAACTGTCATTAAAAGTTCCCCCCACTAGATTGAGCTGTTACCTTGGGATGTTGCAGTGGTCCTAACTCCTAGCATGCTTTGCCTTCTACTGCCCATTATCATTCTGGGCCCTTAAGAGAGACCATCGGTCCTCTAACAACAGAGCTCTCTGCCTTGTTGCTATTGCCATCCGAGCCAAGTTGTTGTCCCCATTAACCCAGAAGATGAAGCTGATCAATACTGGTTCACACACCTGACCAGGTCTCACATCCTCCTCCTCAAGTTGTTTTATGCCCATGGTTGCAACTGAGATGCATCATCATAAGCTGCCAAATCCTTCAGACTATGTCAATGCTGAGCAATTATTAGGGTGGTCTGTCGAAGGTCTTGCAAAATGAGGTGATCACTGAACCACTTCTGATTCCTTGTGAGCTCTCTCTCTCTCTCCATTCACTTCCTCCATCAAGCAATCCCTTTCATGAGCCGTAGGAATGCGATATCCAGCCAGTGAGATTGGTCATATCAACCTGATAAGGAATGTTCAACTCCATCTGAACCTCAACTTTGTAAATAAACAAATATATTTATTTATTTATATGTATAGTGGAGCACCAATCATATTACATGCCCCAAGATTCTCTTCCCTCCACCTCCCCTCTCCTGTTTATTGATTGCCAAACATGTGAAAGGAATTCCTATGTTCCCTCCCTCCATCTTTTCCTTGCTACTCTCCTATCGCCAACTCTTTACTTCACTTGGTGGTCCTAAGATTGGAGATCTCCCGACAGCACTATCACACCATGTCTTGAGAAGACCACCTAAGTCTTTAAGAGCTAGGTCCTATCCAATTCTGACACTGGCATGAGTGTTACATGGAGGGAACAATCACCCTCAAATTCTGGTACTGGACGCCTCTCTAGTGCTCCAACAAGTGCATCCATGGCCTCCTCCTAGTTTAAGTATCCAAAACCCTCTCGGTTGCCCATTTCAATCTCCAGTCCTGCGGCTTAAGCTGGTGCAGTTCTGATCCATGGGTTGCGACAATGTACATGAAGCAGAACAATTTGAATCTCCATTCCACTCCACTCCATGCAAGAAGGCATCATCCTCCATGATTTCTCAAGTTGAGGTAGGCAGGACACTGGGACAACTCCAGTTCGAGGGGGTCCGGAAGACGGTCCCCCAGAGCACCTCACGCAGATCTAACGATGACTTCGCTTCAGCTAGTGTTATGTAGTGATTTGTATCCACCATGGATGGATGGATGATGATGATGACCTCAGGAGTCGGTGTCATGAGAGTTGGGCAATTTTCTTGGAGACACAACGGGGGGGGGGGGGGGGGACAGCAGAGTGGCTTTCGTTAGGACAGTGCCACCATTAATACAGAGCTGAGAGTTTGGTGCCGAGCGAGGAGCCCAAAGTTTGAGAGATGGGACAGATGGTCGGACGACAGTGATCTGTCCCTGTGGAGCAATCAAGAGGGTGAAGAAGCCGTAAGGGGAGGAGGGTAGAAAACAGTTATTGAAGGTGGGGAACGGAGGGAATGACTACAAAATTGGTGAGACATGCAGGAATTACAGCAACTCTGCAGATAAAGAGTTCAGTCAATATTGTAGAATGCACACAAAGTCGATTTCACTTGTTGGTACTCCCACAGGAACCTTCTGACTTTTCTCAGGCCCATGCTTGCCAGTAGTAGAATGGCTCTTTCCGCTCTCCTGCATGCCGTAGAATCGTTAGCTGGACTCTTCGCTGCCCTTCTTCTTGCCAACCCCGTTGGATTTCATGAAACCAACCTTCTGTTTCCTCGTCGGGAGGACGACTCATTTCGAAGCGCACTCGACTCTGTCTCTCCTCCTTTAACTTGTTCCAACCATTCCAATCCACCTTCTTCTGGTTTCAGTGACTGCAGGTCACTTCATCTTGCACGGAGAAGCCAATTACTGTCGTTGGGTTGACAAACACTTTTGGAGGATTCGTTGAGTTCTAATTAGATTCAAATTCTTTAAGAGATTAAGATTCGATATATTATTTGAGTACTGATCTTTTACTTTCAAGTTCATCTCGGCCTCCCAAATAACTACGTACCGATGTTCTTTAGTTGCTTTCACGTAAAGAAACGGGGCCCAATTTTGTATCCACATATGATGAGTCGTTGCATGCATTAATAATTCCTCTTTTAACTCGCAGGCTCTCTTTGTCTTCGCAGTTCTCTTCCACAAGCGCCGTTCCATGCCATGATCATTAAACTACTATATCAGCCTAAACCCAAGTACACCAGACGGCAGGCAGAGCGGCTCAAACATCGCCTCCGGTATCACAAAACCTACTTATCGATTCCCGCAGCAACGCCGGATAACTACTTCCCACTGCTACCAAACAGCAAAACTGAGCCTTTTTCGAGCTGTAAAAAGGCTACTGCTGTGTCTTGGGGAAAAGAGAAAGAGAGCAAATAAAGGGGAGAAGGTTGATGATGATGGTTGCCACATTTACCATTCCCCTGAAAACGACACCGTACCATTGGGCTTCCCGCCCTCCTCATCCATCTCCGACCCTCCGTTTCCCATCCGTCTCTCACATCTTTTCTTGCTGCTTGCAAAATCTAGGTTAAGTGTCATTCTGAGAAAAGCAACCTACGTGACAGTTATGTGAATCCACCACGCATGTCGAGTCGTTATCAGTTACGTGACCGCTCGCCATATTGGTTTCGGTAATCGCTTCTCCTTCCTTGTCATCCTTTTTTTCCTCTCGGTGACATTGAAATGTGATAGTGCATGCTCCCACAGCAGAAGGCAATCCGATAGCTACGTAAATTGTATTGTTATTATCTTCAGATGGAAGATAGTTTAGTGCATTTATTCGACACGGACTAAGTTGGGAAACGAGGTGAATATATATATGTATATAACAGGTCCTCCTGTCAATCAATTTATTTGATCTTAAGACAAGGATTGTGTAGTCCTCCGTCACAGTCGTCCTACATGAACACCTGTAGGTGAAAAGAGAGTACGTTTCCAGTAAAAGCATGTTTAACTTACTGCAACTCGCCGTCCTAGTCCATGGTGGTGGAGATGGCCACAGCCCAGGACCACTTACAACGCTCAGACAAAGAAGCTTACGGCCATAAAGAATCCAGTGCCACCTACCAATCCCTGTTCAAAGCAACACACACACACACACACACTCAGAGATGGACAGAGAGAGAGAGAGAGAGAGAGATGCATTCAACTAAGTTCATGGCGTGTACAGATGAGAAAAGAGAACACGAAGGAAGGTTGGAGGTGATGGGAGGTCAAGTTGGTAGTAGTAGTAGTAGTAGCATGCAGCAGTGAGTAACAGCAGCGGGTAGTACTTGGAAGTTGTTTGAGTAGCAAAAAGCCTCTTTAGTTTAGCATCATCCCTTGTCAGCCCTACACCAATTGCGGTCCCACCTCCATGTTTTGGTTCCCCCTCTCTTCTCTTCTCTTCTCCTCTCCATCTCTATTAACTCTCCGATGACAAATTGAACCACCACCACCACCACCGGAGAAGAAGCAGCACAAATCAATACTCCCTACCCTTCCCTCCTCATAGCGGCATAGTCGACCGGAGTAGGCGGCTCCGAGACGGGCGCGATGGGCGAGCAAGAGACGCACAACTTCATGAAGGTCAGCGTCGACTCCTTCTCCGAGCTGCCCTTCATCCGCCCCGGGCCAGCTCGCGAGAATGCATCCCACACGAGCCCTGCCATTCGGCTCTTCGGCATCGACTTCGCCACCGATCCAGACGCATCACAAGATGGCCCCTCCGTCGACCCTCCCTCCTCCACCACTGAGACCAGTAACACCCCGGCGGCCGCTACCACCACCACGTTGACTGACAGTGGCGAGAGCTCGAGGAAGTTCGAGTGCCACTACTGCTGCCGCAAGTTCCCCACGTCGCAAGCCCTCGGCGGGCACCAGAACGCCCACAAGCGCGAGCGCCAGCACGCCAAGCGCTCCCATCTCCATTCGGCTATGGCCTCCCAACACTACCACCACCACCACCACCCCAGCTTCATCGCTGACGGTCATGTCTACGGCTACCTCGACTACCGCCATCTGAGTTCCTTCCCCTCTGCCTCCCGTTTCGACCACCCGCCCCCGACCCACTACCCTTCATGGACTAGCCACACCGGCTCGGTCACGAACCCTGCGGCTCGCTTCTACGGCGGCCTCGGTTCCGCATCTCAGCTCATAAACGGTAGCCCACTCCCGGGGCCATGGAGAATGCCGGTGCATGGCAGCACGGCAGGCTTGCAAGGGAACCATCCCCCCGCACTGCCTTCGTTCGGAGGAAGAGACGCAAGGAAGATGGCAGTGGAAGGTACGGGTGGCGTCGGCTCTTCTTCTTCCTCCTCTTCATCCTTGGCTTCCCCAAATGAGCAAGGTGGCTTCGATTCTGGTTCCAAGAACAGTTTGAGTTTGGATTTGCATTTGTAGTTCATCAAGGATCGGATACCAAAGAGTTCGTTAATGAATTGCAATTTTCTCTTACTTATTGCCTCTCTTATCTCACAAACTCGTTTACATCTCTCAGACAGTTTACTCCGTGGGGTGCCTTTTTCTTTTATTCTGTCAGATTCACATATGGAAGTACTTACTTGGTTCCCTTTTCTTTTTTGTGAGCAGAAGAAGGGCCAAAACTTCAAGATTTTCGAGTCATTGCATATACTATTTTTACCTCTCATTCTAATATTTTAGAAGCTGAGTGTTATCAACTGTTCAGTGTTTATAGCTTAGCTGAATGCAAGATATAAAGGAATAGACACCACATATGATTGCAACACTGGTTCAGGAAGTGTCAGCTTAAACTGGCCCCATTCACCACTGAGCATTGTAACTAATATCCTGCATTGCTTAGAGTTCCTTCCTTTTATCTTTTGTGGTCTTAGATGCATCTTGTTAGGTTATCACTTTTGTTGTGCAACTGCTGGGGAGTAAACTTGCATGAGGATTGATGTATTCTTTAAGCATACTCAATATTGAAATGGTTGCTAAATGTTGTCTTTGATTCTTTAAACATGTTTAGTTTTGCCCCATTTTAAGTAGGAAAACATATTGAGTCTCAGAACTGTTCTAAAAGACTGTCATGCTCTTCTTATCTTTGATCCTATTCTTCAATGCTGCACTACAATTGCATGAGAAAACATCCAGTAAAATAAGTACCACAGAATTGGAAAAGCCATAGGATCTGAGAAATCAAATGCTTGGTGAGCTCTCATTGCTTCTTAGGTCTCTGTGATAAAATAGGATCATGAAACCAAGATAGACTTGGTTTCCTAAGATTTGTTATTTCAGGTGCACTAGTACATGCAATAGATAGATGTGTTCTTGCTCCAGTCATTGTATAATTATCCTACTGTACTTAACCTGGCATGGTTGGACATTTCAAACTTCAATTCTGATCACTGTGTGATAGGAAGAAGATGAAAGAAAGCACTTGATTGGCTGCATGGTGGGTCAGACTCCTTTAGTGAGCATGGAAGACCAATCTGAGACATTGTGGTACAATTTGCTATAAGAAAGCTACAGATCATTAATGAATGGTTTCCTCTAAATGTGAGCTCCACCACTTATACTGCAAGTCACACTGTTACAACTGCAACTCATCAGTAGCTTAAAAAGAGCACCATCTCCCACCCCAATCAGAAGGAATAAATAGATGAATAAATTGGAATAAAATGTATGTCCCTCTTAAAGTTAATTTATTCCTTCTAGCTGAGTCTCATGCTTATCAATGCATCTGATTGAATCTATTTAATGTTCATCAACTTCAATCTATTCCTTCAAAAACTATACTTCCCATTTCAAATTTATTCGACCTGACTTATTTTCAGGACCACATTCTGTTAAAATAAATTATTTTTATTTCTTTCAAATATAATAACGCTCGAAAAAATAAAATTTTACTATATCGGATTGACGAAGGATATAATTATTTACGATCAATCATGACCTTCGGGTCTCAAGTTGAGGATTGAAATTGCTTTTATAATAATGCATAACATAAGAAATTTTTTATTATTTTTTGAAAATATTGTAACTTTTATCAATGCATCTGATTGAATCTATTTAATGTTCATCAACTTCAATCTATTCCTTCAAAAACTATACTTCCCATTTCAAATTTATTCGACCTGACTTATTTTCAGGACCACATTCTGTTAAAATAAATTATTTTTATTTCTTTCAAATATAATAACGCTCGAAAAAATAAAATTTTACTATATCGGATTGACGAAGGATATAATTATTTACGATCAATCATGACCTTCGGGTCTCAAGTTGAGGATTGAAATTGCTTTTATAATAATGCATAACATAAGAAAATTTTTATTATTTTTCGAAAATATTGTAACTTTTATCACCAATCACCACTAAAACCAAAACCAAGAATCTAATTAGCCCCACAAACACTATGGATATAAGACATTTAATGGCCGTCAAGTTTCCTTGATCTAAATGAATTCCTTGATCTAAATGTTAGAGCTCTGTCCTTACATGTGTTTGACAAAAATTGAGGAGCAAAACCCATTCAGCATTTTGCAGCTTTATAAGAAATTGTAATTGTCATTAGCAACTCCGATAAAGATGCTCTAACATGCTTTTTACATTATATTATATCGTTCCATATCAATATAGAATATATAATTAAAAGATATAGTATGCGCAGTCAAAAAGTGAATTTTTTTTTGAGAAGCTTAATATAATAAAAAACAATAGAGAGAGAGTAAATTAAAAAAATAGAGAAGTTCCATTGAATAAAAATTTAATGGAAAAATTTTCTACACAGTAATATATATATATATATATATATATATATATACGTAAAGAATTTGTGTGTATATATTAATGATAAAATTAATTGAAAATAATTATTCATAGTAAATTATATATTAGTTGGTGTAATATATTAGATGGACCGAGTGAATCTTCCGGTCCATCAGGAAGGGCTTCCGGGTTCTCCGGTCCGGTTGGTTGATCGGACCGCTCCGCGACTCGGACCGGCATGCGACCCAACTGTACCTTACAAAGTGGGGAAAGGAGCATATCTTAGCCGTCTGCCCCATTCGAACGACAAGTTCGACCGAGGGTTTGAAACCCTAACGAATCGAGGACGTAAAAGAAATAGCAACCCGTTTGGATCTGTCATCTCTGATCGTGTCGTTCGCCTCGATGAGGTATCTCCTCCACGGTTTTTCTCTTAATCCAATTTCTTAGCAGTCCGCCCTCTGGCAATTGATTCTTTCTTTCTTCTCCTCTGATTTGGTATCTTCCTTCTCGACTCGGTTTAGTTTAGTGTAAAATTTGGGCGAGTAGTCTTATCTAGATTGTCATCCATGTCTTTATGTTCTTGGATCTTATTACTGTCGTTGAGATGTTCCCTGTTTTGTTCTTGGTGGTAATGGAACACATCATAAGTACCTTTTCTTGTAGATAAAAGAACTTTACAGCTTTCGATAAATTAAGGCGAAATTGTCGGAGGTAATGGAACACATCATAAGTACCGTTTCCAGAGTCTGAGGTTGCCTTTGTGACTATGGCCAATTGTCGGATGTGAAATGAAATGCGGCTGCAGAGCACAGATCGGACATGAAGCATGTAAATCTTCAAGTAAAGAAATCCATACCGATCTGGAAAAGCAATATACAGCTGGGCTTCGGCGAAGAGATGGTCGAACTTGGTTTGTAATGACATCAATTTTCTCTCCTCTTTTCAAATGCATCACAGACGTGTGGTGAAAAACTTGGCAAGCTTGCTTTCCATTGTGCAAGAACAGTTTCATGCTTGCTTGTAAGCCACTGTTATTCCATCAGATTTTAATGGAAAGTTACTTGCGTTGAGTATGCTGCTGCTACCGGTGTTTTGGGTGTAAATTTTCCCTTACGAGTACTTACAGGGGTGTCCTGCCAATACACGACAATTGTAAACAGTAACTGCTACCATCAATTTGCAACTCTACCAAAGGTTTGAATTCTGCATCCTGCATGAGCTAAACTTGATTGTGTAAAAAACAAGACTGCAAACAGTGGATACATGTTTCTTCGTATAATTGTTCATATGAACCTGAAGAATGTACTAGTTGTATAGGGAACAGGAATAACATGTTATTTTCTAATAGGGTTTCTACCCATGCAGCTGCTGCTAACTAGCACGAAATCATTGATCGGGTAGAAGAGTAAGATGTGGGCATGTGCAGATGTTTTTTCTTCTAAATTAAGGGTCATCATTTTGAGTACCAAACTTATCTTTGACGATTTGGTTGGATTGGTACATCTCATATGTTGGTATACCGATATGTTTTCATGTTTTAAAGAGGAAAAAAGAAAGGATGATGGAGAAAGAAGAGAGAGGAAGAAGAAGAGGGCTTGGTAGAGTAAGCACGAGGAAGAAGAGGAGAAAAGGCACACCTATGAAAAACAAATTATGGCAAAGGTGGTTGGGCATTACGACGATGTGCGATGAGGTCACAACATGTGTGAGAAGTGAAGGTCTGCGGGAAGCGAAAGCCACGGACGGCATGTTTCCTTTTTTATCTTCACAAACTAGACCGTCCAAAATAAGAGCGGTCCACATTTCGATTGACGAGGATTCGTGTCATGACCTTTGTATAGCTTGGAACGATACGTACCAATACGTGGATTCATTGATGCCCAAACCAATACATACTGCCCGTTTAATATCTATCAGTTCGGATGAAACATCTCTAATTCTATGTTAAATATCGACGAAAGACAAATTAATTTGGACCTCAGTGTTTGGATAATTGATTCAAACTCACTGAGGAAATGGATCAAATAATAATTCATCGGACCACAAAAAATCTTCTCTAATTAATAAAATTGAAAGTTTCTCTTATCGAGAATGGAGTTAATACTCAGCTTATATGCTTTGCACGCAGCAGACATATCAATATGATTACCAATAAATAGTTAAAAACAATGGTAAAATACCACAAGATTTACAAAATCAAATGCAAAGGGTCATCAAAACATGTGATTATTTTTATTATTTCTGATATCCTTCGAAAATGGAGCCAACAGAAGCTAATAACAATTATGTTCATACCTTAACATTATATCAGATCTTGTATTAGTAACACTCAACGTTAACACAGTTGAATTGCATGGATAACAAGCATTGCAGTCAGAACATCAGAATCCTGTTCTGATGCCACATAACATTTTTCAAACTGACGAGAAAATGTGGCAGTTCTACATTGCGAAATTGGAAAAGTAAAAAATAAAACACAATGACCTCTTTCTTCCGTGCTATTTTTTTCGAATTCCACAACCTACAACAAGAAAATCAATTAAAGGTGTCAATATCTGTGTTTCCAGCTTGTAGAAGAAAGATATGCATATCAAACATTTAGTAGCAAACAAACATCTAGGATAGTATAGTATATTAATTCATGAATTTTTACTATATATTTCAAGATCAGCTGAAATGAATACAAAGTATTGATACTTTGGGCAGATAATAACCACCGCTCTAATCTTTAATCCATTCTAAAAACCTAATTTTTAAGCCTTTCTCCCCCATTCATATGCAGAAATCTTAGATCTTACTTTTTCTAATAGGCTCTATGCGCGTATAGGATGGGTTTTTAAACAAACCTATGCCACTTTTGAAGGGCCATTCTGATAACCCCTCTTTATAGTGCATTATGTTCCATCTCCATGACTTGTAATATTCATATTCTTCCATATGGTAGAATGAGATATAATCATTCAAGGTGTAAGAGTGAAAGAGACCGTATGAGTATAAGCCAAAGAACAAGATTAATAATAAGAAAGAACAACTCACTAGGGGCAGGCAAGTAAAACAAACATTGTTTTAATCTTTTCCTTTAATAACCCAAATTAGATCCATTGTATAATTAACAAGATCCATTTTTTCTTTTTTTTTTCCCATTTTTAGAAATCCAATGTTCAAGTAAGTTAATAGGTAGATTTCATGGTCAACAACTACACAAAATTTATCATCTTATGTTGCATAACTTACATATAGGTTCCCAAGATGCAACCTCAATTCTTCAAATTATACTCAAGATAAAATATCAGTTTCATACATGATTGGATTAATGTAATTATTCATGAAACTCTCTTTTTATGAAAATGTCTTTCTTCTCAGCTTTGTTGATGTAACCCCTCCTTGTATATCCACTCCCTAGTCATCTCCTTCTAGCGATGCTTCAAACAGAGACTCAGGTTAATTGTGTGTGTGTGTGTGTGTGTGTGTGTATATATATATATATATATATATATATATATATGCTTAACCTGCCCTAATAAGGCGTGATATGATATAGTAACTTGGACAAACCCGGATCAACATGCACGATGAATAATCCAAAATTTTTTATAGAGGATACTTGATTCTACTAGCAAACATGATCTACAGAATATCACATTATTGTTGTAGGACAAGACTGAAAAAGATTCTTAAAACAATTAATGGTTTTCACTTCTTTCTTAGCTCCTCCAGCATACTTGAAGTATTAAACCACCTACATTAAGATGTTGAAGAAATATCAATCATCTGATGAAACTTGAGCTACAATAAAGTTATTCTAAAAGTATCAGACGATAAAATCCCAAATCAAGCACCCAAAGTAGAAAGTACTCTGATGATTCTTTATACTAATATGAGTATCACTTGCATTTCAATTTGGGTCTTACCAAGTATATTCTACTACATAAAATTTTTTTCTCAACAAGGTTTCATTATATTATATCCAGCGGGTAACTAACCACTATTGTTCAGACGATCTAACATCTTACCCAAATATAACTACACACGGCATCTCACAAGCTCCGAACTGATTCACTGTTGGCCTTCAGTGTGGAGTTTCATCCATTTCAGAAGGCCAAAAATTTTGTTCAATTACCATTTAAATAGCAAAATTGTCTTATTACCATTTAAGACCTCTACTTTCTTTTTTTCTCACAAGTCACACCCAGCAATTGGCAAAATAAAATCAAAAGCAACATCAAAGAATCTTCAACATAATTGTCATAGGTGGCAAAGGTGTAAACTTGCATAAATTCTCTTCATTGTTTTTATTCCTTTCACTTTTTATTGGTCTGGCTAGATTGACTCGATGGTTAATTCTTGATGATGGAATTCATTTTTGTTCAAGGTTCACATTCTAAATTGTAATGATCAACAGTTTTGTTAGCCTTCACTTTCTGTATTGTTTTGATAAATGCATCTAAATTTGTTTGTATCATCTCGAAAGCTTGCCCATGAAATAAATATTTTTATTTGATTTAAAAAACTAGTTGGACTGGTACATATCAACCAATGCCAGTGTATTGATACATGATACACCAGTACATATCAATGTTTCAAAGAGGAAGAAAAAGAAGTGGAAGGGGCAGTGGAGGAAGGAAGGAGGAAGGAGGAAGGAGGAAGGAAGAGGAGGAAGAGGAAGAAGGAGCAGAGGTGGAGGAAAAGGAGGAAGAGGAGAAGAGGAGGAAACGTACCCATCAGCGATGCACAAGCGACAACATGAGACGAGACGTGCTTGCGTTTTGTTTAAATGGTAGGAAGGCAAGATGTGCTTGCATCCTATTTAAAGGTTAGGATAGAACTCGTTGTAATGGGTTGGAGAGGACTGCTTAAAATGGGGGGTGGTCTGCATGCTGGTTCGTGCCCCGACTGGTATGTACCGCCTATTTCGTACTAATCCAAGTGAAACAATGGTCCCCAATTCATACCAGTCTGGGTTAAACAGTGGTCCTTGCTAGACAAATTACTCTCTTCTATTTGATAGAGAGTTTAGAGTTTTTCTATTGTGTATCATCAGATTGGTTAACCACTTGTTTTTCATTACAACTAAACCCATCTTAACATGACTACAACTAAAGTTCTAACCACAGAGTTCAGTATGTGGTTCGATTGTGTCAAGTCATGGGCATATGATATGCATCCTGGACCAGGCCTAGATTCCACCCTAGTGACAACTAATGACAACATTAATCTTGTTAATAGATTATAAAATAGATTCTATCATTATGTTTGGGTCTTGGACATGCAATTGTACTATATATACTAGCACATGAGTCCTTGGCATACATATATCGTTTGACAAGGTTGGTGGATTTTTGCAAGAATTTCTACCTTTCATATAGTGGACACCGGACATGCATCATCAACTTTTCGAAATTGATATGAAGATAACAAAATCATGCATGAATTAGCATAACTATTTTGTTGGTGTTTATCATGCATGAGATATCTAACATTTATCTCTCTCCATCTATCAAACAGCATTATCAGTCAATCATAATGTAGATATACATTCTTTTCACAAGCAACAATATCGTCTTATATATGCTCAAAATTGATTATCTGTTGCAGATCAAATTTGTTTGACAATAGTATCACAGGAACATGTTTGTTTGCATGATTTATAGACAGATTTCATTAAACGAATTCCAAGGCATCATGTACATATAGATAATGTGTTTGTAGAATCAACTTGCTCAGTAATTGAGCAAGTGAAAGTTTTACATCTTTTCTTACACTATTTTTCTTTTGGTTTCCTTGTGTCCCATTTCAAATCCTTATTTCTAAATTTTGTTTTTCTTCTTTTCCTTCTTTAATTTCACCCTTTGCGTTTCATTCTTTTCTTTTATTATTAAATTATAAGTTCAATCACTGTCGTGTACCAATTCCATCAGAAAAATGCTCAATATGTGGCTTCTTCAAGGCAATTCTACATGAGAAAGGGGAAGAGAAAAAAAAACTAGCAACGAGTGATGAATCAAATAAGTGAACTAATTTTTTTCTAAACACACACTATGAAAGAATTTATGTTCTCGGTGTTTGTATTCACAAAAAGGTAGAAACTCATTCTTAAATCTTTCACCAAGTTAGGAGAACTGGCACATAGGAGACTTCATACCTCAAAATTACAAACATCTCATATTTTTCTCAGGACCTATTAAAAATAAGATCTAGGAGAGGACTATACGGTTTCTACCAACCAAAATATTTGGCCACAAAAAAGACTCGAACGGAACCCATTAAAGCTTAAAAGGAGCAAAATTAAATTGTAAATTTGAAACCCCTCTCTTTATTATGGGACAGTAGAAAGAGCAATCCAAATTACACGATACAAGAAAGGCGAAAATTACCCATTGGATGAATCATATGTTGCCCCGCGGGAAAGGAGGCAGCCGAAGCACGGCTTGCTCGGTCTCGATGGGGTCCGATCTCAGTATCTGCCATAGGCCAAAAGCAAGCATTAGAAGGAACCAATCCATTGAAAAAAAGGAAACAGACGAACTATCTGATAATCAAACTCACGGGGTCGCGGAGGAGCGGCTTGGAATCGTCCTTCGCGATTCTGAAAGGGGGCTTCTCCATCTGGCTTCGTCTGGTGGCGACGGTGCCAGTGCCGGTGCCGCCTCCGCCGCTACATCCGCCGTCGGTTTCGTTTCCTCGACCGCCTTCCTTCCTCCCCGCCGGGCTCAAGAAACCACAGAAGGGTTTCATCTCTTGCGGCCGCCTCTACCGACTCGCGCTCGGTGGAATCGCGAGACCTCAATAAAAGAAACAGGACATTGCGGCCGGTGGGGTTTCTTTCGTGTGACCATATTTATTTAATTTATATTTAATTTTAATTTGAGATATTTCTTAATCATAAAAATAAATAGAAGAATAAGTATGCGAGTCCATTAAGATGGATTAATCCATCTTAAGTATGATGGATTAACTTATATTTAAGATGGATTTATACTAACATACGACTTCCGTTAGTAACGTGTAGCTCGACAAAAAATAAACAAAGGAAATCATTTCTATAGAAACACTCTTGGTATCCACCTACAACTTTACCCCTCTGTCATCCCGAGAGGTAAAAGTGGTCCCCGCTTCAGGTCCTTCATGTGACTATGTGGGTTGACGAAGAAGTATATGGTCTTTGCTCTTAACTCCGTCCCTGCGCGCCACCGTTAACTCCGTAACCCTTTTCAAAATGATTCCCTCTATCCGCGCCCAAACGAATAATTAATAATACCCTTTCATACGAGAAAAGAAAGGTGAGATATAACCCTAAGTGCCGGAGATCCCTCAGCCGGTGGCCATGGACGACCCTAAAACCCGCGATCTCGTCAAGGAGCTCGTTCTCCGCCTCGTATCTCCCGTCGACTCCCCCTCCTCCGCCGCCGAAGAGGTCCCCCGCGCTATCGGCTTCGCCCATCGGCTCCTCTCCAGCCGCATGGCTCCCTCCCTCGCCCCTGATGAACTCGCCATAGCCGAGTCCATCAAGCGCCATCTCGCGGCTTCCGGCCGATCCTCCGATGCCCTCGCCTTCGCCGACCTTCACACCGAGCTCTCCGCCCGTTCCTCCGGCCCCGGTGCCATCCGCAACCGTTGGGCCCTCCTCTACCTCCTCAAGTCTCTCTCCGATGCCCGCCGACGCGAGCCCCTCCTCCATTCTACGGGGACTGCCGGCCTGCCCGCTCTTCCCCTCGACCCTCAGCCCAGCCACCAACTGCCTTTGGCGGCCAAGAAAATTCTACCCCCATCCGGCGGCGTTCTCCTCGTCTCCAAGGATCCAGAGAACATTCGTGAGATCGCACTTCAAAAGTATGCGGATCTGGTCATGGACGAGACAGAGGTTTCGGAATCGGCCCTCGTGAGGGATATCCTCTTTGTTTGCCAGGGAATCAACGGGCGGTATGTGAGGTTCGACAAAGCATCAGACTGCTATGATCTTCCGGAGTCGTTGAAGTTGCCAAGATCCATGAGGACGATGGTTCGTAAGCTTTGTGAACTAGGATGGCTTTTCCAAAAGGTAAGGTGTTACATCACTGAGAGCATGAGCTGCTTCCCGGCTGAGGAGGTTGGTACAGTTGGACAGGCCTTCTGCTCTGCTCTCCAGGATGAGCTTTCCGACTATTACAAGCTTTTGGCAGTGCTTGAATCCCATTCCTCGAATCCAATTCCCACTCCAGGCTCCATTTCTGGAGTGCCTGGGAATTACCTTACTTTGAGACGGCTTGCGGTCTGGCTTGCCGAACCGACGGTTAAAATGCGATTGATGGCAGTTCTGGTGGATGGGTGTCGAGGTCTGAGAGGTGGAGCAATGGCTGGAGCAATACATGGGCGGGCACAGCATGGGGATCCATTGGTACAGGAGTTCATGGGCCGGCTTCTCCTAAGGGTCTGCTCGCCTTTGTTTGAGATGGTCCGGAGTTGGGTCTCGGAAGGGGAATTGGAGGATACTTTTGCTGAGTTCTTCATACAAAGCCAAACTGTAAAGGCTGAGTCGTTATGGCAAGAAGGCTATCAAATCCAGTCTGCAATGCTGCCTTCTTTCATTTCTCCTGCTTTGGCACAAAGGATCTTGAGGACAGGAAAGTCCATCAATTTCCTCAGAGTTTGCTGTGAGGACAATGGTTGGGCTGATGCTGCCGCCAAAGCAGCAGCTGATGTCGGGACCACTACAAGGAGGGGTGGGATTGTGTATGGGGAGACACATGCTCTGGAAGGACTTGTTATAGAGGCAGCTAAGAGGATTGATCGTCATTTGATGGATGTGATTCACAGGCGGTATCGGTTCAAGGACCATTGCTTGGCAATCAAACGATACTTGCTTCTTGGCCAGGGTGACTTTGTGCAGTACTTGATGGATGTTGTGGGCCCAGAGCTATCAGAGCCTGCCAACACAATCAGCTCATTCCAGTTGGCAGGGTTGCTAGAGACTGCAATCCGTGCATCCAACTCCCAGTATGATGATCGTGATATTCTAGATCGTTTAAAAGTAAAGATGATGGATCATGGTGATGGTGACAGAGGATGGGATGTGTTCTCATTGGAGTATGATGCAAGGGTGCCTCTGGACACAGTTTTTACAGCATCTGTCATGAAGAAATACCTCAAGATTTTCAATTTTTTGTGGAAGCTAAAACGTGTTGAACATGCATTGATCGGGGTATGGAAGATGATGAAACCAAATTCTATAATTTCTTGTATTTTCACCAAAGAAGGTGTGGCAGTTAAAACACAGTTTGTCTCTGTTCTACGAAGATGCCAAGTATTGTGGAATGAGATGAACCATTTTGTGACAAACTTTCAGTACTATATAATGTTTGAGGTCCTTGAGGTTTCATGGTCACAGTTCTCAGAAGAAATGAATGCTGCAAAAGATTTAGATGATCTGCTTGCAGCTCATGAGAAGTATCTCAACTCAATTGTGGAGAAGTCTCTTCTAGGAGAGCGATCTCAAGGTCTTATTAGGATTCTCTTTGTTCTATTTGATCTTATATTGCGGCTTCGGAGCCATGCAGAGAGGTCGTTCGAGCATATATTTGAGTTGCAAGTCAGGTGACTACAGATTTTTTTGTTCTATGATAGCTCATGGTTGTTGCTTTCTTTCTCTGATTCAGTTTATTCTTGATACCTTTCGCAGAGGGAGGAGCAAATCAAGGATAAAAATGATGGGGGCAGGTCCATGGTTTGTTGGGGATAGGAAGGCCATGATGCAACTTGCTGGAGAATTTCTTGGGAGAATGGGTGAAGACCTGGACAAGATTGCAAAAGAGTATTCTGCATCACTTGATGATTTTATCTCTCAGTTGCCCATTCAGCAACATGTCGATTTGAAGTTTCTGCTCTTTCGTTTAGACTTTACCGAATATTATAGTCGGCTTGTGCCTAGTAAGTAGAATTCAGCATATGACAGAAGAAGCAATGTAAAAGCAGTGATCTGTCAGTTGTGCTTGTTGTATTGTTTGCAACATAAGTTCACTGGCCATTTTGGAGTGTTGATTATGTATTAATTTCAACAACACAAAAGGTTAATTACTATTCTTTATTTTATAATGCCTTCTTTAACATGTGAAATTTCTCGTGCTTTTAAATTCCAACTTTATGTTCAAAATCGTATATTTACTAGCCTTTTTCTTGTTATGCAGATATTAAGCTTTTCATTCCATGAACAATCACTTTAAAGGTTAAGTTTTTGTTTTTGGTGTTTGTTGTTATCAATGTCTAACCTAATTAAAATTCAGAAATTTAAGCATACATCATCCAAAATTCAATCACTACATGAAAAGGATTTGTAGATCTCGAGGGAAAAAAGTTAAAAACTTGTTTTTCATGTATAGAAACATTAGAGATTGAGAAATTTAATTTGAAGATATAGAAACAAAACTCCTGAGGTTTTGCACATGTAGACATATTAATAAATTATCAATCTGCAAACAATGGGCATGGATTGTCTTAAATTTGCACTTGTTAAATACAAAGTTTTTGGTGCTAGATATTGTAGCTATAGAGGTAGTTGCATTTTCTTTTTGGATTCGTGCTCTGCAAAATTCTGATGCAAAGCATGACTTGAGGCAACTTGTTCTGTTTTCATGTAGGAAGATTTAACCATTGCTTATAAAGTTAATTGGCTGCATGTGTTTCATGTTTAATTTATAAAATCCAAACTGGTTAGTTTGTTAAAGAAAGCTTTTAGGAAACCATTGTTTTGTGTATGTTTTCATGTCGTAGGCTTTATTAATGATGGGATAGAATTGTCACATTTATAAATTTTGTCATAGATGAAAGAAATTCGTCTTGTAACCTGAATTTAAGGACTATAAGGAGCAAGTTGTTTTTTTCTTGACAACTCTTAAGGTGACCAGTGGAAGAAATTCCTTGATTGATATCCAGGATTTGCTTGGTAGTGACATGCTTCATGCTGGTTTGCATAATAATCCCAGTCACTGGTCAGACTGATGAGTTAAATCAGTTGGGTTGCATACTTGATAAAAGAAAATAGATATGAAATTTAAATACAAAAAAATACACCAAAATTAAACATTAAGAAAGGATATATGGCTTTAAAAAAGAATAAGATGACAACTTTAGTCCTGGACTCCAAGGTCGTGAATTTAGTTTCATTTTTTTTAATGTAAACAATCTGAAAGGGTATAGTTACCCTAACAATTACTGTTACAACTTACAAATATGACAAAGAAGTGTGTTTATTTTAGGGCATTTCAAAATCAGTCCAGTCTGTATTGGATTGGTTAGTTCTTTCCATTTGTAGCCAAATGGTCAATTGGAGCTGTTTCTGTTTGGTTCTTTGGCACTTCTGATCCAGCAGCCAAACTGGACTGACCAAGGGTCTGTGTTCTCAGTGTTTTTTCTTATTTAGACCTCCGGCTGGTTCGCTCTGGTTTTGATAACTACATTGGTTAGTGCTGGTGAAGAAGGAAAAAAGGTTGATATATGTATTTGTGCATTTATATTGTTAATGTTGTGTCCCAAAGTTCTTCCCTAAAAACTCTCTTTCTTATGTAGTTGTTGCATACCTGACATGAGGAGACCATATATATATATATATATATATATATATATATATATATATATATATATATATATATATAATGTTTTGGCAAACTTATCAAAAGTTCACTCATTGTTTGGTTCAGGTACTGGACTTTATATTGCAATAGTCTTGAAATCCTCATGTAGGGCCCGTAGGTGAGGACATATATGTTGTACTTGAGAAGAGGGTGAAAGGAGATGAAGAAAAAGGGATAACCAATCAAGGACTACGGACAGTGGATGTGCGGAGATGAGCAGCAGGAGTGTTGATCAAGAGAGGATGATAAACTGAGCCCCAAGCTGGCTGGGATCAAGAATTAGTCTGTATATGCAAAGTTGTTTAGAGAAGAAGGAAAGTGAAACCAAATTCGGGCTGAAACTCCCCTGGTCACATCCTGTGGAGTGGTGTAAAGAACCAAATGTCATGCCTTTAGGGTTTTAATTTGTAACAATCAAATTAGTGCTACGTTGAATTGATTCAACTTGCATGTGCCAAAAGCTCTTATATGCATATTCTGAATGCTGTGGATGTCAATACTTATTATGGTCTTGTCGTGCTTGGATATGTAATAAGCTTAAGAAATTATGCTAATTATGAATGTTATACAGGAAAGAAGAAACAATGCATGCATATAAAGGTCCAGGGTTAGATATTTGCATCATAGTTTCATGCATCTTATTAACTGTTATGGTGTTCCTGACTTCTTTTACTTCTGAGTGCAGGATGCAGGTATGTTTCATAATGAGACAGCAAGGATCGCTATGTCTTAAATTTCAAGTGGTTTCTCCCCTGTGTAAGCTCTCGGCCGTGAACAGGTAATCAAATCAGGCTCTTAAGAACACCTACAAGAGCTGAAAACAATGATCTATAGTTCATTTGTCTTGTCAAAACTTAGCTTGTACATTCCTTTTTTGTCATTCCTTTTAAATTTGACATTTATATCAATACCGATTCTTATGAATTGTCATTTCTTTTTTTGTCAATTGAACTTTCTTATTGTGTAAAGGCCTCCTATAGAACATTCCAGGCACAAGCAGGTGTGGTTAAGCCAAGGACAAGGCCGAGAACCTCCAATCTTAGGGCTCTAATCAGTCGACCTTCGAGGGACAACTCAAGTGTCTCCAAGTAATGTAGGATGGATCAAGGTTTTACTTTGCTGAAAGCTACAAAAGTAAGTGGTTTTTCAATGTTGTCATTGTCCTTACTCCATTGAGGAAAGCTTGCGTGTCTTCACTCTAGATCAACTCAAACTTTTCTTCGAGAAATGTGGTTATTTTGTGTAGGAAAATGGAGGTTCGATATCGTAGGTTGTGAAGCTTGTGTTTGATAATGAATTATATATTGTGCTGCCGTTGGTTACTATCGTCTTATAGGCTGCATCATTATTAATATGAGAAGACCTGTGTTCTGGTTATTCTTGTTGCTGTTGTATTTGGTTAGGAAGCATCAAAGAATGTTCTTCCATGAATAGGAGAACGCTCTTTCATGCCCTTTTATGCATAGAAGTCTTATGATAAATAAGTATTTTGAGATTTTTGGAAGAGAAGGAACCCTAAGAGAATTGGCAAGTGGCTTTAGAGGTCAAGGAATCAGAAGTCATAAAAAAAAAAAAAAAAAGATTTGATTATTCTATAAGTATTCTATGTATTTTTAGGTTTTGATGGGTGAGAACAAAATCTGAATAATATTTTTTGTGCTTCTAAGTTAAGTGTTTAGGGAAGTTACAGTCTAGTATTTCTAGAGAGAGCGAGATAAAAAAATATATAATTCTTTTTAGGTTTATATGATATATAATGTACAATGGGGGGTTCGAGTGGGGATGCAATTGATTTTAATAATGAAAATTTTGATTTTTTCTATGGATGTAGATAGAGAGTGTCAAAAAACATAACTCTTACATTAATTTCTTTAATATGTTTTAATTATTAATCTCTGTGATTTCTTTTGTTTCGAGTTATTCTCTTTCCCCAACACTTATATTCTTTTACTCTTTAAAACTATACATTGTTGATAATGTTTTCCAAGGATCAAATTCTTTTCAAATAATAGACATAGAATTTCAAAAGTTTACATATCAAAACTTTCGATGACTCGATTCTGTGATCTTATTTGTGGCACACATGCACCCAATAAGACTTCATTTTCTAAACCTAAGCATAAGAGAAATGGAAAAGTTAGAAGAGTGAGGCTGATAATGTTCTAAACTTTGATGACTAAAAGATATTAAATGGTGAATGTGCTAACCTCGTATGATTCAATTTTGAATAACACATAGGCCATGACTTGAAATAGAGTACTCAAAAGTTACTTTTGATATAAGATAGACACACTTATCAACATCATGAGTGAGAGAGAGTACAGGAGAGTTCTGGTCATACATATGTATATATGTAACAAAGAGGCTGAGAAGAGCTACTAGACATCACAAATGTTTTTGGATCATTTCCCGGACCTCATCCATCACAAGCCATGCTTTGTGTCCCCCAATTACCTCAGCTTTCCATTCTCCATCCTTCCATAGCTGCATCGTCCACCCATATCCCATTAGCTATTTAAATGAAACAACCGGAGCCGAACAAAGAACAAGGAAGAGCTTCACTCACCTGAATAGTCGGCATTTTCTGAATAAAACGGACCCAAGAAACATCAGTTCCATCCATATAGATACACAGAAGAAATATGTTATAACTTCCGCAAAATATACAACATGTAACTTGATTGACACTTGTATAAGAGTCGATACAAGTGTCGATAATGAACTCACCGAGATGTTACCACGCTTAACCAATGCTTGAGGGACCTTGTTAACATCCACGAAATAGAACTTAACCCTACAAATGATAAAAGTTGACGTTAAATGACTAAACATGATAGCATTTGAACGCCCGAACTTCTTATATCAACTTTTCCTTTTGCTTAAATGTAGAAAATCAGTGTCTATAGCTTTTGTTATCATTGGCAAAACATTCATGGTATCAAAAAGGCGGGAGATTGAGAGTCTTGCTCCAAATTTTTTGAAATCAAGATTGTTAAAATAAGTACAACAGCAAGCTTAATAATGGTTGATCTATGTATACAACAGCAGGTGCTGCTTGTTTCACACGTGCACTATAATTGAAAGAAAACACTTATTTCGGCTTCCTGTTAGCTAGATGTTGATGTGCAACAGCCAGCAACGAATAAATAGCAGTAATCATAACAAGTTGAGATGTGTTGCATGTTCTTTATTCTGCACCTGATTCTACTAGAGATAAGGTAGGCGAGGTAGATATATTTGTTTACCTCGGATGGTATTCTGCAGCAAGCTTTTCAAGCTTGGGCTTCAGATAAATGCATTTCCGACACCAAGCTGCCATCCTGGTTCAAACAGCAATTACGGTAGTGTCAAGCCACTAAAACCAATGTAATAGTTACAGAACCAATTCATCTGAAATCATAATTCTGCATAAATAAAACATGGAGAAACATAATATTCTGAATCTTTCACTCTATCTCTTTCTTTTAGCTTAACAAGCCTTCTCTTTAACATAGCACATATTACATGAACAAGCTGGTTAACAATCTATTCTTTTCGAAACCTCATTTTCAGGGCGCACACCCAGACTTAACTTTAGGTAGTTATGGAAGTTCAAGAGCATATTTGATAACTCTTTGGATGGTTGTAAATCCAATACTTAGGATCATGCAGCTCTACACTGCTTCAGAAAGCATATTTTTATATGTATGTTTCTAGTAAATAACCGGTTGATGATAACCAGTAAGCTAACAAGCCTGAATGGGAGTCAAGTTGAAGAACTTGGATTATTTTAGCTGCAGTTTCATATGAATATGAGCGAAGCAATAATGACCTAGGTCTACAACAAACTCGGCTCATCTTTTATTAATACAAACTTGCCTAGGTAATATAGTTCCAAGTTGAGCTCAAACTACCGAAATGGCTTGTTTAAAGAATAATGTTATACCAAGTCAACTAAAAGCCTTCCAAGGTATGATTTAAAGAGTTATTGTTTATAGTTATATACAAATTACATTCTATTTTTTCTTATCACAACTTGAAAATGGAATGACTTGTCATCGACTCATTTTATTCTGAACTAATGTACTGGAAATCAAAGCATACCGCATATTGTTTTCTATGCCTATTGAGTTTGACCATGCTGCAGTTGACTATGGAGGTGAGTTCAATGACATACACTTCCTGACAAATTATGTTCTGCTTTTGTACTTATTTTTATTTCATCCTTGTTGTCCTTTACTCTCTTGGAAGACACCAAACATCAGTTTTGTTCTCTGATTGATTATCTAACCCTAGTTTGAAGAATTGTCTGTAGAAATTTCATTATTATATATGAAGACACTACTATCCAAAAGCTTGAAACTGTATCCCAATGCTTGAATTATTAAAATGTCATGAATTTGAGTAAATTAATTGCTTGAAAAAACAAAAACATCTAGCTAATGCTCCAGAGCTAGGATCCTATCGACAGGTTTAGCAGCGGTAAATGCAACATAAAATGATTCTTTAAAACTTAAACAAAATTTAGAAGATGACAAATAAACATTACAATTGCATATTAAAGAAAGGAACGAACTGAAATTTTTTTTGTGTGTGTTAGACAGCTAAAGTGTCTCAGGAAGAAAAATGAAGTGCAATGAATTGATTGATTAATATCATAATAGCATTAATCTCATTGAACAGTAAATTAAAATCCAGATATACAGACTGAAGTCGGTAGATTGATGTCAGATATCCATTAGCTGAAATCAAAGCCTAAACGATCGGAAAATGACCACACCATCGAACACGTAGCAACCTAAATTTCAAACCAAGTGACGAGCTTTTTGGCTTGTTCGACAACCCTAGCCGCCATGAGCAGAATCAAGTGAGCTACAATGTGAAGAGTGAGAATTCATCACTAACCAGTCGATGACTATCGCTTGAGAAAGCTCCTTGGAAAGGGCAAGTATCCGATCGAGATCCTCCATCCCGTTGATGGCTTCCATCTCAATGGACGTCGGCCTCGACACGTTCTGCCAAAAACCTCGCATCTTTACCTCCCCTCCCCACATCCTCTTCCTACTACCCCCCGGTTGCCAGGAATAGAGGCCTCCGCCGCCGACCGACACCAAGGAGCACCCTCCACCGTTGAACGGGTGGATCCCCTGCTCCCGGTGGCAGAGCTCTCGGTACAGGAGGCAGGAACTGGGACCCAAAGCTGCCATCTTTAGGATTCCGGTGGGAGAAGACGCCGCCTTTACGATGATGGATTGCAGAAGAGGTCGAGCAGAAGCATCTGCGAGGATATGATCAAGATGAAATGGTCTTCGTCGGAGTCTGTGAATGGATAGAGAAGAGAAATGGCGGCCACTGTGTTCTCATCTCCGTAGTGGATTTGGGGACGCTTATCGACTGGGCAAAGAAACAGAGGAGGAGGAGAAAGTGGGGCCCAAAGGTCGCCACCTCACCAAAATATCTGGAATTATAAATGGGGAATAATAGTAAGTGATTTATTCTTTTCTCCTTCACACGTTGAACAAATAGAGATATTATTTGTTAATAATTATTAAAAAATAATATCAAGCAATAAAAATATATATCAAATTCTTATAATATAATATAATCAAATTATTTCGAAGAACTTAAAGGCTTTTCGTACTCATAGATTCATAATAAGTTCATCTACAACATTGAATTGGGTTACTTGTGCAATCTTATACCTATAACATCTTTGTCAATAAATTATTTATTTATTTATTTTTACTTATGACATCGTGTTTTATATTGTTTTTATGTGTTCTTATTCGAAAACTATAAATATAAATAGTTTACAAGGTTATAGAGTGATCATTCATAAGAATGGATAAAACTATCCTAGAATGACCTAATTTTCACGTATCATGATTTATTTTCTACATGTTTCGATGCGGTATGAAGTACTATAGATAATACTATCCGGGTGGTACAGACTCCATGGGAGTTTGAGATAGTATTTGATGCTAATTAGATTCATAAATTCAGACATAAAACTTATAAAGATTTAACAAAGAGTTCGATATTCAATGAGTAGTTATTTGTGAACTTACGATTATTCATTTTAATTTTTAAATTTTTTATTTTTTTATACTAAATTTTTACTGAATTATTTATAATATTATTTGTCATTTATTTTTCGAACAAATCAACTAATCAACTGCTGCAAACCTTAACCTTAGCGGACCAGCTGATTGCTGCAATCGATTTAGAATCAAGAAACGTATCAGATCGAACCCAATACGTATGGTTCTAATCATCCTCGGTTTTTGGCCGTATTTGAATACCGTCCGATCCGTATATACATAGGTATATACTTTAATATACGGAGGAACACCTGTACGGAGAGTACAAGTCGTACCTCACTCAATTTTTATCCTTTTCTCTTTCTTCTTTTTCGTTCGGTCAGAATATAAAATGGATTATTTTTTCTTTTTTTATTAATCTCAATAATACTATCGAAAGATTTGGTTTCAATTCTGGAATAATTAATTGAGATATAAAGAAAGATAAAATAGAGAATGGCAGAATAATAATATCGAGGGCCAATCTTAAAACTCCTTAAATAGGAATAAACACCAGTCCGCGGACTGTCTCCTCCGTTCCCTCTCTCCCTTCGTTGCCCTGTCGCTTATAGCAACAGGGCCGCTCTTCCATTTCCCCTCCCTCCTCGCTCCATTGCCTAAAGCTAGAAAGAGGCCTGAAGGACTATAAGGATCACGGTTTCCTTCTTTTCATCGTCGTCGCCTTCGCTTGCCCTCGTCTTCTGCGCCATGAAGGAAGCCACGAAACAGAGCTTGAACGTTGTCTCCGATTTAATGGTCCTCCCCCCCCTGCTCAGGACCCGGAGGACGAAGGTCTGCCTTTTCGCCTTCGTTTTCGCCTTTGTTGCTTGTACTGCTTACCTAGCTTTCTACCCCCGGGCGAAGGCCGCCCGTCGGTTTAACAACCCCTTGTCTTCCGCCTCTATCTCCACCGCCACCTACCGATCTCCGTTGTCGTCCCTTTTCTCTCACGTGTTTCATAATTCCTCTTCGTCGCCGTCGCCAAGAAAGGCGGCGCCTTTATCGGAAAACATGAGTGACGATGGAGTTTCGGGGAGGAAGAACAACCCGGAGGATGGCACCAGGGCAAACAAAGGTGGCAGCTTGGACGCGAAGAACCGGCCACGAATGGGGATTCGGTCGCGGGGAAGTGATGTGACCAAGATGAATCAGACGGTTGGAGAAATTGGGTGGCGGGAAGGTGGTGATTCGACAAAGAATCACACGTCGAATGGCGGAAACGGGATTTCGACGAATGATCAGGGGAAGGATGGAGTTGGTTCCGGTAAAGGCTCGGTCTTGCCAGCGAAGAAACAGTCAGGGAGTGGAGTCCCTCCCATGAAAGAGCCTACGTCTGGAGTTGGTCCTCCGAAAACCGGTGGTGATTCGACGGCACCAAATCCGACGAAGACTGGGGGCGCTTCTCTGAATGATACAGTCCTCGCAACTACAAATGAAACCACAACTGGAGATGCTGCTGGCGCAAATGGAGATTTACCAGCGGAGAATCAGACGGGAAGAGGATTCGCTCGAAAAGGACATCGAGTAGATGGAGATGCAGCGAAGAACCATTTCAGCAGTGGACCGGCCTCAACTCGAAATCGTACCAGAACTGCCCGTCCGAAGGTTGAGAAGAAGGGGGTTTCGAGCTCGGCAGAGGCTGAATGGATCAGTGCTATGAAAGGTTGCGATATCTTTGAAGGAAGGTGGGTGAAGGACGACTCCTACCCGCTCTACCCTGAGGGAACATGCCCTCACATCGATGAACCTTTCGACTGTTACCATAATGGCAGGCCTGATCGCTCTTATCAGAAACTCCGCTGGCAACCCAGTGACTGTCAAATTCCGAGGTGAAAAAGAGCTGAAAATTTGAGATTTTGATGAGCTTGATTCCTTCATGTCAACTTCCGTGAATCCATTCTCTCGTATTGTGGATCAGGTTGAATGCGACTGATATGTTGGAGAGATTGAGAGGAAAGCGGCTGGTATATGTTGGCGATTCATTGAACAGAAACATGTGGGAATCTTTGGTCTGCGCCCTCCGGAACTCTGTCAAAGATAAAAGAAAGGTTTTTGAGGCATCCGGTAGGGAAGAATTCAGAACAGAGGGCTCCTATTCCTTCGTCTTCGAGGTTGTTTTCTCTTCCCAATTAATGGCTCTCCTTGTTCTTCACGATCCTTACGGTGATCACGGTGGAGATATATTTGTCTCTTTAGGACTACAACTGCTCCGTGGAGTTCTTCCGCTCGCCATTTCTGGTTCAGGAGTGGGAGATGCCAATAACGAACGGGGAGAAAAGGGAGACGCTTCGGCTCGACATTGTCGAGCGATCATCTTCCAAGTACAAAGATGCAGATGTCATCATCTTCAACACAGGGCATTGGTGGACTCATGAGAAGACCGCCAAAGGGTAACCTGCAGTGACACCACCAAATCTAGCATCCTTTTCATGGCTTCTTCTTACAGTTAACCGAAACCTGACGTTTGGGAACAGGAAAGACTACTACCAAGAAGGCAATCACATCTACAGTGAACTGAATGTGGAGGAAGCATTGCGGAAAGCTCTGAGTACGTGGGCAAAGTGGGTGGATACCAATGTGAACCGCGAGAAATCCCTGGTCGTCTTCAGGGGCTATTCCAACTCCCATTTCAGGTACTTGGTGCAGCTCCTCGGCTGAATCGAATACTCCATTTCCATTGAACTAATCCTCTGTTTTCTTGAAGCGGGGGGCAGTGGAATTCAGGCGGGCAATGCGACCAAGAGACGGAACCCATCCAGAACGATGAATACCTCACAACATATCCATCAATGATGACTCTGCTGGAATCTGTGATCAAGGGAATGAAGACTCCTGTCTCGTATCTGAACATTACAAGAATGACAGATTACAGGAAGGATGCTCACCCTTCCATTTACCGTACGCAGAATATGACGGAGGAGGAGATGAGAGATCCAGAGAAATACCAGGATTGCAGCCACTGGTGCCTCCCTGGAGTGCCGGATTCATGGAATGAGTTACTCTATGCACAGCTGATCATCAAACAGCATAATCAACTGCTATGACAAATAGAAGCAAACTTGGGAAGGAGATCAATCAAACCAAAGAGGGGATCAAAAAGTGGAGTTTGTAGTTACAGAGGGAAAAATATGGGTTGCTGGAAGAAGAAGTTAGTTTAGGAACAATGAGTTGTGTGCAGCAGAAGAGAGAGACAGCAAGCTGCATTAGTATGATCTTCCTCGTCTGTACTACACATTTCTTTTTTGGCCACCTTTTAGTCATGTAGAATATAATGTCAATCTTGTGCATTTAGAAATCAAGAATTTATTATCTGAATTTATTTGACTGGTCTTTCTTTTTTACTTTAAGTGTTTTTTTTGTGGTGATGAGTGCATTTAGGCACAGAAATCATTTTACTACCTGCTGAGCTAACACATTTGGACAAGTAATCTCTGATAGGGGTTTTCTGGCTTTTTACTGTTCATATTGAAATTTTTTCATTTTTCTCAAATCATATGAACATTTTTTTTTCTTTTTCATTTTCTACTAAGATTCGTAGATAGATTAAGCACAATCCAATACCAAAGAAAAGAAAAATAATAATTTTTTAAATCAGAGAAATAGATTTTAAATATTAAGTGCTCCATGTGTCATGACCGAGTATAGGCTAACTAGCCTATTAATAGTATACTCATCGTATCCTTATAAGTAAATCTTAATTTTGCCCATTTTCGATGTGAGACTAATC
This sequence comes from Musa acuminata AAA Group, assembly GCF_036884655.1. NCBI lineage: Eukaryota > Viridiplantae > Streptophyta > Magnoliopsida > Zingiberales > Musaceae > Musa > Musa acuminata. The sequence goes on from NC_088356.1 coordinate 43,314,560, forward strand.
AAAAATGTTACAATCGGATCAAAATACTTAACGGGAGTTGTTATAGTACACTCATCAGGCTCTTATAAATCCTCTGACTCCGTCTACGAGTAGTCATTTCCTATTCGAGTCCCCTTACTATACCTAAATGCTAGGTCGGTTCTGATATCAAATGTCATGACCTGATGGGCTAACTAGTTTATCAACTTTGTTTGGTCTAAACCATTGACCAAAATGCTTAAGCTAAAGTTGATAGTATGCTCATCAAACCCTTATAAATCAATCTTAATCTTGCTCACTTTCGATGTAGGACTGACCAAACGAAGTTGATAGGCTAGTTAGCCCATTAGGCCCGGGTCATGGCACCATGAATTATGATGAGTTTTAATTTTCTTTCTAGGTAATCAAGGGCTCAATTAAGTTCAATTAGATTTATTAGATTTAAGCCAAAATGAAGAATTTAATATCTTCAAATCCAAAAGATTGATAGAAGATATTTATATTCATATGGATTATCAATATTAAAGTATATATTAAAAAATATATATAAATGAAGAATTATATTATAAGATCATGAGTCTCATATATCCTTCTTTCTTAATGTTTATTTAAAAATATTTATATAAATACAAAATATATATTGAGTTTTTTCTTAGAATTATGAGCTCATTAGGATGTGTACTATATATTTAATAAAAAATAATTTATTAATGAAAATATTTTTTACATTAAAAAATAATTCGGATATAATTATATTTAATAAATATAATTTATTAGTAAAAATAATTTGTTTGATATAAAAAATAATAATTTTGAATATATATATATATATATATATTACATAATCATCACAATTAAACTCTAATCAGGGATTGGAAGTAATTAATATTTTGTAAACATGTGCTTTAATTTGATGCCAATAAAAATATGCACGTAGGTGCCGCACGTGTAAGCTTCCGGTAAATATATAATATAAATAATAAATCTTAAAAATATTATATTGGTCATGTAATTTGCGTCATTACGAACAACAAAAAGAAATACAGAAAAATAAAACAGATAAAAGGTATCAATAACAAATGTTTTCAGAGGAAATAAATACTTCAATTGCCGTACAACTGTGTCTAATTAGAAGAAGCATTTTTATTTCTTTTCTCCTTCTAAAATTTTGAAGAAAACGAGTCATGAAATCTCCACAACCTCCCAAAAAGAAAAAAAAAGTCAAATGACAAGAAAGCCCTTCACATTATGCGAATTTACTATGATTTTTTGGCGAGATACAGCCACTGCTCGGTGGTTCCGCCACCAGCGTTCAGGAGGCCGGCGACGACTGGCGAGACGTCGCAGGAGCAGGCTGCACGGCCAGGGAGGATGGGCGAGGCTTCGGGATCAGGGCAGAAAAGGAGTTCGGCTGGTGGTCTGAAGCTGCGGCCGCAGAGGCGGAGTTGGATGTGGGGGTGGGGGTGGGAGCGACGCGCTCGCAGGAAGGGCACATGGAGAGGGTGGTGGCTGGGAGGTGCATGGAGAAGTCGTGGCAAGAGGTCTGGAGGGCCCTCAACTCCGCTACCTTCTTTTGGAGGCGGCGGTTCTCTTCCATCAGCGTCTGGCAGCAGCGGTTCAGGTACTCACAGTGCACTTCCGTCTGCTTCAGCTTCGTCCTGTTATTGTAGATGAAGGAATGAAGCATGGAGATTGAAACGAATGATAGGATTTCTCGTGGCTTTCGAACACATAAGTAGAAGATTTGAATGAGAAAGGAGAGGCAAAAGAAGAGGAATACCTGGCTCTTCTGTTCTGAAACCAGACCTCGACTTGTCGAGGTCGCAGGTTGAGCTGCTCGGACAAAGCAAGTTTCTGCTTCTGAAATCGAGAACAGCGCCGAAGAATATATAAAGATCGACGGACTAAACGAAAAGCTTTGATTTTTACTCTGGATTTTGATGCTTTTAGGGATTTAATGGTGTTATCCTTCTCGTTTGGGCTACAGGATTTATGTTCACGGGTGTTGGATCGCTTACCGGGTTGAGAGTGCTGTGCTCCTTGAAGCTCTCTTCCAGAGAGTCGGACTGCTCCTTGGAAAGCCGGAGCTTCTTCCTCACCAACCCGTTCTCCTCTTCGTCGCTCACCCGCGACGACGCCCTCCCCACCGCCGCCGCCGCCGCTCCTACCCCGCCGCCTCCGCCCTTCTGGGCGGAGAAATCCATCTGAGGGCAGGAGACGGTGCTGTTCGGTGACGACGAGGACGACGCCCGTTCCTCCGCCGACGGCGACCGGTTCACGTCCAACCCCCGCATAGAAGCTTCGGAATTCCCTAAAAGAACATGAATCCGTCTCCATCACTACCCCTGCTGTAAAAGCTCCTAAAAATGATACGAGATGACTTTTTCTGCAGATTCCTTTTACAAAGACGCTGCATTCTTAACACTGGAAAATAACAACCTCGAAGGATCAAATTCCATATCTATATATCGATCATAAAAGAAAATCTAAACATGTTCCTTCTTCTTGGCTACAAAAGAAAAAGAAGACCGGTGAGTTCAGTTTATGAGAAGAACGGAGAAAAAAATCATTTTTTGTTCTCAATTACTTACATTTAGCTCATAAAATGCTTACAAAATTCAAATTTCACGTCCGGCTTGTTCAATACACATAAAAGACAGGTTCTTACTGGTCTCAGTCGCCCATCGGCGCCGGAGCAGGGCAGGAGAAGACCGCTGCGGTGGGGCAGGCAAGAGGGCCTCGAGGTTGAGCTGCGGGGGTGGCTCCCCAGAGCCCTTTTCCTCTCCCTCCTCTTTCTCCTCCGTCTCCACTTCTTCCTCTTTTCCCTTCTCCTCCTCACCCTCTTCGCTCCGACCAATCCCAAGCACCAAATCCAACCGGCTTAACCTCTTTAGTGGCGCCGCCTTCTCTGCCCTTAAAGGCCGCCGCGCAGGCGCCTCCCCCATCCTCAGTCCCAGCTCCATCTCGCTTCTCCACGCACAATACAGAGAAAGGAGAGACCCGAGGAACGAACGAGCGCTCGGCTGAGGTGATCTTATAGAGCGAGGAGGCTAATCCAAGTTTGACCGACACGTCACGACGGTCAGCAAAAGCACACGTGACTCGCAGAAACCAATCCACAGCACGACTTCCGCAACACGAGAAAAAGCAACTCCGACAACGACGACAATATATATATATATATATATATATATATATATATATATATATATATATATATATATATATATATATATATATATATATATATATATATATATATATATTAAAAAAAATTATATTGTAAACATATTATATTATAATATTTTCAAATAAAGTATTATAATATAGTAAAAAATAAATTAATGACGATAAGGTGATGACATGATACCAATAATGCTAGAAAACATTGATAATTCTTTTTTAAGATAAGTGGATCCATAAGTCTCATCTAATCTGAATGCACAATTGTAAGTCAAATAGTGGCTTTTCTTTTGATTACGTCTTCCTTTCTCCATCGAACAGTTAATGTGGCCCTCACTGTCCTTATCGTTCCATCAACGACATCAAATCATCTTCCTGTTTTTTTCTCTCTTCTATCAATCAGCATCGATTAGTTTCTTCAATCTACAACTCCTGTTATGACCAATTCCATTGAATGGAATGGAATGGAGAGGAGAGGAGAGAATGCATTCACATAGTGAATGACAACTCTTCCTTTTTCAATAGCCTCTTGTTCTTACGTCAAGCCATCAAGCACTTACCATCTCGTTCATTCATGCTTATATCCTTCCTCATGACCTCGTTCTACCTAAGCAGGTTTATCAACAAGTCCAAATATCGGATGTGTAATATTTTTTTTATCATTCTATACATATTTAATGCATCGAGCAAGAAAAGATATAGAATCATCATTAATTTTTATTAGTCGAGATTTTAACACGTCGAGTTCAATTAATATTAAAGTATCAATTCGTAGGACCATCTCAAAATCAAAGATGACTAAACAACGAGTGAACATATCATGTTGGTAGTATAACATCAAGAGAAAATATTCTCTTATGAAGTTACTTAATGTATTGTAGCTAACGATGGATACAAAATCAACACGACACGAAGCAAACTTTTTAAGTATGTTTTTATATTTATTTGAAGACTCAAACTTCTTATCATTTACGATAGATTAAAATTGTCTTTGGAGTTTTGTTATATCCATACAATCCTTCCTTTGCTAGAATAAGCTAAAATAGAATACATGATCCTTTAAAATATGAGATACGAAATGCATAAATATAGAAATTTCTTATCCTCAAGACTCTCCAACAATTAATCAAATTTTATTGTTCTTCGATGATTAGAAGGAGGAATGAGATCGAATCAAATTTCATATTGGATTTGAATTTCATAGATGAGGGTGAAGACAAGATAATTATGATCATTGTCATAGTTTAGAAATCCAACATCTATTGATGGACAAAATTGACTATTCAAGTAAGATTAGTGCCCAATAATTCAATCATATCTCTCTCTCTCTCTCACTCTCTCTCTCTCTCTCTCTCATTGTAGCTGAGAGTGATTCGATTGGGTGGCTACAGCTCGGTCGACTCGGCCACGTCGGGATTCAACGTGCAACGAGCACGCATCAAGAGGACGAGGCTGACATGTGTGCGAATCGCCTAGGATTCCTAGTTTGACCTGGTGGGTCCCACTGGTTTACCTCGTCTTTACGTCTTGCTTCGCTAATAAAGTATATTAATAATTATAATATTTCTGGACTGATCCATAACGTCTAATAATAATAATAATAATTATATATATATATATATATATATATATATATATATATATATATATATATATATATATATATATATATATATATATAGCCAAGTGTAGATCAAGGTAGGAAATGAACGCCCCAGATGATCGTGGCCGTACATTCTGCGATGGGTGGTTCAGATCAGGAAAGCAGCTCTCCGGTTCTCCTTCGACATGCGAACAAGCAAGCTGTAGCTTTCGATCAGCTAGCAAGGGGGGGAGGGGACGTGGGGGGCGGTGGAGGTCGTCCTTGCAATGATTACTTGCTTCTCCAAAGACACCTCTGGAACACTGTCCGTGCCCCTCCTTCAATGCTTAAGATGTCATCTTCTGTGTGTGCATGAAAGGGCGTGGGGTCTCGACTTGGCGATCACAATCTCTCACCCTCGTCGTCTCGCTCACCTGTCCGTGTCTTGTGTGGTCGATCGGGGCACACGCGACGAGAAATCATGGGCGATGCTGCGCTCAAGCAGCACTCGGAGAAGACATGACCCTCTCTCTCTCTCTCTCTTCATCATCGTTATCATCATCATCCATGTCTGTCAATTAGCTCATGACTCTCTCTCTCTCTCTCTTCATCATCGTTATCATCATCATCCATGTCGGTCAATTAGCTCATGACTCTCTCTCTCTCTACTTGTGTCGCGACTCTCATCATCATCACCATTGGCGACGCTCTGTCTCTCTCACCCTATCTGCTGGACATGGAAAAACAAATGAAAAAAGTCTCTAGATTTATTTTGACCTTAGATCATCACTTGGTGATTAAATAACAAAGCTGGTTGAGGAATTCTCTAACGTGATAGTGACATATATATATATATATGTAGATGTATTTTTATAAGCTTGATTTCTTTGTTATCAACTTTAAGTTTTTGATTAATGCCATGACACCCAAAATTTTATGTTGATATGATCTTCATTATATCTTTAATAATATAAATATATAAATTTATCTGTATCCAAAGTTATCAACTACGAAAAGAGAGATCAACCACTTTGTCACGTCTTTAGTTGGAATTACGAGTACATTTATTTTCAAGAGTTAACTTAGTTCTTAACATTTATTTTCTAAAAAATTATAGAAAGACAAACATGTGGATGATATATTATTATCGTATGTAAAAAAAATTAAAAATAAGAATCACAAACAACACAAAATATTTAAATATTATTAAATATAAAAATTGTTATAAATAGGTTTGATGATTACGTGCGAAAGAATTTCATATGTAAGTATAGGCATAATAATTATTATTTTCATTGAGTCGAATAGAAAGCTGAGAGACTAAAGATGTTGTATAACGGATCTTATTCGATATGATACGATAAAAAAAGATGTATTATATGGATGATATATTTACGTGGATACGCAAGTACGGAGAGCGACAACCGGCGATCTCAACGCAATCATGCATGGAATGGTACCCAAGCAGGACATATGATGACAACGTCGAGCAATGATTGAGTCAGCATACCCTGCGAAGGAGGGAGAAGAAGATACCTTGGGAGGGCATTCATCCTGCAATCATGCAGCGGTGGAGGAGGACTGGACCACCCCCACCCACATCTTATCATCTCTCTCTCTCTCTCTTATACTTTGCGTGCGTGAATGAATGATCCTCTGCTCCATAGCGGAGCACAGTGTGTTTGCTGAAGTACACCACCTTCATCATACAGAGCTGTCAGCGTCGTTCACGATTGCTTGGGAACAAAGGCAAGAACGAGAGATCAGAAACCAAATATTTGTAGTTGTCATGAGGTTTCCTCGGACCTGTAACCTTTCCTTTGATCTTTTCAACTTCTCATCATATGAATTCGTTGGGTTGATTCCCGATCGAGATGATCAACGATAAAATGATGGTAGTGATGTAGAGATTGCTAATGACAACAACTTGCATCCATCAAAAGGATGGAGAAGTAAACTTCGAATCCACCATTTATTATATGTAATGCTTAAATCCTTTTTATTATATGTTATGGAAAATTGTTTACACTAATACTAAAGAAGATGCACGATTTTTTTTCTCCGTTTTATCGACTTCATTGAATCTAAATTATCGATGCTTAAGTTAAGATTAATAATAGTATATTCATTAGATCCTTACACGTCAATCTTATATGTGCTTATAACTCTCTTCCTTGTTTACTCTCATTCTTACAATTTTCATGACTATCACCATTCCTTCTTATAATTTATCGTATCAATATTTGTTTCACTCTGATTATATTATATAAAATATTTCTTTTCATGTAATTAAATAATTTATTCTGGGTTGGAATAATCTAACTATTTTTAAATATTATCATGTGATCTTTAATTTAGATGAAAATTTATATTTATAATGTCGGTCGATGTTATTCTTTTATTTTTTTTAGATTTCTTTTAAAAAATTAGTACTATATATAATTTGGAATTATTTTTATATATTTTAAAATATCCTTTAACTAACTATTCGGTGGGACAAGTTAGTAAATATATATTTTAAAATATTTTTATATCCTTTAACTAATATATATTAAATATCCTTTAACTAAATATATATTTTAGAATTATTTTTATATATTTTAAAATATCCATTAATTCGGGAAATTATATTTATTGAAATGAAATGGGTATATGTGTTTAATAAGCCCTTTGCGCGCTTCAATACAAGAATTGGCTAAGAATATACCCTACGTTATATTGAGAGTGGCGTTGAAGAAGCCTCCGCAACAATGGACCTTCTTTTGCAATGCATTTGCTATTGAAACTCTCTCTCTCTCTCTCTCTCTCTCTCTCTCTCTCTCTCTCTCTCTCTATCTCTGGGGTCGGAATGAGTTTTCTGCTTTGTTGATGTTTGTTTCCTGTTCACTATGCACTGTAAAACATGAAATGAAGCTATATTGGCAATTAGAGGATGGGGGAGACCGAGTTTCTAATTATGAAGCTTTTAATTTTGACTTATTCAAATCCGTTTTTATCCATATGATTAGGATTAGTATATATTGTGTTAGACAATAATTTGCTCAAAAAATATAAATATTTAACAATAATAATACTAACAATATGTGTATGTGAATAAGTCACACTGTTGTAAAATAGAAATAATTATCTTCACGAATAGGTTAATATGAATGGATTTTCTAAAGTTGAATAAAGAATACATAAACCAATAACGAATAGGAAATAAGTTGTATTGTCATTGGATAACAACAATTAGTTTGATATGGATGGCTTAATATATATGGGTTTCATTAGTAATATGACCTGAATTATATATGGAGAAGGGTTCATGATGCCATGAACGAGATCCAAAGTCTCATAAACATAGCTCCGTGATGTAGTACATGTAGGGAGTTATCTCTAATTAAATTAAGAATAATCATTGAGTTTTGTCTCGGACAATATCCCTAATTAAATAAGAACAATGATATGTCTGTTCTTCTCACCCCGTTTATTATAAATTGGAGGAGTAACCCATTTGAGTTGCGTTGATGTTACAACCCAAAAGAAGATAAAGATAAATTTAAGGGCAATTTCTCTAAAAATATATATATATCTTTTTAGACTTTTTCATAAGGTGTCATTGTTTTCAATTTTTTGTTTAAAATTTTTTATTGATAACTTTATTTTATTATTTACAATCCTAATATAAGAGCTATAAATATTCTTAACATATCGTTTAATCTTAACCCATATAATTTTTTTCTTCATCTTCTTCTTATTATTATTATTCTTCTTCTCATCTCAATTATCAAAGATGATTGAAGGGGATGCAACTAGGATTTCGATGTCGATACTCATAAAGAAGATCGATTGACATATGAAGTAGGTTATATAAAGTAATAATAATTGAGGGATCATAAGAAATAAGGGTATGATTGATAATTGAGAGACTATATTTAGTAAAATTATATTTTAATTATTTTTAGGTGATCGTATAAAGTAAGGGGTTGCCAATAACAATCTCTTTATATTTTGGTGCCCCTTCTTCTTCTAATATTCTAAATGTCTCTTATTGTCCTTCGCTACCTCTATATGACCCTCTTTGTCCCTTTGTGCAGGGTCCAACCTCGACCCACATCACCCTCGTGAAGCCCCCATCCCTAGCATTGGTGGTGCAAACGTGTCGACCTCATAGTGCCAACATATCAGCCACATGGCCTTATAATGTCAATAATGTGGGGTTGATCATGTGTCATCGGTATGTCAATCATGTCATTTTGCCCCTAACATGATTAATAATTTAGTTGGACATATAAAAAATAAATTTAATACTTATTTAATAACAATTGACATGACAAAAAAAAAAAAAGACTAGGTGGACATATGATTGCCACATTGGTTCTAATATAATACTAAGTTGCACGATAAGACAACTTTGCATATCATCCAATTACATTCAAGAAAGCGCTCAATCAACACAATGATATCGATAATAATGCTTAATGGTTCGAATTACTCTTTATGCTCGAGTAACTTTCAATAATTCAGTCAAACTACCTACAATGAAATAATTACCCACAAAATATAGATAATCGCATGTCTCTTATATAAACGACCCCAACTACATTCGTCAAATCTTTGACAAATAGGTTCCTAATATAAACTATTACTGTTATTTGCATTCTAACTTATCCAGCTTTTGGATAGGTTTCATCAAGCATAGTCCTGATCTAAGTTTTAAGTCGAATGATCCAACTCCTACTCATTCTCGATATTGATCTTATAATAAAGGTTCCCAATCAAGTTGACTTCTTGATAACTATACATATGAGACTAAATATTCTTATCAATATACAATCAAATGGTAAGATAACCCAAGTTACTTTAATAGATTAAGTTGACCTCAAATGGTAAGATAACCCAAATTTTATCGATGAAATCGATAGAAAACAATCTTGTTCGCCTCAATGCCAATAAAATTTAAACCATCCTCTATCTCGAGGCATACCTTGCATCTCATAGTCCAACCATCTTTCTTAGTTATGACCATTTGAAAAGAATGTTAGTTTCAATCATGTCATGTGTCGTTGTCACTCAAGAATTAATGTTTTTTTAATGCGATGAAACTAAAATAAAACAAAATATTTTGCTATTCTTAAAGTGAGAAATTAAGAAATTGTTAAAATGACTTACTAACCAACAATTGCTTTACAAATCAAGTTGTTGTTACCTTTGTTTTTTATAATATTTTTTGTTTATGATTTATTTATATTTTAAAAAACTACTAAACATTATTGATTAGTCCAATTGATGAAAATTTATATATGCAAAATATATAAGCTATTAATATGAAGAGTTTGACACATGAACCCCAAACGCCATGTCATCACTGATTTGACACTTCATCCACCTTGTCAACTCAATACGTTAGCGGACTGCATCACGCAATCAACACAACAATGTGACTATAAATGTTTGAATGACTCGAAACATGACAATTTATATCTATCACTAAACGCGGAGATAATTAACGTCAACAAAGTCATTTAAGATTAAGCTGTGGACAGAAACATGGACGGCTACGATTTCTTGCTTCACATATTCGGGAATCTTAATGCTGCAGACGTACGTAAACAAAAGCATCTTCTCCACTTGATCTCATCTAACCGTTATCCCCAATCGAAAGATGGACGGCCAAGATTCCTTGATTTATATGTTCGGGAATCTTAATGTAGATGTAAAGAAAGCGTCTTAGCCCAGGTCCCCAAACCACGCGTCAAAGGCACCACGCCATGCGCCGCGGACGGGCCATCTCCACCACGCTTCACCGGCTCACTCGCCGCCCCTTCCTGATCCCTTACGCTTTAAACGTTCATGACCCGCCCACCTGACCCAGTTGTCGGTGAGAAAACCCTTCGTTGTTCCGCAACCCCGAACCACCTGGTAGAATGGCGGTGACCACCACGAAATTGGACACCGGCGAATCGCTGCACTCCACGTTCGCTTCCAGATACGTCCGGGCATCCCTTCCCAGGTTCATGTCGCCTTCCTTGGGCTGCAAGCTTTTGTTCCTTTCCTTCGTCATTTTCCGCAACAAATGCGTGAAAGAAACCATAAGCGATCACTCATGTCTATATTAATCGAAGTATACCAGCCATTCAAGGAAGAGAGGAAGATACAATCTCTAGCCGATGACTCTCTCGGCGGTAGCATCGGATGCCGATGATTCGGTCGCTTATACATTCGCTTCGCGATACGTTCGCGAGGCTCTTCCCCGGTTTATAATTTGTCTTTGATTCTTTGATAGTTATGATCATCGTCATTTGGATTTGATCCTGTTTTTGTGTGATTTTGCGGTGCCGATGACAGGTTCAGGATACCGGAGCAGTCGATCCCCAAGGATGCGGCGTACCAGATCATCAACGACGAGCTGATGCTCGACGGGAACCCGCGGTTGAATCTGGCGTCGTTCGTGACGACGTGGATGGAGCCGGAGTGCGATCGCCTCATCATGGCGGCCGTCAACAAGAACTACGTCGACATGGACGAGTACCCCGTCACCACCGAGCTCCAGGTGAGGCAGCGATTTGCTTTGTAGTCTCAACTCTTTGTTGAGTACATCATTTGGTTCTATTTGTTTGTCTATTTAAAGCCAATCTGGTAGATCAGATCGTCTCTCCTGCATAATAATCCTCGTTACTGGGGTACATGACAGAGGTCTGTGTTATCTGAAGGTGGTCGAGAGAATACTGACACGGGACTGCCTCCCTGACCCTGGTCCTCCTTGAGAGCAACCATCTGTTGAGTGCTACAAGTGGAAGTGGAGATTAAGCACTTAGTTCCTTTCTTTTCTGGACCAGTGGTTTCTATTCGGGAACTCCATGTAACAGGGTAGGAGAACCTCAAACAAGAAAGGTAATTGAGCAATGATGGAAATGCAAATTGTTGTTCGAGGACTTTGTCTCGAGTAATTGGACAAATTGGATCCTGTAGAGGCGTAGAACTTTTGGTCCTCTGTTTTGTGTTTTTTTGCATCTTCAAATGGTCTTTTAGATCTTTCAATAGGCCAATGGCTATCAGTTGATTAGTTTCAACAAGGGTCAAGCTAACCCTTTATAAGGATCCCATGGAATTATATTCCATTTCACCGCAGTTCTATCTCAATTGAGAAAGGAATCAGGTTCACTGATTGGATCATATAGGATAAGAGTTCGGAAGCCTAATGTTGTCCCATATAGAGGTAAATGGAAACAGAGGATCTATGCAATTGATCCCAACACTAAGAACAATACCTTCTTGTTATTGTTGGAATTGTTGACACTGGAGTTGTTATTCTGCAGTAGATTTACTGCAATGTTCTTTCTGATTCTACGAGTATTGCAGGAATTTTCCTTCACCTTTGTCGATTAAGTTTTAGCATAGTTCTTACCATGATACATGATATAGCTTATATGATTGTTTTTGGATATGAGAATCATGCTACCAATTGAATTTATGGGTATTGGTATCTTTTGCAGAATCGCTGCGTAAATATGATAGCCCACCTTTTCAATGCCCCAATTGGGGAAGACGAAACGGCTGTTGGAGTTGGAACTGTGGGTTCCTCAGAAGCAATCATGCTTGCAGGACTTGCATTCAAGAGGAAATGGCAGAACAAAAGAAAGGCAGAGGAGAAGCCTTACGACAAACCCAACATTGTTACCGGTGCAAATGTTCAGGTTGTAACATCCTTGGCTCATTTTGAGTATCCATGCCATCCACCAAATTTTCATTTGTAATTTTATTTCATGTACATCACTTGATATGTAGGTTTGCTGGGAGAAATTTGCAAGGTATTTTGAAGTTGAACTGAAAGAAGTGAAGTTGAAAGAGGGATATTATGTAATGGATCCTGCCAAGGCAGTAGAAATGGTTGATGAGAATACGATATGTGTTGCTGCCATCTTGGGTTCAACTCTCACTGGAGAGTTTGAAGATGTTAAGCTTCTAAATGATCTCCTGACAGAAAAAAACCAAGAAACTGGGTGAGTTGATTTGGTCTTTGTAGTTACACCGGACTGCCACAATATTCACCTAAAAAGCTTTGTGTTTCTTGCATAACCTTGTGATCGACCATTCTTTTTTCCATTTGGTCTTGAGGATAAACTTACAAATGGACAAATCAGCATGTCGATTGTTCTAACCTCATAGCAGATTGACCCGTTAGTTTGTGTTCCTATTATTTTTTCCCAGCTCTTGATATTTTTGTGGCAATGGCTGATATCAGCTCCGGTACATGTCATTTTATAGGTGGAAAAACACCATGAGCTAAAAGAATTGTCACTTCTGGTTATAAATGTTTACAATGGGATATGAGATCATTGCCCTTTATTTATTGAAATGAAGATATGACTGACTATCTATAGAAGAATTAACTTTGTCCAATGATCTGCAGGTGGGACACACCCATACATGTCGATGCTGCAAGTGGGGGATTTATAGCGCCTTTCCTCTATCCTGAACTAGAGTGGGACTTCCGGCTCCCTCAGGTGAAGAGCATAAATGTCAGCGGCCACAAATATGGCTTGGTTTATGCTGGAGTAGGTTGGGTTGTCTGGAGGAACAAAGAGGATTTACCTGAAGAGCTTATTTTCCATATTAATTATCTTGGTGCAGATCAACCTACTTTCACTCTCAACTTTTCTAAAGGTATGTTAATTAGTTTCTTCATTGTAAATGTAACTTTCACTGAATGTGATGTTTGGCATGGAAAATTTGTTGATGGAAACTATTCTATCTTCTTTTTCCTGCAGGATCTAGTCAGATCATTGCACAGTACTACCAGTTTATACGCTTGGGCTTTGAGGTATCTAAAATACTGAACATATGTTCTTCATTAATGTCGAGATTCTATTTTCTGCTTCAGAGAATTCTGAGATTAGTTTACCATAAATTACATATTCCGAAGCATCTCGACTCCTTGTAACCATTAGGAAGATTTATTCTGCATTCTGGTTTTTGGCAGGGTTTCAGAAATATCATGGAAAACTGTATGGACAATGCCAAGGTGTTGAAGGCGGGCATCGAGGGGACAGAGACATTCGACATTGTGTCCAAGGATGTGGGTGTGCCGCTCGTGGCATTCTCACTCAAGGACAGCGGCAAGTACACGGTCTTCGACGTATCGGAGACCTTGAGGAGGTTCGGATGGATCGTTCCCGCGTACACCATGCCTGCCGACGCAGAGCATGTTGCGGTGCTCCGCGTGGTGATCAGGGAGGACTTCAGCCGGAGTCTGGCGGAGCGCCTCGTGACGGACATCAAGAAGGTGTTGACAGACTTGGAAAACCGGTGGACGAAAGCCACCATGATCACCCATGTCAAAGCCGAGGAGAACCCGGACGGCGGCGGCGCCGTCGTCCCCAAGAAGAGCGTCAAGCAGACGCACGAGGAGATCGCCAGATACTGGAAGCGATTGGTGGATCGTAAGAAGACCAGCGGCGTTTGCTGAGCGCAGGGTTCGCGGTAGGCCGCTCTGTTCTTGAAGCATAATAATGGGTTTGCGTGTGGTTTAGTTATGGTTTGGCGATTAAAGCTGCTAAATAAACATGAAGTCCTTTTATGTTTTATTGCGTGTGGTTTGAGTGTGTTGGTTGGATATTGAAGCCGATTTGGGTTCGTTGTGTATCAGAAATTACAACATTATTTCTTTATATCTGATGTGATGGATTTCATATTTGTTTTCTATTTTGAGTCTATTTACGTATATTTTCATTTTAACTGATTATTTTCTGCCCAAGTTTTATACAAAATTAGATGTAAATAGTTTTAATTTCAACTTTGGTTTCCAAACAGAGTTGTCTATTTTAATTTTAATTTTTAATATTTTATAATATTGTTTTCATATAGATTTCTTATTTTGAATCTAATTCTACTATTATTTGATAGTTTTTAACATTAATTTATAAAAAAAATGAAATTATAATATTGTTTTCGTATTGATTTCATATTTTTAATCTATTTATACTATTATTTGATAATTTTAAATCTATTTCCTCAGTGTGGGTTTGCTCTCTTGGAGAAGCAGACACAACCACAAGCCTAACTATTGACTTCTTCCTGAGGAAGACTTCTTAGGAGTGGGCGGCAGAGACCGACTGCCTCCAAGTCAAAATGCAACTTTTTTGCTGTAATATAAATTAATATTTCCACCAACTGCGTCCACAAATGAGAAGAAGCAGTGCCAATTAACTGGTCAAAAGGCTCCTAATGATGCAATCCAAGCACAATTGAGATGCTCACCAATTTACGATCCATGTATTAAGATCTAAATTGCAGCAAAAGCACTCCAAATCACTTACAAAAGAGAAACTGACCTCAATAGATTGATGTCAATCAAAAACCTTCCGACATAGGAAGAACACCCTCAATATAGACCAATAAAAATACTTCGATATCTTAAAACATCCAAATCCCTATCTATAGCTTCATCATTTTTCTTATACCCAACCCAATCAGTCACAGGACAACTCCTCTGATCATCTCAACTCTTTCTGCCATCACATAATCACGCAAGCATTGGGGTTCTCCTCTGCACTCTGTACACAATAGTACGTGGTCATACAAGGATTGTAAGCCTTGTATGCCTTGATGAGCTCTGCGGTCAGTTCATTAGGATCCTTTTTCTTCTCTTCCTCCTTCTTGGGTTCTTCCTTCTTCTTCTCCGGCTCTTTCGCCGGGCCGACCGAGACTATCGCGGCGCACCAGTGTTTCCTCAGCTTGCCCACCACAGCAATCGGGTCAACGATCCCGATTACAGTGAGCTTCATGTCCTTCATGTCCATAGATATCGAATCGATCCCTATTATCAGACAGAATTATAAGTTTACGAGGAAGAATAGTACGATACACAGAGAAAGAGGTCCGATCGATTACCTTGAAGGCTGGAAACTGCTTTCATCGCCTTCTTCTTATCCTTGTCATCGTGGACGTCCACTTTCACCACAACCTTCTGCCATCATGCCAAGGAATACATCTATATATTAGCCTTAACGCAGATCCAGTTAAGGAACAGACGCAGAGAGCGAGGTAGAGGAGAAGAAGAAGTCAGAACTGGAACCTACCTGCGCTTCTGCGGACATCTTTAGGACTCTGAACTGACAGGAGGAGAGATGAACACGGTATTGGGACTACCGGTTGCCTCGGGGAGAACGATGTGAGGTAAGCATGTGAGGAGGGAGTCTCGGATTTATAGTGGTGCGGGAAGCCAAGTCTTCGCACTGTGCGAGTCAAAGTCTCCTTGGGTGAGGAAGGTGAGGGGAGGGCTCTTCTTCTTCCTCGTGCCAACGGGGCTTGGCAGCCGCCGAAACAGTTGTCACCCTACCCTCAACATTAGCAAACAAAAATTGAACATAATTAATTCTTTAGCTGATTTATATCATCTAACAATGACTTTGTTGACTCAATTGGTTCTTTCGATCTTGTGGATCCTAAACATCTATTTTCTTGAATGACTCACTTGCCCCTACACCTTTTAACATAAATCCTTTTATTTACCTTCATAAATCAATAATTTGGACTTAAAATATTTAATATATAGATATGTGATGTCACCTTAAAACTACGATTAAGGTAATTAATAGAGTGCGACGATAGTCATCAATTTAATAGGATCAAATTGATCTTTTGTTTATTGTTGCCATGTTCGAAAGAGGGAAGAAGTTTGTCCATTACTCATCTGATGGTTAAATTAATATATGTTCATTGTAGGGAAAAAAAAAATTACAAAGAATCATAGCATTCCGTTTTAATTTAATAAATTCAAGATAAAAATATACCTAAAGATATTATTTTATATAATATTTATCTTATATGATCATCATTAGTTATATAATACTCATGTTGAAATGAGTTGATTCCTTGCTTCACAATGTAGCAATTATCAACATATCATATCCATTCAATCGACACGTTCCACGGAACTCAATCTCTTATGATTAGAGAAATTTTTTAGGCATGCCCCTAATAATTTTTTAAGGAGTCTCAATTTTAAACCCTCAATTAGAATCAACTTAACACGATTTTATTTAACTTTGTATCTCAAAATCTAAAATTTTTAAAAGATTTAACTTAGAGACCAAACATTTTATTTACACATAAATGTATAAATATTAATCAATCTCACTTGACGTCCATTGTATATAATAGATTAATACGTTTTAGATACCATAATGGGATGAGATAAGATGGCATTCGTTAGCCACACCCCAACATAAAAGCCTTCTCCTATAATAATCCCAAGAGATCGAATGTGACTACTATCATAGACAAAACAGTAAATAAGATATACGATGTAATGCTTGTATATATTTATATCTTTTGATTTTATTCATGCTTTGCACAGTATGTAGAGGGCTTGTAATAGGATTAACGACTCTATTTTAGTTGATTTTTGTTATTCTCTAATGAAAGTATACTTATTAGGGAATGACATGTCTAATTTATGTGTTATCATATCCTAGTTGATATGCGATGCATTTATAATATAGCAATTGTCAACATATTATATCCATTCGATTGATATGTTTGATAGAACATAATCCCATATAGTTAGTAACATGACATCAATTAGAATGTCAACCCAATCCCACATCTAGACAAGTGGTATGTAATCTTATCTCATAACTATGGCTCAAACAATTCGGTACATAATCTTACTGTCCATTAATGATTGAATGATATGCATATTCACATTAGATTTTGATACTTATTTAAATTCTCCGATCCCCTTTAATGATTTAAGCATTAGAGAGAACTTTTAAGGTATGCCCCAACAATTTTCTACGTGATCTCGACTTGAATCCTCTCATTGCCCGATATCTCAACTATAAACTCCAAAATCCGACTTAACATAGTTTTACTTAATTTTGTATCTTGCAATCCAAAATTTTGAGAAGCTTCGATTCAAGTCTAAACATCTTATTTACATATATGATACGTAAACATCATTCAATCTCACTTGACATCCATATACGATATGTGGATACGTGGATACGTTTTAGATATCGTAATGGGATGAGATGATATGGTATTCCCCGGCCACACTACAACATAAATTTTTTTTCCCACAATAATCTCGATAAACTATTCAAACCAGATAGAATGCGACTGCAACCATTGCTTATGCTTAATCCCAAAAGCATAAAGGATTTATTTGAGTAATGATTAATCCCAAAAGCTTATGCTTATTTATTTTCGACGATAATGAGAGAGTACAGATAAATTAATTCGAAAAGCATCCAAATCTGATTCCCACATCAATGTTATCACCCACTTCACAAAGTCAACCCCGGTCAAGTCAATAATAATTCCACATATTCAAGAAGTGGACCACCACACTGCATAATCGAGTCTTCCGTTCACCGACGTGAATTTTCTTTATTTTTATCTTTTTTATTATTTTCGGTGGTCCGGAATATTGAAGATGACGTAAGTGCCGGCCCATCGCCAGTTTAGGCCCAGACAGCATACCAATCCGTTTGCGGACGTGGCGAGCTCCAATTGGCCGCAAAAGGGAACCACACGTGACTGGGACGTGTTGGGCTGAGGTCAGCTTACTTTGGACCGACCACATCACCAATATCTCTAGAAACTAATTGGATGCGGACATCTGCGTCCAATATAATACAGACGCGATAGCTATCACCGATACATCCCACTTGGGTTGCAGAGTCGTGTATGGCAGCGTACTAAATGTTTGACTAGTCAAAATGTGTGAGAGACCCAGAAAGAATAGGTTACCAAACATTTCTTCTCTTTGATTTTTTATTATTCAATATAAATTATTTTATTTGATAAAATTATAATATTCATATGAGATGAGAGATTAGAAAGAGTAAAAACTGATGACATGTATTGGATTCGACTCACAACTTAATAATTTTAAGTTTTGGAATTGAATTGATGATCAATCTTATATATGTTAATCTTGTTTTTCACATCTTATCCGAGTTTCTTTAAAGTATATGAAGGAATTATGTGAAATCTTAATGAAACGAATTCCCTTTTTGGAAAACATAGCCAAATGAGTCCGGAGTTAATTTGTAATAATTTTAACCTACAACTGGATTTCCTTAATCCTTATTTGGATACAAAAAAATAGTTCTATTGATTATGATTATGTGAGACATTTCATGAAATTATAACTCTCAACCATAATAAACTAATTAATTTTAACTTTTCTCCGGTCTTTTGTGTACTTTTCTTCTTTGTCTCACTTTGCAAACTATTGGTATTTGATTTTGACAACTTGATTGTGAATTTGGACATCTATCAGCCATACATTTGCCGTATGGGCATATTTTTCTTTTTTTTTTCCTTAGGAATATTCTCCTTCACTTGATTGATCTTCTTTTTCTTTCATTTTTCTATGACCGTTCCATTAGGTCAGTCAATCCAACTATAATATTTTTACACTATGTTATCGTATATTTAATAATAATAATATATTATAACGTAATACAAGTATATTATAACATAGTATTTTAATATAAATTTTATAAAATACTATGTTTGGTACTTAAAAATACTATAATATAATATTTTTGCACTATATTAATACTGTATTAATATTTATACGGAAAAATATGTAATGCTAAAATGATACGTGAACAACGCAAGATGCGAGGATTGTTGTTGTTAGCGCGTTACTATCAAGTCAATGAAAGATTAGATTAAATATGTATTGGTAATGGTGAGATTATAGCACCGTTGACTAGTCTAAGCTCGTCATTGGCACAAAATTAGGACTTGAAAGCTTAGACTAGTCAAGTGGCCAATAGTTCCTCTCACCTTCTTGACTCGTAAAGGAAGACTTGGATGCTCGCAGTATCCTTATAAATCTGAGACTCTTACATGCTTAGCTCAAATCATTCTCCCATGCCTTGTTCTTCATCTCGCTCCTCATGTAAGAGTGCTAACGTTCCAAGTTGTAGTTTCACAGTAGTAATTCTTATCATCTCTCTCTCTCACTCACTCTCTCCAAATAATATTAATTGATCTGGTTGTAGCCGGATGTGTTGAAGGTGGAGCTCCACGATGACAAGGATGAGGGAAGAAGGTAACGAGAGTAGTTTTCAGCCATCAAGGTAAAAGCTTTGTTCACCTCGCCATTCTTTTCTTGACCTTCAAACCACGTAAGCTATGTTTTCGTGCATGAACTTTAACGTGATTTTGTATCATAGCTGGGATCGATTTGATATCCATGGAAATGAGCCAGTTGAGATATAGTGTTTCGTAAATTAGAATTAAGAGATCGAAGAGGTTAGGCGATGAGATTGTGAGTGGAGTGAGGAGTACAATTTATTTTGTTATTATGAATTATTAAGGTAATTGATTGTTTGTTTTCTTTTATCAATGATTTATTTTTCCTTTTTTGTGGGAATTGAGAAGAAATAATCCCAGCAAGTCTCATTGATGGCAGAGAATTGAGGATTTCCGAGAAGGAACTAATTATCGAGTGGGTGTCGTGAGACCACATCGCACCTCCTTCAGGCATATTTGGTCAAACCATATCTTCGCATGACTTTGACCAGTTCAACTTAAATAGTCAATTTGCAATTTCTGGGTCTTATTTTAGTTGGTCAACCAGCTGCCTTCACACATAGGCATGGAATCAACTATCAATCATAGCTTATTGTTTATCTCTTATTCGCAGATCTACTAATAAAGTCAAATTTGTAGTTGAGTCGAGCCTTTATTATTGTTTTCCTCCAACCAATCATCACCTAAAAGTGACGTATAATACATTTTGTCACCAATCCCATCGTTTGGTAAATAAAAAACAAAAGAAAATTCATCCTTATTCTTAGACCTCAGGATGAGAAGAGAAAACCTTCAACCGAAGACTCCTCAATGTATCTGTGCATTTGAGGAAGCTGAAAACATGAGAATCAAGCACTGGGGTTCTCCTCGGCACTCTGCACGTAATAGTACGTGGTCATGGCATCAGCATCCTTTTTCTTCTCCCGGTCTCCTTTCTTGGCCTCCTCCTCCTTCTTCTCCGGATCTGTTGCCGGCCCGACCATCTCGGCGCACCAGTGTTTCCTCACAGCTTGCCCACCACACTCATGGGGTCAACGATCTCGTTCTTCGTGTCCATGGATACAAAATCACGAAGAGGAAGATTACGAGACACAAAGAGAAAGAGGTCTGATTGATCACCTTGAAGGCTGGAAACTGCTCTCATTGCCACCTTCTTGTCCTTGTTATCGTGGACGTCCACTTTCACCACAACCTTCTGCAATCACACCGAGGAATACAACTGTTAGAGATCCAAGGAAAAGAACACAAGGAACTGGTAATTGTTGCTGTAGCAGCAAACTTTCTTCTTTAATGTATTAGAATTGGAACTTACCTTCATGTCAGCTGACATCTTCTTCAAGAACGAGAGGCGTGGATGAAGGAATGCTACCACAGTAATGATACGAGGTAAGCAAGTAGAGTCTCAGATTTATTGTATGGGTTAAATAATCTGTGAATTTTATTTAACTTAAATTATTAATCAAAATATTTAAATTAAAATTAATAATTATATATTTATTAAATATTTATAAATCAATCTTAATTTGAAACTAATTGAGATGTTACATTTATAATATTACGAGCAACTAAAATTATTTGGTGGACGACTCAAAGGCATCTTCACGGTGAGGAAGATGAGAGGAGGCTTCGACTCTAATGATCGTTGTAGTCTATTCTCATCATTAAAACCCACATTTAACATTATTAACTCTTATCTTCTCTTAAATTCACCTATGTATTCTGAAACCAGTATACATGATTAACGATTAAGTATTTCCTATTAATATTATTTTTTGATGGTGGTGAACAGTCGAGAGGTAAATCTAGAGTGCCGCTTGATCGACAGTCCAGGGCAGGACAGCATTCGGGTCTGTTTGGCGACGTGGCGAACTCGGACTGGTGATAGCGACGTGACGTCACCCGATCAGTCGACGTTGGTGTCAGCCAATCCGATTTCCAGAATAGGGTCGGTATGCATGCGAAAGCATGGATGGTTCTAGAACGCTGTATTGGTTCGACCCACTGCCGATGAGAGAGAACCGAACCGAACTTGGATTCCAATTTGGCCGAGTCCGAGTCAGGTACCCAAACCTGATTTCGTGTTTTTATTATCTTTAAGATGATCGATTTTGCTACACATATGTTTCGTATCTGAATTCCTGTGAAATGAGTGCATCACTAAACCTTGGGGTTTTGAGTGATTCATTGCTACATGCTTGCTTTTGCAAATCCAAAAAGTAATTAGGTTTGATCATATATAGAAATTAAGATATGACAAAATAACAATAGGCTTTCAATTTTCTTGACCAAGAATCTCATCTGATTTTAAATTTCTTAATTTAAATACCTGATTTATGAATTTTTAACTAGACACATTTAACGTTAGCTAGTAGCTCCTGATACCGACGTGGATGATTATACTACAATCACAATACGGTGATTAGGCGCATGTCTTCGTAACGATCGATAATTTTATATGATCATATTTCAAATTAATTCCTATGATTCTTTTGATTTATCAGAAAATTATCACCAGTATCCTTAACTTATATAAGAAAAATACTCTATCATTTTCGATGTAATTTTATATAATTTTTTTATCCTATTTACTAGATTTGATTTAGATTGCAACTAAAGTGTCACATCGGAGTTGACGACGTCCATCGGAACCGCGTGGCAACTGGCGTTTCAAACTCGGGTTCCAGAAAACGACGAAGGATTCGTAGCAGCTTCCGCACGGCTTCCTCGCAACTTCCTATGACCCTCTATTATATTTACGTAAATTTCCGTCTCTAGCAACACCTCATCCCACGCCTCGTTCCTCGTCTCAACACTCGGCGGAGAGGGCTAAAAGATGGCCGCGGACATGCAGGTGAGTTCCAGTTCTAATTCTCCAAATTATTAGTATCGCGAAACAAGTTTCACGATGTAATTTCCAGTTCCTTCTCTCTACCTCGCTCTCCGCTTCTCTTCTTTTTGTCTGAAACTTGTAGTTTCATTCCTTGGTCTCATGGCAGAGACTTGTGGTGAGAGTGGGACTCCGGGGTGACAAGGATAAGATCAAGGCAATGAAAGCAGTTGGCAGTATTGAAAGTAAAGCCATAGTTCGATTCACCACTCTTTTCCGTGTGTCCAACCCGACTTCTGAACCACGTTTTTTTCTGTATCCTAACAGACGTTGATTCAGTATCAGCGGACATGAAGGACATGAAGCTCACTGTAATCGGGATCTTTGACCCCGTTGCTGTGGTGAGCAAGCTGAGGAAACACTGGCACACCAATATAGTCCTCATCAGCCTGGCAAATGAACCGGGAAGAGGAAGGATGAACCAAAGAAGGGAGAGGCGGAGAAGAAAAGAGCTGTTAATGAACAGATCGCCGAGCTTACGGCGCCATAACAAGAATATTAGAGGGCTCATCCTCCTCATAAGCCAATCGAAGATTACAGACAATTCTTTGGATACGGTGTAGAAATCAAAAAGATATCCCTCTTGCCTTCAGCTGATTCCCAAGAACTAACAAGTCTAAAAGGAGTACTCGTCGTTCGAATAAATACTATGCTCAGATTGTATGTTAAATGAGCTGATTGGGAGTCGATTAAATAAGTTTTGTACTTCCATATTGCGTAAGGGGAAAAGAAAAGATTCAAAGAACAGCAAAATAAATCTGTTTTGTAGCATACGTAAAATAGTTGTCTGTATCACCTGTTCATTCAAATCCAAAGCTCCCGAGTGATACATCCACTAGTCTTCGTTGCTTCTTTAGTCAGACAAACCGCATCATGCCATCGATTCGAAGACTTTTTCTGATTCGAGGCGAAGGAGACGACCTATATTAAGAGAGAAGAAAGGCTGTAGAGCAGTAAGCTAAACACATTTCGCTGGATCTGCATGCAAGAGGTAGATCACTGGATCGCCTGAAATGGGAAGATTAATCAGTGAGCAGCCTTTCCCTTGTCTTCACCCTGGCGACGGAGGACCGGCACGGGAGCTGACCTCGCCTTTGGTGCAGTCGACGGTACTAAGAAGCCCACGAGGCACTTGACGATCCTCTTCAGTACCTGCCCCCTATTTGGTATATACCGCGGATGGTGGCCCGGTCTGGGGATTGGACTCGGCTTCTCTCCTTCTCCATGACTGCGGACTGCCATCGGTAGGAGATTACGGCCTCGGGGATCCCGCTTTTTCTCTCTCTTTCTCGCCTATTACTAATACACTTATAGGTGGGCAACGAAAACGAAGTGGGTTCTATGATTCTGTGGAAGTTTTCTCTGCAGCTTCTTCGGTGCTCCTTCGTGACGGTTGCTCGATCACCCAGTTGAGATGGGCACTCGGTTGCAAGCACACTGAGCAGGAGCATGATTTCGAGGAAGACGCACGGAGCTGGGGCGAAAGAGTGATAAAGTGCTTGCAAGTCAACATAGGTTGTTTCTTCCTGGCGGAGCGCAGAAACAATGGGAAGGAAAGAGATTGCAAAGAAGCACAAATGTGAACTTAAACCTTCTGGAAACAAAACAAATATAATTCTCTCCACGCGGAAATGCTTAGACGTTACCAACCATGTCAAAGCTAGTGCACAATTTTCAAGTTTGGCATGCAATGATTCCACTAGGATCGAAAGAAACACGTCGTCGTTCTCGATATCAATGCACATCTTGAGTATAACGATCCTGAATTCAAACTATAAAAGATACCTCAAGTGTGTTTCTTAAGATATTAAAAAATTCTTAGGGTTTTTAAGCATTTAGCTTCGGAAGACTTAGCACTTATCGATATCTCATTTCCTAGACTAACATTAGAATCAAAGGGAATTTGTTGGGCATGCTCCTATGTAGTTATACAAGGTTTGAAACTGTTGTGGTCTTCATACCATTGACCGAGAGTCGCCACAGCTCGGTCCTAACCCATAGGCATGAAGTCGTATAGGTCGCCCTTGTAGTGATTTGACAGGGTGGTTGACGCGACACCGAGGTATCCGTTGTGGCTCGAATGTGGCTTTAGAGGAGTGAACGATATATAGTGATAGAGATCTGACCCTTGGGTAGGTGTCAGGGTTCGGCTTTATATTTGGGAGGTTGAGGAGACCATTTGTAACGATCTCAATGCCTTCTTCTTGTCATTTATCCATATGAGCACTAGTCCAAATGACCCCCTATGGCCTATCACTCATAAAGGCCAACCAAGGGGGGAGGAGATCTGATCAACCACTTGAGGATCACTACCCTAGGCGACCAAAAGGATCAACCTGAATGACCTTCCGTGGACTATTGTCTATGGGTGTTGATAGGTTGTTACCTCCCCCATGTTGTTGTTGAGTGGGGGTTGATTTGGCCCTTTGTCCCCCACATCAGCTCCTTTGTGATGGCCAACTAGCGAGTCATGATTGATGTTAGAATATTCTCTATCATTTGTTCTTCCTTTTGAATGCATGTCTCGAGGCTCTTGCAAAGAGGTTTGAGGCACATCGTTCAACCTTCTTGTTGATTGGGGTATCCTTTCACCTCTCGAGTTATATCGATTTGGATATCTCAAGTACATCAAGTTTATGCTTCCGCCATAGAGGATATCTTGTTGTGGTTTGCTAGTCATAGGTGCCCAGCAAGCCAATCACGTGAGTGATGGCACGTGTGACTTGATACAGAATCTTTTTGCTTATTATATTTTGGCGTATATCACTTTATAACTATTGCATAAATGCATATATATATATTGTGATGTCCTTGGATTTGTGTAATGGGAATCGGATCGTGATGAGATCACGATAATGAGATCGATTCACCTTTAAACACATATCCTAAATAATCCCGGTCATAGGTTACTCGAGAGGGACATCGTGATAACCGGATAAACTGGTGTGCTGTATACCCGTCCATATGATGGATGCAGCTGGTCTCATAGCTGCTCGTGTAGGGACACTAGGGATACAGTACAGGTGCTCATTGGAGAATGAGTTCACTGATTGATCCGCTTACGGAATGCTAGATGGTTGATGATGCCTTATTGTCAGACAGCGATTCCGTAGTCCTAGTGGTGTATCTGGTCCTTAGACTTAAGACACCAAGGATATCCTGTATGAGTGCTCCACTCTTTGATACCAGACTTATAGGTTTGGCTGTCCCCAGATCTAGTACAGTTGGTCATTGGGAGTGGTAGTCGACCGTACGAGGGCTATTGAGTGTCGATAGAGGATCATCCACTCTCGGCGTCATGAGAGGAATATCCCATGTGTTCTTGCTCAGACAAATCCCTGGCCAGGGTCATTCGGGTTGAGAGAGAAAGAGTTCTCTGGGAGAATCCGATTAGAGCGAGACTCGAGTAGAAACCGTATGGGTCTGACAACACCATGCTCGATATACGGTCTCTGGGATATTAGATGGATGAGGGACTATAGGTACATGGTAACTGAGGACAGACAGGTCCAATGGATTGGATTCCCCTGTATCGTCTGGGGACTACGGCGTAGTGGCCTAATACGTCCGTAGTCGATGAGTCGAGTGAATTATTACAGAGATAATAATTCACTGAGTTAGAAAGAGTTCTGACAGGTATGACTCACGGCCAGCTCGATATTGGGCCTAGAGGGTCACACACATATGGTAGGCATTGCGATGAGTAGAGGTTCGGATATGATATATCCGACGGAGCCCTTGTCTTATTGGATGCAGATCCAATACCCACTAGGGAAGGACCCATTAGGGTTTGACACGGGATCTCTATAAATAGGAGGGATTCACAGCCTCATAGGCTAAAGTCTTTGCTTGCCTTTCCTATTCTCCTCTCCCTCTCCACCTCAGAGTAGGCCTGGAGTTTTGAAGAGCGTCGTCGCAACCCTACTGTGTGGATCACCGCTAGAGAGAAGGACGCTTAACCTCCTTCACCCTCTCCTAAGGATCTGCAAGGAAACAGGGATATTGAGTGTCGATAGAGGATCATCCACTCTCGGCGTCATGAGAGGAATATCCCATGTGTTCTTGCTCAGACAAATCCTTGGCCAGGGTCATTCGGGTTGCTGGGCCTGGAGTTTTGAGGAGCGTCGTCGCAACCCTGCTGTGTGGATCACCGCTAGAGAGGAGGACGCTTGACCTCCTTCACCCTCTCCTAAGGATCTGCAAGGAAACAGAGTAGGCCTGGAGTTTTGAGGAGCGTCGTCGCAACCCTGCTGTGTGGATCACCGCTAGAGAGGAGGACGCTTGACCTCCTTCACCCTCTCCTAAGGATCTGCAAGGAAACAGGGATATACGATCTCCCTAGGTAACACAATCTCTATACGCAGTTTTGTGTTTTGCGGATTTTTGCGCACCAATCTTCGCACGACGACGAACATCTTTTTGGGAATCGGGGATTTTGTTTTCTTGTTCTTCCGCTGCGCATGTGATGTCGCCCCCCATGATTTCCCAACATGGTTCGGATTTTCTGACTTACACACCTTAGGCTAATTTGACTCGGAGCCTCTGCTATAGTAGAATCTTAGCATGAGTCAAAATTTTTGACTCACATGCTTGGGGCACATTCAACCCAAAGCCTCAATTGAAGTGAAAATCTTGGCATGGGTCGGATTTCTTGATTCACGTGTCTCGGGCATATTCGGCTCAGAGCCTCCGCTGTAGCGAAAATCTTAGCATATGTCATATTTCCTAACTCACATGCCTCGGGTGTAGAGAAATCTAGGGACGACATCACATGCACAACGAAAGATATAAAACAAAACCTTAAATTTTTCGTAAAGGTGTCCACGTGTGAGATAGATGTATTTTACCTAGGAAGAACATATATCCCTGAATCCCTATATATCTGTAGAAAAGGATGAAGGAGGTCAAGCGTCCGCCACTTTATCGGTGATCCACACAACAAGGTTGTGACGATGCCCCTCAAATCTCTAGGCATGTTATCTAAGGAGGAGAAGGGGAGAGGAGAATAAGAGGTGGCAACCAGGAAGCCCCAACCTATGGGTCTTTAGTTCCCTCCTACTTATAGACGCCCCTAGTTAACCCTAATGGATCATACTCTATTGGGTACTATATCTCCATACAATTACCTAAGCCTCTTAGATTAGTTGGTCCCTACCCAATAATCTCTTATTAGTTTTTATTAGATCTCATTCATAAGATCCAATAATTCAGGGGCTTAATGGATATCCATTAAGATAAGGGATTCGACAAATATCTCATATTTGAACCTCTACTCGTCGCAACACCTATCATATGTGTGTGACCCTCTAGGCCCAATATCGAGTTGGTTGTGAGTCATATCTGTCAGAACTCATTCTAACTCAGTGAATTATTATCTTCATAATAATTCACTCGACTCATCGACTGCGGACATACTAGGTCACTACGCCGTAGTCTATAGATGATACATGTGAATTCAATCCTTTGGATATATCTATCCTAAGTTACCATGTATCTATAGTCCCTTATCCATCTAATATCCCAAAGACCATATACCGGGCATGGTGTTGTCATACCTATACAGTTTCTCCTCGAGTCTTGCTTTAATCGGATTCTCTCGAAGAACGCTTTCTCTCTCAATCCGAATAACCTTGCCAAGAATTTATCTGATCAAGAATACATAAAATATTTCTCTAATAATACCGAGAGCGGATGATCCTCTATCGACACTCAATAGCCATCGTAAGATTGACTGCCACTCTCAATTACCGGTTGTACTAAATCTAGAACTTGCAAACCTATAAGTCTAGTATCAAATAGTGTAGTACTCATATAGGACATCCTTGGTGTCTCAAGTCTAAGGATCATATACATTATTGAAACTACGGAATCACTGTCTTACAATAAGGTATCATCAATCATCCATCATTCCGTGAGTGAATTAATCAGTGAACTCATTCTTTAATGAGTACCTACACTGTAGCGTTAATGTCCCCACACGAACAACTATGACATCAGTTGTCTCCATCATATGTACGGGTATATAACATACCAGTCTGTCCGGTTATCTTGATTTTCCTCTCGAGTAACCTATGACCATAATTATTTAGGGTCTGTGTTTAAAAATAAATCAGTCTCATTATCATGATATCATCATGATCCGATTCCCATTACATAGATCCATGAACACCACAATATATATATACATATATGCAACAAGCAATATAAAGTGAAAAAAATATCAAATAATATAATAAGCAAAAAGAATATGTATCATATCACACGTGTCATCACTTACGTGATTAGCTTACATGACACTTATGACTAGTATCGGGCTCATTCGACATGGAGCCTCTACTATAACAAAAATCTTAGTGTGGGTTGGATTTCCCAACTCACATGTCTCTGGCACATTCGGCCCGAAGCCTTTGCTATAGCAGAACTCTTGTCATGGGTCAGATTTCTCGACTCACATATCTCAGGTTCATTAGTCTCGGAGATCGTAGAGGATATCCTGGCGTGGGTCAGATTTTTCGACTCACACACCTCACTTTCATTAAGCCCCAAGCCTCCACTATAGTAGATTTCTTGGCGTGAGTCATATTTCTCAACTCATATGCCTTAGGCACATTTGGTCGAAGGTATCATTGAAAGTCTCCAATGATGGGTGATGAAAGTTGGTCGGGAGTAATTCCTCTTGGATACTTTGGACGAATGTGGAACGACCTGAGGTGGGGTCGTTTGCTTACCCCTTCGATTATTAGAACTCTCATTTTACCTCGTCTAGGTGTTGATTCATCAATCACAATTATTCTCTTAGTAAGTCATCCATCGAGTCGGTTGATTGGGTCTCTAACTCAAGCAAATTGGCCTCTGATTAAATTCCACCGTCAAGGAGCGCGGTGGTCCAATTGGTATTTTGACTAGTTGAGGGTAGTCTAGGGCCGTCGGTAATGGATCAATTAAGGGAACTTCGAGGGGTGCAGACACAGGCGATGGTTGAGCCACTAATCACAACTATGAATGGGGCATTGCCTGCTGAGCTAACCAAGGCAGGAGTAAGGCGATGGCTTGCATCATGCCTGTCACATCCTAGATTTTTTTTTTTTCATATATTTTCACACAGGCCAAATAAATAAACATCACTTTATTCATCATCTATAACCATTTATTACAATTCATTTATTCATCAAATTACAAATAGAAAAGTAAACATAGTGATGTTAACTTCAAGAGTCATCCAAGTGGCTCTACCTAGCGGTAGAGGAAGGTCCGCTCTCCACTGGAATCCGATTTAGTACTAGAGGGAGGCTGCTCTGAAAATCAAAAACAAAGAAAATTCAGCAACGCTGAGTAGGAACCCCAAAAGTCAAATCAAGATGAATACATGATCAAAATTCAATCATTCATCCCATTGGCGTATATCAAATACCCGAAGGAGCACTCCCCCAACAACGGATGGAGAGGCTTTATCCTACGGGATGAGTTTGTGTTCTCCCAACAGCGGATGGAGGCAAACTCATATCACACTCCCAACAGCGGATGGAGTGGTGTCCCACACCCGCCAAAGTGGGGACACGTTCCTCCCAACAGCGGATGGAGGAACCGTCCAGCCGCCACGTCTAACGGCCCGCTAATCCCCGAAGGGAATCGCCCTACCTGCTCTCGGCAGGAATATAATCTCACACTGGTCATATCCATTTCGGGATGAAATAACATATTTAAAACATCTCTTTCAAAAATCATCAATATCAAATAATATAAATTAACCCTCAATTGACTTGAACTCTAGTTTAATCGATTCAATTGAACTCGATTTACTAGAGCCTAACTGAACTGATTTCTAATCCTTATTTAACTGGTCTGGAACCACCCTAGACTAGTATAATTTAGACTAGATTAAGTTCAATTTAGGTTAAACTAACTTGAATAAGTCAATCAATTCGGAATCACCCTGAATTGATCTAGACTAATCAAGTCTAGTTTAATTCAATCAATATTTGGGCTCAAATTCAACAATAATATTGGGCTAGATTGAGCCAGTCCATCTACTGGTCATGTGCTTTATACATGATTGAGCATGCATTACATAAAACTGGCCCAACCTTGGCTCATGGACTAGTCATAGCATATACCCATTAACAACATAAATGAAAACATAATAATGCATTAAAAGATAGATGGGAAGAAAAGCTTTAATACAAAGAAATAACATTCTCAATTTGACTAGAAATCATAAGACATTAAAAGAGGGACTAGGAGATAAGTTTTAATACAAGGAAATAGCTTTCTAAATTCAAATAAAAATCATGTTTTCAACACAAAAAAATTTCAACATATTCTAGTCATATTTTAAATCATTCAGAATAATATATTTTAAATTTCAGATCAAAGAATATAAAAAAAGGGATTTTAGATAACATATTCTAGTCTAACAAGATTTTAATCCAGATAAGACTAAAGATAAACTATAATACAGAAAATATATCATATAAAACATATACATTTTTAACATATTTAATTCTACAATAAAAACCTTAATCATGGGTCAAAGAATATTATGAAAACTTTAACTGATTATTTTAATATAAAAAAAATTGACATTTAAAGAATTGATACACATTTTTCAAACTATAAAACTTTCAACATTTAAAGAATCAAAATAAAAGCTAAAACTTTTAAGAAAGGTAGGGAAACCTACCTCTTGTCAACAGGGTGTAACTCCTCATTCTCTTGTCAACAGGGTGTAACTCCTCGTTCCTCCCGCTGCCAGGCTCGACTAGGTGAGGAACGAAGGAGAGAAATCCCTCCCTTTAAATAGAAGGAGGTGAGCCTTTATTAAGGGAAATAAATTTTAATTTTCGTATTTATTTAATATAAATTATTTCCATTTAATATACTACCAAATATGATATCATCATATTTGGAATACTTACTAGTTATTTCCTTAATTCATATCAACAAACAAGGAAGTAGATTAGGATTTCCCAAGGAAGTAGATTAGGATTTCCTTAAATTATAATAACAAGTAAGGAAAGAAAATCAATTCTTAACTTAAATATTTGATGTGATTACATTTCTCCCCTCCTATAGGAAATTTGGTTCCCAAATTTAGCTTACCTTAATAGAATAGATGAGGATACTGCTCTCGCATATCTTCTTCTCTTTCCCATGTTGCCTCTTGGTCTGAATGGTGTTGCCAACAAATCTTTACCAAAGGTATAATTTTGTTCCTTATAACATGTTCTTTTCTTTCCAAGATCTGGGTTGGTTGTTCTCTAAAAGTGGCATCATCTCGTAATTGTAGAGGTTGGTAAGATATGACATGTGATGGATCCCTGATATATCTTCGAAGCATTGACACGTGGAATACATCATGGATGCTAGCCAAAGCCAGGGGCAATGCCAATCTGTATGCTACAGGCCCAACCTTTTGTAAGATCTCAAATGGGCCAATAAATCTTGGGGCTAACTTTCCCCTTTGACAAAACCTCATAACTCCCTTGGTTGGCGACACCTTTAAGAAGACGTGCTCACCAACTTCGAACTCTAGATCTCTTCGCCTTCGATCTGCATAACTTTTCTGACGACTTTGAGCTGTTAATAATCTTTGGCGTATAATTCGAATATTATCAGCATCTTTTTGAATTAATTGAGGCCCCAAAAGCTTCCGTTCTCCCACCTCATCCCAATATACAGGTGATCTGCACTTTCTTCCATAAAGAGCTTCAAATTGGAGCCATCTGTATGCTAGAGTGGTAACTATTATTATAAGAAAACTCAATTAGATGCAAGTGCATATCCCAACTCCCACCAAAGTCTAAAGTACATGCTCTTAAGAGATCTTCAAGAGTTTGTATTGTCCTTTCAGATTGGCCATCAGTTTGGGGGTGAAAAGCTGTACTAAATTTTAACTGCGTGCCCAAAGATTTTTGTAGACTTCCCCAAAATTTAGAGGTGAATCTAGGATCTCTATCTGAGATAATGCTAACTGGCACCCCATGATATCGAATGATTTCCTTAATATATAAGCTTGCTAGTTTATCCAATGAATACTTCTTGTTAATAAGAAGGAAGTGAGCAGATTTAGTAAGTCTGACTACTATTACCCAAATTCCGTCATATCCTTTCACAATCTTGGGTAATCCTGTCACAAAATCTATAGTGACTTGTTCCCACTTCCATTCAGGAATCGAAATCCTTTGCAACTTTCCCGCAGGTACTCGATGTTCTATCTTCACCTGTTGACATATCAGACATTTAGAAACAAACTCTGCTATATCTCTCTTCATACCATGCCACCAATAGTTTTGGCGTAAATCTCGATACATCTTAGTAGTCCCGGGATGGATATTAAATTTTGATCTATGTGCTTCCTCTAATAATTGCATCTTTACTGGATGGCTTTCGGGAACACAAAGTCGATTGTGGAATGTAATAGAACCATCTTCGGCTTGGAGGAATCCAGGTCTAGAACCTTGAGCTATTTCCTTAACTATCATTTGAAGATATGTATCTTCCTTTTGACCTTCTTTAACCTTTTCCACAAAAAATGATTGTGCCATCAAACACACAAGAAAACCTTTATTTGTCTCCGATAAAAGTTTAAGTTTTAAGTCTGCTAACTCCGTTATCATAGAATTCCTTTGAATATTCATATAGGCTACAAGACTGTAGGTATTTCTGCTTAAGGCATCAGCAACTACATTAGCTTTCCCAGGATGGTAGTTGATATTAAAATCATAATCCTTTAGAAAGTCCAACCACCTTCTTTGTCTCATATTTAAATCTTTCTGTGTGAAAATATATTTGAGACTCTTATGATCTATGAAGATTTCGAAAGTCTGTCCATATAGATAATGCCTCCAAATTTTCAGTGCAAAATTGATAGCTGCTAGTTCTAAGTCATGAGTAGGATAGTTCTTTTCATGAGGCTTTAATTGCCTCGATGCATAAGCAACTACCCTCTCGTTTTGCATTAGAACGCAACCAAGCCCTTGTAGTGAGGCATCACTATACACTACAAAACCTTCTCCTCCTGAAGGAATCACCAAGATAGGAGCACTGGTTAATTTCTTCTTCAATTCTTGAAAACTTTGTTGACATTTATCATCCCACATGAATTTTATGTTCTTTTGTGTCAACTTGGTCAATGGTGCTGCTATTTTTGAAAAGCCTTCTACGAATCTTCTATAGTATCCAGCCAAACCCAAGAAGCTTCTAATCTCTGAAACATTAGAAGGCTTCTTCCATTTTATCATAGCTTCAATCTTGTGAGGGTCAACAGATATGCTAGCGCTCGAAATTACATGACCGAGAAACATAATTTCATTGAGCCAAAAGTTACACTTACTTAACTTGACATATAGTTTCTCTCGCCTTAGGACTTCCAGAACTGTCTTAAGATGGTGTTCATACTCTGCTATGCTTTTGGAGTAGATTAGGATATCATCAATGAACACAATTACAAATTTATCAAGATAAGGGTGGAACACCCTATTCATGAGGTCCATGAGGGCAGCTGGTGCATTTGTGAGTCCAAAAGGCATTACTAAGAATTCATAATGACCATATCTTGTTCTAAAGGCAGTTTTCTGTATGTCTCCCTCCCTTATCTTTAGTTAATGATACCCGGATCTCAAATCAATCTTTGAGTATACCTGAGTACCTTGAAGTTGATCAAACAGGTCATCTATTCGAGGAAGAGGATATTTATTCTTTATGGTCACTTGGTTGAGTTGTCTATAATCAATGCATAGTCGCATAGATCCATCTTTCTTCTTCACAAATAGGATAGGGGTACCCCAAGGTGATACACTAGGTCGAATAAAACCCTTGTCCAAAAGCTCTTGGATCTGTTTCTTTAACTCCTCCAACTCAATTGGTGTCATTCTATATGGAGGTTTAGAAATAGGTGCAGTACCAGGTAGAAGATCAATTGTAAATTCAATCTGTCTATTTAGTGGCAGTGTAAGTAGATCTTCAGGAAAAACATCTGGAAAATCCCGTACAATGGGGATGTCCTTTAATACTGGCTTCTTAGATTCTTCTCCAGAAATAAAGGCCAAGTATCCCTGACATCCCTTCAGTAATAGTTGGGTAGCACTCAAGGCTGAAATAATAGAAGGGAACTTTTCTTGAATCCCAATGAACTTGAAAGATGGTTGATCTAAGGGTGAGAAAGTAATAGTCTTCCGGAAACAATCGACACTTGCATGGTATGTTGAAAGCCAGTCCATACCCAAGATAGCATCGAAATCTTGAAATTCTAGTATAATAAGATCTACTAACAAATCATGACTTTTAATAGTAATAACACAGTTTCTATATATCTGATCAACTGTCAAAGAGTTTCCAACTTATTATTTGTATGAACACCTTTCCGAGTGCGTACACTAGTAGCATTGCGATCATGAGCACCCCAAGTGATAAAACCACTAATCTTTGGAATTGGCTCTATTACTCTTATAATAGGTTAAAGACAATCATTGGTTAAAGTCAATCAAGAGACCTAATACACCTACAGGCCCTAGACCATGCTCTGATACCATAAAAATTGTCACATCCTGGATTTTTTTTTTTCATATATTTTCACACAGGTCAAATAAATAAACATCACTTTATTCATCATCTATAACCATTTATTACAATTCATTTATTCATCAAATTACAAATAGAAAAGTAAACATAGTGATGTTAACTTCAAGAGTCATTCAAGTGGCTCTACCTAGCGGTAGAGGAAGGTCCGCTCTCCACTGGAATCCGATTTAGTACTAGAGGGAGGCTGCTCTGAAAATCAAAAACAAAGAAAATTCAGCAACGCTGAGTAGGAACCCCAAAAGTCAAATCAAGATGAATACATGATCAAAATTCAATCATTCATCCCATTGGCGTATATCAAATACCCGAAGGAGCACTCCCCCAACAGCGGATGGAGAGGCTTTATCCTACGGGATGAGTTTGTGTTCTCCCAACAGCGGATGGAGGCAAACTCATATCACACTCCCAACAGCGGATGGAGTGGTGTCCCACACCCGCCAAAGTGGGGACACGTTCCTCCCAACAGCGGATGGAGGAACCGTCCAGCCGCCACGTCTAACGGCCCGCTAATCCCCGAAGGGAATCACCCTACCTGCTCTCGGCAGGAATATAATCTCACACTGGTCATATCCATTTCGGGATGAAATAACATATTTAAAACATCTCTTTCAAAAATCATCAATATCAAATAATATAAATTAACCCTCAATTGACTTGAACTCTAGTTTAATCGATTCAATTGAACTCGATTTACTAGAGCCTAACTGAACTGATTTCTAATCCTTATTTAACTGGTCTGGAATCACCCTAGACTAGTATAATTTAGACTAGATTAAGTTCAATTTAGGTTAAACTAACTTGAATAAGTCAATCAATTCGGAATCACCCTGAATTGATCTAGACTAATCAAGTCTAGTTTAATTCAATCAATATTTGGGCTCAAGTTCAACAATAATATTGGGCTAGATTGAGCCAGTCCATCTACTGGTCATGTGCTTTATACATGATTGAGCATGCATTACATAAAACTGGCCCAACCCTGGCCCATGGACTAGTCATAGCATATACCCATTAACAACATAAATGAAAACATAATAATGCATTAAAAGATAGATGGGAAGAAAAGCTTTAATACAAAGAAATAACATTCTCAATTTGACTAGAAATCATAAGACATTAAAAGAGGGACTAGGAGATAAGTTTTAATACAAGGAAATAGCTTTCTAAATTCAAATAAAAATCATGTTTTCAACACAAAAAAATTTCAACATATTCTAGTCATATTTTAAATCATTCAGAATAATATATTTTAAATTTCAAATCAAAGAATATCAAAAAAGGGATTTTAGATAACATATTCTAGTCTAACAAGATTTTAATCCAGATAAGATTAAAGATAAACTGTAATACAGAAAATATATCATATAAAACATATACATTTTTAACATATTTAATTCTACAATAAAAACCTTAATCATGGGTCAAAGAATATTATGAAAACTTTAACTGATTATTTTAATATAAAAAAATTGACATTTAAAGAATTGATACACATTTTTCAAACTATAAAACTTTCAACATTTAAAGAATCAAAATAAAAGCTAAAACTTTTAAGAAAGGTAGGGAAACCTACCTCTTGTCAACAGGGTGTAACTCCTCATTCTCTTGTCAACAGGGTGTAACTCCTCGTTCTTCCCGCTGCCAGGCTCGACTAGGTGAGGAACGAAGGAGAGAAATCCCTCCCTTTAAATAGAAGGAGGTGAGCCTCTATTAAGGGAAATAAATTTTAATTTTCATATTTATTTAATATAAATTATTTCCATTTAATATACTACCAAATATGATATCATCATATTTGGAATACTTACTAGTTATTTCCTTAATTCATATCAACAAACAAGGAAGTAGATTAGGATTTCCCAAGGAAGTAGATTAGGATTTCCTTAAATTATAATAACAAGTAAGGAAAGAAAATCAATTCTTAACTTAAATATTTGATGTGATTACAATGCCAGTGAGGGTTTGCACCTAGTGCGTAAGGCTCAGTAAAACTTTGACGGGATCGACCAGGTGCCCCTCGCTCACCCCCGAAGATGATAGCCCAGGGTCGTTGAATAGACGCCAGTAACACCCTGGTGTATGAGCCAAGCTGGATGTGTCCACTTGAGGGAAGGAGGGCGGTTGTCCTCCTTGCACAAAAGTGTTGTGTATAAGTGGCAGCACCCCCTCGATAGAGTGCTCATTAAGGGGGTTTGTCAGTAGACGTTCTTGTAACATTCAGGCCTTTTTTTGTAGCGCCAAAAATATTGTGGTCTTGATACAATCAACCAGGAGTCAACATGGCTTGGTCTTGACTCCGAACGCGTGAAGTCATCCAAGCAACCCTCATAGATATCTGACAAGGCGATCGATGCAACGTCGAATTGTCTATGGTGGCTTGGAGGTGGCTTTAGAGGAGTCTCCAGCTTCCTAAGATGGTCTCGAGACTAGTCCTAGGTGAGCTCTTGTCGCCTCAGGGGTCCTGCACTAAGGTCAACGTTGAGGGGGATTTCTCAACCTGACCCCTCTGATGCTCAAGTTAGTATCGTGGAGTTGTGGGGGTGAATGACATGCAATGAGAGAGATCTAACCCCTGGGCAGGTGCGGGGGGTCAGCTTTTATACCTGGGAGGCCGAGGGGACCATTCGTAACCGCTTCAGCACCTTCTTTTTATCGTTTGTCCACATGGGTAACTGGTCCAAACAGCTCCTTATGGCCTGTTGCTTGTAGAGGCTGACCAAGGGGGGAGGAGATCTGATCAGCCACCCCAAGACCATTGCCCCCGATGATCGATAAGATCGACCTGAATAACGTCCCGTGGACTGTTGTCCACAGAGATTGACAGGTCGTTACCTCCCCCACATTACTGTCGAGTAGGGGATGATATGGTCTTTGTCTTCAAAGTTAGCTCCTTTACGAGGGATGATGGGTAATGATTGGCGTCATGATATTCCCTAACAGGAAGCTTAAGAATTTATGAAGATTTAATATTTTTTTGACACCAATCATGAAATAAAAAAATGGATCGACTCCAAATCCACGTTCCAATCGAAGAAAGAGGACAGCTACAATACACTACAAATAAAAGATTTAGTGAAATTTTATTTCTCTATCTACTAGGTAACTTGAAAACCATAAATATAGATGGTGTGGTGATACTATTTGGTTCATAGAACAACAGTCTTACTCGTTCCTCAAGGATTAAATCCCCTGTTCTCATTCGTTCCCAGTTTATTCCTGCATCACTTGGTCAGTCCCGTCCAAATCTACGCAGAGAGTCCTTTCTGGAAACAATACTGAGAAAGGAGCCGACTCTGGATCTTGTTCAGCCGGCGACGATGCTGCAGATCCCACTAAACCGACAGAATAGTTCGACTCGGGAAGACCGCATATATTCCCTCTCCATTATGCAACTTATATCTTCCCATGGAGGAGACACTTGGAACGACAGCAGCTCACTCTGCTTCCTCTTCAGCTTCGAAGAGGTAGACAACAGATTGAGTTTGCAGTTGCATTCGAGTTCCCTCCTCTCAAACCTAATCTTCTCTTTTCGAAGGTGGTAAGCCAAGTCTGATGCCATCAACGAGTCGCCATCCCCGGTACGTACCACAAAGGGGTCATGTTCTTTGGTGCATCATCAAGAGACTCCTCCCCTGTTTCTTCCCATCTGACCCTGCAACGCCGAGAGAGAAGGAGACACAGAAGGGGAAACAAAGGAGATCTTCCTGCAGCCTCCACTCCATGGTATCAAATGGCGGCGGGAAGCAGATACCTGAGTCTTCTCCGGGTTAATGGAATGAAGGTATGGAACTCTGCTATTTTGTGAGTGTATGGAACTCTGCTGTTTTATAATGAATGATATATTGTAATAAAACCTACTAAAATTTTGTGAAAGTTCAACAAATTGAGATATGTTGTATGGGTTTAAACCCATCCCATTTTTCCTCCATAATCATCTCATATCCAATTGCTTAGTGTATTATTATATAAATAATAAAGTTCAGATTCCTTTTCATATGCGAACGTCATGTCATTTAATGTAAAGAATAAAAAAATAAGAAAATAAAATTTATTAACTCGGCGTAATCCATCCTCTCCCCACGGGTGATGTCGCCTTTCGCGTCACCATCCGGTGCACTGACCCGCCTGGGAAGCGGATGACGCGGTTTTCTCTGGACTCGATGACGCGCTGGCCGCGTACGTCAGCGTCGCCAGGACGGCCGATTCCCTCACCATCCGTGGCGGGCCCCGCGGACGTCCCCGCGGTCCACGGCGGGCCCACGCGTTCGCCTCGCACAAACCATACGCTACGGCAGCGCAGTGTGAATATGGACTACTAATGATAATTTTGGTGCCTACAGGAGTAATTTTCTTTACTTTACTCATTATTTATTAGCAATTTGACACAAACTAAGAAATTGGGTTCACCTGCACTTTTTCTTTCGAGTCGGAAGATAGCGACTGAAGCAAAGAGAAACGAGAAAGAACAGAGCATGAATGAAGGTGGTGCAAACACGAGAAGAAAGAGAAAGAAGCTATCAGTCAACCGACTTTTGTTCCGCTGCCGGGATATATTAGTCAAGCTATCGAGGTCGCTCATGACTCGATTGAATTCAAGTAAATCCAAAAGAAAGCCAAAGGAAATCTTTCTACTGGAGCACTGACACATCCTTGAGGTTTGACTCTACAGCTTATCTACTCGTGTTATCGAAATGAAATGTCACGTAGAAATCCTTGACGAACGATATAAAACCGCGTAGATTGCTAAAGCAAATTCTTCATGTCGACATCAGCTCGTCAGCTTCAATGGAAGTGATATCGCTTTGTCGAAGTGGGCAAACGCGTGGGATCGATGCTTAGCTCGCTCGATACAGTATAAATTTCCTGCTTGGTAACTCAAGATAAAGCACCAAAGAACTTTCCGCTGCCATCAATTCATCCTTCCTCGGCTTCGCTTCTTCTCCATGGCGGGGCCCGCACGTCCACCGGCGAAGACACCCGGAGCGAAGCCTCCGTTTAGGCGAGGGGGTGTTTTGAAGGGCATCCTGAGATCGCTGTTTCTGCCGTGCCTCCGCTGGTGGCGTCGGAAGGCTTGAAGTCCCACCATGGCAGCCTCCGATGGTGGTGTTCTTTGTTCTTGTCTGATTGGGTTCTTCTTGTTATCGTTTTCTCTTTTATCTGACGCTGTTTCATATCATGTAGAATTCATTTTAATTGATCGTTGATTTCGTATCATCACTTGCTACGTGCATCTGTTTGTAGAATTTGTTCGATTCAAATGATGCCCAAAGCTTTCCAGACTTAATGGATCATGGCATGCATTTAAAAGCTCCAAACAATTTGGATATTATTCTCGCATTTATTTATTTATTTTTGGAAATAAAACGTGAGGCTGAGCATCATCGGGCACTTCTTATCTGATCGGATTCTACTTCGCTACTAAGACAATGATGAACGACATGACGTGCTAAAAAGAAATATAACGTAATAAACATGTGGAGTCAACTTGGCGTGACAATGCATTTCGCTGATGAATATTTTCTAGTCGGAAGTGGGACCCATGCTTTTTCATGCGCGTTATTGATCGTATCTTTTCTATCAATTTATTCATAAGTAAAAAAAAATTATTGAATAACATAGTGATATTAACTCAAAAAAATCCTTATTAGCTCTACCTAATGATATAAAAAAATTAGGAAAATCCGCTCTCCACTACATATGACATGAATAATTTTAATATAATCTAATCAAATAATAAAATTTTAAACTTTAAAAAAATTAAAAAAATATTTTAAAAAATCAGATAATATATTTTAATCTAACAATAAAATTTTTAAATTTTAAAGGATTAAGAAATATTTTTCAACTACTTATAACATATTTTAATATAGATAAAATTAAAAGATAAACTACAATATGAGAAAATAATATTCTAAAAATAAATATTTAAAAGAGATAAAAAAAACCTTTAAAAGAGATAAAAAAAATCTTAAAAACTTTATATAATATATTTTAATTTAATAATAAATATTTTAAAATTAAAAGGATTGATAAATATTCTCAAACTATAAAAATTTTAACGTTTAAGGAATCAAAATAAAAAAAATTATTTTTAAGAAAGGTACAAAAACTTATTTCTCCTCAACAGAATCCAACTCTTTGTTCCTCTCGAGCTTGGCCCAGTAAAGAATGAAGGAAAAAAATCTCAGAGGAGATCAGCCCTTCATTTAAGGAAATATATTTTTTAATTTTTATATTTATTTAATATTAATTTTCGTTTAATATATTAATGTGAGAGAGTGGGATAAAGCAACCAATCTATGCCAACTTTGTCAGCTCAGCCATGTCCACACTATAACCCACCCAACCAAATAACTCTTCCAGGCTCCGATGGGCTTAAGGAAGGAAGGGGTTCCTCCACTACATAAGAAGACTGAAGCCCCAAAGCGAAGAACACAAGTCTTCCTTGTATCCAACAAGATGATATGAGAGCTGACGTAGAAATCTTTGGTTAGAAATGCTTTCTGTAATCTCTGTGCAAATTTTGGAGTCTTGGCCCAATTCAATTAATTCAACACGTATGATCTTTGAAGTAACATGGCATTATAGCCAACATGTTGTGATCTCCATTCCTAGCAGCATATCAATGTTATGATCTCCATTCAAAAGAAACCTGTTAAGCTCGTTGTTTTGTTGTCCCGATAGGTGTTCGGTGAAAGGTCTGCAAAGGGGATGGGGGGGCGAGGGAGAGACACCCCGAAATGACGTCGCAAACGCAAAAGGGTACTGCTTTCCTGAGCCTTCACCGCTACGCTTGTTCCTCTTTCGATCTTTTGCTTGGTTTGAAGGTCTCGAAGGGGTTTAAACGACCAGGAGGCAACAGGCTTTTTGTCTCTCGCGGCTCAGCTTGGATCCTTCTGACAGTTCATTTGAGATGATTGTGTCGCCCTTTTCTCCCCTAAGTTGCCCCCCCACCCCCAATGCGTTCATGGTGGACAACTTCCTTCTCTGGTGCAGTTCCTGCTGCTACCATGTAGCATCCTTTCTTCTTCTGTATCCATCGGACCGTCTTTAAAATTCGTGCGTCCAACATGCTTTCTTCGGTTCGTCGATAAGCGTCGATCCTGAGAGCCATACACCCACGCCAAACCCATTTAGTAAAAAGAGGACGACGACGACGAATTCAGTGGGCTAAGCGGCTGCCGCCAAAGAACAGAGGAATAAAATAAAGGGCCAAGCGGCTCCACTTCTGACCGTGGAAACCCGCGCCCGCCGCACCGCACGAATCGCGAGGCATCTTCCCATGACGGCAAGCGAGCCGAGCGCCAAAGCCGAAAGGGTAGCTCCCCACCGCCGCTCCTCTCCAACGGCTGGTGAGATGACGAGACTCTCCGGCGGCCCCCACGATGCTTTCTCCACTGTACGATCGTGATCCTCCGGTGGACAGTAGCCCGGGCACGCAGGGTCCGCAGGAACTCGGTCGCCCGGCGTGGAGGGTCCGCCCCACGTCACATCAACCGGTCAGATCAGACCGGTTCAGGGAAAGAGAAGGGAAGCGATGGCGTTGCGGGACCCACAACGGGGACCACCATATGGACGGCCCAGAGTCGATAGGTACAGACCGGACCTGATCGTTGCTGCCGTCCGATGGCTACCGAGGGTAGCCCGACAAGATCCTGGGATTGAACGGCTGAGATCACGTGAGGTCAGCAGGGCCCCACCCGATTCAAGATTTGGATCATCTGGTCGGTCCGATTAGATTCTGCCAAAAG
The DNA here is from genome assembly GCF_036884655.1 of Musa acuminata AAA Group. NCBI lineage: Eukaryota > Viridiplantae > Streptophyta > Magnoliopsida > Zingiberales > Musaceae > Musa > Musa acuminata. Next base: position 43,357,563 of record NC_088356.1, read on the forward strand.
CGTCCCGTCGAATACTTTTCTCGATGACGTGGAATCTCTCTCACCAACCGATACTATATTTCTGTCGAGACACCACGCACGCAAGAGGGACCTCCCGGTGGCGGTCTGCTTGACGGCTCTTCATTTGGTCCCCTGGTTCGGTGACCAATAGAATGCTGACACGATGGTGACATCAGCATTTCCATGGATGAACCATTGCGGCAAATCACTTTCTTATGAATCCATGGACCTGTTTGGTGAATACATCAACTAAGGTCAAGTCAAGAATCGATCATATGGTTTTTCCTGAATATGAATAATTTATCAAAAATAAAAAATATTTTTAACATAGTAGAAAATTATTTGTATTTAATTTTTAAAAAAGGGCGGTGTTGGGTTGATCAAAATAGACATTTGAGTGAGTTGAATTGGACCCATTGAAGTTCTCATTCAAGTACATGTATGTACTCCAAAACAAGACCCACATACATACATGTCAGATTCAGACAAGAGGGTAGAGTGAGACAAGAATGAAACATGATGTTTCACTAGTCGAGCTATGATGTATGAATGATCCATACTCCACTAAGTTCCATACTGAGCTACCTACCAATGTACTGTGGTCACCTTTAGTGGGCATCCAACTTGATGTCAACCTTTCATAACTTTCTACCTTCATTCCCAATGCAGCATACACCCAATAATCCACCACAATCTAATGGGTAAATGCCTTCCTATGTAACTCTACAGTTGTCCTACTTGTCTTGCTATGTCACCTTTGACAATAATTTTTATTAATCTTCCTAACCCCCCCTACAATAAAAAAGAATAAAGAAAAGATAAAAAGATAAAGGTAAAAATAATGAATTGGTACCATAAAATCCAAAAAGGTTTGTCTTTATACTCTTTTTATTTTGTACATAAAAAAAATTTGCAGTAGAGGGAATAAAGTGAGATCAGTAGCTGCAGCACATATTGTGGTAGTAGGTGTGTATGTGCAGCCGAAGCATTTGTACTTTTGTCTTATGGAGGAGACCTTTGTGGCTTTATTCTTCTATATCTTCCATCATGGATGGGTTATCTAAACCCTAGCTTTAACTTTTGGGTTCAATTTGTACATGCCAATTCAAATCATTCTATGGAACACTAATCTTGATTCTAATCAACATCTTGGTTCGATTATGATGATGATGATTGAAAATGATTGCCTGACCTTTTACATTTAGTCATGTAATTTTGATTTTCCATTTGGCATCCTGCATATCATTTAATATAATTTTAGGATAGTAAAGATAATTTTAGGAGCACCTGCTTGAATGAATTCATGTTAGAATTAACTAGATTTATCTCATATTTTTTATTCCAGGATGATAATTGAATCGTATATATCTTACATTTGAATGAAACTATGTAAGTGATGATCAAAAAATTATTTAACTGATCTTATTATAATTATTGGATCTCACAAATAGATAATTCGATATATTACTGCTCATCTTGTTAGTTCGACATGTTGATCGAATGTTATTCGTTCATTGACATCATCATTAGTCGAGACTTTCTCATCTTATTAAGGTAAGCTTCATCTTGGATATTCAATTATCTAAATGCATTAATCGAGGCTTCCTCACTTTATTCGGGTGAGCCTATGTGCGACAATCATAATGCTCGACGATAGATACCCTCATGATCTAATAACGATATGTGATTCTGCATTACTACCTCACGAATTAATTGCCCACTTAACTCCAATGATTATCCGAGATCTTTATAAAAATCTCTAAGTATACGATTCTCTCGAATAATTCAAATACACAAACATATTTTCTACTTCGGAAATCTCCACTCTGAATCTCTGACATGTCGGATAATTAAAAATCTACTATTAATAAATCAAATTGGTTGAATACAATTGACTTGAAACCAAATCAATTTTATAATAATCATGATTCAATTTGACTTGAAACCAAATCAATTTCGAATATTCATTTTACATATATATTCATACTTACACTTTTAAATCTATATTAACCTAAATATTTCTATAAAAATTCAAAAACATAGATAAATACTATAGTTTTGTTGTTGATTTCCTTCAAATATATTTCATATATTTCTATATATAGTAATTTTATATTTCTCCCTTTAATGTTTATAATGAAAGCACTAAAAGTACCATAGTTAACAACAATTAACTTAAATTTATTGGACGGATACCAATGAGATAATGTGCAAAGCGTACACATTTTGAGGGTCATATACTCTATTTTATATACGAACCAATAAGTATGCTATTTTCGAACTTACAATGGAAACCCCTTTTATCATATGCCATATAAAAAGTTCATAGGGATTCGATGTCACAAATATTATAATTTCTTATTTTATTAATTAAGTTGGTTTTAATATATTCTTAATCCATTCATACATGCTAACTTTAACATGATTGTATTGGTGAATTAATTTCGTGCATTATAATTATATTAATACAAAATGCCTTTGTTCATTATAGCATTGCTAAGACGAAACTTTCGGACAAAAGAAATCTTGAAAACCATAATATGATAATCTAGTGGTGCTTTCTACAAAGTTAAATTATTATTTTATTTATAAATGCTTTGGTGAATATGTATGTATATCATTAATTGGAGAATAGGTAAGGTAAGATCTTTTTTTTTTGTTCAATTATAGAATCTCATTTTTTTGTGTATGTCATCAACAACTTGGATGTCAAAAAAAAAAAGTGTTTGGATCTATCTCACTTTAGTAATTATTACATCAAATCTATCATGTTGATTATCATTACGTCAGATCGATCATGCCAGTGATCATTGCTAAGTTGAACTTAGAACCTTTTGAGTCTCTATTCACTTCATATGTTAATCTAGGTATCGAATAGATCAAATCAGGAACACTCAACATTAGTTTCTTTTATGCATGTTTGAGAGCATGATACTACCTCACGAGGTCAAAAGCTCCTCATCCATAGATTTCCATCGACGATCTTAACATATATCGTATATCTAAGTTTCAATTCAATTCGTTGATCTAGTATCTTTCTCTTTTTAAATAAAATATAAATTTTTAATGTCATACCTAAGTTAGTGTGTTGACCTTTGTTGTCATCAATAATTAGCTCCGTCTATTAAGATATATACAAAGTTCAACTTAACGTTAAATTATGTGTTTGGCAAAAGAGGTGTATAAAATATTTCTCTTACCCTTTTTATAGCAACAATTTTAACAAATTGTAATCCTTCAACTATTTAGGATGAACTATATCATTATTTTTTTATTAAACAATAACAACGATAGTAAGAAAATTTTTAAGATCGATTATATGAATATTTTATTATCATTGATATACGTAAAAAATCATAAATTTAATTAAATTTAGAATACTTAAATATTTTATTTATAGTTTCTATTACCTTAAAATATTTTAAGATAAGCCAAGGCCAATCCAAAATAGCCATTCAAGAAAATAGTATATTCTATACCCAAAAATGATATACTAGGAGAAAAATGATAGGTTATGGGAATATTCCCAAAAATTATGTTTGTGTCTCAAAAATGATATGCTATGGGAATATTCTACTTGTATCATAGAATATTTTTTTCGACTTATTTGTTATTAAAAACTATTTGAATCATAATAATTGAAGTCAATTATTGTTTATCAAAATTATTTCTCTCTTGTCGAATACTAATTTAAGCATAAGAAGAATCACATCGAAAAATTCATCTGATTCAAATCTTTGTATAAGTCACATATGGAACACTCGATCAAGTCTATTTCAATTATCGAGGAAGTGTTAGAGCTAGCCCCAGGATATTTACCAAAGGATAATTTTGGCAACACAACAAAGACAATAAAGCGGAAAGAATAAAGCGACAAGAACAAACAAAACACCAGAACACCAGATATACGTGGTTCGGTCAATTGACTTTGACCTACATCCACGGAAGAAAGAGGAGCAAATTACTATTATAAAAGAGGGACACTTACAAATGCCTTAGGAAGATGTTCCTAGGCCATAAAACACCTTTAGCTTCCTAAACAAAAAGACTTCAAACCATAAGCAGGTTTTCTTGTGATGCCTGCTGTACTTCTTGTGGTGTTTGTGGTACTTCTCGTGGTGTGTATAACATCAAAGCTCAGACCCTTATTTATAGTTCCAAGACGAGACAACAAGTCTGATTTTCCCGATGTGGGACTATTGGACTTGCCAAACTAACAAATCTCCACCTTGGCATGTCCCAACAAAACTTGCTCCACCTTCTTCACAAAAGCCCCAACGGGCAATCACCAACAATGAACACCAACCAAGTCCAAGCACTGCTTGAACTTGTAAACCGGAAGAGGCTTCGTAAACATATCAACTGGATTGTCCTTCGTATGAATTTTCTGAACAAGGTCTTTTCCCTCAGCAATCAACCACTTAGCGGAATTATCACAAGAAACTGCATCTGAATAGGAAGTAGGCTCACCAACTTCACTTGTTTCTTCTGCAACAGACAAAGCATATGCAACCAAATTTGCATATCTTTGTGGTGGTCGAATATCTCTCATATGACCCAAACGCATATGTCATAATTTGATGATGTCAGAATCAGACAATGATGATGACGAGACTGCAACTGAACCTGTGACAGTAGTTCCCTGCAGAATATACAAGCTACCAGACCTACAAGCTTTCATAACAATAAGAGCACTTCTAGAAACTTTCATAACTCCACCTTCAGCTGTGTATTTACACCCAAGGGCCTCTAGGGTGCCTAAAGAGATGAGATTCTTTTTCAAATCAGGAACATGTCTAACATTAGTAAGCGTCCTCACAATACCATCATGCATTTTAATTCGGATTGTTCCTCTACCAACAACATCACATGCGGCATTATTGCCCATCAAAACAATTCCACCGTTACAAGATTCATATGTGGAAAACAAATCCCTATTGGGACACATGTGATAAGAACAACCTGAATCTAAAATCCATTCATTTTTAGACTTTGTCCTGTCATCAATAGCAAAGAAAATATTTCCAAAATTCTCATCAGATGCTACACTAGCTTCAGCGGATTCAATAGTTTTCTCAACAAATTTTTCCTTTTGCTTTAATTTATTTTTCAATTTAAAGCAATCAGATTTAATGTGCCCCATTTTATGACAATATCTGCATTCCAAATTTCTATGTCTGGATTTAGATCTAGATTTAGATCTACTACTGTCAAATTCTCTTTTATCCATTTTATCCCTGACAACCAGACCCTCAGCCTGATTTCCTCTACTTTCCCCAGTGATATCTCTGTCTATTTGCTCCTTAGATTTTAGTGCAGATTTAATTTCCTGATACGAAATTGTTTCTTTTCCATAAATCAAAGTATCACGGAAATGCTTAAAAGATTGGGGAAGAGAACACAAGAGCAACAAAGCCTTATCCTCATCATCAATTTTTGCATCTATATTCTCCAAATCCATAACCAAAGAATCAAACTTATCAAGATGTGAGAGTATAGATGTACCTTCAACCATCCGAAGCATATACAGACTCTGCTTCAAGTAGAGACGATTCTCCACTGTCCTCTTCATGTACAAGGCTTTAAGTTTGTCCCACATGCTCTTAGCCGTAGTCTCCGTAGCTACCTCCCGTAAAACCTCGTCAGAGAGGTTTAGAATGATGCTGGATCGGGCCTTCTTATCCATACCCGCAAGATCTTCCTTTGACGTACCATCTGGAATGTTCTCAGCACCCTGAAGTGCCAAATCAACTCCGTCTTGAACCAGAATGGCCTCCATCTTGAGTTGCCACATGCCGAAGTTGACATTTCTGTCGAATTTCTCGACAACGATCTTTGATATTGTCATTGTTGCCAAAAGATCCCAGAACCAGGCTCTGATACCAGTTTGTTAGAGCTAGCCCCAGGATATTTACCAAAGGATAATTTTGGCAACACAACAAAGACAATAAAGCGGAAAGAATAAAGCGACAAGAACAAACAAAACACCAGAACACCAGATATACGTGGTTCGGTCAATTGACTTTGACCTACATCCACGGAAGAAAGAGGAGCAAATTACTATTATAAAAGAGGGACACTTACAAATGCCTTAGGAAGATGTTCCTAGGCCATAAAACACCTTTAGCTTCCTAAACAAGAAGACTTCAAACCATAAGCAGGTTTTCTTGTGATGCCTGCTGTACTTCTTGTGGTGTCTGTGGTACTTCTCGTGGTGTGTATAACATTAAAGCTCAGGCCCTTATTTATAGTTCCAAAACGAGACAACAAGTCTGATTTTCCCGATGTGGGACTATGGGACTTGCCAAACTAACATGAAGTATTTGAGCCTTCGATTATACCATACTTCTTATACATGTGAGTCTAATTTGAATTAGACTAATCTAAATATCATGACAATAGAACAAATCTAAAATTTTCTTAAATCGAGAATTCCTAATCGAGCAAAATCTTATCGAATTAGGTGAGGAAGATGTTAATTTGTTCGATTCTTGAATTGTAATTAATCACGGATAGAATATCTCTTACTACTCAAATCATTGTAATCCCACCATCTCATCATGTTTCCTCATATTTTACCAATATGAATAATAATATTATATATATATATATTATATTTATAAGATCATAAAAGTATATAGCTTGGGAATTCGATCATAACACATGAGACTAGCAATAATTTAGTGTGCCACACAGAAAAGTTTGCAACACAATTAATTAGTTCACAAGATTGAGCAGCAGAAAGTTACCCCCCAAAAGGATTTTCCACAAGATTAAAAGAAGAATAAAAAAAAGAAAGAAAGAAAAAAAAAAAAGATCAACATAACGAATCACGAGAAAGAGACAACTTTTCTTTTGGTTCCTCACTTTGAATATTATATTTCTTTCACCTTTTTACCTTCCCTCTTCCATTGACTGACTGCTTCTAATCATCCAACTTGGCTGCCCCTTTTCCCAAAAGCCTCCTATTTAACACCACCACCGCCTCTCTCCTCCTCCTTGCAGAGAGAGAAAGAGCAGCAGCAGCAGCAGCAGCAGCAGCAGCAGAAGCAGACTTGTTCTTGAGATATGATGGCCATGGACACCCATTTTCTATTCCCTTACCAAACCTCCTGGGATTGGGATCCACACACCTTTGGAGCTGGAGATCTCCACGAACAACTCGTGCCTTTGAGTGGTAGTCACTACCCTTCTCTTCTTTGGTTTCTGCAAACACTGGCATGGTTTTGAGCTCAACAGCACTGATGTTTGCTTTGGTGATCATCGATAGCCATGGAGATGGAGTCGCCAGTGTCGTCGCAGGCCTCCACCGGTTACTTGCAAGACGCGGTGGCCGAGTGGAGCGACCGGTGCAAGCGGCGGCGGCTGACAGCTTCGTCCCCCGTTCATGATTCGACGACCAACGAAGGCCTCCAGAATCTTCTTCAAGTAATCAAGACTCGAATTATATATGGAGCTTAACGCTGAGTTGAGTTTTGCCTAACTCTCTCCTTCTGCCTTCTCCATTTGTAGGGTTTTTGGGACTTAAGCTGCCATGGCGATCCCTCCTTGCATGATCTGAGCTACTTGCTACAGGATAATGTCATCATCCCAGGTAGTGAGAATTATGTCTTGCTTTGGCAAACAATTATAGGTTAATGGTAATAATTCTACTAGAAGAACTCCTTTAATTGCTCCATGTTCACACAGATGACCCTTTCAACGTGCTGCTGAAGGCCAACACAGAAGTCGCCGGTCTGCAGCACCCACAAGAGCCACTTCTCTCCTCTTCCACCTCCTACGAAGAGCCACACAACTCCAATGAACTACATGGAAAAGATCCTCCTCAGTCACCAAGAGACACGAAACCTTGTAGCTCTAAAGCAAAAGCGCTTACTTTGAGAGGTAATTGAATCATACATGTGTATGAACCAAGAACATGCACGCAGCACACTCCTTTGACGGAGTCTAATTCTTGTGGGCATGACAGAATGCGAGAGAAGACAATGCAGTAAGACGACGAAGGCGAAGATGAGCGTGGTGTACCCCTTTGCTGTGGTGAAGCCCGGGGGAGCGGACGGCGACGTGACGCTTGACGACATCAACGCGAGGATTCTCATGCGTCCCAGGCGGCCTGTGCGCCACCCGGTGGGGGAGTACGCGCAGGGCCCCCGTGTGTCGCCGGACGGCCCTGGCCTCTCCGGTAAGGTAGTCGTCAGTCTCACACGGATCCAAACACGTGGGAGGGGCACCATAACAATCATAAGAACCAAGGGATGAAGATGATGATGTATCTGTTGCCACTGCATGCATTCCTCATAATAATTGTACATATGTAGTGCAAGGGAGTCTCTGTGATTACCTCTCGAGATCATTTTTGTTCTAATACTTTGAGAGAATGGAAGTTTCAGATTCGTCTTAGCATAATGTTTAGGAACGTAATTAGCTTCTCCTTCCACAATACGATGGAATGGAAGTATTCTGCATGCAAGCTTCAAGTGGTGATCTAGTGAACAGATCAGCGGGCCCTTGTTTGACCGAAGAACAACGTGATCTAGTGTGAGAGAACGTGCAAAAGCCATTGAAGTGCATACTGTTGGGTGATTCAGCTTCTACGAAGAAAAAAGAGAGAATAAAACGAAACACACAGAGAGAGAGAGAGAGAGAGAGAGAGAGAGAGAGAGAGAGAGAGAGAGAGAGAGAGTAACAATTAGAAACAGTGCCGGACGAGACCTCCGGAAGAAGCAAAGACAACTCAGCATCTGAATCTGACATATATGTTTCAAAGGAAGAGTACGAAGGCCAGCTGGAAGAACACAAGTGCCTAACCCATATAATTCAAATGCATGCTGAAGAAACAACTCATGAATTCAACTAAACCCTACTAAATTATGGATCAGGATGGACTCAATTGGCAGGTGAGAACACAGAGACAAAACATGCCACAACAAATAGTGAATAGAAAGCAGGCAGGTGGTGGGGAAGGGAGTCGATATCAAAAGTTGCATCCTGTCGTCCTCCCCGAAGTCAAGCTGGTTTGAACAAAATTTTCCTGGACACAATAATAAATGGTGCTTCACCTTCCCCCACTAGCCATTTGAGACCGGAATGAGAGCTTGTCCACATGTCCTCCAACGCAGGATGTGTCGAAAGGTGTTGGCTACCCTCATGAGAAGAAATGATTGCGGGACACCGACCCCACATCGCGTGGATTGGAATGGCCCCACTGGGGCTGCAGCTGGTGATCATCACTCTGTTGCCGATTTGATAGATTCAGTGATGACTCGTCTTCCACAGTAAAGTCACAACCCTCGAGTCGTGGCTGCATCGCCCACTAATTATAAGCTGCGGTGCTTTTCCCTTAATTATACTCGGATTGCACATGAATTCCTTCGACTTTTTCATTACTTCAAATGAGATATGTTCTTTGCCAACGACAGGTTCTGTTTCCATCTTAGTCTACTGGAATGGCTTAACTCGAACTTTAGCTTCTGGTTTGAATGATAAGTGATGAGTACTCCATACTGTAGACCAATCAACTGTCCTTTTCGAGACTATTGAAACAATCCCATTCACTTTGCGGATGGTTTTTTGTGAAGATTTGACACGATATGGAGGCGGGGAAAGAAGAACCAAAGCCATCAGCTGTCTGCATGTACACACTGCCACCCAAAAGGCCAGAAGAAGGCGACGGGCATGGGATCCATTATGGGAGAGAGAGGTGCAGCTCGCCTCTGTCCGGGGGGGAAGGGGTGGTGGCCATGCAACGGGCGTGAACCAGCTTCATAATTAGAGGCCTCTCGTAGTGCGTGCCAGTACACGCCATGGATTCTAGTAAGCGGGTGGAGCTCATGTGGCCACAGACGTAGGCAGACAGGAGGGCAGACGAGGCTCCAGCGGAGGCCCTCTTTTCTTCCCCCATTAGCGTTACTAGATTCCTCATTCATGTTTCCTCACAAGAAGAGCGAAGCTGGAACTAGGCTCTGTCCTCCTCTGCTTGTATAACTGCCGCAGCGCCTCTGCCATGGGTGTCTCCAGTCGAAATGTGGAAGTCCATGTACAGGTGTGCGAGTGGAAGCTGGGCATGTGCATGGCTATCAGAGAAGCCAGGAGCTTGAACGGAGCTCCCCATGCACATGCTGCCCTACATCTTCCGTCTCTTGTTCGATTTCGTGGAGCAAGGAAAAAGCAAGCCACAGTGATTTGGTTTGCTTGTTTGTTCTCTGTAGGGAAATAAAGGTTTGTTGGTGGTAAGGATGAAGGATGAAGGATGAAGGAAGATGCCTCAAGAGTTCAATCACTGTTATGATATCGGATGTTAATAACATATTGATATAGTTTATACTGGAGATCAATCTCTCGAACAATGCATAGGCCCATCAATCATGAGATATGCTTTCGATGGTCGAAAAGGAATTTGCATGAAGAGACTATTATGGATGGAAATCGAGATGTGTTTTCTTGTTGTGAATATACGATGTTCTTGAATCTTTACATCGTGCCCGAGGTGTCAGCATTGCTTGATCCAGTCCTCGATGTACAAGGTCACCCACGTGGATGCTCGGGTGGTGAGGACGAGCGTCGGGTCAGGTCAGGTCGAGTCGGGTTCGAGCACAATCTTCTCTCTTGGCGAGTGACCTGCTTCTTCGTTGCTGGGCTCCTGCACACAGGTCGAGGTCGGGAGGGGGATTTCCTAACTCGACAATTCTGAAGCTCAAGTCAATAGTATATATAAGAGAGTTGATAGTTCGAAATGCCCCCCCCTCATGATTAGGGAGGGTTAACTTTTATATCTACGAGGATAAATTGGTCGTACAGGGTCAATTTACTACGGTCGGCTCCTCGAGCGACCGACTTAAGCTTTTGTACGAGCGTTGACCAACCTGCACGGATCGGCGCCGCGTGACGCTGCCTCGAGCTTTTCGGGATGGTTGTATCATAATGATGTCGTTCGTACGGAGGGGGTGACAAGCGGTTGCCCGTCACGTGTGTGCTACGCGCCATATTATACTTGAGGTTTTACATTTGTATCATCGTGTCTGCTTGCCTGGGTCTACGTGGGCGATGCCAAATATACCATATCATATGAGATTGTGATATGTAATAAAGATTAAGAAGTCATCCAAATGCTTGCTCTGTAGAGTTTTATTCTGCTTGAGTGTTTAAAAGTGTTATTAACCTCTCCGTCGATATATGTTTTATTTTATGATTAAATAGTATTATAGTCAAGAATATCTTAAATAATATTTAAGAAGAATTAAGTAAGATTATCTCTTGTGAATAATCTATATCCATCTCGATAGATCAAAAAAAAAATATTGAGGACATAGCATAGTCTTATTTTGTCTATAAATTATTATGACCTACCCGGACGCTTTCTTGAGATTCAATGGCTGAGAGGCTTAAGATTCTTGATTTCCTTAGAGACTTCATTAATTGGATATATGAGTGCATCTATTCTCCATAATAGACGTGTTCTTGTTCCAACGGTGAACATTCTAGACATCTAAGGGTGACTAAGAGATTAGGCAAGATGTTCTCTTACCTCCCTATTTATATATTATTAATATTCAACTTCTAATTTCTTGATGAATATTTTCAATGTGTCAATAATGTGCTAGAGTTTAAACTATATGAGAATCTATCTACCCAAATAATTAGTTTGTGTCAGAAAATCAAATATTTTTTCTCCTAAATTTTTTTTTATAAAATTAAAAAAATATTTTTATTGTGTTAAATGACGAAAGACTAGGACCTAAGACCTATTACTTATGTAACAATTCATTAACCAATCCGAATGTCACAACAAGACTTTTATCCTAAAATATTGATTGATCGAAATTATATTTTCTTTAATATTAAATGAGTATAATTTTATTGGATTCAACTCATGATCACAATATTGATTTTTATCTAATATATGTTAATCTTGATTTATTTGACTCGGACTTAGCATTATAAAATTTCTAACATGGTATCAGAGCTAAATGGATAAAAATTTGATATGAATGAATAAAAAAAAAATCTAGTTAGGCTACGATTTGATTGAATAAAGATGAATCGCACCATTAAGGGTAGACATGGATGAACGAACCATCTCATAGTATCGAAAAAGATACAAACTCGAAATTTAAACCTTTACTAGTAAGAAAACATCCTAAACTCACATATGAATAGGGAAAGATATTAAAAATATTAGGTTTGACTCATAATTTTAAAAATTAAAGTTTTGAAGTTTGAATTGATGTTGAATTATTTGATTTTGAATGAAAGGTGGCAAGTGATAAAGTTCACATTAATAGGTGATATAATTTTTGTGGCGCACGAGAAAAAGAAAACAAAATAAAATGGGGTGGGCGATCCTTATGAATGGTTCTTATGGTCTATTGGTGTCGATCGCTTTGTGTTGCCAATGCTACGTGGTGTGTGGACTGCAGAGTCTGAAACGATCATCAAGGTCGACATCCCGAATCTTGACGCAAGGATTTGATGTGGACAACGATTTTTTTTCTTTAAATAAAAAGAAAACAAAAATATTTCCATGTGAGTGATGAAAACTAATAAATAATTTTCAAAAAAAGAAAAAAGAAAAATCGCCCATATCCAAATATAAGCCGCGGCTACCTCCTCACTCGGCTCATTGCGAGCGCGAGGGACGGCCGCGGCGGAGACCGATGGTGTACGTCTCCGCTCATCTCCCCTCCTCTTTCTCCTTCGGTACCGCCTCAAACCCTAGACGGGACCTATCTCCTTCTTCTTCCTCCTCTTCTTGGGTTAGTCCTTCCATCTCATGTTAATCTTTCGCTTGATACGAATCGGGGATGGATCCGCTGAACCGACTAGGTTTTGTCGAAATGGAATTTGTAGATTGAACTTGCGGTGAGCCGGAAAATCGCTCCTTTTCCTCGCCGTGGGGATCCAAGTGGCTGTCCCGGTCTCCGTTTGTGCTCTCCCAAGGCAGAAGTGCCCGCCCGAAGAGCAGGTAAACTTCGTCTTTGCGTGAAAGTTTTGTTCTTTATAATTTCTGTTCTAAAGACGAGGAAGAACATGGCAAATGATTGGATCTTACCGACATTTGTTTTGCAGAGACGTTTGATCCAGAACTGAGGTTGGTGCTTGAACTCGCGACGGATGCTGAACTAATTGAGCTAGAGCACATTCTGTTCGGACCGAGGTGAGTTTTCTTTGTGTTACCACTTCTTTCTCCGTATTTTTAGAGTTTTGAAAAATAAAAAGAAGGTTTTGCATGTGGAGTGCAATTTGTGCTTTAAATCTCGATATGTTTGCTTGGTTTTGTATGTTCGGCCGATTAATGGAAGTATGATCTAATTACTATTTCATGATATCTGCAAAGTGTTTAGTTCCTGACTCAAAATAATTTTGATTCTCTTGCTCTAATTTCACTCTCTTGGTTTGTTACATGTGGTTTTATTGGAAATTGTTAAGACTTTATGTATTAGTTTGGCGCTTTTCCAATAGCTTAAGCTTTTGGGATTTGTGGTCAGCCAATTAAAATCTTATCATGTTATCAGATTAAGTCATGCCCCCTGTTATTTCACCCGGTGTAGATTAGGCTGAGCTTTTGAGACAAGTTGACACACAAGCAAATTCTTGCCAGAAACAATGTAGAATTCCATGCGGGAAATAGTCTACATCCGAGTAGTGATTATCTTGCCCTCTTTGAAGGTGAATACTTTGTTGATCTGTCCCAAGATCAGTTTCCCTTTCCACCACACTTCTTTTTTTCTTTGGCTAGAGTTTGAATAACTATATGGAAATGTAGGTTTCCTTTAATCTACTTTTTGTGGCCAATGGATACCATCATGAATTGTTGAGCTGTGAAAAATGGTATCCAATTGCTCATAATTAGTGTTAAATAATTAATCTCATGTAAAGATTTCTAAATCTTGAAACGCTTTGTGAATTTGCTAAAAATGTGCTCCTCATGGTTTTAGACCTCAGAAGCTATTCATGTGCCTCCAAGTGGTGGTAAAAATTTGGTTTGGCTATAATTGGGTTGAGCTAGAAACTTCTAAACATTAACCCGGCCATTTACACCTATGGTAGACTGAAATATGATATACCCACAATACCTAGCCCTGAAGATGAGGCCCACATGTGTGGTAGATGATACATGTGAAGCAGTTATAATGTTGGATTGAACCTGCTAGGTCAGTTGATTCATGAGGTTGCAGATTCAATCCAACCAACTAGACCTGCTCGGACCAAGTTGCTCTTTAGTTTGGGGCAGATAAGATGGATGGGGTTGATCAGACCTTTTATCTTCTGAGATGGCACTGCAACCTGTTCTAAGTCATTGGCTTCTAGGAGAATATCTACAGGTCTCTAGGGAGAATAAAATTTTTGAGTATGTTGGCTAGGAAAGATTTCCCATATGTGGGATTTAGACAAAAAGCAATAGTGTATTTTAGTAAAACAATATTATAATTAGTTGCATTTAGGTTTGGCAATAGTAGCCTATATATAGTTGATTGTGAACATCTCTAAGACATTTGTACCACTAATAAAATCTTCCACTTTCCTTTAGTTTTGCAAGTGGAGAGCTTCTTCTCTTCATCCAACTAGAGAAGCACTTGTTAGAGGGTATGAGTTTCCTAACACAGTTTTACCCTATCTAGTTATAAATGTCGTAAATGTAGAGAGAAGTTACAAAACCAAAGAATTATTTTTTTAGTTTTTGAGGCAAGGGTGGGCACATCTTGGGGAATGGGGAGAGGAGGAGGGCTCTAAGCCATCAGTAGTTACTAAAATTTCAATTTTGAAGTTTTGAGCTTTGTACTGATCTACTACACTATTACAGTTGCAGCCCAAGGAAGGAGCTCAACCCTATCTCTATGGTCATAAGATTTTAAAGAATTTCAAATCAAGATACAGCTTGACTATTTAAGTAAACCTATTGTCAGTCAGTCAGTACCTTTGGCTTAATTGGTAGTTAATCTTATGCTTCTTGTAAGGGATATAAAGGGTCACCCAGTGTGCAAGACTTCCTTCTATGGGGTCTAGGGAGGGTCAATATATACGACCTTACTGGTGCAAGCAGATTGATCTTCTGAATTTTGAAGGATATCAATCTTCCAATAAAAATATACATACGAGGGTATGCATACTTTGCCTATTTTTCTCAGCACATGTTCAGTTTTCAAAGCTCCTGTGTGGTAATTAAGTATTTGACTATTGACCTGCAAATCTCCTGTTTTGAACAAAATTTAAGGTTTATCTGCTGCAGCTTCTTCAGCCCATTATTAAAATCTATCACAAGCAAACGAGATGCTGATTTCACTGTGAATGGTGAATATATTGAAGAACGAGAAGATTTTATAGAACACCTAGAGTCACAATTCTTGTACCTTGCAGCAGATGCTCGGGCAACATTAAGGTTCGGAACTTTTAAGAATTCAGTGTCCTGTACTTGTTATTTGCTTCTTAGATTTTGATGTATGTTCTCATTTTATTGTTTTTATGGTGAACTCAATCCATTGGCGTAAATTTTCCGGTGCAAATTGAATCTTTGGTTTGTCCCTGATTATAGTGAGAATCCTGTATTACATTTACACCATTGTTTGTTGCTATCTTTGAAGGGGTTGGAGACCTTCCTACAGAAATATCTTACTTGGAGTTAGAAAAAAACTTGGCATTCCTTGCTCAAGTAAATTGTCAACAGAGGACCTTGAAGTAGAAATTTTTCTCCACTTGCTGAGTGAATATTCGAGGTACTTGTCACCATCCCTTTTGGCTATGGAAGTTAAAGATATGTGAATTTGTTTGTGTAACTATAAATGTTGAAATGATGAATGCCTTAAATGACTGCAAATACTTTCATGGATATGTTCTTTTTCAACCAAGTGACTGTAGTTAGTAGTATTTGCTCAGCTGCAACATATAATGAACATAAAGGAAAATTGTTGCATGGAAGGCTCTAACCACAGAAGGATAAGGAAACAGTAAAAAGAACTATAAGCATCTACTTTCCAAGACTTTTAGAATCCCAGTAACTTTTTTTTATCAGTGGATGCATTTTTTTCATTGTCGTGCAGCATTTCTTGAAAGGTGTATTGTTAAATGTCTCTGTCTGTGGAACCATTTTGTGTTGTGCATTAATCTGGAGATTGAAAAATATCATGTTTGGGTTCTCCTATGGAAGCCTTTTCTTAAACTTTTTATGATTGTTGCTTTGTATATAGCTTGTTGAATGAAAAACACAGGTCCTATAACCACCATAACTTACAAAGCAGAAGATATAAATAAGCAGAAACATTTGGCTTGTAGTTATCTGAACTATTTTTTCAAAGCCCGGTATTTACTGACGCATGACAGACTTTCTCCGACTGATGTTTTACGTACGTATGAATGACTATTTATTGTAAAATCAATTCTTTCATGCAGATTTTCCCATGAAACAGTCAGCCAAAACTTTGGGTTTGCATAAGACATCCTAATACAAAGCTGGCTTCTTTATTCGCCCAGCCAGCCACCAATCCAGAAAATAAGTTGCTGGCATTTACTTTCCATACTAGGGACTGTAGGTAATCCTTCTAAATAACGTGATCTAACAGGACAGGAACTGAACCCAAATTAAGAAGCAGAACTCTAATATCGACAGCTTAGATTTGACACGAACTTAATTAAGTTTTGACCCCAGAGAAACCTTGGGTGGATCAGTTTTTCTTTTAGCCTTAACCTAACTTAGACTTGTTTAACATGTTTCTCCTACGTAATTAACAGTCTTAATAGCTATAATAGACAATTGGGTATCTTGGCATTAGTTTATATCTGAGGATGTCTTAATTATGCTCCAACTGTATGTCAATATTAAGGATTTTAATCTGATATGCTTTGGATCTTCAGGTGTTTTTTCTTCTTCTGATCAATACTGGTCGATGCCTGTTTGCCAAGCTGTGCAGTCACATTTAGATGACTTTCTAGGTGACTAGCTCTTTGCCTATCACGGTTGCAACATTAGATGTTAGGGATAAATATTAATACAATGTAGTGCCACACTTGGCATCATGATATAGATACATGCAAATAGTGACAGAGGATGAAGTTCTTCATCTGGGATATGGTTACATTATATGGAATAGGGCAGCCCAGTGTGCAAGGCTCTCAGGATGCGGTGAGTGGTATTTACTAGCCTTACCCACCAGGCGGAGAGGCTACATCATCAATGATTTGTTTCTTGGGTATAGTGTTGCATTGGGGCCACCAGTTAAACTGGTTTGGTAGGTTGGTATATGCCAGATATTCACTAGTGATCTTGTACAAATTGAAAAAATAATGAAAAAAAGACAGAAATAGTAGATATATTTTTACTGAATAAAGTTCTATCTTACAGTGAGAACCTCATCAATAACCAACTAACATCTTTAATGGGTTGTGGAATTTGAGGAATGATTTCTGTTGTGGGATAGAGAAGAGAGACAGGTGGGGGGACGGAGAGAGTACTAAAGAGGCAATGCCACAATAGAAGAGAAGGTAATTTGTTCCAGTCCATTTTAGTTGAAACTGCTGGAACTAGTTGAAAACTAGTATTGATAGATGATCTGAGATTAGTTTTAAACTTTTAATAAAAAAGGTAAAAATAATTGTAAATGAGAAAATTGATATAAATGTCCTTTTGTGTGTGCCACCCAAAACTAGGCAAATTTCCTCTTGGTCCCTGATTGGACTGGTGTAAGAAGTATACTTGGTAAGTTGTTCCATCACTATTTTCACCTGTGACATGTAGGTTGCATCTGCTATGATGGATTTAATCGCCTGATCTACTTTACAAAGCAGACTAAGATGATGACATTTATCCTTTTTCTTTCATCTTAAATCCTGGTTAAGTTTGTGATAGTGTAGAAGTGAGAATAAATTTCTTTTGGTGAGGTATGAGTGCTTGTGTGATTCTTGTTTCTATATCATGACATACTCATGTATCAGATAAGTGTTTCTGGCTAAGAATATGCTGTCTGGTATCCTATTTGTCCAAGGCTGACACCAATGTTTATCATGTTGTGTTTTTCTCCTGCATTGATATTGGTATGACATAGTAGCTGGGTGTAACATAGACCTTCCTTTGGATTACTTGCTGATTTCAGTGAGGAGATTCATCCTGTTTCTCTTCCATCAGTTGGCAAAAAACTCTCGAACAGCCATGGAAGTCTTGAAGTTGGACTAAGTCAATGGAAGGTCCTTGCTCTTGGGGCACTGAGAGGTGGGGCAAAGGAGCTTCGACATGCAGTCATGAAGGTTTACTGTCTTTAACTTTTTTTCCTTATCACTACATGTTTTATCTTGTTGTATTTTAACTAACTAGATCTTCTATCTTCTATTAGGGATGTGGAATGTTAACTGTGACAAGGATATATCAGTTGGTATGCATGCATTTATCATGATGCCATATAAACATTTGTTTTTTATTCCATCATATTATCATAATCTCTCTTTTTTGTGTTATATGTTAGTTGGCCAGGAAATTTTCTGGTAAGATGCTTTTGGAGGCTGCCAACTATGAGATAAAGCATGAGATAATTAAGCGGGTATGCAGTTTGTCCTTTTGTATTACCAAAATATGAATAAATATGCATTAAGTTAATGTAGCTGGTGACTTTGGTATAACACTATCACTAAACCAATATTTTAGTTGATAAAATTTGTCGGACGAGGATTCAAATCCTTAACATTTGGTAAAAGTGGGTCTCATACACCATCATCAAACTGATATTTTAGATATATTCAAATCATACACCATAATGCAAAAAATTTGTCGGATGAGATTTTGAAGTCTTAATCTTTGATGAATAGATCTGATAAATCTTTTAGTTATCTTGCACTTCTGCCACACTTGTATATCTAGATTTGTGTTAGTTTTATCATGCACATTATGAAAGCAATTTCTCTAAGAATATATTTATTTTTATTAGATACTTAATTCTCAGAAAATGTTTGTTCAGCATCTGAAATTTAACTGTAGATCTAATATTTGGGAGCTTTTAACTTCTGACTTGGCATTGAAACTATATTTAAATTTAATGTGGAAGTTTAAATTTCATGTGCCTTTTACGTTTACACAGCTAAACATATATACCAAATATGCTAGCTTTCACACATATATAAACAACTAGATATGGATGTATAAGTTGTGCACACGCCTTTCAGGCAAGTTGAAAACTTTAGTGGCTTTATTAATTTGTTTATCAATTTTCTTGGCAATATTGCATATGAGAAAAGAACTTGATTGTTTGCACAAATTTTAAGCAGCCTCTGTTTGTGATGCTTTTCTTCTGGTACTTCTTCATCATCATATTATGCAAACATGACTATTGTTGTCTCAATGTTATTCTTTAGAGTATCAAAGGATAATTTTACGAATGAGGGAATTATGGGCTTTAGTTTTATCAAAAAAGCAAGAACCCTGCAGTTTGTGTGAATAAATGTCCAATAACTAGAGATTTTTGGACTTTTAATTTCCTTTTCTTAAGATTCAGTGGTTATCATGAATTTGGACAAACATTTACCTCTTCTAGTTCTGCTATCCTATATTACTTTTCCACAATAAACATGTTTCATCTGTGGTGGTTGTCAGGGTGGACAATTGGCTGCTATCAACCTGGAGTCAAAAGCAGCTGAGCTTGCTGCAAGACAGGTCAACCTTTCATTACTTCTGGATAGACATGATTTCTTCTCCCACTCTAATAGCATTAATTAGTTAGGCAAGCAAAGACATAAGCAAGATAATCTATTAACCCTTGATACACTTAAATTATCCAAATATCTTTTGCTTAACATCTATTAAGCAGGGTTTGGCTCATGCTGCATCAAGATATCTTGGACTTAGAAGCGTGATGATGATCCTAGGACCAGTGTGAGAGTTATTTGTATTCTTCAAAGCAACTTGAGTAAAGATTTGATGCTTTTGTTTATATCGATGACATAACTGCTGGCTTTCATCTTTGAATTCTAAATGTAGTGAACTATACGAAAAAGTTAAATTTCTGAACTGTTCTTGAAGTTAGACTTGTTATGCAAACTTTTTGTACATGTGATTTTCAATAGTTCTATACTAAGACAATTAGAAAATATAGTTTTGGACACAAGAATTAAGTGACTTGCTTCTAATTGCTAGGTCTGCTTTAGATGGGTTGTTAGATATGACATTAGCACCTCTATCATTTTCCCCATTATTTGCTGAGACAGCTTGTGCTCACAAGGACTTCAGAAGAAATAAAAATGCAGACAGAAAGCTCACAAGGATTGTTATAGCATCACAAATCCTAGAAACTCCAAAACACTAGATATACATATGCTAAAAGATAGTAAAAGTGAGGGTGGTGACTTCTGGTGGTTCAGAAATGGGACAAAAAAAGAAGATTTATTCGCTTTGGCCATGGCTAGTGGTTTGCAAATTTTGACTAGAGGGAATAATGCCCATGTGTGGCGTTGCTTGCAGTCAGCATAAATGCTGACAACTAGACACTTGCAGATGGCCCTCTGCCCTCAAGAAGGAATCCAACATTAGAAGCGATTGTAAGAAACAAAAGAGCCCTCAATTGGTTTACTCTTTTTGTAGTATTTATTCTTGTTTCTGCTTAATACTTACCAGTGATGTTCCCAGCCTAGAAAGATGGACCAAGCATGCTTGAAATGTGAAGATATAACAATTTTGAAGAATCAATGTTTTGCAATTTCACAATTGTAATCTCATGTTTTTGAAAATTGGAATTAGGATAACTAGGATGCAAATACATACATGTATACACACGGACTCATCCCAATTAAACAAATTGCCATGAAAGCTTACCAAGTAATTGAGCTATATTTTTAAGCGAAGATGTCCTGTGTTTCTGCATTTATAGCGCTCATACGCTACATGATTGAAATTGTAGATGCCTTACTTTTTGTACAGGATGTGGGGGACATTTCTGGCAGATGTGGTGATTCAAATGCTGGGGACTGATTATGCCCGAATTTTGCGAGCAATTTATGCATTTGCCCAGGTAAAACTTCAATTATGTATGTGCACGACAATGCCCTTCCTGCTGTGAATTAAAGTGTTGTTCTTTGGGTAGATTCGGCTTACTCGAACATATGGCTGGCGATCTATCGAGGATTGACAGCAAACCCATTTCTTGCATCTGTACATAACATCATCGTAACCTGCAAAGTAAGCTCTCGCATAGATTGAAGGAATCCACCATATTGCTACTACTATCGGACAGCATCCAGCATAGGAGCATTTGCATCTTCAGCTAAATGACCCTTTAAGCTGGTCTTTCATGTGAGATCCGAGTAAGCTGCCTTTTTTAAGATGCCATTATGCTGTTCCTCTCCATGACAGACATCTACTGTGTCATTCTTGTATATTTGGCAAAATTGCATTAAGCTATTTTCTCTCCGATGATGTCTGAGTGACTCCTTAATGAATGATGCATTGCGGGATCCAAATTTACTATCTCCACCAAAGGTGGATTGACTCCATGCAGCTTGACAATTTCCTTGGTTGATGGATGCATTGGTGGCCTCACTCAGACAAGTTCACAAACTCCATCCAAACCACCTTACTGTGTTATAAGATATGATTCACGCTTGAGAATACACCCCAAGTTTCTAGAACATGCATTCCATTTTTAAATACAATAATAAACACTTCAGATGGACTCAAAAACTTCAATTTATCACAATCCAATGCATTTTTAGCTTCTCTATTTGCTCCTCTCTTCATCCATCTGTTTGATATGGTGATCATGGAGGGAGAATATGAACACACCAATCTCGGTGCCAACTATAAACCTTTCATGGGTAACAACACCTTTTCTCTGTTGATTTTAGAATTCAATCATGCTGAAAGCAAGTAGGCTTTCAGCCAATTTCATAAGAACAAATCCATATGCTTTTATCATAAAATTAATTGCTTAGGCACCAAGTGTGTGATCATACTGCACAGGCTTCTGTGTTCTCATCCAACACATCATATAGACTTCTACCAGGCTACTTCAGCTCAAAGATGTTGATCATGGCCAGGTTGTGCATCCCCTTTGAAGGTGCAAGGAAGAGGAAGAGAGGGGAGCAAAGCTTTGGGTTTGACTCGTTCTGTGACACAGGCAATCCAACTCATCTCACTGGCTCGTTCCAGGACAAACTTAAAGCCCTCCTCATGTTTGCCCACCCTGAAGCTGTAGCACAAGGAGAGCTGCAGTGCCATTCTTTTCAGCTCGAACTGCATCGCCATCCTCCCACAAGTGTTCGACTGTTTGTCTTGGAAGAGGACGTAGAAACATCAACCTGCCGTCGATGTCGCTACTGCGTCTCTGTTGGTACCATCAAACTCCAGATATGAATTCGCATTCAGTTCTTTTCCACAACATAAATTATTAGGTTCTAGGCAGAATTTTCTCAGTGATGAACTTTATCCAATATATACTTTGTATGTGATATGCTGTCTCCTCGGGAGATCGTCTGAGTAGGTTGGGGTCACCACATTATTTGCAGCAAGAGATTTCACTTTGTCTTACCCACCAAAGACACTTTGTCGGAGGTGCAGAACATATGCCTGCACTCCAATGCAGAGTGGTCAAAGAAACCTACAGCAGGATCGAAGCTGGTGAACACAAACCGCTGTTTGTTGCATGGAGTCCTGCATTCCAATGGTTTTGGGCATCTGCTTCTCATCAATGGCTTTGAAGGTGGTTCTCATTTCCTTTCCGGTCATCGGATTATGGATTTGTGGGACAGGATATGCACAGCATTGCAAGTCAGGTAGTTTCCTTCATCCATTTCCTTCTGTTCAGCATCAGTTCTTTGCATTTGTTTCAATTGCACACTAATACACAAAGTTTCTATGAGTTCTTGAACTTTTGAAGGAAGATAAGCGTAATCGATGCATCGACGAAGGGTAAAATGGAGCTCAGATTGGTCCATGGTGTAGCCTATGGTGAGCCGTGGTTCGGTCGATGGGGATACAGGTTTGGTCATGGAAGCTATGGAGTCACTGAACAGATGTATCAACGCTCTGTGGATGCCCTCCACGCCCTTTCTCTCCGTCTTCTGCTTCCTCATCTCGCTTGCTTCGGTCGTGAAATCCCAGTTATCGTCGGCAAGTATCAGTCGCTCTGCAACCAAGTGCTGCTCACCTTAGGTGACCTGTTCCGCTTCATGATCGAGTTGAAGACGCGCCTTCCGCCCAACTCCATGGATTACCATGGAGCCATCACTGAAGCGTCGTGCAGGTGGTCGACGAAAAGGGTGGAGATGGCGGCTCGAGTAATCGTGGAGCAGCTCAAGAACTCCGAGCTGAGGTGGGTCACGAGGCAGGAGATCAGAGACGCTGCGAGGGCACACATCGGCGACACGGGATTGCTGGACTACGTCCTGAAAACGCTGGGAAATCACATTGTTGGCAACTACGTCGTTCGTCGCACCGTGAATCCGATCACCAAAGTGCTGGAGTACTGCTTGGAGGACATATCCAATGTGTTCACTGGCCATGACAACTTAGCTTCAGGTAACCATTCCAAGTCGAGGATCAGGTTGCAGCTCACCAGGACGCAGCTGATGAGAGACATGTTCTACCTGTATAAGAACATCCTGAAGGAGCCGAGCTCAGCAGCAGCCACCGGCATGCTCGATGCAATTCCGGTAGCAGTAAGGATGGTCATGGACACTAAGCAATTGGTCAAGGAGTATCAACAGGGACCGCCACCTGAGAAGGCCGAAGGTAGCCATGGGTACTTGAAGCTTTCGTGCAGCATCCGCATGAATGGAGCCGATGTGGAGAGAACGCCACCACATGAAACCGTGATTGTTCCTGCTCACGC
Source organism: Musa acuminata AAA Group (assembly GCF_036884655.1). Taxonomy (NCBI): domain Eukaryota; kingdom Viridiplantae; phylum Streptophyta; class Magnoliopsida; order Zingiberales; family Musaceae; genus Musa; species Musa acuminata. The sequence continues at coordinate 43,381,358 of NC_088356.1, forward strand.
GACTATCGGCGAGCTGAAGAGGGAGGTGGGGAGACACTTCAGGGCGGTGTACTGGGGACTGAAGAGCTTCGTTGCAGACTCCATCGTCGGTGTCAGGTGCAGGGACTCGGACTTGGTCCATGAACTGATGCAATCAGGAAGCAGCATCGTGGTAGAGGGGAGGATGGAGGGGGATGACGGAGAGGAGATTTACGAGGGTGGAAACGGTGGTAATAAGATCGTGGATTGCCTGTGTGGTGGAAAGGAGGAGGACGGAGAGCCGATGATCTTCTGCGACATCTGTGAGGTTTGGCAGCACACACGCTGTGTGGGGATTCCGGACAAGGATGACATCCCTCCGGTCTTCCTCTGTGGTCGATGCGAGAACGACATGCTTGCCTTGAGGAATTTGGCATGACATGCAAACATGTATCGTTAATCCTCCATTAAAACCTTCGAAACGGCCTTTGAAGGTTCAGCTTTTCCAAGGAAATGGCATCCCTTAAATCCATGAATGAGTCAACGTTCAGTTCGACCAACTCTTCCCCTGTGTTTTCAGCATCAGATTCAGATTCCTTTGTTATTTCTTCGTCTTCGTTGCTTTCTATGGCTGAAAGCTCTGTAATCGCAATTCCTAGCTGTTCCTTCAAATCCTTTTACAGAACAACATTACTCGGCCATGTTTAGACCATTCCATTCCTGACGTTCCACCAATTGGGCAGCAAAAAGAATACTCAAGACGAGCAAATCCAGTCAATATAAAACCAGTTTGACTTCGCCCCACTCTTCCCCACCAACCACTTCTTCTGGTCTTCTCTTTCTTCTTCTCCTCTCTCTGCGTCTCCTTCGTGCCACCCACATTCCTCTGCTTTCCATTCTTCTCCTCCTATGATGCCATGTCTCCTTCCTGCTACCGTCCATTATGCCAGCCAGAAGAAGGAAGAAAGCTGTAGATACGATCAAGGGTAGTCCCACATCGGCAAAAGTCTTCTCTTTGATTCAAAGATCGGCGCGCGACACCCCGCACCATGACGTCGCCGAGGGAGTGGTGGCGCCGAGCGGCGGCGGCCGCGAAGGATAAGGGCAGCCTATGCATGACGAGAATGGCCAGCGTCCGGCACCACCACTACTGCCCCCGCCGTGGTGGGCGGGAGGTGGATGCGACGGTGATCCGGGCCACGAGCCACGACGAGCGGTCGGTTGATTACAAGAGCGCGGGACGCGTCTACGCGTGGGCGCGCGCCGCCCCGACGTCGTTCCTCGACCCGCTCATGTGGTCCCTGGCCCACCGTGCCGCCCGCACCCATTCCTGGGCCGTCGCCCTCAAGTCGCTCCTCCTCGCCCACGGTCTCCTCCTCTGCTCCGAGGACGCGCCGCCCTCCGCCCGCCTTGGCCGCCTCCCCTTCGACCTCTCCGACTTCCGCGACCGCTCCTCCTCGTCCGGCTTCTCGGCCTTCATCCGCGCCTACTTCCGCTTCCTCGACCACCGCTCCCTCTTCTCCGCCCACAACAAGCCCGTCAAAGACGCCACCCTTACGACCAGCCCAGCCGCGAAACCAGGGGACGAGGAGGACATCGAGTCGGACGCTGACCTCGCTGAGCTCGAGCGCCTCCAGACCCTCCTCGACCTCTTGTTGCAAGTCCGGCCGTACGCTGATGGCATGGGGGTGGGGCTCGTCCTCGAGGCCATGGACTGCGTCATGATCGAAATCTTGGAGGTCTACAGCAGCATCTGCAACGGAGTTGCTCACTTCCTCGTCGACATCCTCGGCCACGACTCTTCCAAACCCGTTCATAATCGACGATCGGAAACAAGGAGACGGAGAGGAGAGATTGGAATGAGGGTGCTTAGGCGAGCATCGGCGCAAAGCTCGCAGCTTTCCGCTTACCTCGATCTCTGCCGCACCCTCGGTGTCATCAGCGCGGCGGAGATCGCCGCGGTGCAGAGCATCCCCGACGAGGACATCGCCGACCTCGAGCAACTGCTGCTCGGCGGCGTTCCGAAGGAGGAACAGGAGGAGAAGGAACTCGGAAGGGCAGAAAGCCGTTCCGGGACGGTGATCACCGAGCGGTGGGTGGTCTTCGACGAAGAGGTAGAGGGGCATTCCGGGAATCCCATCCTTAGCCAACGTCCGGAGAGATCGCGGCCGTCGTCTTCGTGGGTCCCAACAGAGGACAACGGCCGCGCCGGTGTACCGTTGTGGAACACCAATTTGATCTGACTCATATGCCCTCCAACTTCCCATAGAACGACACGGATGCCATTATTCTCTTTTCCTTTTGTTTCTCCCTCCTTTTACTTAGCTTCTTCGCATTATGTTTGATGGTGGTGATTTACTGAATCTGTTCTCGGACGTCATGAAAGGAGGATTATATTAGTTAATAATCTTGTAAGAAGAGATCGGTTGGTATCATTTGCTTGCTTCGGTTCATCTCATCCAGTTTATTGGATGTAATGTAATTAATTTGCTAGCTTTTTGTTTATTTTTCTTCTACCGTCAAAAATATTAGTGGAAAAAATCGTTCACAAACGGTCTAACATAGTTCCGATCCATATACATAAAAATATTCGAGATGTCTTCGAAACCTTAAACTTTTAAGGTATTACTTGCATACCCTGAAAGTACATACATAAATGATAAAAAAATATCAAGATCTTTTTTTTATTTTATCAAAGTTAACCTTTATATTTAATCATAAAAGGGATAAAATATTTTATGAAATATTATATAGAGAGACGGTCTCTAATCGCTTTCAACCGTCTCCCCTTGGTCTCTTGTCCAAATGGACAACAAGTGGAAACCGACCGTAAACATTGGTCTTGGATGCTTGTCCATATGACTAGACAGATGAAGAGTGATCTACGTCTTCCCCTTTTATCTTGGATACCATATGATAATTATGTATCGATGATGCTGATTAAATGATAATGTACTTTTCATCACTATTTAACATAAATAAAGCATGATTTTGATCCACATGATCATCTCAAGCGGGTTTGCTTGAAGCACTAAGAAAAATGGTTTTGGTCAAAGATTTCTTACGTTCAACCATGGCAACACCTGTAAGAAGTTGCTGCAGGCTACAGTAACATGTTTGAGGCATCAAATGGAAAGAAGAGGATGACAGTGCTGCTCGTTGCTTCACCACAACAGCTTTGCTTTTATCCTTCTTTCCCACTTTCCATGTGTAAATGTTAGAATCCTACCATGACCAACTCCAGCTTTACTCATCTCAGCCACAACAGAAGAGACAGCAAAAAGAGAAGGCTGCTTAGTACTGTTTCATTGTATCTTCACACTTGATAGATGTCGCCTTGCTCCCTTTCTCTTCCTCCTCAAATACTGCTCACAATGGTGCGTATGCTCAGTGTGTCAAAGATGCTTCCTCCCTTGCCAGTCCGGTCTTCCTAAGGTGAACTCCAAGCTAGGGTTTTTGAGTTCCTGATGATCATCAATGATCCCACAAAATTCAAGAACAATGTGATAGCTTTGCAGTATCTTATATATTTGAGTCCAGAAGGTAAAACCTCAGTATCAGAGGAGAATTCTGATGGCCTGAGTTCATCTATGTCACCAGCACTTGGTTGTGCCCATGCATCTCTGCTGAAGCTACAGCAATATCAACCAAAATCTTTCATCAGGCAACAATCAAGAAACATAGACAGTGATCCAACATGCTCACTATCTTTCTCTTTTCCAGCAATCTAAACAGCCATGTATATATCGTGTTCGATTTAGCGAAAAAAGAGAAATAAACAAGGGAAAAACATAATTATGTTTTGGAAGTGTTCTAATGTTCTCTGATTAATTCCTTCTCTCCAGTCTATGATAGATTCTCTTACGGATTTGTTTTAGTTATAACACAATTAAAACTCTACTAACTTTGAAGAAAAAGAAAATAACTGTTGAAAATAATTTGCTAACTACTTTTCTCACCAAAAAACAATGATAAGTTACACCCATTAGATAGCAAAATGATACATTAAGAGATACTCTTATCGGCTTGCCCGAAAATAATCCTAAAACCGAGAATAATCACAAAATCTTTTTAATTGATCCTTGGTTCTTCCAAATTACTCTTAGGGCATAATTTCCTCTTTTTGGATCCGTAAATCAATTTCTCACATATGTCACAGACAGCCACTTTACATGCAATTGAACCAAGTACAGATTCTGGAATAGAAAATTATTTGGATGGATATCTTTGATCTAGATGTGTCATCCTGCTCAAAATAATTAGGTTTGGATCAGTAGATTATGTCCCGATCACGGTTTCGACTCGCAAAACCTCAATTTGATCACCAATGTTTTTCAGGTTTGGGTTTAGTTATGTGTTCAATGGTCAAAATTAGAACAAGATGGTAAACTTTGGCTTAATGTTAGACATATGGATCGGAGATTCTGACGGAAACAAACAACGAGCAAAACATAGAATTCAGAAATTATGATCGATATAATCTTTATTTCTAGAATAAATTTCTCATAACTATGAGAATATGCTCGGAACTATTTTAGTGAGGTCTGAAATGATTACAGATGTTAAACAAACAAAGATGCATGAGAACCCTTAAAGACCTAAGAGTGTTATGTAGATACTTTAGCCATAATCTCAGTAATTAGACATCCAAATGCAGGCATAATGAATGATAGCTTCAGAAGATTAGCATGACATTTCCATGAAAGTGTATATTGGAAGAACATCCTTCCTTATTTGATTACAATAATTATTTATGACTCAAATGAGTATATTTCTATGGTTGAAGTTTATCCATGTCTTATATCAGAAATATGATGTGAATCCATTTAGGAAATCTGGCAGAACTAAATTCTGAGTCATTTCTCAGAAAAAAATCATATTCATGGAGCTAAGTTTAATGACATAAATACCAGAATAAAGGTGTATTAAGAAAGCCAAACCAACCGAGAGAGTTTGTTCTCAGTTCTTAAAGATATAAAGTGCATGAGGATCCAATATGTGCTACACATAACTCTGTGGCAATCATGGAGCTCTCTTCAGCACTGATCCATTATATCATTCAGCAATTTTTTGTTTAGGAACTTGAATAGATTTTTCACAACAATGTTTACTGTGTGTGTTCTTCGTTTTCAAGTGGAAAGAGGTAATCAGAACTTATCAAGTGACCAGCAAACTGCTGAAAGCAAAAGACAGAATCAAATTACTAGAAGTTTGCTCAAAAACAAGAGAAGCTTGAATAAGACTAAAAGCAGCTCCGGTAGTAATAATGAGCATCAATAAATAATACAAGGCTCAGCAGTAGTCACATTTCTAATATGTATTATTATTATTATTATTAAGTTCTCCAGGCAAAAAAGAAGGCAATGGTTTGCTGAGTCCATGTCCTATCAGAAGGTTGCAAGGAGGAGAACTAAAGAGAAATGTGGAGGGGAGAGAGAGAGAGAGAGAGAGAGAGAGATGAAAAGGTGTGAGAGTTTAACAGGCCAAACAAGGCAAAAGCAGCCACAAGAGATACTAATTTGGAGATGAAGGAACATATTGGTTTCTGGGTATTAGTGCATGTCAGGTCAAAAACACATTTCTGGAATCAGAGCCATGCATTGGAAGGAAAGATAAAATAAAAACACCAAGTAAAGAAAAGGTCAAGAGGTGTTGAAGAACCATCAACATGCCACTATAGTATAATGTAATAAAGCCAAAGGGAGGAGGGTGCTTGAAACAAGAGGTATAGTAGGTCTTTTTTGGTCCTATGTGACAATGCATCAGTGCCTAGGGTAAATCTTGACACTGCCATTGCACATAGGCACCATAAAAGTTGACTGTTCCTTGATATGATTTTGAACTTGTGTGTCTTACTTCTTTTCCTCTTCTGTCTTTGCTTTTTTAAGTCCTCCAAGTTGAGTACCATATCTCCCCATGAAATCTCAATCACAGAAAAGGAAGACAAAAGCAAAAGCTGCCATTAGACCCCTTTTCTTTTCAGGTAGATGTAGTCTTGATGATGAATCCCCATCAACCAAATCCCAAGCTCATGAGTTAAACTACATCTTTTTGTAAAAGATCCAAGGCAAAGTTGAGAGAAGGTAGAGCTTGCCTTGATGGGTTACTCCACCTGGCAGCAGTGTTGGTAATGCTTGAAAGGGAGTCCAAACCATGACTTGGTTTGAGTCCATCTGCTGATGATACTCTCTGCTCCCCCAGCCGTCCGAAGTTAAGATCGTCATTACTTGGAGCTGAATCCTCCTCACCCGAGCCATCCGATTGACCTTCATGAACGAATAAGAAGAAACAACATTGAGGTCCAAAAAATTCATTAGAGGGCATTGTGTCAGACATCACTGAGCTTAGAAGGCTAAGCAGCATGAATTACCTGAGGAAGCCGCAGGCTTGTCAGTGGTCTTCAGTGTTCTATACATCTGCAGAGGCAAAGTTGGAAAAAATGCATAGACCAGTCAAGAGAGAGAGAGAGAGAGAGAGAGACTGTGAGAAGCATCATATAGGAAAAGAGCATGTCCTGTAGAAGTGACCTCACGAGACGGCAAAGGAAAGAGAGGAAAGAAAAAGAAGGGAGGGGAAGACCCATCTGCAATCCAAGTGCCGATATCTATTCTTTCCTTTTAAGGGATCTTTTCTTTCTTGTTTTCTGCCTTACGTTGATGCTGCGGAGTCCGAGTTTGGTGTTGCATTATTGTGAAATGATGACAACTTTTTCTCTCCTTACTCTCTTCCTTTCTCTCTCATTCGGCACAGTAGCCAACGGATGCAACGATATGCGTGACTGACTGAATGAGTGAATGAAAGAATAGATGTGTCTGCTTCTCGCAGAGGAGACTGCCGTACGCAGATAAGATGATAGGAGAAACAAAGAGAGAGAGAGAACGAGGATCCATGAAAGTCTTGGAGGTAAGTAATACACGATTATTGTGCAGAGCGTACCTGCAAATGGCTCTTGACATGAGCCAAAGTGAGGTCTTTGACATCCATGAGCTCAAGTACTGACTTTGGTGTAGCCCCTAATCATACGTCAACCACAATTAATCTCACCGATTAGCTTTAACACCCAAAAGTGTCAGAAGAAATCAACGCAGAAAAAAACTTCGAGAACATCTGCCCATCACACGACATATTATCCATAAGAGAGACATATCAAGTTAACTGCTTACTTTCATGGCCGCCGAGGAGCTCCACGGCATGGACAAAGCGCGCATGGAGGGTACTGGTCCACCGCATTCGGGGCGCGCGCATGCTCCGCTTCCCGGGGAGCTTTGGCAGAAACCTCGACCGCATCAAGTTGTGCGAGGAATCGAAGGGTCTGGTGCCATAGTGGTGCTGGTGGTGCGGATGTTGGAAGAGCTGGTGGTGTTGGTAATGGTTCTTGATCAACAGATCTGGTGAGAACCCATTGAACCTTGTCGGTGGCGTGACCATTCGGGTGTATGCTGAGACGCCACCGACCGGGTTAAGCAAGGACGATGGCATCATGTCTAAATTGGAAGAGAAGCTCGACGAGGAGGACGATGGAGGAGACAAGGAAGACGGCAAGTATGGGGAGGAGGACCACTGAGGACAATACGATGAGACCCGGTTGGGTAACCCATACTTGGGATCTAAAGGGAGGAAAGGGAAGGCACTGTTGTTGTAGACAGGGATGCCTTTGATTGGCCTCGACCCCTCCATCAAGCCATCGAGCGTGGAGCGGTTGCGGCAGCAGTGGTCGAACGGCGGCGACTGTCGCACTGATAACATCCTTTGCTGCCACGAGCTCTCCGCCTGCGGTGCTGCCCAAGGGTACGAGAGGGAGAGCTCCGTGTAGGCGTTGTTGCCGCCGCCACCGGCCTGGCGAAGCTCGATGGTGCTGTTGCCCTGGTCAATGGCTATCCCGCCGCCAGAGACGGAGGGCGCAGTGTTTGGGAGGCTGATGTGCAAGGAGAGGTCCGGCGATGGCGCCGACGCAGCTTCCATGAAGACTCCTTCAGCTGGCATTTCCATTCCTCTCCTCCTTTCTGCCTACATGCAACTGGAACAATCGAACATCGAAGCCGCTCTAGCTGTTGTTCGGATAAGGGGAAAGCGAGGGAGGAGAGCAGGAAAAGACTCGATCTCTTTTCTTGCTTAATAGAAGAGCTAGGGCGGATCTGGTTTTCCCAAGAGAGGGAAAGAGGACGGTGAGGGTTTGGAGCTTGTGTTGTATTTGATCTCTACCTAGTTGATCTATACATATATATATACATATCTAAAGAAAGCGAAGAACAAAGAGGTGTTGAGAGATTTTGGAGTGCTCCTAGGTTTTACGAAGGAGGGCTCCTCTAAGATCAAAGAGAAGGGCAACTGGTTGAGTTCTCTGCTTGGATTGAAATGAAGGTCTTTGTAGGGACAGATCAGTGTGAATTCAGCAGTGCTGGGTAGGAATCACAAAGGTTGGCGTTTGGGAAGGGATTTGGGTTGTGGCTGTGAGGGGAGTATATATGAGGAGATGACTGTCATCTGGACAAAAGACTAGTCCTGGAAGAGAAGCATCCAAGTTGTTTTAGTATTCCATTTCATCCAGATGAAGAGGAGACGAGGAAAAAGATAGAGAGAAGAAAAAGGAAGATAGGCGAAATGAGAAGCTCGTGCGGGGATTCCTTTTCCCCCACAGCCTGCGCTTGTGGACAGTCGTAAAATTCTCTCTTTCTCACTCCCCTTTTTTTAACGCAGAAAAAGACGGGGAGGAGAGTGGCGTCTCTCTCTCTCTCTCTCTCTCTCTCTCTCATATACACACACTAACTGGATTAGACAAGAGAAGAAGAAATAAGTTGAAATATTCCATGAATTTGCTACCAGTCTGCTCCTTTCAGGGAACAATGCCAAAATGTTTGTCTTACACCCACTTGGAGGATCTTATCGCGCACATAATGCAATGAAGCTGTGTGCATCCACTGTTGCACTGTAGCCGCGACTATTCAAAGCTTTAATTGGGATAACTTGCTGTCAATGATCTGGTCAAAACACTAGAAGAGCCTGTTGATGATGTACTAACCACTTTGCCGGTTGGACCTCCCTTGCCATAGCTTTGCTTTTCCGATGAATGCACAAGGCTTGTCAAGGAGAGCAAGATGATGATGCAGATACCAGCACTCCTCTTGTCATATGTATATTACCTATTATTAATACTTGATTACACTGTGACATCCAACAAAACAAAATGCATGTAGTTAAGATCTCTTTAAACTATCATGATGGTTCAGGTACTCAAAAGTGTAATCAAGAAGAAGCCAGTCAAAAGAAAATTCTTGCACTTGATTATTCTAGGATTATTGTGTTATCTTGACATGTTGACCTCCTTCACACACAGTTGACTCTCTCCTGTCCTCCTTCCTCATGACTGGAATTTCAAACCCCTGTGACATACAAAAGAATAAGCTTTTTACTCGTTGGAAAGTACAATTAGTTTCTTGATGTTTTAACTCGAGCTGATAGATCTGCCACAGAGTGCACCTTGAGAGATGATTGGAGCTTCTACCAGTGTGTAAACAAGCAATATTACATTGCACACAAACTCACAACTCCTGCAAGGAAAGTAAAGTCTTGAGTTACTTCCATGGAAAAGAAATGGCAGCTCACATTCCCAAGTTTTGAGCAGGCCATGGGAATATAAAAAACATCTATGGCAATGCTTGGTGAACCCAACCCTATGAGTGGTGCATTTATGAGATTTGAAATGTCCATAAAATTCAAATTCAATTCATGACAGTGATGCCTCCACCCCTTATATTTATATATAGACATGCATGTATAGATGAACTAAATTTTTGAATCATTGGTGGTCAGATATGCTACATCGAGTGGCTTGACTTTGTCTAATAGTGTATCAATTTGAGTCCTTAAGAGGACTAAGTTGCAAGTGATGCGCAGGACGTTCTATGTGGCTTTGACTCATTTGATAGCCTTGGACATGGCAAAGAGTTAGGTCATGGCTTCACTTGCTTCAAAGCATTTGTTCCAAAGCGTCACATCCTTATTCACACCAATCTGGTCCCAAGGAAAGAAAGCATTTTGTTCTAATGCATCCCAACTGATAAAAGATGCTTCCCTTTGGAACCTCACAGTTCATTGCTCACCTCCTTGTCAGAGAAAGTGAAGCTCCCACTTCTGACCTTTTCTTTTTTCTTTCTCACTTTCATTGTTGCCTTGGTCACCCATTTACCATATGATGTACAAGATTAATCATAAATACTAGTTCATATTACTGTAATCATAAATAATATGGACTGCACCAAATTAATGTACCTCCAATAGAGTGACATGGTATGGCATGTCAATGGACATGCCTAGCTAACACACTAGTGCAAACACTACAGAATGAGTGTATTAATTAGATATGTCTAATCCTAACACATAAAGTTAGCAACTCGATGACTTATTTTGGTAGTTGGCAGGTCATGTCATCAAATTTCCATCCTTCCCCGTTGATAGTACGTTTAGTTATCTGTAACTCTCGCCTTCTTAAAGAAATTTGTAGCTATATAATTGGATGCTCCTTTTCTACACATTTATAGTATGGATTTTTCCCGTAATTTCTTTTATTATGATATGTAATGCAACTAAACAACTTGAGGATGGCACACAAGCAGCAATGCATGGTGAGCTACCTGATAATGATGTGTCGGAATTGGTAAATATCTTAAGATTTTCGATGAATAAAAAAATTTTAGTATGAGAAAGAGTTTTGATTTTTAATTGACAAGAAATTCTAGTATGAGAAAATAATTTTGTAAAGGAAGAAAACCTAACAATTCAGATTTAATTCTTTTTTAAGACTCGTGTATTTTTAGATTTTAGTAAAAAAAAAAAAGATACGAGGAATATTTTAGATTTTTTATTTGTCTCTAGGATATTTAAAGTTCAGACTCTTTAATATTTCTAGAAAGAATAAGAGAAAGGTTTTCAGAATTTATATGAGAGAATGTACAAGGGATTATTCTCGAATACGGATAATTATGGAGTATTATAATTAATCTCAAAGAATATTTTTTTTCCATGAATATAAGGAGGAGTTGTATTAAATGTTACATCGATTTTATGATATATTTTATATTTATTGATCGTTCAGCAGTATTTTGTTTCCAGTAATATAACTGATATTTTATATTTTACATTAAGCAATGAACAGAATGTCTTAAATAAATGATAGTAAATGACAAAACGCTTTATGGGGATGAGTGAGTAATATAGGACTTCAAATAGATGTCAATCTAACTCAGAGAATGTAGCATTCAACATTTAACATCCAATAAATTTCATGAAATTTACCAAAAATGTATGAACAAACAAAAGATGGTTAACTCACTGCTGTGCTCTAAGTAATTGCAAAGATTTATGTTCCTCGAGTCCTCTATGGGATGCCTTTATTCACAGGAAACGAAGTTAAAGCTTCACCTACACCTATTAGCCCCCATGCCAAAGCAGTGCTGTGGTATACCAGTGTACAATCTCCTCAGGGAAGGGGAGGAAGAGCCACAGGGTTGCTGAGAGAAGTGAATGGGATAAAGTGAGGCAAGGCTGTGTAAATGTGCTGTTATATTGCATACGGATCCATGCAGACCTATCGACAGATGCCATGTGTCTCCATGCAGACATTCTTAATAATTGAGCTCAAAACGTTGGGATTTGAGAGAGAAAGAGAGAGAGAGAGAGAGAGAGAAGGAGAGTAATGGACTGATTTGGAAGAAGCAAAGGAATGTGATAGATGCTAAGAGAAGAGAGATTCCCGGAGGTCACGTGAGCCGAAGAACTCATTACATGATCTTAATGATGGATGAATACGAGAGTATTCTGTGATGTTGCAAAGCTGTACTGCATACTCATCTCAAGAACATCTGGGAGAATGCAATGCTCCGTAGATTCTGCTCTCCTTGACCCCATCCAAATAGTTAACACCCCTCGTCTTGTAGCTTCAGAAAACACATGCTATGTCACTTCTTATGCCCACCCTCTCAACCGTGACTGAATGTTTTGTCCCCAAGGATTGGTCAATCTTGAAGATATTATTATTATTATTATAACAGATATGATCTGACTAACACGTTAGCATTCTATGTGATATCTTATGGAGATGCGACTTTCTCACTATGTATACTAGTTATTGATTGACACATGTTTAGTGAAAAAAATAAACAAATAATACAGCACTCAGAGTAGTAAAAAAGAGAGTTTTATATGTACACTCGATATCTAAAAAATAATAAATAAATTTTATTTAATTTGTCTGATTAATCTGACTTATTCGACTTGAGTATTAACTTGAGCATCGTGTTATCGAGATTGTATCTGACTTAGTTTTATAGGAATTGAACATCCAACTTGATGAATTTTTCTACGATCAATTTGAAAAAGAAATAGGTTGAATTCGAGTAAATTTCCATCTCAGACGATTCAAGAGACTCGATGGAGGGTTTTAGAGAGGAAGTGAAATATCTAACTCTAAAGTCTGATTTGTGGAGTTACAAGGAAATAAATTACTGTGCCTAATTCAATGGAAATAAGTTACTTTGATCATCTTAACAACAGCCTTTTCTTCGTATAGGTTTTACACTAGTATAGTGTAGCTTGGATGATAGACTTGTGAGACTGCTTCAAGTGTCGGATTCTTACAGATCGCCGGCATTTTTGAATTCGAGTCCACATTTGAGTATCAGGATAATATCCAGATTTGGATTTAGATTGCATTGGAACGACTGGATCTGTTTCTTTGGTGTGAAATAAACTATAAAGAGAAGAATTCTTGTTCAAGCTTCATTTATGCTTCCCATGTTGACTCGTCTACTGTCATGTACACAGCACAAAGGAAAGGATACAGTTTCTGTGACATGTGTTACCTTTCCCAGATAACCTCTTTCTTCTAAGTCAATGGGAACAATAATGTTTCTTTTACAGACTCCAAGTCATTTATTACCCCTCATTTAATGCCTAGCGACCTTGTTACTATTTCCCAAGCACACTGTGCATTGTCCCCAAAAAAAAATGGTGGTGCCATTAAGGAACAGGGATTTGTACTGCTTCTAAATAGTTGTGTACATCTATATATGCCCCAGAGAGAGAGGGGTCTGAGGGAGTGGGACAAGGGAATGGAAACAAAGTGAATGACGGAAGCTATCATCAATAAATAATTGCATTGTCCATCGGAAGGTATCTCGCAGTTATATTTGGACTGACACCCACTGCCTACATCATAAATGTCATACTTTTGCCTCATCCTCTCTCTCTCTCTCTCTCTCTCTTTCTCTATCCTTCCTCGCTACATATACACATGCATGTCATCTCTCTCTTTGCAGCTCAAATGTAGGCTGAGGTAATTAAACTCCATTAACGAATGTGCACATGTCCGAGCCTAAATTGTCATATATGTTGACCGACCCCATGGCTGTATCACTGAATATTACGGCCACTTAAAAATCTGAATGGACATCACACAAGATGGTGGGGGAAATGCTGTCGGCAAATGGTTGTCTGCTACCGTCAGCTACAGTGAAGAGGAAATGTGGAACGCTTGCAGCCTTCTTTCGCTCTTATCTTGAGGAATAATTGATTTTAACGCATGTCATTCTCCGAGCGACAGAAGAACCTGCACACCTTCTCCTTCTGCTTGCTTGATCGATCGAGCATGAGGAGAGAGAAGCCAGCAACAGTGTGTTAGCTAGGAAAAGCCTCGAGAGAGGTTCCAAAACCCTAGAGACTGTACCTGTCACAGAAGTCTGTGTACAGCCAAGAGAATAGTTATGCTCACTGGTTATACGTTGATCGTCTTGTTCACGTAGGATGTGGAATGTTGGGTTGGGGTGCATTATACACCGCCCGGAAGTCCGTTGTCTTCTTCCTTTGCTTTGACTTGTCCATCTAACTCCTTCCCGTGGCCTCATGCATGCCAGCGTAGACAAGTCATAACGCAACGATCAAATGGGTCCTCGAGAGTTGATTGATGGCGATCCATCACATTTAAGCAACAGTAACTTACCATTGCTCGTACTACGATGACAATCCGGAACTGTTCCTTTTTCTTTTGGCCATGTAAAGTTCCCCCAGGATGGATATCACTCAACTGTAGTAGTCCTTGATCTCCCTCAGCTCGAAGGGACTGGATCTGCGTCCAAGCACTTAAGCCAACGTACTCATAGAACTGCTAGGCTTTCGAACGACCCAGTAAACATGGTGTGTTACTTTCTCCGTGAGTCACTGCACAACCTCAGGTAGAAGAAGCAGACCAAACATTGTCTTGGCTGGATCAAATGCCATCCGCATGATGGTATCATTTAGGTGGAGTCCCCGAAAAATCATGTCCATCCTAAGCAATTTATTCATAAGGAGATACATTGATATATATATATATATATATGTGTGTGTGTCAGTAGTTAGCAGTGGAAGGGAAGAAGGAGAGCTTAATGCTTAAAAGATGAGACCTTTTGTTCGACCAAAGAAAGGCAAGCAGTGATGGGAAGTGAGTAGATAATTAAATGGAGGACTTCAATGGTAGCATTTGTCTTGTCAACTCTTCCCAAGAAAGAGGGAAGATGAAAAAGGAAGGAAGGAAGGATTAGCATCTCTTTCCCAATCCCAACGACAACAACTCTCCCTCAAAACAAGTAACGCCAAGTGCCAAAAATGACTATCTCCATCTTGTGAAGATTTCTCAGAAGGTTGTCAAAGAAAGCACCAACTTAAATGTTCAAGCGAAAGAAATAGCAGGATTCTACAGAACTAGAATAACGTAGCCCAAGAAGAACCCAACAGGAAGAAGGTTAGCAAGAGCAAGAGCATTAAATGGGGAATCAGACATGGACAGATAGCAAGATAGCAGTACTCCACCCTTGTTCTATTATTACTCCTCATTGTCAGACAGAGAGAGAGACAGAGAGGACAGAAGAGTGAAAGATGGAGAGAAAGAGAGAGGAAGGAACGTGTAAATGATTTTGTAATCCATTGCTTTATGATTTAACTGTGTATACACCTTTTTACTTTATTTCTTTTTCTGACAAAGAGGAAGTCATGATGGCCCTATGATAAGCAACACCCTATATTGTCTTCCTCTCTTGGGTCTTTTTTTTATGTTTATTTCTTGGCAATTCACCGAGAAATCTTTTATGTGTATGAAAATGTGTTTTTATTTATCTCGACAATCAAACAATAAAATAAATAGTCAAATACAAGAAGTATAACGTCAAAAACTTGAGATTCGAGTAATGGATATAAAATCCACACAGACATAAAGCTTAATTTTGTCATGTTTAAGAAAGAAGAAACCTTGTTGACCTATTTTATTTGGCCACTTACATATTTGCATACCTCGATATGCTTGACCCACATTATCCTAATTAGTCTATGTTTGATGTGGGCAGTTGATTTCCATCACAAACATATGGAATCATGGAGTGACAAAGGCTTGGCGTTTGCGAAGGCATAAGACAACAACTCAAATATGTTCCTTGCATATGACTTTTTGCACACATAGAATAATTAGAATAAAGTAGGGAAGGACCACAAGTTCTTAAGGTTCTTTTGTGCCTGTATCTATCCCTTTGATGTGTATGTCCACACATATCCTACATTAGAAGATGTTGGTCCCGACTATTACGTCCTACAAGTTCATATAATGCTAAAATCTTGATCATAATTGGCATGAGTGGACCTCAATGTTTTGATTCGCGCCGCCGGCGCGAATGGTTGTATTTATTTTAGTTGCTTTAAGTAAAGTTTAGTTTTCTTCTTTTAGAAAATAAATAAATAAAATCTGCAATTCAAACATGTAATCGAATTTTCCACTCAAAATTTGCATGCTAATGCTCTTAAGCTTATATGGTTTCTTTTATGACTCTTATGATGGGGTGTAGTACTACAGATTAGTATGCCTTCGTCAGAAGTCTTTGCTTTTAACTGGTAAGTGAACATCTAGAGGACAAGGTCAGGGAACAATAAGAACTAGGAATAGCATTGTAGATAAGGACTTCAAAGATTTAATAGAAGCATATATACCGATGACATGAATCAAAACTTGTTTGATTCACATGGATTTTTCTTGTTCTTGTCTTCATTTGTTCATCTTATTCTCATGGAATATGTTTGGACGGCTATGCCTGTATCTTTCTCATGAACTACTAGCTCCGAAGATCTTAAACAATGATCACAAGCTAGGAATAGAATCCAGAAAGAACATCCAAACAGATGGAATGGCTTGCTTTGGGACCCGAAAGCTCGATTCGGAAGGACGAACTATTAAGTAGAAACCAAGCACAAATGGCCTGCTCAAATTCTTCTGTTCCTTCTCAACATTAATGAAAGATATTGATGTGTATCTTCCTCTGAGAACATGCTTCCAACAAACAATTTCTTCCTTCTTCCTTCTGGAACTCATTTGTTTATCACTTCTCTACGCGACAAGGGATAACTATCAGAATCGCTCTAACTCGATGCGAAAATTCTTTTTAATCTATTTGTGATTGATCAATTGCAACATTCTAGTTTGTCATAGACTTAAATCAAATATATGATATTTTCTTTTCATTAAAGAAGTTAATAATTTTTTATTTGATTTAAGAAACAATCTTTTTTCTTTTGGTGATATTCTTGATTGATAATTTTTAGGATATTTAATTAAAATTTATAATATTTAATAGTATGAATTCTTCTCTTTTTTTTTCTGCATTTGATTTATTTTTCTTGTAACTTTATTACATATGCAAAATATTCTTGAAGAAATAAAATTTATTTGACTAATAGATCAACTAAATTATATAGTTTGTAGTTCATCACATTATATTTGTTTTCTTGAGAATGAATGGATCAGTGATAGTTACATTAGCGTTCAACAATCTTGAGACATGTCATGGGTCTGCATCATCTTTTAACCAAAGTAAATTAAAAGAAATAATTTTTACTTCAATAACCACAATAATCCAATAATTCTATACATTGCATAACTATTTCTCAGTGCAAACTTATAGTGTTTAGCTTTTATTTCTCAGTGTTTAGCCATCACATTATATTTGTTTTCTCCTCGAAGAGGCTACAGTGAAGGAATCATACTCTCACGGAGCGAGCAAACACAAGAAGCAGCCTTACCATTGGTCAACAATGTGGTCCCCGACGGTATAGACAGCCATTTAGTGGCACGCAGTCTCGGTCGCTGTGCGGAGGCATGTACAACCATATCTCCTTATACAGTAGAGGATCCGGATCCGACCCCGAAAGAACTCGAATTCCGACCCGGTTCCGAACCGAACTCTTAATCCTCCGCTACCCGAACCACCACAGGCTCTCGCCGCCTCTCGAGATCCCGCGCCTCGGCCCTCCTTGCCCCTAGATCTCCGGGTACGAGTAGCTTCCTCCCTTTGTTCGGTCATTTGCTGGTTTTGGCCATTGGGTTTCTCGATTGCTTGATTTGATCTTGACGTGGGTGGTTCAGGGCTTGGTCGTGGCCGTCCGTCTCTTCGGAAGCTCCGCTCGATGATCCTGAGGAGCGACGATGGCGGGTGTGGAGGCGAGAGAGGAAAGGCTCGTTGTCGTCAGCTTTACCCACAGACTCTGTCAGGTTATCTATATTGAACGAGGAAATGAAGCCGATTGCTATTTTCTCCGTTTTTCAGTTTGGAATTTTCTTTACATTTTTTGTTCTAATGAAATTTGTTAATTCTTTTATGGATTTTTATTTGAGATACCGATTATCGTTCATTATGTACATGGGGTTTAGATGTGTAGTAAAATGTAAATTGGGTGCAAATTGGAGTAGCAAAAATAGTTCTTGTTTTCTTTTTGATAGGTGGTCTTGTTGTTGGCTGTTCCATTGTGTCATTTTGTGTATGTGTTCCTAAGCAAGAGAGCTTCTTCACACCCAATGGGGCCTGAAATTCTTTATTTTTTTTCTAAATAGTGGGGATTGAGCAACATTCTATATGCACTTGCGTCCGGTGTTGTTTATATTTTTGGTACATCTAAATACACAAACAAAGTTTAATATCATGCTTTTATAGTTGTAGGATGCATTTTTCGACCCTAATAACTTTTTTTGCTCAATGAATAGAATGCAAAGTCCCTAAATTCTAGACACCTCAAATGAAACTGATGAAGGTTCGGTTCTAAATTGTCCACTTCACTTCACCTTTTAAATCTTCTTTCTTTTTTTCAAATGGTAAATGGTGAAGGTGGGTTTTGATCTCAAGATCATGTAGTGATTTGACAAAGTTTTTACCTAGAAAGTCAGCAAGCACCTTTGAACTTTTAAATCTTGATCCTCTTGACTTTGGAACAAAAAGAAAAACATTCAAAAAATTGATCTGATCAAATCAGATAGGCGGTTGGGATTAAAAGGGGAGTGCAATGGATGGTTTTGAGAGGACCTTTGTAATTTTTGTATACACTGATAGAATTTGCATTCCAAGAAATCTCTGTTTGACAACTTCCTTCCCTAATTTGGAACATACAGTAGCGATGGAATGCTTTCTGTTTCTATAAATTTTAGAACTGGAAAGTTCTTACTTCTAGATCTGCGAAATTCTGTATCAATTTCTAAAAACAAGAAAACAAAAGTTATGTGACTAAACATACTTTTTATTTGTATTTTGCCCAATTTAATTGTTAAAATAGGAAAACAGAAAATGCACATAATGCCAAACATAACTAAAAACTTAAAGAGTTGTTTGTTATGTGCATATGTATCTCCAATATATATGCATTTTGCAGAAAAGTAGTGGAACGTAAAAATGATTATATTTTTAATTAGGAAAATTCTAAAACCCTTTAAATGTTTATAGAGTGGAACAGTCAAGAAGTATGGAATATTAATTTGGATTTTAATGTCAATATACACTCAAGCAAGAGTAGAATGGATGATTTGGCCTAATTTGCCAGAAAATCCATCCATGTGAAATTAGAGAGCACCGGTTTCACCAAAATCTTCATCATTAGAGTAAGTATTTCTTATTGCATCAAATTCCTTTAGTTGGGCACGTATAATATTAAAAAGTGCTAGTCGTCGACTAAGTGCTTCAAGACAAAAGTATACTCTTCTAAAAGGGCCACCTATCTTGCATGTTGCCTATTGGGATTTGCTTGAGAATTTATGTGTTTAATAGTTTCATGATCAAAATTGAAGATAAATTCTCTTTGGATTAATTAAGGTCTCGAATGTTGCAGTACTTGAACAATAGCAGAAAATTCGATATCATAGGTTGAATAGTTCCTTCTTGTATTGTTTAGCTTTTTACTAAAAAATTGCAAGTGGATGTCCTTCTTGACTAAGACTCCACCAATACCTTCATGAGAGGCATCAAAAATCAACTTCAACTATTTTAGAAAAATCTGATAATGTAAGAACAGGCACAGTGGACAATTTCATGTTTAGTAGTTCAAAACTATTGTTTGCCTCAGGTGTCCATTGAAACACACCTTTCTTTATGCAATCAGTTAGAGGAGCTGCAATAGTGCTGAAATTCTAAATAAATTGACGATAAAAGGATTCCAACCCATGAAAACTCCGAACATCTTGTATGGATGTTGGTGTTGGCCAAGTCTTGATAGTTTTAATCTTCTTAGAATCCACTTGGATACCTGTAGGGGTTAAGATGAAGCCCAAAAAACCTAGGCCAGAGGTCATGAAGTAGCACTTCTTAAGATTTACATATAACTTTTTTGCCTTCAAGGTTGATAAGATAGTTCTCAAATGTTCAATATAATTAAGTTTGTTGCGACTATAAATAAGAATATCATCAAAGTAAATAACAACAAACTTCCTAATATAAGGGCATAGAATTTTATTTATTACCTGCTTGAAGATGCTCGGAGCATTTGAAAATCCAAATGGCATAACTAGCCATTTATATAAACCTTCTCAAGCCTTGAAAACAATTTTCCATTTATCTCTTGGTTTAATACAGATTTGGTGATAACAACTTCAAAAATCAATTTTATAAAAAGTCTGAGCACCAACAAGCATATAAAACATATCATCCACACGTGGAATAGGAAATCTATACTTGATGGCAATCTTGTTAATAGCTCGATTATCGATGCACATCTACAAAGTTTCATCATTCTTTAGAGTCAATAGAGCTGGAATGGTGCATGGGCTTAAGCTTTCTCTAATATAACCCTTGTGTAGTAGATCTATAACTTGTTTATTCAACTCTTCATATCCTTTTAGACTCATCCGGTAGTGAGATTTGTTTGGTAAGATTGCTTCTGGAATTAGATCGATATGATGTTGAATGTCTTGAAGAGGAGGCAGGCCACTAGGAAGTTTTTCAGAGCAAATGTCTTTGAATTCCTCCAAAATAGCTTTTACTTCAGGAGGAATTTCTATAGGTTGTATGCTTTCTTTAGCAACTAACATAAATACAGCTTCACTTTCTTCACATTCTCTTGTAAAATTATTCAAAGTAATGAAGTTATTTTCTTGCCTTTTGAGTTAAAGGTTTGGGAGCAAACTCTTTTTTGTATGACAAAAGCACAATTCTAACTCCGTTAAATTTATAAGTATAGGTGTTCTTTCTACCATCATGGATAGCACACCTATCATATTATCATGGTCTTCCCAAGAGTATATGACTAAAATCTATTGGTACTATATCACACAACACATAATCTTTATAATTTTTGCCCATAAAAGAAAAGACATCGATGAGTAACTTGTACCTCATTAACTTTCTTGAACCATGCAATCCGATATGGCTTAGGATGTGGTTTTGTCTTTAGCTTGAGCTTGTCTACCATATTTTGAGATACAATGTTCTCACAACTGTCACCATTAATAAGAAGAGAACAAATTCTACCTTGAGACTTGCATCGTGTTTTGAAAATATTATTTCGTAATCATTCTTCATTAGAATCATCTCTTGGAGTAGCAAGCGCTTTATGGATTACCAAGCATTCACCTTCTTCCAGTGCAATTTCTTTAGAAGCCTCCTCGGTGTATTCATCATATATTGGTTCTCCAATATCTTCAAGTTGTTCATTGGCATCTTCTTCTTCAGCAAAGTTGACTCGTGCATCAACTTGTCTATTTAGATACTCGTTCATGCAATGTCCTATTTTGTTTGCATTTAAAGCAAGTAGGAAGGTGACTAGTGCGCCTAGATTGTCCTCCACGGTCAGTAGGAGTTAGCTTGGATGCATTTTTCATGATTCCGTTAGCTTTTGATCAACTAGCATTATAACGAGCAAAGTCAACTTTAAGAGAGGAATGTAAATAAACATCACAATACCTCATTGCTCCACTTCTAGCAAGTTTTATTTCAAATTTTAATGCTAATTGATAAGCATAATATAACCTCCATAGTCATTGCATCTCCACTTATTCTCGAATCATAACTCGTAGGCCGTCGACATATCTTGCAACAAGTTATTTTTTCGTCTCTTAAGTGTTATTTTGGGCCATCAACTTATAAAATTTTCAGTGTAGTTGATGTCAGTTTTGCTACATTGTTGAAGATTGTTAAATTGTGAAAAGAGAGTTTGAACATAGTCAGATAGAAAAAAATTTTCATGGAGATGAGATTTCATCTTCTTCCAATATAAAATATTTATTTTCCCTTTTCGAAGGCATATCTCTTGCACCTTCTCCCATCAGATTGAAGCATAACCTCGAAGCCTTGTGACAATTAATTTTACTTTTCGGTCTTCGGGTATCTCCTTATACTTAAAGAATTTCTCAATGACACTAAGGCAATCAACAAACTCTTCAGGTTGAAGTCAACTATGGAACTCCGACAAGTCAATCTTGATATTGTCATTTGCATGAAAAAACCTCTCCATGGAGTCTCCTGTAGCTTTTTTGGATGACAAGGGGATTCATGTCTTTGAATCCATCACTTGCAGAACCATAGCTTAAGCCTCTAGAGCCATGGGTTTCTTGATGTTTGAGGCACATGGTAAGCTCTTCAACTTGTCTCCTTAGTGTTACAATTTGTGCATCCTTTTCATCTTTATTTGGTTGCATCATTTTTTCCCCGTGTCGGCCTTTGCCCCTTCTAATTGCTATAAGAAGTATTCCAAGAGCATAGCATGGCTCTGATACCAAATGATGTGAAACAAAAAATAAAGAGGGAATGAGATGGTTAGAAAAGAAGTGAAATATGGGAGGACAAAAGAGAACTTTCTCTATTTCAAGAGATACTAGGAGCTAATAACTCGAAATACAAAAGCTTGATAAGGTTTCAAAAACTAGAATGCCCCACCAATCTTCCTTCCGTCCCCTTTCATAGATCTTTGGTACATTGAGTCCTTCAACCACTTAATTAATGGGTCACAAGTTACCAAAAGTCAAGCACAAATTACAATACATATAAAATTCATAGTGCATTGTACTTTGGTGATTTTGAATTTTCATAATTATTTCAAGATATGAATCATTTTCTTGAAATTTGATAGGGTTGAGCTTGGAATTTCTTGTCTCAGAACTTGGGAGCATTCAATGCTCACCATGCGCTGTATCAGTTTGTCACTATGATGAGAATAACATGTTCTGCTATACTTTGCAAGAGAACAAAGGTTGTTTCTCTGATAAAATTAGGGAACATTTAGAAAATAAGCATTCTTCAAATTAGAAATAAAGTTAATTCCCACATGATTTTAGCTTGTAGTTTATTAGAATTCCAAGGACTAATATATTTTTGCTTCCAAAAAGTTGTTGAGACCTGTCAAGATAGAAGCCTGTCTATGACTCTTTTTTGCTAATCTTTTTTCTACTTGCATAATCATCATAATTTATATAATTTATGCAGCTGAAGTTTCCAAATTTGACATGCAGCTCTTTTGCTGACTGTTGACATCACAGCCTTGTTATCAAGAAGATGGATTCTGTAGTTATATCCTTGAGTTTACCACGTGGACAGAGGATGGATGCTGCTAGTTGCAAAAAGGTGCTGCAGCAACTTATTTTGGTTTTTGGAGATGCTCTGACTCGATGTTGTTTGTTAACTTGGTATCTTTTCAAGTACAAAATATGTTTATATTCAAAAAGCATAAGTAGACTAAGAAAATAATAACATAATTAAGAAAAGGAGATTTGACTGGCCATAATCTACTAGTGATATTGCCTTATAGCTTAACGCTAGGAAAATGATCTACATGTCCATGCCTAAGTAGTTGAGACATTACATCCTTTTATGCAAGTTATGAAAGTGCATTAGGGTACTTTTGCCTTCTCAATTACATTTTGGTCCTTGTACGCATCTCTTTCAGCATTTCATTGCAACTATTTTCTTTTGGTTCACAACAGCTCTAAAATTGACATCTATTCTTTTGCATAATATATTTTTTTTCTTTAATGTCTACATGCCATGTGATTTGAAGAAACACAATATTCTTCCATTGCAGGCTTGATTATCTTTCTTTAAGTATGATTCGGTTCAGAGTTCGGGGTCCTCCAATACTATTATTGATCTTCATGGCAATATGCTGTGCGAAAGGGAATCATGTCATCTCTCCAAATACTGCCTTTAGGTATACCAGTTGCTTTGTCACACATGGCAACTAATGTCTTAGATGTCTCTCAGTGTAAATGTGATCCTGAGTTATCCAGTGAACTTATAATATTTAATATAAATGATATTGCCAGTTCTTATTTATCACCACTTTCCCTTCAAATAATTGATTGTGACAAACCAACCATTCATTGTACATAAGTTTTACTTTCATAGCTTGAACAATTGTAATATACCCTTCTATTGAGGCCTTTCCAGGTTTTCCACTAGAAACAAAGCGCATGAACTAGCCCTATTCTATTGACTTCAAAGGTTAGCCCAGCTTTTCTTATTAAAGGCAGTCTCGATCTTTATGATTCCCCTGCTCAAAGGCAGTCTCGATCTTTATGATTCCCCTGCTCTTTGCGAGCTAGCCCGGTCTTTCATAAACCAGCTCCTCTCAGAACCCGGGGGAGAGACTCAAAGCTTTATCTTTTTCAATCCTTATTCAATTGAAGAGAAACACTTTATATCCAACTAAGCTTGGCCCCGCAACACAAACACCCGACTCTGGAAAGCCAAGAAACTATACTTCCGGATACTTCTCTTGGAGATTTTTTTATTTTTGACTTAATCAGTTCTACTCTTTTTGTTGTATTGAGTATGTTATCACCATGAAAACATAATGACATCTGAAGGCAAAATTATGGTTAGCAATTTCATCAAGTTGAGGGACACTCTACAGCATAATTCATCTGGATATCAGATTTAGAGTTAAAGGTCCACAAAGAAAATAAAAACATGACTTATAAAATTAAAGTTATAGTTGAAGTTCATATGGAAAGCATGCGGTTTATTTTTTCCAATTTGAATATCTTCTGCTAGTAAGCCATTTATTCATTTCTTATCATTATTTTGTTTGCTTGTAGGTTTATCCCTCCAGACATGTTCACCATGGGATATTACAACTTGCAGATTCCTTTGATGGTCCAACAGCATCACACTCTCACCTTTTTCTTTGGCTGTATCTTTCAGAATTTGGAACTTGGTAATCTCTCAAGGACATTATTCTTTGTGCAGCATTTCATCTAGCATAGTTATTTTCATTTTTACCAGACCGGTACAATATCGGTATATCATCCTAAAAATATAATATCGACCTTGGAGTGGTAAATACTGGTCGGTACATCCATATTCTATTGTTATTAGCTTGTGATTATTGCACTTCATACCACAAGCTCTATTTGAGTGACCTTGGTGAGAACATCAAAACACCAAGTGCAGTTCAACCACATGCAGAAGAATCTCAGCCAACTCATCTTCATGTTGAGAAGCAACCAAATCTGTTGTTTCATTCCTCTCTTTTCTCCAGCATAATACCCAGCCAGAGGCCCACATCCTTCCCTGCTCAGTCCATACAGAATCTATTGAACCAGAAGAAAACGACGAAGACCATGTTCCAGTGGCTGGGAGAACCACCATAGTGTTAGCAGTCCATGTTCTTGAACTCATCAGCATTTTGTTATTTTTCAGAAACAGTTCCAGTAATGGAAACATGTTGACAGACTTTTATCCATTTGGATTGAATTTGATTCAAAATAGTTGTTATCTGTGATACATGATACTCAAATTATCCAGAAAGTAAATGATATGAGAATGTTTTTTATTAATATTATGTGTGATGCTCAAGTCCATGGTGTTGATCATGTGATGCTCAAATAGTTGTGATTCAAATCCAAGGTTTTTATCCATTTGGATTGAGTTTGATTCAAAATAGTTGTGATCTGTGATACTCAAATTGTCCAGAAAGTAAATGATATGAGAATGTTTTTAATTAATATTATTTGTGATGTTCAAATCCATGGTGTTGATCATATTGAAATCGACAATATTTGTGACAGCATTACTTCTTGAATCAATAAGCCAGGAATAAATATGAGATAATTCAACAAGAAGGCAATTTCTGATCTAAAATTCTCTACATGATAGTTCACACTATACAGCACAAATTCCATTCACTCTAAGCAGAGGAAGCACTAGAACTTATAATGCAGCATCAGCCTGTGCCACCGAGCTACGGTTGTGCCGGGCCCCCCCGCGGCGGCGCCGATGGCCACCGTATCTCACACCATCCGGTCCATAGTACTGCCTCGTCTCAATCTGATCGATCTTGCACTCAGCTGGAGGGGTTGGGTATCGATCACGATCGTAGCAGTAATAATAGGTCATGTGTCTCCGGCGAAAACCATCCATTTGAGCTCGTTGCTCCGGTGACATGGTCGAAGAGCCGTAGATGGCCGCATCAGGCCTCTCGCAAGCCGAAGAATGATCCATGGGGTTCACTGCACAGCCATGGATGACAAAATCTTGGAACTCAGCGACGTAAGGGGCGTATCTGTAGTTGACCTTGTAGCGGCCGCCGGAAGTAGCCCAACCGGAGCCATCCCATATGGTGGAATACAAAGACATTGGCTTGGAGGGGAAGCACCCCGCCATGGCCTCACTCCTCGCTGTTTCCCTGATCGGGATGTCATCAATGTAGAATCTGCACAACATAACCATTGAGTTCAAGAAATCCACGTATGTTTCCGAAGAGATTGTCGCAGAATTTTCGTCAGGATTCTTGCAACTCTTACGTGATTCTTTCGTGATTCCAAAGGATGGAGTAGCGATGGAAATCCTCGGTGGGGTCAAACCAGAGCTCGTATCGCTCTTCTCTTCCGACCGCTGTGCTCCCGTTTCCATAGACGTTGGTCTGAACTCTCCACTCCCTCCCCCTTACATTTCCCAAGAACTCGAAGTCCAGTTCGTCGTGGGTCTTCGGGAATACATCCCCATTCGACATCTACAGTTCAAGAGAAACAAGATGAGACATGCCAGAATAAATATACAGAGAGGTGTAGTATGGAAAGCATACGTAGAAGGCAACGACGACGCCGGCGGCGTAGTCCGCAGGGAGCTTGATGGAGGCGCTGAAGAATCCATGGAGATAGAGGTCTTGGGAGGTGAATCCGGCACCTGAGGCGTTCAGAAATCGAACACACTATACCTTGTTAGATGATGGAAAAAGATCAAAAGGTGAGATTTTGAAGGGAAGCAGAGGGAGGAAGACCTGTTCGCTCGTCGAGGGAGATGCGAACCCTCTTCCCATCGCGGAGTAGGATCAAATTGCCACCACCGAACAGCTGGGCGTACCCCTCCTCGAACGAGAGAGTCGGGAGGCTCTCCAGAAGAGCAGCAGATGCATTGCAGAAGAATAGGAATAGAGGAGAGCAGACGAAGAAGAAGAAGCAGAAAGCTGAAGGAAACAGTGTGCTCACCATCTCTCCTCTATCTCTGCTGACTCCCCTGTGTCTGATTTCAAATGAAAGGATAAAGGTGGCTCCTTTCTTCTTCTCTCTCTCTCAGTGGAAAGGGTAAGCAAAGGCTGCCCTCTAATGTTGAGAGGAGTGAGGAGTTGTTGCCTTCTTATTGCTCTTTGGATGCTTAGAATTTTCCCTTGTTTAAAAATAAATATTATATATATATATATATCTAATATTGCAACTGTGAGATGTAGGATAAACTGAAGGAATCATTCCCCACATTCTCTCTTTTGTTTTCTGAAACAAGCACAAGAAACACTTTTCTTGCTTTCTTTACAAAAATAGCTTAAATATCTGTACCTATAAAAGAAAGCTATATTATGCAAACTGAGGCACAGTAAAAATGCAACTTAGTGGATGAAATAGTGTTTTGGTAATGGATTTAGGTGAAAAAGGGAAATGTTATTGAAGTGAAATGAAGGAATCAAGAAACACTTTTCTTGCTTTCTTAACATAATAACTTAAATATCCATACCTATAAAAGAAAGCTAAATTATGTAAACAGAAACACAGTAAAAAATGCAAACTATTGAATAAACAAGAGTTTTTATAATGGATTTAGGTGGGAAAAAAAAAAGAAATGTTATTGAAGATGAATCATTTGGGGAGAGGGGAACATGATGTGTTGCTGTGGACTTCTGTATTTGGTTGCTGTAGTTTATGGGTGTCATCAGTAGGTTTCATTGAATTGGAGCAGTAAAATAGTGGGCAAGCCAGTCACAAGTTGCAGCTTAGTTTTGACTTCAAGCATCAGCTTTTATGGCACTTAGCAAAAGAAGAGTCTGATGGAGCTAAACTATGACAAAAGTAACAACTCAGACACAAAGAAAGAAAGAAAAAGCTTAGTTGTCTTACTGTGTGGATTTTGCATCAAACTCTTGTGTGTTTTTGTTATTTTCCTCCTAATAACATGTATATTGGATTGAACATGACAAATTGTGGGGTCAAGTAAGGCTTTGTCTATACTAATTTTTTTTATTTGTGTGATCTTTTCTCTTACACTAAAGTTACTAACAGTGGCAAAATTTATAAAATACCTTGATATTTATTTCAGTTTTCTATATCATATAGTGTTTAACAAATATAAATAAGGTTCAAAGATAATCTATGCCAGTAAAAAATACTTAGAGTTGTTGAAGGATCAAGCCACTATGGGTCAACAGATTAACATGATTTATGGGAAACGATAATTATTAAGACGATAGATACGAGTACCACGAATAGACTAACGAGTGGAATGAAAATAATTAATACGAGAGATCAATATTTTGACTGATGATAATTTAAATTCGTCTTTCAAATATTTTGACTGTTAATAAAAAGAATTGATTATGAGAAAGTTAAAAAATGAATTAAAATGAATCATATATATATATATATATATAGTTCCGCAATTTAAACCTATTAATCCGTATTAATTGTTGGTGATGTTTTGCTAGTTGAAAAATCATTTTTATGGAAAGCCAAAAATTTAGTTGACTACTTAAAGAGTAAAAGATTTCAAGTATTCTACTCATCTACACAATGCACTCAGTGTGCAACCACTACTTCCTCATATGCTCATGCCACCTACCTTCAATTATGATCCTATCTCCCTGAGGCATCAAATGAGTGAGCATGATGATGGAGAAGATAGAGCAAGTAGTTGCATTAATGGAGTGACCATCATAACACAGTGCATATGAGTGCATAAGTGTATACTTTTATTTATGGTACATGTGCTTTAGAGAGAGAAATAATGGGGCAGATTGCTTTGTTGCACCCTTGAAATAGTTTTAAAGATCTCAAGTCACATAGACAAAATCATTTAAACTATATGAGCACTTATGAAGGCTACTAATCAAAGATAAAGCAGAAAAAGGAAAAGAAAAAGAAAAATGATTGGCCTCGATTCTCTCAAAAAGTTGTAAATTCATGAAACAAAGATCAAACGATCTTCCCTTTGTTTTGGATTTGTGTGTCGGAAATTGAATTCCCTTTTAAAGTTATCAATGTTATAAAGCAATGAGGCACATCCCAATCTCTATTTTTTCTCTTTTCAAATTAAAGTTACATTAAAAGTATACTTTTGCTCATTTTTATGTGTTTTACACGTGGAACACACCCAAACAATCAATATATATGTTTTGCTCATTTTTATGTTGTATTATATTTATATATATATATATATATATATATATATATATATATATATATATATATATATATATATATATATATATATATATATATATATATATATATATATATATATATATAATGCTTCTTGTTTTCTATTTATATTGGGTGTCTCCCTTCGTATAATAGCTTTGTTAGGATTTAAAGTCCTAACTTCCATAAAAAATTAGGTAGCTCAAGATATCTTTACTTGCCAAGATTATATTGATCGATAAGCTTACGTTTCATTAGTGTATTTGGGTAATCAATCATGAAAGTTTTATATTTATTAGGTGATCTAAATTATTATTATTATTTCTTTTAGAGGGATCAAGAGATCACTATATGTATAGCGTTAGACTAGTCGATGCACATCCACCTAAGACAAGACTGGAAACTCCTGAGCTGGTCGTTAACGTGGGAGAGGCTACGTTCGTACAATATCCTACTATGCAGTAATGACTTGGTGCTACTACTAGTGATTGCTTCCATGATGATGCTTCCTCTTGCCATTGATGGATGTTTCAATTTTTTTCTTAAAACTAAAATTACATATGTTATTATATTAATAATTTATTGTGAGTTAGTATGTTATGCAAGTAGACTCTAACATCTATTAACTCAAACTTAATGGGAGAGATTTATATGTTATATTTTTTTAAAAATATAAGAATTATTTTAGATACGACGAAACCATAAGGGCTTAAGAGGTTAACGACCAAAACTACAAAGGCTAAAATGGACCTTAACCCCAAATTACATGTATCATTCTATTAATGGTTTACTGTGAGTTAACACGTCACATAAGTAAACTCTAACGTCTTTTAACTCAGATTTGACAGGAGGGACTTATATGTTATTTTTTTAAAAATGCAAGGATTATCTTAGATATGAGTAAACTATAAAGACTTAAGAGGTTCATAGTCAAAACTATATGGGTTAAAATTGACTTTAATCCTAAATTGTATATATCATTATATTAATAATTTATTATGAATCAGTATATCATGTAAGCATACTCTAACGTCTTTTAACTCATACTTCATGGGAGTGGCTTATATATTATATTTTTGAAAATATAAAGATTATTTTAGACACGAGTAAATTATAAGGGCTTAAAAAGTTCATGATCAAAACCACAACGGCTAAAATAAATTTTAATCCAAAAATAATCAATGACATGGGTTGTATTATCAATAATTTAATATGGATATATATATATATATATATATATATATATATATATATATATATATATATATATATATATATATATATATATATATATATATATATATATATATATATATGCATACTCGCATATATACGATCATATATAAAATTATTACATAATTTTGAATTATATTAGATGATTTTTAAAGAAAATATTAATATTTTGAATATCGTTTAAATAACATAATCCCTTTTGATTTTTCTCAAATGGTATCTTTAATTAAAAAAATAAAACTATTTCCTACTCCATCGACATGGTTGCCTCCATCATCGCTTATTAACTATGTTGTCTCCATTGCCTTCATCCGTTACTCTCTTTGTGAGATCTTATCATTAGTGGAGAGGAATGAAGGGGAAGAGAGGAGATGACGGGGGAGGAGAGGGTGGACAACAGAAAATAAAGGGGGAGGATGAGAGAGTGAACGATAGAGGAGGGGAGAAGAGAGTAAACAATGGATAAAGACATGTGATGAGAGAAGAGGAGGAGAAAGAGAGAAAAGTGAACGACGAGGGAGATGATGACAAAGGTGAAGGTGATGAGGAAAAAGGAATAATTTGGGTACTTTTTGAATTAAGGAGTATTGTTTAGAAAAAAAATAAAGATGTTATTTGAAAAAAATCTAAAATATGAATTTTTTTAAGAAAAATGAAATTCTCTCATTGGATGAGAGTTTTGATAAAATTTTAAATTAAAATTTTGTTAATATCAATTTCGATCATCAAATCATTGTGGTGCAATTGACTCAACCTAATTTATAATTTTGAATTGAATTAGGAAAAAGTTAATTTAGGAACGAGGTAAAATCCAAAAGGTCCAAGAAGCTCTACTAGGGAATACGTATGCTTGAGCTAAAAATGAGCATTAAAAGTTCAGAATAAGAAGGCATTTAGAATAACTATCTTTTATAGCATTCATTATATAACCGATTAAGTACCTTAACAAGAAAATATTCTGATTAGATGTCATATTGATTTGACATGCATGGTTGACATATCATTGATTCCAACTTGAGGATCCACGTATCATGACCCGATTAACTATGGATAATTATGATATCAATTGCCGAATATAACTCATATATATATATGTATTCGATGATGTGAGATGGTGGTACCATTTGCGTGCCAGCTTTTGGTGGCCAACATCCATGATGACAAGTCAGCTGAGCCGCGTCTGAATCACTTGTGAGTTGTGCAATTATTGTTTGTTTCAGGAATGGCGAAACATCAGAAAGCAAAAGGCAGCAGCGGCAGGCATCACGAGCTGGAAGACGACACCTTTCAAGGTTCGAATGAGATACTGACTGCCCAATTCCTTCCCTCTTATGGGGTAATGTGGGCTCCCCAACCAGCAGCATACGATGATTAGGTCCGCTAAGACGATGACCATATTCTCCTCCTCCTCCTCCTCCTCCTCCTCCTTTCATATTATCGACATGGAAGGCATGCTCATGAGAAGAAGTCTCTGATGCAGCCACTGGGTTGATGAACATCTGCCTCACCACTCATTTCTTTGATGCCTGCATTTGGATTAATTTAACACTATTGATGCTCTTAAACATACCCAACTTGCAGGATACTATATATCTTTATTCATGTATTATGATCTGAGTCCACAGCTTTACCTGCTTTCCACCTTGCCTTATTCTCATCCTCTGCTTATCATTCTCTTAGGTGTGTACTATATACACATATATGCTGTGGACAGGAAATGGCACTCTTAGGGATGAAGCATGGCTTGGAAATAAAAGTAGGCTGTTCTTGAAAATAACTTTTTATGTAAACATACATTGATCCTTCTCGGATCTTGCATTATCGGTGGAAGCGTCGTATCGTATCGCTCGTGCACTAAGTACACCCGTTCTATATCAGTAGAATCATAGTTCTGTTACTGATAGTGCATGGGTTGAGAATGAACAGATTTATTGTCATTCATCTTGCTAACTGGATTTTCTTCAAACCCATGTTATGTTCTTCTTTAGCACAGCACTCAATCAGGAATTCTAATGACACAGGATAGGAGAAAGACACTATGAATTTGATCATTCAATGAGTTTTACCTGTCTGAAGAGGACACAATAATATTTCTAAGAGAACTTGAGGAAGGGAACATTTGTCATTTGTGCTCTCCTTTAGACATACATGGCTGCTGAAGGGTGAGGAGAAGAAGCATCAGTTTATCTATACTTATTTCCACTACATCCATGACTTTGATCCAAGCCCAATCTACCAAGAGTCAATCAAGTTGATCAAAAGAGTATCTAAAAACCTTCATTAAGTTGACCATGAACTAGTAGATTGCAAAGAAGTTGTTCCATCCACACAAACATCCACCAATGCAAAAGTCCATATAGCTTTTGTTGAACAGATCTTTCGATAAGCAGCAATTCTGCTATAAATCTCCCAAATCCAACTGAGGTATGACACTATGACTCCAAGAGACTTCAGGAAAGAGCAAGAGCTATTACATCCAGATATATTTACAGTTATCCTACCTGAAGCTCATCAACATGAAAACACATTGATTCTATCTTGTCCAAATCACAGAAACAGCTTCTTGGTTAGGAGTAAAGCCACATACAACATTCTCCCAACCCCTGTATTAATGGGAGCCTCATAAACTGTACCACCACCCTTTTATCTCGATAAAAAGACTAGAAGTAATCATAGGATAACATGTATATCATGGAACATATAGAAAGATCATATTAAAATTCTTAAAAGATTTTACAAAGAGAGCAAAATAAAGTCTACAGTAGATATCATGGACAAAATAAAATTTACAGTGATGCATGCCCGAATGGAACCTATATATTGTCTTCAGGTGCCATCAAGTGGATTCCAGTATTCAATTGGTCCCACTGACATGCTATCAGTGCTTCAAGTAAACTCATTTGATGAGCATTGTTTTCAGACACCTTACAATTGTAATGCAGATATTGTCACAAAGGATAAGTTGATAATATCCCAACAGATAGATCCAAATACTGCAACAAAAAATCCAACATATCAAATTTGGAACTGCTCAAATATCACAAAATTTTCTGGTGAAGCCAGAGAGCAACATATGCCCTATATTTTTCTTTTAAAGAATAATAATTTAAGGAGTACCATAAAAACACACTTCCGAACAGCATGAAAAACGAAAACAAAAACAAAAACGAAAACAAGGCAGCCCCACCAATTCAATAACATTATGCCATTTGATCTCGGCCACGAACTGTTTTCCACTAATTCCACCAATTCCATCATCATCAATAATATGCTTCAAGTACAAGCACCTTCCAAAGAAAAGAGAGTGGGGATTATGTCAGATACTGCTGGAAGAGCGATGATGTAACATAGCATCCCAAGGAACATGTTGCTGAACCCACCTTACTCATTTGTACACACTATCCTTCCTACTAATGGCTCTATGGACTATCACCACTAACACCATCTTGTTGTGTGTAGAATGCACCATGTTATAACTCTCTGTAGAAAATCTTTGTCATGAATCTGAGCTGGGTTTTGATACCAAGAACTTGGCAACTGCCTGAAAAAGCTGCTGCTCCTCAAAGGGCTTGGAGACATAACCATCCATTCCACATTTCAAGCACTCCTCATATGTAGCCTGGATTACATCAGCAGTCATGGCCAGAATCGGCAGGTGCCACTCAACTATCATAGAATCCTCTCCTCTGCTGGCTCCTCCGATACTGATTTGTTCATTTTCCTTGCTCTCCATCAAACGTATCTGTCTAGTTGCTTCAAACCTGAAGAATAAACCTTCCCTCATGAATTTATTACACTATCAGTAAAGGAAACAAGAGAAAAAGACAAGTTGCTGATATTCCTATAATTTGATAGTTTGTTTAATTTCCTATTCATCTGTAGAGAATTGCTGAAACAATGAGGTGACTCTAATATGACAACTTTGCAAGTAATGGAGTATCCTAGCTCTCTTATTGTAAGATAGAAACACCTCATTGTCTGGTGCCATTCATAAATCTTCCTGTAAGATTGTCTCTAATTCATCTTATGTGACTTGCCTTTGTGTTGCCAACTCAATTTATAGATCTTTAGATATGGGTAAAAAGTCTTCAATGGTCTTCACTCATATTATACACATTTATTACTATTTTTATTTTATCTTAATATATGAGAAACCCTTCTTGGGTGGCTCTTCTCCTTTTATATGTACATATATATTCAGACAAGTATATACATGCATGTACATCTATATAGAAACATGTACATGAATATATGTTGCTACTTTTTAATTGAATACCAGTATCTCCTATAATGCATATATAAGTTCATATAGTTTGTTTTGCTTCAAAGTAATTTATGTTAACAGGGTCATCAAAGAGTTAGAAAATGAATAAATTGGTAAATGTATATTCTTTACTTGACCTTAAGTTCTATTAACTGAGTGGCACAAGCAATGTGAGTGTACACAATCTTACAGAAAGATTTGTGACTTTATTTGAGGTGAATAAATCTCAGATATGTATAATATCTTTGCAAGTAATAGGGTATTCTAGATCTCTTATTCATGTTTGCAATTGAAAATTCTGTCAAACAGATTAGTGGTTTTAATTTGATTTCTTGTGTCTTATTTTGAGAAAATATGTAACAAGATGGATAATGGAGGAAAGAAACTTTATGACTAGAAAGCATAAAGGTCCAAATTAAGCATATTATTATTGCCTGGTTTAGGTATTAGACACATAGGTCAGTGCAAAAGTTACTAGTACGTAAATGTCAACATGCACAGAATTCTTCTTGTCAATACATATGTTAAAAATGCAAATGACATTATATAGTTAAAGGTGGAAAATCGAGATAAAAGTGCCGACCATACAAATAAGTTGGCCAGTTCATTGAAACTTAAAGGGCCATAAAAACTTAGTAAAATCTATAACCAGAAATTATATAATACCTAAGTGAATTAGATTCATAAAATCAAAAACTAACTTTATGCCCAAGAATCACCCAAACTAATCGATCCCAACTCTTTAAATTAAAGAGTCATCTACATAATATTCCCATGACATACAAATTGAAGACGGAGGAAAGTAACGAGGGATTAACAAGATCATGATTACAGCTAAGCATACAGATCAAGATCATTATTTGCATCGATTGATCTGAACTCAATGGATCCCAACTCTTTAAAGTAGAGGCTTCTCAGTATCATGCCCATGACAAATACAAATTGAAAATAGAGGAAATTAGTGAGGGATTAACAAGATCTTGATATTGCTATGCATATGTTCAATTATTTGCATCCATTGATCTCAACTCAAGTCAAACTAGTAGCGTTTTAGTCACTTTCATATGGCTATAGTATAACCACAGCCCATAGCATCTCATGCCAATCCCATCACACTGTGGGGGTTGACAGACCTGACAACCTGAAAACTCAACCCAAATTAAACATGACATATGAGGTATGAATCCCCATTTTGGTTGCAAGTTCCAAGAGACTCACTGTGGATCCATAGTGATGAAGGACTCGCCATGAATTCAAGCAAGGATGCACAGGCACTTACATAAAATTATCATAATCATGTTCACCATCTTTCTGACCCCTACATGAATATGACACTTGCCTGACACATATCAGACACAATCAGTGTGATATAATTTTAATGAATTTGTGTCTAAATAGAATTCTTATCCTTATTAGAATAGGATTCCAGTTGAGGCTATACTAATACGAGTCTGATCATATGAGGCTAGGAATGGGGCATATTGTGGTTGAAAAATCATGATATCATCTTCTTCCTCAGATAATTTCTCTTCAATCTCTCTCCCTGCTGCATCCAGCACTAAACCACGGGTGTTGAGGTGTTATAGTGTGCTTGTCCTCTCACATGGATTTCCAATGTGCATGGGAACATTCCAATCTCTGAAAGAAGGAACCTATCACCTCTATAGATTTGGCTTGGGAGTCATTGGATCTTGATCGAGATGATCGTGTGTTTTCTCCTAGCCAATGTCCAACATCGAAAGCCAAGTAGGCAGCAACATCCAACACTTCTAAGCCTTTGGCCTTCTCCTTTTCCTAAAGCCTTTGTCTCCATTGGTCCTATTATCTCCTGTCATCCATTGTTGCCACCAACATCAATGCCAACACCTCTATCAACCCACTGACTAATGCTTTCGACAGGATTGCGAAGCTTGTAGGCACCATGAGTCACTGTAGAAATGGCAATAGCACCAGTTGCATATTCCATAGAGTCAAGGTGGTCCGGACACCGGTAAAGATGATGTCACAAGTTTATTGTTGTTTAAGCTCCATGAGCTAACACAGATTGTTCAAGCATCAGTGAGACAAGCCCCAATGTTTATAACTTTATATACAAGCTCCTTTAAAATGATCCTTAACTCATTTCCTATTCAATGAATCATGCATGAAGCTTGTTCATTTAAACTCTGTTTGTTTACACCCCTAACCCCAACCACTCTGGTCATGTATGTCCAGGCAAGATTTTAAAAGCAAACGTGGTACACAAGTGGTTTGGTCATTGCATAGTACAAGCGTATATGTAGACACATATTCAACTATATTTAAAAACATAAAAATAAGATAAACCAAAAAAAAATCAAGGGTCAACTATTTAGATACATTTCAAGCAATATAATTGAATATTGTTATTGATAGCAAAGCATATCTTAGATCAAGCATATAATGGCAAGTTGATTTGCAATATATGAAATTACAATAAAGTACACTTGTAATTTCTATGGAGGGAATTGAAGATATGATATGCAAATTATATTAGATAAGTAGAAAAAACACAAATGATGTATATCTTATGCAAAACCATTGGAGTAAATATCACTTTGCTAATAAACTATTCATGGAAAATCCTATTAACAAATAACAAGCCCTTGAATATAAAGTATTTCAAGCAAATAACTATACTAGCTACAATTTCAAAATCAAACCATGATAATTAACTAAAAGAATTGTTTGAAAAGAAAATAAAAAATCCATAGAAGAGTTCTCCAAATTTTTGGAGAAAATAACTCATTGTTTTCAGATTAAAAAAACATATCAAGCAACAAAACCTCCTTTTTCTGATTTTTCTATATATTTTTCCCCGAATAAAAAAAAACTTGTTCATGCATCACAAACACAAGAAAGGAAATAGGGAGAAATAAATTTTTGTTTCCTATTCCTTTCATGCAAAAGACAAACCTGAACTACCTTTTACCTAGGAAACAAACAGGCCCAAATGAAATTGTATATGAAAACTATTATTAAACATTAAAAACCTTAAAAAGACAAGCATAAAAAGTATTTGCATAGTTAATTAAGAAATGGAAATTGTAACTAAAAAATAATTATTCATGCGTACCCATCCATTTCAGGCATCTGAACATCCATGAAACAGGCATCAAACTTATGTGGCAGTTGAAGGAGTGACAGGGCATCTTTCCCACTTTCAGCACATTCCACTCTCGCCCCATATTTCTTAAGAGCACTTGCAGCAACCCTAAGATTTACTTTGTTGTCGTCAATCACTAATATGTTCTTACCCGCTAACAGGTTGCGAAGATTAGTTGGACCATTGGATAACTCTTTCTTCTGTTGTTTTTCCATTCCAAGCACCTGCTGAAGGCATGCTGCCACAGTGCTTGCCCTTAGAGGCTTGTTGATTACAGTATCAACTAAGGAACCAGTACTCATTTTATCATATTCACAAGTCACCAAAAGTATGATCTTTGGCAGTTCTAGTACACAATCATTCTGCTTAAGTAACAGCAACTGATTATGCAAGTAAACATCCATACCAGTGTACCATGAGTCCTTTTCAATTAATATAATGTATGGTTGTCTCCTGGAAGCAGTAAAAACAAACACAAAAATGTTAGTCAACGGAGATTGCAGTATATGAAAACAAAAAACGGGAAAAATTTTGATAAGCTCATTTGAGAATGGCTTCCACAATAGAGACACTAAGGTTTTACTTTCAAGTCATATATTCATAATTATGGGCAACAGTCAGCAGATGAACCACAAAGGCAGTTTTGGAGGATTGTCAGATTAAAAGAAAAATGGGCTTTGCTCAAGCATGTGTAGGCAAAGACCGAAATTTTTGAACCAAAAATTTTCAAACATTAAAAGCAAGGGTTATCATGTTGATAAGCATATGTCAGCACAACAAAATGTAGAAGCCAGAATGACATGGTACCAGCACACATCATTTTGGCCCATTCCTTGAGTTCCCAACATATAACTAGGACATTTTGGAATGTGTCAGCTGGCACAGGGGCATGCTGATTGGTATGATGGGAAACATGTTATGCTAAAAATGGAAATTCTTGAATGGAAAAAACAATTTTAATATCATCTTTAAGCCTTAAGAAACAAATTATGGTCAACAGCATATGTTCTGAGACTTACCCAGTTCTAAAATTAGAATTTTGTCGGGTCAAAGAATTAAGCATCATCTTGACAGTATTTGCAACCTCAACAGCTATGCCCAACCTCTTTAAATGATACCTTGTTACAGCATTTCTTACTGGCTTTCCATCAACTATAAATGCTTTCATTCCCCTAAATCCAGTAGGTAAAGCCTCAGAAAGAGTTCTCTTTGTGTCTGCAATTGCATCCTTGTTGCATCGTTTAAAAACAGCAGTAAATGTAAATGTACTTCCAACATTTGGTCGGCTAATGAAGTTAATTTGTCCACCCATCAATTCAACCAGACATTTAGTAATGCTCAGGCCAATACCAGTTCCTCCATAGTTCCTGGAAGTTGAGCTGTCAGCCTGCATGAAAGGTGTGAAGACACGATCCTGGGCACATAATGGGATCCCAATCCCTGTATCCTCAACACGTACTATCAAGGTGACAATATCAGGTTCTTTATCAGATGTTGAGGCCTCTGGCAAAATCATTTCATCTGAAAGCAGCAGCTTGAAATTTTCCCAATTGTTTCTGGTGTCTGCAGCTTCGAAACCACTTAAAGTATCGAAAGTGCAATCAGACATGATTTGTACCTTTTCTGATTGTGATAGCCCATTTAAGCCAGAATAAACTTTTTCATCTGCTCCAAGGTCTGAGTTATCAGCCAAATGAACTTGGACAAATATGTGGCCCCTTTCAGTAAACTGGCAGGACATAAATGAATAATCATATTAATAAATTTTGATAAAACAAATTTCTCGGATAAACTACTCAAAGAGCTAAAAATTAGTTTAAAAATTGCTGACATCAAATTTCTATTTAGACAGTTAAGTTCCAAATAAATATCCTGTGAAGTTTTAAAGGTAGTATATGACAAGTGACAAATAGAAAGTTGCAAATGAAATCATCAGTTGGCATGAATGGACTTACTTTAACTGAATTGCCCACTAGATTTGTTATTATCTGTCGAAATCTCCCTGGATCACCAGTGACAACTTCTGGAACTTTGTCCGATACAAATACAGCAAGCTACAATCAGCCAACATGGAATAACACAGAATAAGATCAGCATGCATGTAAATCCACGTCAGGAACTATGCTATCATACTAAGTCAATACAATCTCAAAAAGCCATCAGGAAATAGATAACTAGAAGAATGATTTGAAGCAATAGCTTCCATGGTGACTAAAATAAAGAATATATATCAAGCATTGAACATTAAAGGGTGCTAGACTTTACTTCAATGCCCTTTTCTCTTGATTTTGAAGAGAACAATGAAATAACATCATCAAGGATTGATCTCAAATCAAATGGAACTGCCTCAATCTCTAATTTGCCAGCTTCGATTTTTGCCCGGTCAAGAACTTCATTAATCAGTGATATCAATGCTTTTCCACAAACTTGAGCAGTTTGGGCATAATCTTTTTGAGTTAAATTCAGATCTGTATCCAAAAGCATGTCCAGCATTCCTAGCATAAAGGAACAGCAATGATTGGATTACCAGCTAGCAGATTACACACTCCAAACTCACAAACAAAAGAATGTCAGTACTCAGTACAAAGTAAGAGATCAAGATACCTAAGACACCATTCATGGGTGTTCTAATCTCATGTGAGACAGTAGCAAGAAACTGTCATTGGAGAAAAAGAGAAAATTTAGATCCACGAAAATGGAATAGGGATTTGAGCTTGATAAAAAAGAATGTCATGCCTGAGATTTTGCAACATCTGCAGCCTCTGCTTGAACTTTTAGCTCTTCCATCTTCCGACAATCTTCCTTAACATTGTCATAATGATTTTTTGCGGCAAATACTATGTAACCTCCAAGCATAATGATCACAAAAATACCAAACGGTGTTGTAATGGCTGACAATGGAAGGGGAGGTTTTTCCCTATACCTGCTCAAAGATTTAATTATTTTGGCCATGCATAAGCGTGAGAGAGGTTTGTGCACATGAACTAATTAATAAATCTAACCTGCAGTGCATCTGGTGCTTCCTGAATGGATCTCCAAAGTCAAGCATGCTGACATGTGAAAGTGGCATATAACCCTCTGGAATTTGAGGGCCATACATTATCAATGGTTCAGAAGCATTGGTGATATCATAAACATTTATAGTAATATCCTGATTTCCAGCTAGTTGCCTCAACAAATTTTCCACGAGTGACTCGACATCAAAAGCACCACCAAGATATCTGCCAAATGAAATTATGTCAAGCATGAAAGCAAGGAAAAGATTTTTCTGCCTAAAGATACAGTCAATTAATAAACCATTGCATCATTTTTTTCCAAAGTATATTTTAAATCTCACAGAAAATAAACTTAAAGGAGAATCAGAATAATCTTTCTGCTTTAGAATGATTATCTTGGAGCTAGCTAAATGAAAAGGTATACAAATAAATGCATACAAACTTATCCCTGCATACAGAGATGTTTCAATGACTTGGTCTCTTGACAACAGGTCACGATGGAGCCATCTTAATGTGAAGCAACAACCATTCAGACTGTGTGCACATAGAAACATTTTGTGAGAAGATTAAACTTGTAAAGTATAACTGGTGACAGGCTACCCACTTTTCTAATTGTAGAAAATAAGCTTTTTCTTCTCTTATGTTGTACATACATGATCATTAGTGAAGCAATAATGAACTTGCAAAGAATGTACCTAGTACATTTTAACTTACTGACTAAGGAAGAGATGAGCATCTTCATATTAAACAATCTTCACAATTGATGTTTAACTATGATGATCACATATGCTTATTGTTCTAAACTTCTAATGACTATCATGATAAGATGCACTTAAACAAACACAGACTCACCAGAATCTTTGTTTAAGACTGGTAGAAGTCTAAAGAAACAAGGTAGGTGACAAGCAACTGACAAGTTTTTTGAGTTCCAAAGTAGCACATACTTCAAGAACTGTCAGATCTCCAGTTCCAAATTGCAAATGTGGATCTACTTATAAGTCACCTAATCAGACTTGGAACTAACTACTAACAAGTACCATCTAGTCAAGATGACTAAAATAAATGTAAGGACATGCAGAAAATAATTGTAATCAGGCTATGCACGAGTGGTTATCTCACCCTGCAGTTGCTTCCACACGTTGTTCTACTGTTGCATCCTCAGGAAGGCCAGAGCGATATACTGGAAATGTCAAAACTACACCAAGATGGTTAGACTCAAGCAGCCTAAAAGGTTTCGTAAGAACAGCTTTCCCAGTAGCCCTAGCCCGTAAAATATTCTCTCTATCCTCCTGCAATAAAACATAAGTAACCTGAAGTGAAGGCAGCAATGACATTACTTAAATATATCAGTCAGATGTTAAACCTCGCCGGACATCATATCAATTGCCTCAATGTAAGAGACAGTCTCCTGAGAGTAAATCACAGGAGCATATTCATCTTGCATGGGTGATGGCTCCCTTTTCATGGTCATGATCGTCCATCCCTGCCTAGTCTCAAATATCTCGCGTTGGGAATGAATGATTCTCTCTGCATATGCAACCCCATTCAACAATGGCCGTTCGAATGCTGTTTTGGCAGTGTAGTATGCAAATGTCTCCTGCAATCAAACTTAAAATCAAGAAACAGCACTAATGCTCAAGAAGTTAAGAACAAAGATTCAAGAAGGAACATTGTTCCATGCAAACACAAAGAATTACCATCAGACATTGGTTAAGCATCACAAGGGAACGAAGGGACAAATATTACAGCAAAAACATAGGAAGAAAAAGACCAAAACAATTTGACAGAGTAAGAAAAGGTGGAATTTAACATTGTTCCTGAATCAACAAATATGACTTGAACAACATATTGATAGTGGAAATATGAGAGAAACATATGTATAATTATCTTTTGTATACCTAAGGGAACAAATAATTGAGAGAAGCCAAAGAATCAACCAAGTGGAGAAACACAACCACAAAGCCCAACCAGTTCAGAGCAACACGAGAGCAATAATAAAACCCATCGCTTGGCAAATCTAGAGATGAAGATAAGGGCAGTCCACCTGATCAAGAGCTGGGGGCTGCTTCTGGTAGTAAAACGTGGAGATGAGGATGGCGAGGGCGTGGACGTGGTTGACGCTTACTGCGAATTGGTCCTGGATCATCCTCGCACGCTCCTCGCACATGCTCACCAGAGCCTCCTCCGCCTTGGCCATATTCTCCCTCCGAAAGTAGCAGTGGGAACCCAACCACACGCTCACTGCAATCGTCACGCCCGCCACCACCGCCGCCCTCCGTTTCCACCACCACCTCCTCTTCCCTCCGACCGCCATCTCCGTCCGTTGCCTGTATCTTTTCCCACCCCAAAGCCCCACCAACTTCTGCAAAACTCCCACCTTTTCGATCTCCTTTCTCCCGCACCACACCCTGCAGCAAAAGTAGGCGCCTAACCTCTACTTAGCTCTAAGCAAACGGCATCAATTCTTGTGTTGATTTGCGCGAAAGAGGATGAAGGCGTGGTTAAGGCCTTCTCAAAAGAAGCAAAGGCTCACTTATCCCAAAGACAATGAACGAGAGAGAGAGAGAGAGCGCGAGAGACCCTACTCTTCTCTGTTCCCTCCAATTAAATATAGAAAGCAGCGAAGGCAACTCCAGTTTCTGTTTGGCACTAGCGACAACAACAGAGCACGTTCCTCTTATATCCTCTGTTCTCCAAATATTAAAGGAAGAAAAAGAACAGCTTTAAACATAGAAAGAAGGAATCGTATGGGAGAAGGGCATTAGGAAATACATCTCCTTTTCGTCCCCGGAGTAGGATTGGGAGACAAGATTAGGAAATACTCGAAACATTGCCCTTTCCCGACACAGTTGAATCGCAGATTTATCGCAAGATACGCTGTCAATTAACAATTCGCCTTACTCCCTTACAACATTCCGCTTCCCCAACTCCGTCCGGAACACCCACTTCCCTTTCATGCACTGCTTCTGTATCCTTTCTTTCTTCCTGTCTCCTTCATCCCTCTCCCCCCTCTATCAGCGAACTTTGGAGGGTTGTTGCTGCCTACCTGATCAAGATGGATTCCACAATGCCGTCGATTTCTACCCCCGGGACCAGAATTTCGACGCTACTGGCACCATCTGCTTCCAAAATGGCGTCTTTTGCCATCACCCGCCATGGCTGGACTCCTCCCGAGCTTCCCTCCGATCCTCCTCCACCAGTAGCGATCAAAAATCGAGGTTCAAACCCGAGCTCTCGTCTCGCGGCTTTCGAAAGGGACTGTTCGACGGCGCCGAAGCCGAGAGAAGCTGGGGAGCTTGGATCAGTCCGGCGGCTAAATGCCAGCTCCGGATGAATTGCTCGATCTCAAAGGATTAGGGCTTAAATACTGTTGTGGGTTCCTTTACTGCGCTCGCAAAGGGGAGCCCATCAAAGAAAAAGTAGCAAACGGAATCGCTTATCCCATATCTCTCCGACAGCGACCTCCGACCGTGGCGGGCTGCGGGGGGACCACCAACCGGGCGGA
This sequence comes from Musa acuminata AAA Group, assembly GCF_036884655.1. Lineage (NCBI taxonomy): Eukaryota > Viridiplantae > Streptophyta > Magnoliopsida > Zingiberales > Musaceae > Musa > Musa acuminata. Next base: position 43,425,380 of record NC_088356.1, read on the forward strand.
GCTCGAAATGACCGCAGTGCCCTCGACCTCGACGCCGCCATCGGGAACGACGTGGAGGGCGGTCTCGTCATTTCGAGGGATAAAGAAGACTCGGGTAGGGTGGGGGACGAGGGTGCTCGTTGAGGCGCCTTCGCCTTCTGGGAATTTGGCAGACGCCGGAGATGGCGAGCGCGTTGACCACCAGTCGAAAGTTGTGAGAGGACGGGAATGGCCTCGGTGGTTTGACGGAAGGACGCTCGTGTCCTCCGTCCCCCATCCCGGCGTCGTCTGACACGAGACGGCTCGAGGGCCGAGGTCACGGGAGGCCGCCCGGTGCGCGCGGTGACGAAGACGGCGCTTGCTTTTGTCGTTGCGCCATGTGAGGCTTCGCGGGGGGATCCTCTCCAAGTGCAGGTTTTAACGAAGGAAGCTCGACTGGCTTCTTAGATATCGGGCCCACCTTCTTTTCGTGAGTCGGGACTCATCGAGCCGTCAGATCGTATAACGTTCCCGCACTGTCATTGGACAGGATCGCCCCGCCGGACGCGAAAGACTGTGTTTAGCTTCCCACTTCGAGTGGAACCGGTAATCGCAGGCAGTAAAAAAGCCATTGCTGCGTCAATCAAGTGGCAGGTAGCCGTGCGAGTATCGTTGGAGGGGGGAAACGCCAACCTTTGTCTTCTTTCTTTTTATTGTTCTTCTTCTTCTTCTTCTTCTTCTTCTCCATTTCTTACCAATAACAAGTTTGAATATATAGTTGATCTGTGTGCTTCTTTCTAATATATTTCATGTATTTCTCGTCAGAGGCATCTCACGTTCTTAATTTCTTGGATCGAGTGTCTTTACATACCACGCCATATTGGACGAGATTTGAGTTCCTGTAAGGTGTTGGGTTACATCCCGTCCAATCTTATACCACCCGATTCGACAGTGCTAAAATGGCTGATATTGCGTGCTTTGGGGGAAAAAAAAAATATATATTTTACCTATAAAAGCTTTTAATATTAAATTTCCATCAAATGATAATCTCCTTAATTAATTTTTAATTTAAAATATTCTTTTATCAATTTGATGAAAATATTTTCTATCCTTCAAGCGTTGTCATTTTCGTCACCACCACTCTCAATTGTCATTGTCGTCAAGCTTTTTATCGTGAGCAATGCCTCTTCTTCTTTCTCTTCTTTTGCTTATGGAACGAAAGGTCGAGAATATTTTTGTTAAATTAACAAAAAAATCATCGAGCAAAAATTAATTAAGAAAGCGCCATTTGATAAAAGCCAAGACTATTCTAGATAAAATGTCAAAAAAATCAATCCAGCACACGAGAAAAATGAGATTATCTTAAGCTTTTTGGATCGCAAGCAAAATCAATGCACAGCCTCACGTGAAAATGAGATTATCTTAGCCTTTTTGGATCCGTTCAGCAAGCAATCAATGTGCAACCTTGCGAATTATCTTACCAAAACTAGTGAAAAACACATAAAAATCAAGCTAAGCAAAACCTCAAGCAATTGTACAAGAAATCAAAACCAATAAGCAACAAATGATCTCATGAGGAAGTTGTTGCGGCTCACGAGGGCCACAATACCTAAGTTAGGTTCGTGTATCCCTCAATCAGATTTGAGATGAGTAATCTGAGATGAATCAGGAAATCCTTTGCGTTATTTTAAAAAATATGTTTAATTTGCCATTCAGATCTGATTGAATCAGACCGAAAATACTTAACCTGAACCCAGCCTGTTATCCCAATGGGTCATCCATATCCAAATGTGTCCATAACGATGAACCTTTTGATTCATGAAAGAAAAGAAAAAAGGCTAATACAACACATAGTAGTCTCAACAGAACCCACAAATTTTTTGGTTACAGGAGGTAAATTAACATTCTTGCTGCCATTTTTGGGTGCACAACCAATAACATGATAACAATACATGATACATAGCCACCATCGGCAAAATCATACTAGCTGGAAACCCATTTCATGAAACCCTATCTGATCCAGCAAAGTGGGGCTGTATTTCCCTTCAGATCAGAATGAGAAATGACTCTGTTTAACATTGGGGTTAGTACACCTGACAAGCATCTTCAATAATCGCAGACCTTGAACACCCTAACACTTTGATCCGCTCCGCAAGATGCAAGTTCCGTGGCCCTTGAATCACCAGCGCATCGCTCCCTCCAAGCTAAACGGAGCACCGTCGAAACATGGCACAGGACAGGATCAAATCGAATCGAAAGAACAGCACTAAATGCTGATGGCTCTGAGTCATGACCAGCGGCAGTTTTTCCAGCGGAGACACTCCAAAGTTCGATGAGACCATCATCCATGCCAACAGCAAGAATTCCAGAGTTAATGGAGCGTTCACGGCCCACCCAAGCTAAAGCTGTAACACTATCATGGAACTGGGGCAAGATAGAAAGCTGCTTGACAGAAGAGGAACCGTCAACAGCCCAGATTTTGACAGTCTTATCCCTTGACCCTGTTGCAAATTCATGGCCGAATGGGTTCCATGCACACGCCCATATTATTCTTTTGTGTGCCTCCTGCTTGGCGATCAGATGATGACTGGTGTCCCCTAATTCACAGAAGGATAAAATCATCTTTTCAGCAAAACATATTATAAGGTTCACCTGAATGAGGTTATTAACAAGTCATAAATATAAGAGACTATTTCAGATAAAGATTAAGGAACCAGAGCCAAGTGGAGATTCTTCAAATTAAATCACAATCTCCAGTAAAAAATTCTAGTATATGATTAACATCAGATTTCAGAGAAACATTCGAATACTAAAAAGATAAATATGATAATGATAAGATTTTTCTTTTGGTAACAGTTACAGATAGTAATTGGTTAAGAAGCCCACAAATGTCTATTGTGATCAATTGAGTAGCATATGTTGCCTTCCTATATAGTCATTAAAATCGCATAAAAAGCAGCTCAGAATGTTGGTATGTTTGTACATGTATAAAGACAGATTTCTAATAATAATCAAGAAGCAAAATCTATCATGTATATACAGATGTTTATATGTGTTTACTGTTATCATATAATCTACACTGAAATGCATAAAATATGTCTCAGATGTGAAAAGAAAGATTAAATCAGATGTAATAAATAGACCATACTTCTGATTTACTCCAAACAGGCTCAAGGGTTGGCCATCATTACAAACCATATAAACTATGAAATGGTTTTCAAGGAAAACTTTTATGTTCTGTAAATGCAATTACTGGTTATTCAGGTAATCAATGTGGTTTACTCAGCTTTCCTTTGTGCCAGTATTTTAACAGCACAACAGTCTATTCATGGTTCCAAACTTATTGGTGATGACTAACATAAGGGTTGCGCTTACTGCAGCACCATGAGATGTAACCGAGCACCTTCTGACAAGAACTCACATCTGGTACAACATGGCATGGTATGTACAGACACTTAATACAAGAAATAAGATGCCTCACATATCATTACCCTTGGTCAATGAGCAATATTTTAAAGGGTCAACGTCAACTCTCAAAGTTTGGATATAAGACAATTTGGTTTTATAGCTGACATGCTCTAATGTCAATATTGAAATACTTATATCCAATGTTTAGCTATAAGACAGATTGAAAAAAGCAAACATCTATCTTCATTAATAATCAGAAAAACATACTGGATTTTCCAATTGAGAAGATGGAAAAATGTCGATCCCTTGAAACAGACAAAAGAAATGCATCATCGTGAGAGAATTCCAGCTGTGTAACTGTTAAGTTGTGGGATTGTAAGCGACCAACTGGTTTCCAAGATCCAACCTGCCATAGCCATATTTCTGCTACAGTTGCTGACTGCGCCTGCATGATAGAAAAGAAAATATATATCTTTGCTGAAACCGTAAGTATAGACAACTGACAACAGAGTCTGTTAAAAACAACTTATTGAATTTAGTGTCATAAACAAACTTATCATAAACATTGGCATTGTATTAGATAGAACCTGAGTAAAAGAATTGAATGAAGAAAAAGCTATCAAGCATTAAAATGTCAATTTAAGAGTCATATGTCAAAAGCACGTAGAACTTTTGGGAAAAAAATATTTTCTAAAGAACAAGTTCAAACTATTTTACTTGCTATACAGATGAAAAAACAAACCATTCACAATTTCTAGCTATGTTAAAAGCATCACAGAAGTCGAAAAATACATTGTGATTATGGGGAACGGTATAAAATGCAAGAGGGTTCAAACCATAAAATCAACATTTTTGAGAGGTATAAAGCAAGAAAATGTCATCCAAATCATAATCAAGAACCTTAGAGAAAATGTGGTACGAGGTAGTTAACCTGGCTATGGTGGACCACCAGAATTAAGACTTAATTAACCACTTCCTCTGATGTAGAGTCTTTTTCTTTAGAAAAACATATTCTCTTTTATCCTATCCAAAGCTTTTCAAAGAAAATGATTGGTGCAAGGTTCAACATATTGCCCTAATTGGTCTGTACCAGATGGTATTTACTGGTCCAATGAAAAATGAAGGGTGGATTGCCACCTTTTAGGCAGTTCGGGACCTATATAGGGGTAACCCGGTAATCTATTAAAACCTGGCTTACTGTCTGATTCAAAATAGTTAATTCGGTCCAAGTATTTAGGGTTAACCCCCCTTCCTACAATGGCCCCACTCTCGTATTTGCCTCCCTCAATCCACTCATCACCACAAGGTACTCCTCTCCTCATTGGCCTCCTGACCTCCTCTCATCTTCTCCTCTTCCCCCTCTTATTTTCCTTCTCCCCTTTCTCTGTTTCTTCTCCTTCTCATCCTTCCCCTCTTTTGGTACTATGGTACATACCGATGTATAGTATGTCAGTATGCCAGTACATACCTGACCCGTAGCAATACAACCAGGGACTCACACGGGCCCGGTATCCTAGATCTAGACCCATGCATGATTAAAAATGTCATAAATCGATCCGTAACATGCAGTATTACTAGTCCGAGGCTAAACTGGCATGCAGAACAGGGTTTTTCACCCAGTTCCATCTGCTATCCAGGTTATTGCCCCAGTCCGGTTCAGTATCAACATCATAAATCGATACGTAACATGCAGTATTACTAGTCTGAGGCTAAACTGACACGCAGAACAGGGTTTTTCACCCAGTTCCATCTGCTATCCAGGTTATTGCCCCAGTCAGGTTACCACTCAGTAATCTGCATGAACAAAGTGGTAAACTCACCCAAAGGACGCTTGAACCAAGTTTGATAGTTGTCGCTATCTTTTAGGTAAGATCTCTCATTCACTCAGTGCTATCTTGTCGCCCCCTACTCACTACATCCCACCTGCTCAATATATCTCTGTGTCTCCTAATCCTCCTACTCTTTTTCTTTTCCTCTCCCCATATCACTGTCAACCAATATACTGATGTACCATGTATCATTATATTGGCACGTACCAGATCCATATTGGTCCATCCAAGGATGGGTATGGGTCTGATAACCAAAATTTTAAGTCATGTTATGTTTTACACTATACTAGCTGATCAAAGATCAGATACATTGATTTTTGGACCAATCTTAAATCAGGTCAGCCAATCCAAATCAAGATCATTTGATTTTAAAATGATAGCTAGATGACTAGTCACACCATAAAACAGAATAATTCAATCGGATTTGACAGTAAGGTTACCCGTGTGGTCTAACCTGAGGGGTAGAGGGACCATGGTGATATTGAATTGAAAGTATTAAGAATCAAATTGACTAAATATTAGTCGATGGATAAAATCAAAACATTGACCCAAACTTCAGGGACCCTGTTGTCATTGTTCCAAATATTAATAGACAACATAATGAGCAAACTACAGCTTAATAGGAACAATTTTTCTATATTTGAAAAGTTCATATCAGTAATATACCTTGCATGAAGAAGCAACCAGCTTTCCCTCATGGTCACAGCAAAGAGAGAACAATTCATTTCCATGACCATAAAGTTTGTGAGACTCGGGCCACAATGTATGCCATGATAGTTGCTCCTCAACGGGAGGTTCTGTAAAAACAGTGGGCACAGCATCAGGAACTGTTTCCAGAGAGTCGGAAGCATCACTCTGAAGCCTGCTTGGAGTGTCAGTGTTAGCTGCACATCAACACAATAATATCAGGCGCAACTATAACTCAGACATCACAATATAAATAAAAAAATTATACAGACAACACATGAGTACAAAATCCTAGAACAGAAAAACTGGGTAGAAGAAGGCTGAAAGTAATATTCATTACTGTATGCTGGTATGTAGTTGGATACTAAGACTAACAATCAGAAGTAGCAATAATATCATTTACAAATCCAAGGATGCTGGATTGAGTCGATATGCATTTATGACGGTTTGGTCACAGCAACTGAAAAGAATGAAATTGCATGAGGCATAACAATTACAAGAAAAGAAAATCAGATATTGAAACTTACTAGACTATAATATACATATATATGTGATTGTATTACCTATGGTTCGCCTTATCGATCCGTACCAATATAGTGACCACCTATCGGCACAGTATATACCGAGCTGTAACGAGTTATACTGAACGTACCAACACATGGTACATGGGGGCATGCCGAAGTATCACCCATACCAGTCCCTTGTCAAACTGGTATGTACTACTCGTACTGAGCAATATGTCATGGAATGGCAAATCTTGGATTACCGTAGGTGATTGTCTAAGATCTTACATAGACAATCAAAACCACAAGAAAACAAACCAATATTATGAGCTTCCAAGGAAGCAAAATGCAAAAAATAGTTCATAAATATTCAAAATTTCCAATATTTTGAAAAAAAAAGATAGTCAAATTCCACAAATTGGTGGCCTAACAATAAATAAATTATGCACACCTATCATAGAATCATTTCGTAGGAATTAAGTGGCACTACTTACAAGCCACAATGTTAGTCAGCTATAGAAATCAGCCCAAATCCAGATACTATTTGGTCACCTATTAAGTGACTAAAACTAGCTTCTAGCCACCCTGAATAATTTCTTAAATTGATTTGTTCTAGACCAGGCAGCCAAACAATGGAACCACAATTTAGCATGGGTATACCAAGTACCAACTATATGAACCAACAATACTATTGACTAAACTCGGGTATATATCACCAAGTGATCAGGAAAAGAACCTCACCATGCATATAAATGGGCTTCTGTGATAATCCAAGAGCAGACATGTTAGCCCCCAAGATCTGTACATCTTCATTAATATCCTCAAAGCAGACAGATTTTTGGACTGCATGCATAAGAGTCTTCAAAAATGATAAAGGAGACTCAAAAACTCTAGCAACTTTTTCATCAGCGCCACTAACAAACCGATGATTTCCAGTCCCTTGTATGATGGCGACACAATTAATATCGTGACCATGAACTTGTGGACGAGCGATTTCATGCCAAGGAGTCCTATCACCTTCACTATGCCATGGAGCAAAAACCCGAGTAGTCTGCAAATAAAGAATTGACATGACATTAATGAACTAAACAATGATAACTCTTGTAGAACCAGCTAAGCATGCAATTGACACAATGATGACAAAGAACAATCAGAAAGCTACATGATGAGCAAAATTACTAACTTGGTCATGGCTAACAGATAGTAAATATTCACCATTCCTGGCCCATGCAATGTCTGATACAGAGGCAAAATGACCAGAGGGGACCTTTTGTGGCTGCCAATTTTCAAAATCCATGCCAGTGTTTCTCCATAAATGAAAAGATCCACCATATCCATGAGCAAGAATTGACCCACCATCTGGTGCCCAGTGACCGCCATAAAAGCCCAAGGCAGAGTGACTTAACTCACCAACAGTCACCACATTTACCCAGATACCAGTGTTTTTCTCAGGTCTCCATATCATCATTGTCTTGTCCATAGATGCTGACAAGATGCTCATTGGTTGGTGAGCTTTACTTCCATTAATAAATGGAGACTGCCACTCAACAGAGTATACCCAATCTTCATGCCCAACAAGCAAAGATTCCAAAGAAACCTGATAACCAGTAGAACCAGCCAAAAACAAAGGGCCTTCAATGTATGATGTCAAGCCAATTCCTTCGTCCTTCTTGTACGGCACCTGAGAATTAGATGAAGAAAGATGCATAACCATCTTCCATATGCGTATGCTTCTGTCCTGAGATGAACTTGCAAGGAGAAGGCTTTCATTTTCACCATCTAAACAAAGAGGTAAAGAAAAGTCCAAACTTCTGATCCAATCTGTATGACCTTTTAGCTCACAAGCACGAATAAACTGAATATGTAAAACTTACATCAGTTATCAATTTGAGTGAAAAATGGAATAAGAAAAAGTGAAAACTCTGGGCAAACTTCACTTACATTCCCTTTATGATCACCAAGGTAAATGTGAATCTTTTGGTCTAGGCCCCCCATTGCTAAAATAACATGCCCTGATTCTCCTGGCAAATCTGCTAAAGACAGTGCAACCATAGGCTTTGAACCCACAGAGAGAGACTCCAAGCAAGAAATTTTGCAATCTCCTATCACATGATCAATGTAAGAACTCAATTAGTCAAAAGATATTGATGAAAACTAATGAAAAAATCATTATTTGTAACAAAATCCATAAAATTAAAAGCAGCATCCTAGTGCAAAAGGCACCCACCAATGTGGGAGCTAGGGATGGTCAATGTAGCAACCTTGCTCTGGCAAGCAAGCTAAGAGACTTTTTCCAATGACTCTACCCTAGTCATCCAAGTTGCAAAGTCACAACTTTACTAAGGCACCAAGGTAAGCTAAAAATCAAGACACTCATTATCAGTATATTTTCAATAATTCCAGGCCAAAAGAATTACCAATGACACAAAAATACATTATTGCCTACTATGACTTGCTTCCTTTCCCTACCATAGTCTTGCAAGTCAAGATTCTGGGGAAGAGGGCAGTCAGGCAACCAAAGTTGCTTTCACAGATCTGGCCGAGCATATTGGCTGCCAAATCAATCAATGAATCTCATCAATCATCATGATGAAGAAAGTATGTGATGTGCTTTCTTGTTATTATGCATCATATTAAGTTCAATAAACAGTAGAAAAAATTAATTTAGCATAGATATTAACTTACGCAAAGTAGCATATGGAAGAACCAATTCCCATATAACAACAAGGCCATCAGAAGAAGCAGAAGCAAACATTGCTGTAGTATGGGAAATTATCAGGCCACTTAGACATGTAACACCTTTCTTATGCACGTCTGATACTTGTAAAATACTTCTCCACTGTAGCATAGACCATAAGAAAGAAAAGGTAAATTATGATGTTAGTTAATTGGCATAATCAATTAGATAGACTAAAATCATTTGAATAATAGAAAACGATGGAAAGAGATATTAAACAGTTCTTTGACCAGCACTTATTTTAATAAAGGTCAAAACAAAGCGACTAAAATTAAGATTAAAGAAGCTTCTCAATGAAAACTAGGACAACTATCATAATTTCCTGAATATATACCAGACTGGCTCTAACCCTGAACTAGTGCACAGGTTTTAAGTTAAACCAATTTGATCATTGTCTATAAAGTAGCCCCTACAACAATTTGCAGGGTCAAGCACTACATTACATATACAATAGCACCTTAAAGTGTTTTCGACTTATGGTGACCGCTATAATGTTCTACTGGTCAATGCTTGCTACATTGCATGCCTGTAAAGGTTGCTTGATGCCCAATTCAACATAAATATTTCTTAAAAAAAAAATGACTATACTATTAAACCTCCACCACACTCTACTACAAGGCCCAAAACTCTACCCTGATTAAGTTAAAAATTAAAATTGTTATATTTTGATATAATGAATTTCCATTTCAATATCATAATACAACTACTCAACATAAAGCTTGTAACCTCTAACGTGGACATTTGGAATTTAAATCTTTGTTATATTGAATTACAGGATTTCTTTTAATAGTATGAATCATAATTTACGTTAGTTATCTGCTTTAGACTTGTGATGCCCGGTATAGCAACCACTATACTATTTGCCATGAAAGCCCATTGCCACTGTGTGTCTGCTATTTGTTATCTATAACATCAATTTGGTTGACTCTAAAGCTCAAGTATCCAAGAATTTTCACTTCTTGGCAACCAGGACAAAGAAGAGAAGAAAAGAATGTACATTTTTTTCCTCCCTCAGTTTAAAAGCCTTTAGATCTTTTATTTCCGACTGGTATCAGTTAACAGCAATGAGATAACTGTTCAGAATGGCAGGTGCAAACCAGTATGACTAAAAACAGTACAGGACTAATATACCAAAAGGCAATCCTTGACAGTGACCACAAAAATATTAATGTGTCTTCAAAGAAGAAATTAGGAGAAAAACAGATGCTTCAAAATTCAATATCTACAGAATAATGTCAATGTTATCTAACTGAATACCTCTCTTTTCTTGAGGTCCATTTCCCATACAATGAGGACACCATCAGAACTTCCTGACAGAAGATAATGCACCTCGGCATGTTGAACTGTCACAAACATTTTTTAGTAATTTTAGAATCCACAAGAATTATTTTAGAAGTATACATCATGACCAGACAAAGTTGTGATTCTTCTTCCTATAAGGTGCATTTAAATAAAAGAAACAAATATAAAGGCACTTTTAGACCCGTATGTCTTTAAGAAATCATCTGTACAGTCTGACTACAGGATAATCTTTCACCATTTGGATGCAAGGATCTCCTACAATGAATCATAAAAGAACAAATATGAACGAAGATAGTTCAGTTGAAAATAAATAGTCCTAACGGAAGAGAAAGATGGACAAAACATAGAAAAGGTAAGTATACAAATCATTCAGCTTATCAGCTCTCATCTCCATTTATATCCATTTTTTCCATTCATTTCTCTATAAAAATGTTGTCGACGAGTAAACATAAAATGGGTAAGTTTACATTCATAAAAAATGATTTTTAAAATAGAATAAACCACGGATTGTGCCGGTGGTCAGTGAGTAGAGTAGCTAACCTCAAATTTTCAAAAGGCAGGGGAGAAAACCATGGAAAAGATGACTTATTTGAATAACCCGGTGACCTACCAATTGGCTTGAGAAAATCAGGGGGGTCCTTCCCCCTGAATAAGGCCTCAAAGCTGGTGTATAATCCACCTTCTTCCCCTTGGGTAGAGGAAAGGTGTCTGATGCAAGCCCTTTTTTGGACCTCCAAAAACATGTTAATTCAAAGCTTCCAAACTAACAAAAGGTGGGCACCATCCTTCTTGTCAGCTCTTTCAAATCAGTGATATTCCCTTTTAATCAACATAATTATCTAAGCAACAGCTTTAGCATTCTTTTCCAGGACATACAAAGTAGAATTAGAGGCTCAAAAATTGACCTACATGGTGATATGTTAGTTTCACACATCCTCCTTTTGGGTGGAAAGTATTAAGAAATCTTTGGATCCTCTTTTCTTTGTATATATTGTACCAAAAGAATCCAAAGCTTTGTCAACCGTCACAATTTTAAGATCCGTTTCCATCTAATAAATAGGTCCTAGATATCTCTTCACTGGTTTAGCAGATAGTCACCAAAGAACTGAACCAATAGGCCAGAATATATGTTAATACTAACCAGTTATCACCAAAAAGTTCAGCTGCTTGCTGATATTTTTAGTAGCCAATGAGTTAAAAGTTAAAAATATCACAAGAAAAGCTAAATTTACCGATCATAAACAAAATATGATGCCTTCACAAAGCTGGTCCAACTAACTGGAAGATCTCATCTGAAAATTCTGTGAAGAATCTAAATTCTAAAACTATAAGGAAAAAAAGAAGTAAATAAATGTCTAGGCAAGTTAATTTGTCAGGCAATCAAGTAAACAATTTGAAGATTTCTTCTAAATAATTAATAATTGCTCAGTTACATACAAAAAAGTTACTGGCGTTATGAATTGCCCACCTTTTTTTGTCATGCACACAAAGAAATAGCGAGAGTTTATCCTTATGATACTTAAGAACATCATAATATAAAGAAAAGAAGAAAGGTGACACCTTTGAAAGCATCTTTGCTAGAAGGAAGCCACTGAGTACAGTTAACGACGGCCTTGTGCCCAGGAAGCGTAGTCAATATCTGAGCAGTCTGCAACATAACCACAACAAAGGAGAACGAACGAATGAGAATCGAAAGAAAGCGGTCGAGAAACTAAACGAGGACAGGAGAGAAGACATGGAGTAGTCCACTCACCTGCGGGCAGAAGATAGCGACGGCGTTCTGGGCGCCGAAGGCCACCAAGCCCGAAAGGCCCCAGGAGACATTGTTCACGATGCGGTTGCAGCCGGCGCCGATGAATTCCCGTTCGACCGCGAGCGCCATCGCCGTCGCGGCCTCTTTCGTGGAGAGTATACGGCTTCGGAGAGGACGACAGGACGCTCTATTAAACCCTACCACGAACACCTCTGGCGGTTTCCCGGCGTGGCTTTCGTCTCGGTGAATCGGATTGTGGATCAACCGGTAACCCGATTTCTCGATCCGAATCCGATAATATTTATTTGGCTGATGTGACCTCAACTCTGACGCATCCCTCTCCTCTTCCCGTCGAGCTCACGCTTTTTAGGACTCGCCTGTGCTACTCTTCATTTACATGATGCTATGGTTTGATCATTATTATTTTTTGGTTAATCAAGATTCATAATGTGAAGTCTACTCGATTCAAATATGATATGGACATATCATGAAGGTCTCTCTCGTAGACGATAAAAGATTAATTTGAATATATTATATTAGTATCATATGTAAAATATATATTTCTTTTATTGTCACTTAATATTTTATAAGGGATGATAGTTATGAGATTAGTAGTCTTTTCGAAATATATTTTTGTCTCTAATTAATTAAACTAAATTTGATAAATAAATACTTTGTAGGTCTTTTTCACCTGCAATAGTTCAAACAAATTTTATCGTCATAGTAGTGTCAATCTAAACAACCTAAAATATGAGATATAAATATTTTTTACCTAAGAAATTTTTTCGTACACCCACGACTCTTGTAACGCATCATCAAAAGAGCAATTTTTTAATCTCTTATATACGTTGTAATATTTGAAAATCAAATCAAGTTAGATCAATTTTGATAATGTATATTTTGGATCCAGGTTACGTCACAATCAATGCCACGCTATGCTACTGTCAAGTCAACAAAAGGAGCACCCCCACACGTCGAGCCAGAATCCGTACCAAAGCGTTGCTCGGTACATCCTATCTTGGAAAGCTCGGGACGGCGTCGTATGGCGCCGTTTTGCACGTCCCGAGACGACAGCCGCACAAAGGTACCATCTTACCTTCCGAGGATCAGCCACCACACAAAAAATCGCATATGACCGACTCTCGTACAGTAGTATAAAAACCCCTGACCGGCATCCGGCTTAGGGGAGACAAAAAACAAATCAACCCAGCAGTGACTTACTCGTCGAAGGGGCCAAAGTTGATAATGACGACGAGAGCCATCCTTGTAGGAAAGCGACTACCCCCCAAGCCACGAGTATTCCAACCAAGAGTCGTCAACCAGCATCCTGACGATGAGCCGTCAACCAGCATTCGGACCAAGAGACACCAATCAATATTCCGATGCCAACACCCCGTTTTGAGGGCTTGACCGACCTCGGCAACCAGCTCAGCCGACCAAAGACTCCCGACACCGACCCGTGGATCAGGCCGTGCTGACTCATCAGTCACGACGTATCAGTTCATCAACATTTTTCACCGGATCAAAAATGATAGTACACACAAATTTTGAAGAATATATTTGCATCATGTAATTAGGATTGACGACCAATAAAGAACTCGTTAGTTTCATCATATCCTTTTTTTCAGAACTCGAACACTACTTGAGTTTGTGAACCAATTCTAAACCCACCCGATTTGAATGTTTATTTTACTCGACATATTCATTGAAAACATAGATTAATGAGAACAATAAATGGACTCGTAGGTAGGTGCGAATACCCAAAAAGAAGCACTCCGCTGCTATCCCTACGTACGTACTTTACAGGTATGTTTCCATCCACCTCAGAGTCCACGCTTTCTCTCACTTTCAGCCACCGTTATAACATCAACCTTACGGTTCAATATGTTCTTCACAGTTCCTGTCTATTTTATGTTGTTTTCCAATGCCTTGAATCGAACAAGTTGATACTGTCTTTAATTCCTGTCACCACTGCGTACCTGAAATATCAAGCTTAGAAATGTCAGATGATTTGGAAACATCAAGTTTGCATTTGTTACTCAGTGCCTTGTTGAATACGGCTGACTGTTAATGTCAGATCACACGTCGTGATTTATCAGTAGATGATCGATCAACAAGAAATTTAATTTAATGATTTAAATCATTAATGATTTAATGATTTAAATCATTAATGATTTAATGATTTAAATCATTAATGATTTAATGATTTAAATCATTAATGATTTAATGATTTCAACTGTGAAAATTGTTCGGCCGACAGCTTGCCATGTGATACACATTTTGTATGATACATGTGACAAATAATCTGATCTCACCTCTGTGTTAATAATGTAGGGCAACTGAGCTGGTTATTCTTCGTAGCAGTGTCTTAATCTGCAACAAGGTACAGCTTCTGGTTGTCACATATCATGGCTACATCAGATATCCTCCCTCCCTCCTCTGATAGAATTCGTGAGCCTGAGCAGTTTAGCAGCTCTTGCGAGGACTCGATGAGTTCTTCCATGGTGAGAGGTACCCACAGCACTACTCCCTCCTTTCTCTTTTCTTTTGGGTCCCATGGGTGGAAAGGGAACACCGTGCATCTCCTCCGGGGTTGGGTTTTGTCTGAGCGGAAAAAGAATGACAAGAAAATGTCAAAATATAGTATTTTTGTACATGTAAAATGTTTGGTGCAAGCCGTATAAACAATGATGCACACAGGACTTGAGATAATAATTTAGGGGTATTTATAAAATGCCAAGCAGTTATTTACAGAAAAATAGATAAATTAGGGATTACTTGGTCAAGACATTGGTTGCAAATCTGACAACCCAAGCAGCATTTACAGAATAACCATAATAAATAAGGATTTCTTATGGATTGTAACATTTTATTTTGGTCAAGATACTAGTTTATAACAAAGATTTAAATACTAGTTCAATATTGGCAACCTGTCAGACTGGCATGGTACCCAAATACTAAGTAATGTTCTGGTAAAAATGTCAGGATATTAGTTATAACAAAGATTCTGGTAAATACTAAGTAATTCAATTTTGATAACCTATCAGACTGGTATGGTACACAAATACTAAATAATATTCTGACCTTTTACCATCTTTTATTTATCATTGGAATCAATAACAGAAAATGTGATATGTCCAATGATATTTAGCTATATGGAACATGATATATTAGGGATCTTTTATGACTGGTGACAGTGTACTTCAGTCAAGATATCAGTTGCTGCAAATATTATCTGTTTGATATCAAAAGATCTGTTGGATGTATCCCAACCTTTTACTGCCAAGAAAAATTATAACAGAGAAAAAAAAATGATGTCCAAATGGTACTGAGCTATATGGTTCGTTTTTTGGTGCTTTCTTAGATGGTAAACAATGGTTGAAATATTCGGACCTGATTGGCATTATTAAGTGGGTGTTGGTAGGAAAGTGAATGATGTATAATGTTACAATAAAAAAATGGAATAATGAAGATACCAATTTTAGCATTAGTTGTGGATTCAAACTAAAAGTCTAGGGTAGAAAGCAATTTATCCTGAAATGTAAAACTAAATTTAAGAATCAGCTTTGAGAATGCAAGATCTGAGAAGCAATGTGGAAAGTGTTTGAGAGCTACAGTGCATCTACCTTGAGTTTGTGTACCACGATCAGGAAACTTGGAGAGCTCTTCAAGCTTTGCATCTTCCAGCATCATCATCAACGATTTGCTTCCACATTTTACTGCTTCATCTAATGGAGTACTTCCCCACCTGCAGTTTAGCAATTTCTGCGACTAATGTTTACATTCATAACAGAGACTGCCAGTAAAGAAAAGCATAGCAGAGAGATCCATACTGAATGCCAAATCCAGTCTATCAAAAGAATAAGAAGAGGTTTGATGTCTCTAATGAAGCTTTGGCATGATATATGTGACGAGTAAACACTTGGGGAATTACTGCAAGAATAGGATCCAAAAACTAGTATCCAAGACATGGTTTGCTTCTACAAGAAAAAGCTACTTTGTTTGCTTCTACAAGAAAAAGCTACTTTGTTTATTTTGCATGTTGTTGTCAGACTGCTTTATGAAAAGTGAAAGAAGCATTTGTTGTATTCATGAACGAATTAAACAAATATCTAAATTGATGAGAAAATTTCCATATATAGCCACAAAAAGTTCACTCAATGATAAGAAAAGCCAGAAATAGAAAGCAGTGTAGGTAACTAAAGATAGGTAATATTACTTCCTTAAGTGCTAATTATTCTCAGAATTTTTAAATTGTTTTTCCCTATTAGACTTGTATAGAGTAATACATGGTTTTACCTAGTTTAAAATCTGTAGTTCTTCAGAGTCAAATAGTCAATGTAATTGGATCCTACAACTGTATAGCCTCATGGACAATCTCTGTTCAAGCAAGATAGTTGAATTTGACTGTTGACTTCGATGTTGGAAACTCCTCAAAGAGATTGCTGTTGCTTTTTCTCATGTTTTCATGTTTACTTCTTGATAGGAATATATGGTATTACCTAGTTTAAAATCCCTAGTTCTACAGAGTCAAATAGTCAATGTAATTGGATCCTACAACTGTATAGCCTCATGGACAATCTCTGTTCAAGCAAGACAGTTGGATTTGACCTTTGACTTCAATGTTGGAAACTCCTCAAAGAGATTGCTGTTGCTTTTTCTCCTGTTTTCATGGTTACTTCTTGATAGGAATACTATCAAAATCAATGATCCTATGCATGCTCCTAAGATCCTACTAAAGAGGATATAGCATCACAGATCTATAATTCAGTTGAATTTTTATAGTGAAAAAGGAGCATATTCGAGATTCAAAGTAAAAAAAGATTTAAATAGATTACTATCTATAAAATAGACATGTGGAGAACCATACGTATCATGGATTGGACACTTACAAATTAGATAATGCAGAAACACTTGTTGGATTCTTCATATAAGGATGTGTTTTTATAATAGAGACTGGAATAGTTCAAAGCACTGTAAAGGACACTTGTTGGATTCAATTTCTTAATCAGATATATAAGGGATATGTGAGAACTAGGGGCTCAACAATATACATAATGTATTGAACTACACATGACTTAGATATAAAAGGAACATTTACTGGGTATATTCAAATATTCAATATTTATTAAAATAAATAAAATGACAAGAAAAACTCAGACATAACTGAGATCAAGATTCAAATTGCTAGAAGCTACCACAAAATGTGCTAGGCACTACAAATCAATTTGTGCACATGAACTTATGATGTACAACTAGGCAGACAAGATTAAGAGTTGTTGCAATCTAAAGTTATTCATTATTTTAGTAAGATATGAGGTTCATCATTTATTTCAAAGCGAAACTTCGATTCAAGAGAATAAGTTTCCTGATGATCCATGTGTTAAGAGTGAACAATATTATGAGTAACAATATTTTAGCAGTAGCTTGTCTAAATGGAAAATGTTGTGGACCTGTTATTCATTATATCATAGCAATACCATAAGTGTTAATAATGGTATTCATATTTGTACCATATTATACACTTTCAAGGAAAAAAATTGTGTATCTCCATCCCATTTCTGTCTGTAACTATGTTTCACTAAATATTGTCAACAGTAACAAATTTCAAATATACACCATTTTTAGAAGCACAACAATGATGCTGAAACTATATTATCTTGACATGTGAAAGAAATTCAAAAATTCATGATAAAGCATTGAGTGTCACAAGGTAATCATAGTTGAATAAAAAGGGACTTGACAAGCACATGTCAAACAGATGCAGAAAATTTTATGTATCAAGATAGTACCTGTCAATAGCAAAAACACTTGCCCCAGCTTCTAAAAGTATTTTTGCAATAGAATATAATCCATCAGCAGCAGCTATGTGGAGTGGTGTACGATGATCATAATCGCTTGAGTTTGGATCTACTCCATAGTTCAAAATCCTTCTAATAAAATCTGAGTCTCCTCTTGCAACAGCTGCACAAAGTTGGCTGCCAGCATCTTTAAGATGTAGTTTGGCCCCTTTACTATGGAGTAAAGAAGCCACCCGGTCATGACCATGCTTCACAGCTTCTAACAGTGGCGTGTTTCCGAAGTTATCTGATGACATGGATAATGTATAAGCATTAGCAATGCAAAGATGCTTTGTGTAAAGTAAATTGACATGTACACAAGGGGTACCAGAAAGGTTGATATCTACGCCTTCTCTAATGAGGAATATTGTGATGTCTTCAAACCCTCCTGAAGCTGCAAGATGCTGGGCAGGATAATAAAGTTAATAGGTTCATACAAAGCCTGAGTAAATTGAAAGAAATATCATGATAGTTTGACCTCCTATCAAGTATTTAATCATATGGAATAATAAGTAATGGTCTTTTGTGTAAAAATAGTCATTGCATGACAGTTGAAAGTTTCAACTTGAAACATGTAACTTTCTTCCTGTGTTCATAAAATATTTTAACCAAAATGATCATTGTTAATGATGCATGTTTTAATTGGTATGTCCCTATTTACACCATGAAATACTCTAATACATACAGGTCCAATCATCCTCCTTGTGTCATGCATGCTAAAGTCAAACACTAAAAATGAAATTACAAAAGAATTACAAATTTCAAGGTAATCAACATAGGTCAATATGGTGACTTAATGATAAGAACTCAAGAAGCATGAGCAATCCTGATAAATACCATCTGAAATACTAAGGTATCCTTTATTTAAAGAGAGTCTTTCCATAACTAATAAGCTTGAACCGAAAAGGATAACATTCAGATATCATTGTAGTTTTTCTTGGTCCACTTTTCATTTAGAAATTATTATCTACCACTCCAGTGTTAAGGTCTTTCAGAAGTTACAGAATTAACGGAATTGGGGAACTGGAAGTTTCAGCTTTGGGTTGATTTTCTGGCTGATGTTATCCCTCTTTCTGTTAACTTATGAAAGACCAAAGTCACCAAGCAACTAGAAAAACTTGCCATTTAAATTATATAATCAAAGAGAAGAGAGAACATGAATACACATTTAATCATAATCCACTGAAAGAAAATGATTAGTATGCAATTTAGAACTAAGAATGTTCTAAAGTGTATTCCATTAATTCATACCAAAGGTGAACGCCCATCATAGTCTGTCTTCTTCGGATCAGCTCCCGCTCTTATCAGACCTTTTAGATGACGCAGATCTCCATAGTAAGCAGCACTATTAACCTTTAAAGCAAGTTCGGCTTCTTGCTTTCCG
Source organism: Musa acuminata AAA Group (assembly GCF_036884655.1). Lineage (NCBI taxonomy): Eukaryota > Viridiplantae > Streptophyta > Magnoliopsida > Zingiberales > Musaceae > Musa > Musa acuminata. The sequence goes on from NC_088356.1 coordinate 43,444,781, forward strand.
ATATGAGATGTGATATCGGATTCCAGTTGTTTGATACGCAAAGTAGATTCGTTTCCCTTTCATGTACAAAAATGTTCCATTAATAAACATTTAAAGAATTGTGGAAGAAATTAGTGGATATGAAGATTCTAGCAAAGAAATGCAGAGGAACAAGCATAAGACAGATATTCAAACAAAGAATTGCCTGACAGTAATGTGCACAAAACTTTACCTCAAGAAGGTTACTCAATATTGTCCTACCATCCACAAAATACACCTCCAGAATATTTGTGAAAAGTTGCTTATCAAGACGTAAGAGTCTACAGAGTTCACAGACACGAACTGTATAAGGCTGAGGAATGTTGCAAAGAATGGCAATTTCTCCAAATGAGCTGCTGGGCTCTAATTGCGTAACAGTCTCTTCTGATCCATCTTCACCAACCGCTATTCCTTCCTGGGGGAAGAAAAGTGTTAAGAGATAGATAAGGCAATGTCCATAATGTAATTTTCTCAGTTGGACTTGGAATTGTACATGTTTAATCCAATTTTATTATATAATCCTAATGTTTATGGGTGGGAAGAGAAAGAAACCCACATTATACCTAATAAAATCCAAAACATGAGGGTTATTTAATGCTATACTAATTCCTTTTCATGTGTGGCAGGTGTCATCTTTTAATACTATTGGGTCTCACAAAAAAAATCAGATTATGTCCACCTTATTCCTTTTCATGAACTTTTCATTTGCTATAAGATCATCTTTATTTATCAAACATCACTTAATACCAACATAATGTCATGTCCTACAAAAAAAAATTGCACCTTAATGTACGAAACCATTTCGTGGCATCCATTTAATCTTATGAACAAGCAAATATAAATGGTTCAAAAAATCCAAAATTTATAGTTTGTAATAGGGTTTCGAATACTGATTCGTACAGGCATACCAAGCTCTTCTCCGTACAGTATATACCGGTATCCATCGTCAATACACCAAGGCATATTGACGACATGCCCTAAAACCTTAAAAATACCTCAACCTACCACACCGTACCTCGATAACGGTTGAAATCCGAGGTGGTACTAATCGGTATACCTCGATACTGGTCGGTACACCTCAATACCAGTCAAAACACTAGTATCGCCCGGTAGAGAGCGGTCCATGTATTGGTACTTTCTCGGATCGGTGTGCATCGCTCGTACCAGATGGTACACATTGAAATTGAGAACCCTGATTTGTAAAATCCCAAAGAACTCTATTCTGCCTGTACCGGTCCATACTAATCAGTATATAGTGGTCCAAGAATGAACTGGTATATGAACCACCCCATTTCAAGCAGTTCAATCCAGTCCAATAAAAAAAATATCTTTTAATTTTAAAGCCCCACTCCTTTAGGGCTTGTGAATAGCCAAAGTGAAAATTGTTATGCACCATTGACAAAAGTTATGTACACTGCTTATTCAAATACATAAAGCGCTCAAAATGAGAAATGTTTACTATGCTAACTATTGTATATAATTAGAATTCCTGCTTAACTATGACCATAAGTTGGACCCTAACAAATAAAATATCTAAAGAGAAGAATGATGTACAGAATCATAGATTATGATTGTTACCAGAACACCATGGCAAACAAAATATAGCTGGTCAACTGCATTGCCCTGTTCCAGAATCAGTTCACCTGGAAGGAAAAACTCTTCCTGCAGCCTGATTACCTGCAACATCATATCAATGAATTAAATACTGTTTTTTAATTGAAATAATCTAGAAGAACAATCTATTTTTGGACAACATGAGACAATGCCTTCCCAGTTCATTGTGTTAAAATCACCAGCCAATAAAATTGAAGAAGAAAAAGCAGTTTGGTTCAGAGGAAGAAGATTTGCAACACAAGATGAAGCATAATTTCTTTAAAGTTTTTATGACAGGATTGTATTAAATACATGGTCAGTAGTACATTCTTAGACATAAGAAAAAATAGAGGCTAATTGAGGAAGCTTCAGAATGTTGATTTGATGCATCCCTTACATGACCTGAGTTAGATCAATTTGGGAGTTGATTGGATTTATTCTAGAATCAAACCATTCTGTCCTAAGATTATGGAGCTAAATGCACTAATTTAGTGAATTAAAACATTTTCTATGTTCATTAAAGTAAAACCAACTTTTAGATTTTTTATTAAGTAGGACTAAGACTGGATATATGAAATACAAATTTATTAACACAGAAACAAAAACTTATCATTAAGATTGATGGATAGTAGGATCAAAAAAGTGGAAAGGGAGTATTGAGGGTTGTGTTATGTTCGTGTGACCTTTTGATTAAAACAAAAATTTTGCAAAATAGTTGAAACTTGTAAGGCCAGTCATTCTTTACAGTTCAGTACAAATGAGAATCTTAAGTTAGAAGTGTGCAGTTTCTGTATTTGTTGTTTGCCCATGTGAATCTCACTGAAATGACAGCTAAGTTCAATGAGGTTCTCACTAAAGTGGGTTCTAGAAGGGTGAGTTTTATGAAGCCTTGCTCCTGCATGTGGGATGCTGACTTTATAATTTGGGTACATGAAGCCTAAGTCACAGGCCCACCCACTATATTAAAATGCCTTCCAGTGAATCAAGAACCTTTTTTGTTTTCTATGTGATTCTCCAATGGTCAATGATGTTAAAAATCAAACAACCTATAAAATCGACATCATGAGTAGTAATCAATCAAAAGTGTATTTTATGAAGCAATCTTTTAAAAGCCAATAGGAATATATCATGGGGACATGAAGACAACAAGTATTCATTTTAGCCGTCAAGAGGGAACATGATATTTATATGAATGAGGCATTCAGCACTTGAATGATTTATTGACAGTAATTACAACATAATGTGGAAAATTTTAGCTATAAAATCACTTGCTTAATAACAAGATAGAGAAGGCTTACAATCTGATTTATGAATTCTGATGAGCATCCCTTTAAGAGTGGAACATTTTCAATGCACGGTCTGTATAAAGTTTGAGAAATCTGCAAAAAAAGGATCAGTTTGTTATTACAAAATATCACAAAAAATAAGGTAGGGAGCAAAGACATCAACATCATCAACAAAGGATATGATGAATGATATATCAGTTCTACTAGAACTTGTAAGTTTTTTTTTCATTCTTTTCAACATATGAACAGGATATGCTATACTGGTAAGCTGCAAACTCATACAAGAATAAGTAATACAAGAAAAATTTTTCCGTCCTAACAATTCAGGAAATAAGAAATTTAGGACTCAAAAGTCTATAAAAACATAAGTATCACGTAATAAGGTAGACATGAAACACCAGAAAATGGAAATGGAATGAAGAGTTGTAACTGTTTGACTCATAATGGTCCAGGGATTCTTGTCATTTGCACCTTCGCACGAATTGAAGCTGGAATATCTTGGAGAACTGAAGCTTCAGTATAGCTGCTTTCATACTGCAAGCGCACATGTCCTTTAATCTGGTCACGTATGTCCTTCCCTAATCTGTTTCTGTTCATGTATCGTATAAGATCTTTCATTTTGTCTCTAAACCTTTCTGTTTTTGATCCTTTCACAATCAGTGCAGTCATATTACCAATAAGATAAGCTCCCAGAATCATATCAAAAGAGACATAGATCATAATAAATACCATTTCTCTGGGATTGACTGCATGTATGTCTCCATAACCTGTAATCATCAGAGTAAAAAAATTGAGAATTTCAGAAAGAAAAAAAATCATATAAAATTATGACAATCTGTTGTAAAGTAGATCATTAAATACCAATTAGATGAGTCTTAGATGACACATCAAGAGTATTAAAGCTAGTGTTTGGAGAACATATATGGTAAGAAAAGAAGAAAATTTCACATACAAATATCATACATATTTGTATATGAATATATAATATTCATCTGATATATTTTTTGCAGTTTCCAAATTACATGACACCTTTGCTCTTTTCTTCTTAATTTAAGACATCCAACTTCAGAGATCAACGTTAGAATTTATCTTCAAACAATGTTTATTCTTGTACTACTTTTCATTATTATACTGAAAAGTTTTGTGCTTCAAAATCCAAGCCAGCACAGCAGAACAAATTAATCTTCCACAGTAATATGATGTTTTAACTAACTTGTCTAACAAGCTTCCAAGTGACTAGATTAAGCTAAATTTATAATACAAAGATCCAACCGAGAAATATTATAGTTTCATCAGCTAGAACAGAAAATTATTAGAGAAAATTTATTTATTAGAAAAAATGAGAATTAAAGGACAAAAAAGCTACGTGAACAGCTCAAATGCCCAAAACCTTGTCCATAAAAACTATGAACGTGAAGAATTAGGTTACATATGCAAACTATAGTTTAGTTCAAGGTATACAGTTTCGAATGGTACCGAGCGGTATGTATCGGTTCGATAGTAAACCGGTACGCGGACCGCTCGCTACCGGGCGATATTTTTTTATTATATATATATATATATATATATATATATATATATATATATATATATATATATATATATATAGAGGCGACATCGCCTCATTTTTCTGCAATGTCGCCCCGCCTGGGGAGAAGAGAGGCGACATCGCACATTTTTTTAAAAACTTTTATATATAAATATACAAATAAATAGATATATAAATAAAAGATTATATATATATATATATATATATATATATATACAGAGAGAGAGAGAGACGAATTTTTTTTTTTACTTATAAATATAAAAAATATATATATATACCGAGCTGTCACGGACAAACTTTGAAACAGGGTGTTTGATGTAATGCTTATGTATGTCCGTGTCTGTTGGCATGATCATACCTTGTACCGTGTGTAGAGGGGCAGCCGAAGGCTTATAAGTCCCATTTTAGTTGGGTTGGTGGCCTCTTTAGGCTTGTAAATAAAGGTTGTGTCATGTAGACACGTGCGAGAGCTTTTCGGTCTGTAATGGACCATTTTACCCTTTGTTGTGCCACTGTTCAGAGCTTGTAAAGTCTATTTGTAATTTGCATTGTCTATGAAGTGTTTTTCGGACATGTTTGCTTGTGGATCCCGTTTGAGGCGTTCTCTCTAACCCGTTCTCTCTTTTGGTGGTCCTAAGGGACAATGGGAGGCTTCGGGGAGGCTGACCTTTGCGGACGGACACGCAAGGGTGCCGCACGCCTTAGGCAAAACCAGCTAAGGTCGTGACATTTGGTATCAGAGCGGGACAAGCACTCATAGAAACACTTGACATGCAAACGTGGGGGACCTAGCGGGGCTGCGTTGAGGGCAGTCAGCACACGCGCGACCGTTTGAGGGAAAACGGGCATGGAGATGTAGGAAAAAGGAGTCGCTCCGAGGAGCGGGCATCTGAGATTGGCATTCAAAGGAATGGCCAACCCTTCGCGCAAGAGGCACCATGAGAACAGGCAAGCTTGGAAGAATTTGGAGCACATAAAGGTTGGGGTGGCTGAGTTTGAGCTACGGCTCAACGTTGACAACTATACTTGATGGTGCTCTAGGCAAGCGAGGCGCTTGGCAAGAATGAGACCATGCAAGGTGGAATGAGTTGCTCAACGACCAAAAGAGTTATGCAAAGCTCACAGAGGTGAGGGGAATTACTAACTCGAAGAATTTGGTACTCATGCATGGGCTTGTATGCGGACGACGGAATGTTCGTGGCCATCCCAAGGCGGTCGAGACTCGGCGCCATGGAGCATTGAAACTTTCTCTTCGGCATGTGAAGGATACGTCCGTAGGAGGTTGAATTGTGCAACGAGTTCAGCATGTTGCTAGGCCTTGAGGGGTGCAGTGGGGGCTGTATTGACGGGGAGTCGCAATCTAGCAAGTGCGTTTGCAGGAGGCAGAACAATGCACAGTTTGTTCAGCAGATCGAAGTAGTCCAAGGGGATGGTGGTCTCCGAAACGAAGAGAGATGTTGCTCCAATGGGACAGTTATCCAGGAGGGATAAGTTCTGGCTCTCCAGAGGGAGAATCCTATGAGACGGACCTCACAAGTTGAGGAGGAGTACCTCAACAAACAACAACTCCACGAAGCTCGATGGACTGAGCAAGCGGCAAGGAGTTGTCGCATGATCTCGCTCGAGAGAATGCATTGGTGGATGCATTGCGAGATCAAGTGGGGGAGCGACCTTAAGCAACTTAAATGAAGGCACACTTGGAGTCGATGTGGAGATCAGACTCAAGGGAGGGCTGACCCGTGGAATGGTGGGCGCGAGGGCCACCATCGACTCAATGCAGAAACGAGGAGCGGGGCAACTTGGGTGTAACTTGGCGAAGTACCCAAGCCGCATGAAGGGAGCCAGCATAGAAGGTGGAACATGGAGCAGAGGCACAGTGCTTTCCTTAGACAGAGGTCAAGGACATGGACTCTTGCAGAGGCAAGAGTAGGATCATGTTGTTCCATGGGCCATTCATTCTGTTGGAGCGGACTCATCTTGCATGGTGCCAAAGACGAAGGGGGGCTTCGGGGCACATGCACCTTATCTCGGAGAAGCATTTGAGGGAGGAACTAAGGCGATTCAATTTGCGGAGGCGAAGTTGGGTTCAGAAGGCCTTAGCACGGGGCAAGAGGACGTAGAGGCGGGTACTCTTGAAGAATATGCCACAGTGTTGCCATTCGAGTTGCTATGAAGGAAGCGGTGCGCAGCGGAGATTGTGCTGGTAGGGGCAGAGGCCCAGGATCCAGGCAATGGTGCACCAATTGTAGTGAAGTCGGGGGACTTCGGGAGCTACTAGGCGACGGACTGTCCTAGAGCGGTGCTTCATCTAGGTGTGGCCCAAGAGTGGGTGGATGAAGGTCGATTGCCAAAGGAGCGAACAAAATCGAAGGTGGATGAGACCCTGCGATGTATTGGCAGAGGCCACACATGGAGGGTTCACAATTCGAGTTTATTCCACAAGGATCAGAATGCAATGGAGATGTCACCAGGAGGTGACATGGTGCAGCGGATCGTGGTGGAACAGTTCGTGGCAATGCGATACACATGACAGGTCCCGTGAGGGATGAGATCATATGGAGGTATGATCGGGAGCTACTGGGAGCTCCGCTTCGGTGAACAACACGACGGCAAGAAGGGCTATGGATTCAAGGAGTGAAGGCCATGGTACCGCAGAGGCGGGTCTTCCGGGCGTGCACCGAATTTTGCATCGGATGAAAACCTTGGTCATCAGCATATGGGGGCTGGGTTCCACCAAGGGAAAAGTTCGAATGCAAGTACCAGTGAGTTCCATGGGAGGGACTTGATCATGCAGAGGTATGATCGAAGCAGCTGGAGAGTTGGACTGCTCCAGAGCTCATATTCGCTTAAGGGAGCCCGGCAAGTCAGAGGACAAGGCCGAGTAAGCGAACGTTGCTACCAAGGAAGCTATGGAGAACAGAATCGGTGCAAACCCTACAATGCGATGGCAGAGGCCATGCATGGGAGTGCAGTCTGTCTTTCCATCGACCAGAAGGAGCTGCTTGGAGAACACAGAGGTGTTGAAGCAGGGGGTCGAAAGGGGCGAGGAAGCGACGACGAGTCCAGAGGGACTTAGCTACCCAAAATCAAGCATCAGTTAGAATGGAGGTGGACTCAGAGGAGTGCCACGGAGACATGTCTACTGATCGTGAAGAAAAGGGATGCAGATGCGAGGCGACGGATAGTAGGGCCATGGGCATTGCAGCGCCATGGTACCGTAGAGGCGGGACTTCCGTGCAAGTCATTGATCCCTTGCTCTCACGGAGGGAGAGCGTTTGGTCGTGAAAGGGGCCGAGGAGGTGGAGCATGCAGAGGCAATCTCCAAGTACCGGGACAAGGCTGAAGGGCAGAGGCCGAGGAACTTCGTAAGACCGGTGTCAGTGTGCTTCTCATCAAGACAGCCGTAAGTGAAGGACTTCGGGTCATGCAAGAGTGCACTACCAAGGAACGAAGCAGGCAGTACGCGGTGCTGTACCTTTGCTACTCAGTGGAGTAGGCGGCAAGGTTGATGGAGAAGACGGTACAATCCCAGAGGCGACCTCATCTATCAGAGAATTACTCCAAGTTGGGGTGAAAACTTCCCGCATTCCAGAAGTTCGATGGCATTGAGAAGGTGAATCACAGTAGCTAACTCAATGCAAGGAGTGCAAACACTTCAAGTGCTTCAGAAGTATGAGCAAAGAGCAGGCGAAGACTAGTAACCAGCTCGATGCATGAAGTACAACCTCGAGGAGGCGGGCGAAGTCAAGTAACCTTTGCCTTCTCAACTCTTAAGAGAATGGGCGAAACCGAGTACCCCAATTCTCTTATCTATCCAGCAGAGGAGCTCTGCACAAGTTCAAAGACCCTTCGAAGATAATGAAAGACAACAGTTGTCAAATCCTCACCAACGGTGATCAGTGCTACTGAGAGTAGATTGTCCGCCTCATTTCCCAACGAAATGCCAATCGAAAGCGGAAGTGACGCGAACCTACTTGGATGTGGCAACTAACTGAAAGAAGAGTCAATGAGCAGATTTTGTGGAGGAAGGACCCAAAACTTCAGAAGTTTGCGAGACGATGCTCGTTAAAGCTCCAACAAGCATCCACCCAGTTCAAGCAACATGTGGAATTTCTGAGAGACTGGCGCAGTAAGGATGGTCTTTTCCTTCATCTGGGAGATCCGCAGGAATCAACGAGGATCAACACCACTCCGCCAACCCCACACCAGAGTCAGAGTCATTGGCGAGTTGAAGCAGCATGGCGGATCAAAGGTTCGACTACTCAAAAACAGCAGCGGAGAGCAGCTGGGAGCCAGGAGGCGCATTGCAGCTGGAGCAGAAGATTGAAGACTCAGCAAAGGCGAAGAGTTGCAGTGTTCACAAAGGCTTCGACGAGGACGTCGAAGGGATAAGTGGGGGAGAATGTCACGGACAAACTTTGAAACAGGGTGTTTGATGTAATGCTTATGTATGTCCGTGTCTGTTGGTATGATCATACCTTGTACCGTGTGTAGAGGGGCAGCCGAAGGCTTATAAGTCCTGTTTTAGTTGGGTTGGTGGCCTCTTTAGGCTTGTAAATAAAGGTTGTGTCATGTAGACACGTGCGAGAGCTTTTCGGTCTGTAATGGACCATTTTACCCTTTGTTGTGCCACTGTTCAGAGCTTGTAAAGTCTGTTTGTAATTTGCATTGTCTATGAAGTGTTTTTCGGACATGTTTGCTTGTGGATCCCGTTTGAGGCGTTCTCTCTAACCCGTTCTCTCTTTTGGTGGTCCTAAGGGACAATGGGAGGCTTCGGAGAGGCTGACTTTTGCGGACGGACACGCAAGGGTGCCGCACGCCTTAGGCAAAACCAGCTAAGGTCGTGACAGAGCGGTATACCGCTCGGTATATAGTACCGTATCATACTGAGAAAATGGCAAAACTTCGGTACGGTACAATATTTCAATCCTTGGTTTAGTTATAAAAAAACTCTCCATGTGTATATTGAATATAAAAGAAATTTCATTGCATAAGCAAATTATTGCTTAATTGTATCAGAAAATGCACAAGAATTCATGGATCATGATCATCATGTCCAGTTATCAACATAAAAGACTTGCAGCAGTTAGGGTCTCAAACAGTTGTATAACACTGATGTCCAAGTAAGATAAAAGAGAAAATGGAGGTTAGCAAGACATGGGATGTCCAGAAATACAAGTTGCTTCAGAATGAGATAACAATACATCAAACAGATGCTCCTGAACATTTTTGGCAAAATACAATGTCAAACTTCATACTTGTAAGCACAAGGTTGGTTCTGCATGTACACACTTCAGCATAAAACTAGTTAAGGATACCACAAAACAACATGAAGGTCTAAATCAAAAACTTGACAATTGATTTTTGCATATTTAGGAGAGTGCAACTTGGTATGTCTATTTAGAAGATGATTGCTCTGTTTCTTGATGAAAGGAATAACCTATAGTAATAGAGCCTCTCTTATTATTTGTGAAACACATAATTGCATACTTATATTTATTTTTCTTAAATAAAATGTTGACGAATACTTACCAACAGTTGCCATGGTTACTATGGCAAAATATAATGATGTTATGTAGCGCCTCCAAAGATCAATCTTTCTGAAATGGTTATAGTTGTAATCACCCAGCTTTAAGCTTCCTATCCACGTATAACTTTCCATAGATTCAGGCAGAGTGGTTGCTAGGTAATAAAAAATGCAGGCAGCTGTATGTGTGCAATAGAGTTCCACAACTATAAGTTTAACAATTCTTGTGAACAAGTAATTGATGCGAATATCCTTCTCCATCTTCTGAAAAAAAGCTGTGACTTTGCGAACCCGAGTTAATCGAATCCACAGTAGGTATCTTATTTCTTCTTTATTTCCTGAAGCCTGTATCAGCAAATTGAACAATAGAAACTCTTGACTAAGCTTATACATGCAAAAAAACAACCTAAAGTAGAAGGGTCAAAGGAAAGTAAGTTACTTGAGAGTTGAGACATCAAAAATAATGTAAAAACCACATCCTTTTTTCTAATGACTTTGATATATTGTAAAGTAATAGCACTTGTTCACCTTTAGTATAACGCTCCTTTCATTCAAGCTTAATAATAAGTTAATAGCAAACAATCATGAAAGTCAACTAATATGGAGAAGGGCCAAAAAGTCACAAATAAATGCGCCAAACATTTTTTTCAATAATAACCAAAGCTCAAAACTTGAACGCTCAATTCAAATACTTCCCTAGCATTTTTTCTGCCAGTTATTTTATTTACATATTAAGGTCCTTTAAGCCCCCAGTTTCAATTTGGCATGCCTTCAATTTTCAAGGCAATTAATAGAAGAGGAATGGTCTTTGGAGTTACAGGTTCAATAATCTTACAACTTATCTAATACAAAAGGAATGGTTTTCGAAATTGCTGGCTTGAATTATGGTTGATCTTACCTTCTTTAATTTAGATTTCTCTTAATCCACTTTATTAGCAAGATGAGGGAGATCGCGCAGGACTTCAAGACGGACCTGCGGTTCCAGAGCCACGCGGTGCTGGCAAGATTCAAACTTTAAATTATTCAAAAATCTGCTTGACAGTTATTCTAGTAACTCCCATCAACCAAATTACTTAATTGTCAATTGACAATAACTTGAATAAATCTCGAGTCAATGTTTAGTTCCAGAAGCATCCAAGAAGATTTATAAAAAGGTGCTATAAACTAATTACACTAATTTTCTTCTTTTAGTAGCAGCTTTTATATTTAGTTTTAATTGTCTAGTCCTTATTATTCAGGCAGACATGCATACAATCTAATAGGACTTCACATTCTTCATTTCCATAATGGTTTTGAGGATGAAGGTGAGCATGAATTCTTTGTACACCTTTGCCATAGTTTTTTCATATAGTTGAATTATTGCCGATTGATGATCTTGTGACTAAGTAGAAAATTCTAAAGACTGATCGACGTCCTAAAGGGCTCCCAAATACACTCTTGTTAAAGGTAAAGCAAAAAAACAATCCGATGGAAATTTTGCTGGCAGAAACGTCATACATCATCTGCTTGAACCAAAAGCAGAGATATGAAATTAGAACGTTACCTTATAAATATAATCCCAAGGAAGGCAGCCGAGCAAATCAAAAACAAAGTTCGATTTCATGTACCTGAGAACATCAGGAAAACCTCAGATGAAAATTATTTCGGAAGTTATTAATCCAAATGCATAAGGAGGATGAACAAAAACGAGATTACCGCAAGGCAATGGCCGTGGGGTTGCGTACCATGCGGTACGTGTGGGGATCCCGGTAGGCGAGGAGGAATTGGACGAAGATGTCGACGAGGAAGGCGACCTGTCCAGCGACGTCGAGAAGGAATAGGTTCTTCGGAAGCCCAAGGAAGAAACCGAACTCCATCGGCGTGAAGAAGGACGAGTACACCGCCCACAACAATATGAACTGCGTCCATAACTGGTACCACCTGCACCACCACCACCACCACCATCAGCGCCGCGGCCAGTTGTACCGTCGATCGAATCTCACCGCGAGTAACCATAACACCATTGGGCCTCAACTGCGGCTAACTCGTTTGGAAACGTGAACTCGCCCCGTGGGTTGGCAGCTCGAGATCATAAGGACAGTAGGACCCACTATTTTGTCCAATAAAAAGTAGCCATGTCTGCAAATTAGATGTACCCTGACATGGCCAAAACAGCTGAGGTAGTACCAACATGCGGCACAAGCACTTCTTGTACAGGGCAGCTCTGCACTGGTCGCCTAAGCGGCGAACAGCTGCAGACGATGTACCAGTACGTAATACCATTTTAAATTTGCGAGGATCGCGGAGTCTAAGCCATACAGCGAAGTATATATGCATATCCACAATATAAGTTAAACAGGTCTTAGCAAGAACATGGAACGTAGCAACACGACAAATTTCTGATCAACTTCAAACGTCGTAACATCTCCACCAGATGGAAGGCTACACACAAACCACACCACGCAACCCTTGTAAGTCTATTTTACTATCAATTTAGCTGACTCTGTAGAGTCGATTGAGATTTATGCTTTTGTTTTCTTTCACATATGACATGAACGTGTGAAACTGATGGTTTTCTTTTTCTAACCTTTGTGTGTCGGTGTATGGAGAAGACACTCCTGGATTCAACTCTTGGTTAATGAACGTGACTAGTTTTTACACTTTATATCGTGATTTGCCAGAAAGTTCACAGCAATCCGAGTTTGATATTGATGCATAACAAGGGGACTTCGATAAGGTTCATTGACCAGTCTCTTAAGCTCTTCTTTCACATGTTATGGAAGGGAGGGTTGGGTCCCGCACGGACCCGCCAGGGTTTGGCCAATCCGTTGATGGCATCAATTTGTATTACTACTCAGTGTGAACCAGATAGAGAGAGTTATATGATTCGTGTTCTGTTGAGATAACGCACTTTCTAACCGTCCGTTGAAGTGCCATCTTAACGCTACCGTCGACGTCCATTTCGTGGATCGCAATCGAGTTTGAGGAAAAACTCATCTAAGACTAAAAAATAGAAGGAGAAAGAAAGGAAGGAGCGAAGGAAGAGGGAGGGAGAAATTGTTACCAGTTATCAGGGAGGATGACGAAGCGATCGAGGAACTTCTCGCCGCTGGGCCTGCAGGCGATGCCGAGCCGGAGGTCGGACGCCAGGAGCGCGATGAGGCTGCCGCGCGACGACCCCATCGGCTCCTCCAACTCCTCGTCAGCCGCCACGTCCTCCTCGGCCTCCGCCGGTCGGGGCGCCATCACTGCCGCCAGTGCCCGCCTCCACCGGGCCCGTGCTCTCTCCCTCTCCATGATCGGGTCGGATCGGAACGGAAACCTTTATGGCGGGCGGATCTCGATGGGAGGGCGAGGCGAAGGCTCCTCCTCCGCCGTAAGGATTAGGAGGGAGCGAGAGAGAGAGAGAAATGGGGTGAAACGAGAAGGACACAGCGGATAAAGAATTTGGAGAATTTATAGGCGCGCCGCGCGCCACAGGAGAAAGGGTGAACTAAAATAGGTCCCCGGGCGCAGTTTAAGGGATGCTGCTGCGAGAATAAGGCTTCTTCCAATGCACCTGCGGCATATCTTATCTTATGATATTAATATTTTATTAAGTATTTATTTTCTATATATTTATAGTAATATATATATATATATATATATATATATATATATATATATATATATATATATATATATATATATATATATCCATCTCGAAGTGTGTTTTTAATGAATAAACCGTGTGAATCATTAATTTTAGTTGTTAACTTAATATTTATTGGTGAATTTCTGAAAAAACGAACTTTGAGTTTTTCTCATAAAACGTTTGAAATATTTTCACGTGAGACTTTTTTATCCTTATAATATTAAAAAAATTATGCATATTTCTTTTGCTATAGCGAGCTCTAGTTACACCTTTGTCTACATCAAATCACTCGACCCATTGACCATCAACTACAGTAATAATGCTCACTAAGAGTTAGTCAGGAAACCTATGCGGGTGGTGCTTAGGCCTCACACGAGGGCTATAAGAAAGGGAGCAATCTTGTGCTTGATAGAGAAAGGTGATTAGCGTTCGCGTGAGGGCCGGAGGTGATAATGAGGTTTTACATAAGGGTTGCAAGCAATGATGGGATGACAAGGGCCAAGGAAAGTGTAAGGAGGGGATGTGGCTTTGGTAGGCCCTCACTCGAGGGTTGAGGTAACAATAGACCCTAGTGCAAGGGTTACATGTAATGATGAAACATCACGTGAGGGCAACGACGAGATGACAAAGGCTAGCGAACAAGGTTGTTAAACGTAGGGCAAAAGGGTGTGACCGACAAACATATAGTGGTGGTTGACAAAAGTAAATTGATCATTTCTAAAAAGGGAGTGTTCTAAATTATTTTTTTAAATTTGGAGCACTCTACATAAAAAAAATAAAAATAAAATATTCAAAATTAAAGAGTTTTTTTTTTTAAATCGCCCGATAGTTATTGTGAATTCCAGATTTTGATATTTGTCAATGTCGTGAATTCAGACAAAATTTGTTGTGCCATGTCTATCAATAGTGACAACAGCACCACCATATATAATGGATGTATTGATTGGATACAAGGATCATTTTCCCTTCATCTCTAGTCATGTAATCTTATCATCTACTTTAACATTGTTATACATGATAAAGAAAATTCATCTTGATTTTACTGCTTTCTTATGCAACGATGAAGAAAGGATGGATTAAGAGTACACTAAGTTTGTGTTGCCCTATAAGTTAATTGATCTTTCTCTCACTAAATTGTGGTGTCCACAAGTTGAAAAGTTGGGTTTCGTTGACAATGATGCTTTTGTTTGCATAGGATCAATTGCTTGATATTTTTGGTTCTTTCTTCAATGAACCCATAATTATGGAGCAACGGTTAAATTTTCAAACCGGCCATTATCACAATCACATATATTTCATTGTTCACAATATCGTTTTCTACTGTCCTTAGACCATTTATACGGTGCATTAATTGCATATCTCACATGTACGGTATGAGAAGCTCATAATCACGTATAAAAAAAAAACTAAGTAGGTCATTAACTTCACGAAAAAAGATCATTATACCCCACAATTTCTGAAGTCTTTTCATATAGCACTCATAGGTTAAATATTTTTTTTTATTTTTTATTCGACTTGATAATCTTAGTGTCCTAACATCCCATGTCTAGGAAACGCATGTAGTATTTTAACCATAATTATTATCTATCAATAATTAATTAAAATATCTAGAGCCTTTTGTAGTACGATATACGATGATCATTGGTTGAGATTATAGTTAATGTCGGGAATAATTATGTATAACGTCTAACCATCGATTCACCCACTGTTTCCACATGTCATATTCTTTAATTCTAATTCCATTTTCATGTCCAAATGGCAAACCAAACCCACCCGCTGTTTCTTCTAACTTAATATGTGATCAGAGAGACTCCATTTGAGCGATGGAGGATACTTCCTTCCATATATTATTGATCGGTGGCATACGGACCAGCACAAGTAATGAGCTATCGTGAGTAGATTACATAGTTAATACTTCTTATTGCATGCGACCCCTCAGTATAGACTAATGAACTCCAATCCTCACTACAGAAAGACCTTATGAGTGCCACCAAGAGAGAGAAAGAGAAAGAGGGCGTTAGTGGATCTCATTAGGTCAGGTGGGAAACAACTACACTACGAGCCTGTAATGGGATCTTAGTGGAGATGAGCTCAATGTCATTAAGGACATGTCTAAACAAGGGTTTGCATATTTAGCTGTAATGGCACACAAATGGAGTATTAAACAAGAAGTCACTGGTACAAAAGACGCATCATTTCCACGTCAGGAGTTGATTCCTTAGAGCTTCAAGTGAAATATTCTATCACTAGTGTGATCCGAGTTTGCTCACAGGCGAACTATAATAAGAGATGTCGTATCTTGAACTTGTAGACTACGTTTCAGTGTTCTCCATTCTTTTCTCTCACGTACTGTCTCATCCAACCATTGCTTCCTTTTTCCTCTTCTGCTTTCCAGGCTATATGTAGTCCTTACTACACCTTGTAATATAGTATCAAACTATGCTTAACTTGTGACTACTATCTAACTTATATTGAGAAGGACATTCGACAATCACGTCTCATTCTCATCATATTACATGGGGCTAATGGGAATCTCAACACCTATCCCCAAACCCCAACATAGGAGGAGGAGTTTATACTATATATATATATATATATATATATATATATAGCCAAAGTAGCAAAAGTGCCAAATTTATATTGCATGGAAAGAGAAAATGATCCTGAAAACTTGCTAATCTTACTTGCGACTTGCTCGATCAAATTAACTCAACATGGTTTGCAAATATTGATTAGCCAAAAAAAATTTCAATTGAAAGTGATTTTTTTATGACTCCACTTTTAATTTAGGGCAACAAAAGTGCCCTTTCTTCCATTGGAGTTTACATTTCTTTCTGTTCATAGATGGCCATGGAGATAAAGATTGTATTTTACATTCAAATTTTAGATTTAAAGAGAACGTAATAAATTCATGCTTAAAAATCATGGAGAAATATATAAGATTTATTATCTAGTCTTGAATCGATTGAGCCTTCAAGTTAATTTAACTTGGATGAATTTTTAAGTTGAATTATTTATCAACCTATGCTATTGTTGCATGCATGTATCATTAAAGTGCTAGAACAAATTATTAAACCATGGAAAAGAAATCTGATTGTAAATGATATCAACATAAGGAATATTCAACCTCAGTATTTCAATTAAGTTACCCATTTGATCAAGCATTCTCTTGTCGGTGAGCATATCAACGTTTAGATGATACTGCCAATCGATTCAATGCAACAAGCGAAAGCTATGAACTGAAACGCAGCAAGCCATCCATTACTATTTTCTTCTCTCTCTCTCTCTCTCAAAGTTTTCTCCGACCATGTTTCCCTTCTTTAAGGAACTTAAGGCTAAGAGTCCATAAGATGTGAACTTATGAGAAGTGATATATGTAACAAGAAAAAGTAGAAGTAGATGAGACGTTGGAGATACCACTTTGGACTCCAACTTGGTATTTTACGTAGTGCACACTGATTACAAGACACCCACTCTGGCTAAAGAAGTGATACCCCACTGTACAACTGCATCCCATGCACGTCTTGGCCATCTCTTCTGTAAAGGCAGAGGCAGATGAGATGATCCATCACTTCAATAAATATTTCTTGGTTTGGACAGAAGTGTAGCTTCCATACTTGGGAGGTCAACAAGAGGAGCAGCCATTTGCATTGCAGTTGAACATCTCTTTCACAGGTAGAAAAGTGGCCTTTTTCCTGGTGTTCATGACTCATGCACCTATCGGCCTTTTCATGGTGATCCCCCATGTTCGGTTTCTGCACTTGAAGCTTTACCCCATTCGGTGGCTTATATGCCGATATAAAAGTCTGCAGCTGCTGAAAGCCACTAAAATCTGCAAACCATGAGCTCACTGAAACCACTGAGTTTGTCTCCGGAGGAAAAAGGAGAAATAAAAGGAAGAGGATAATTTGATAGGGACTGATCCATATGAGATCAGTATGCATTGAAACACTTGAAATGACTGGGAGAGCTGCACCTCAATCCAGTTTACTCATATATACCATTAAAGTTATTTTAATTCTCATGTATTCCCAGGGATGAGATATTGGCATGTCTCTTCAAGAGTCAAATGGGGTTGCTTCTTTGATCTGTCCCTTTCCACAGTGCAGTCGCAGTTAGTGATCATCCCTCAAGAACACTCTTCTTTGACTGGTCAAGCTAAGTTGCAATGGTTGGTGCAGTGTTATCTGAAATGAATTAGCTTAATAAAATCAAAAACAGACCTAAACTTGACCTAAATAAGCTATAAAATAATGCATCTTAAAGTAACATTTTCAAGGCATATCATAGTATTTTACTCAAGTGAAACCAAACTCATAAAGATTATTTCACACATATCTTGGAGGTCATTTCTTGCCTTGTATTGTATTCTAGTGCAGCCTTATGCTGTCACCATCTCATGCAAGTTGTGCATCTACATAAGCCACTTTATCTAAACAAAAACTGTATTAGTGCTATGCCCTATCTTTGTCTCAATCTTAATATTCTGATAGCTGCTGTTTTAGATTACGTGGTTTGACCTAATTCTTAGTGTTTTCTTCCACAACATTTCTTATACTAATAATGCCTTTTTTTCCCGGATGATGTGGTCCCTTGGATGATACAGTGAGAGAGCTACTAAAGTATAGAATCTTCTAATTTTTAGCACAATCAGCTAGCTAGAAACTCTAACAATTGGTTGCAAGATATATATTAAGATGATCAATAGATACCTAGAAATTAACATGCATTTAAGTGAATGGACATGCTCCAAGAAAATATGGTTTTAGATATGAACTGATGTCAATGTCAGATGAGGTAATCTATGCAAAAGATAACTTATAATCGTCAATCTCAAGAGCTTTTACATCTTCAGATAACTATGAAGCTTTAGCTTCGACAGGGCATGACATGCCTCTTACGTTGTAAGTCATTTAGCAGTGATACCAATCTATTGAACAAAATATAGAAAATATTGCAACTAGAAAAAACTGTATGTATATCATTTTCACAGCATATGATGCCATTGCAAGATTTAGTTATCATTATAGCAGCAATCATCAAAATGTTCTTTTTGAGATGGCTTTGTATTGGCTTAGTGGCTTCTATGGCCACTAAGTGTTCAAGTAGAACTCTCCTTGGATGAGCAGTCACGGAAAATGAGCCACCATTTTCCGTGAAAGGCCATTCCTACTGGAAATGAAGGTTAAGAGTGTGTTGAATCTCATTTGACAGTAGCATTATTGATTATAATTAACCTTATGTTAGATGAATATAAATTTTGATTAGAAAAGGAAGTATATAGTTATATAAAAACGTATGCATATTTCTTTCTTTCATTGATTGGGTCAGCCCATTAGACAAATTGGTTGCATTAGCTAAAGAGAGTAACAATAAAAGGAGAAGATAACAAGCCCGGAAATAAGTATATGTTAAATTTTGTTTGATAAAATATTTTTAGGACCGACTAATAAAGATATTATTTGTGAATTTTAACATTATTTTATTAAATTAACGAGGTATTAGGAGTTTTATATGATCATCAAATATTTTTTATACTTTTAAAAATATATAAAATTATTTTTAGGCACATCATATGCTTATATAGTTAAGATAAAAATATTAAGACGGACGTATAGAGACTTCACAATCTAACATAATATGAATACTTAGAGCTGAGCATATTGCAGCTTGTAACTTAATCATGGTTTTTGAGAATATACTCAGACCAATTTGAGGTAATTATGGTGTTAAAGTCCCTGTTCTTCTTTCTAGGCTTTCCTTTGTGGGCTTCCATGGGCTATGAATCTTCTCTCTCTCTCTCTCTCTCTATATATATATATATATATATATATATAATACGAAGTTCCATAGAGCATGCAACATCAACTAGTGTCTTACTGACACCTGTCACGGACGGAGACACTTCTCTTAATTATATTCATATTTTATATTAATTAGATAGTAATGATTTATTTTGTCTACAGGTGTGCAGACCATTTGCTTACATGTGGCACGATAGATTATCTCTTTATATCTCTACGATATGTATGATTATAATATGATTTTTTATATTATAATGAGTTACGAAAGCTGGAGGAAGAATAATGGTGAACAGAATCTTTGCACTTTAATAATTGGAAAGAAATAAATGAATGAATATACAGATATGGATTCCGTCTCCCACACACAAAGCTCTGCCAGCGAATTTATCTTTGATTGAATGAGTAAAGAATTGAATGCTGAATCACGAGTTAGGATCGGCTCCAACTATTCTCCGTGGTCTATTAAGAATTTGATTTTTCGCCGATCAATTATGAACGGTTGGTGTAGCTATTGACGGTTTCGATGTTGAAGTTGAAGATTTTCATTTAAAAGAATATTTGGAGAGGATTGTTCTCGTTTGCAATACAAAAGTCCGAGCTCTTCGTCTCGCTTCGTCTTTGCAATCGGTTTCCTGTTCTTGCAGATCCAAAATGGCGACTTTGTCTTTAAGGGGGCCGGCGGGGAGCAGCTTGTCGCTGGGGCCGAGGAGGGCGGCTGCTCGGCCAGATCTCCGGCTCCGCCGAGTTCGGATCACCGCGGCGGGAGGGGGTGATGGCGCCGCGGGCGAGCCGGACCTTCGAGTTCGTGTAAATGGTGTGGAGATGCCTAATCCCTTCGTGATCGGGTCCGGGCCGCCTGGGACCAACTACACCGTCATGAAGAGGGCCTTCGATGAGGGGTGGGGGGCCGTCATAGCCAAAACGGTGCGATCCGGTTCTTTTGCTTTTTTACTCTGCGTCGCAAAGCCGAGTTCTTGACCTTTTTCTTCCTTAAAAAGATCTCCTTTTTATATGGTTCCTTTTGTTTTTGGGTTATATTTGGCATCGAATTTGATCCTGATATTAGATTTCTAAATCTGAATCTTAATTATATTATCTGTTTCAGGATACAGATTCTTTTTTTTATATATAAATAGATTAGAGAAAAGTAATATTCTTGTACTAATCTTTGATGATCGTTATGATTCGTTGGAAGTTGAATGATCCATCCAACTAATTGGGATTATCTTGATCAATCAATTTCTAGTTCGAGCATCTTTGTTTTTTATTAGTACACTTCTTAGATCTTCAAAGAAGGCGGCATTTGAGCGTACTGTACGTTTGCTGTCGTCAATGAAACAAAAGCGAAGAGAAACGGGAAAGGAAGCTAAATAGCAAGATGATGTAAGCTATTCTGTGCTGGTTGACTTTATTATGCATTTTGGACACATCCTAGTTCTGCCTGTAGAAGATGGTGGTATCACAAGAGGATTCTGTATATGTGTAAGTTTGCATGTGGGATCTGATCTTGGAGTGCATGGCTGACACATTTGTGCAGCTGGAACCTGATATAGAGCAAACGTAAATGAAGTAGTAGATCAGGAATTGAAGATGGAGATATACTGGTTTATTTTGTTGGACAAATACCACGACTTTGATAACAAAAATATTGTTTTAGTTTTGTATTATATATCAAGATTACAAGATAAGAAGGGACATTTTACCTCAAATTCTAGGTTTGATACTATACATATGCCTGCAATGTCTTTCCATCTAATACGTATAGTAGCATGGCATTGTGGGTGATGACATCATCTTTCAAAAAGAAAAAAAAGTGATTGCATCTACTTCTGAAAAGAGGAAAGACAGAAGGGAACACAAAAGCAACTTCCATTTTCTCCAATGTGTCTTAAGCTTGGTTATCCTCTCTTTTCTTTTGTTTACTTCTCTCTCTCTCTCTCTCTCTCTCTCTCTCTCTCTCTCTCTCTCTCCCCTTTATTTCGCTATATATTCCAGTTATGTCAAGCCAATATGGCTTACCAGCAAGTTGCAATCCTTTATGACAAAAACACAATTCAAAAGCTCATCATCTGGTATAGATATTTTGTCATGGAATTTTATGGTAACTGTTCAGCACTGAGATGTTTATCATCTGGTAAGCACCGTACAGTGACTGGGTGGAATACTCCATTCTGGACCAAACAAGGCATAAGCAGTGGTCTGCATTGGGGTTGACTTCGAACTGATAACAGTCCAAACTGGCTAGTTTAGGTTGTTTTTAAAACCTTGACACCAATAACCAGTGCCACTTCTAGAATCTTAAACTTTCTAACTATGATGAAAATTTTCTAATTAATTTTGAATTTCTTCAATTCCATTATCCTAATAAGAAATATTCAGTTAATTTTACAGTTTCTTTGAGCCATTTACTCACATTGTTGACATTTTTTTCCTTGTTAATATTAGTATTATTCTTCAATTTGGAAACAAAATGTTGGAATTTTCTTAGTGATTTCCATTTTTTTTATAGTAAATTGATGTGTTTTCCGTGCCAGGTATCCTTGGATGCTGCGAAAGTAGTGAATGTGACTCCTCGTTATGCTCGGCTTCGGGCAGGATCAAATGGGTCAGTAAAGGGACCAATTATTGGATGGGAGAATATTGAACTTATCAGCGATCGGCCTCTTGAAACTATGTTAAATGAGTTCAAGCAACTAAAAGAAGAGTATCCTGATAGAGTCCTTATTGCTTCAATTATGGAGGAATATAATAAAGATGCTTGGCAAGAACTTATTGAGCGAGTGGAAGCAACTGGAGTGGTAATTTTCTTCTTTTCCCTTTTCTGTCTAATGTTTGAATATCTAGAATGAACCAATTTAACTTGTTAATCCTTCTATCAATCAGGATGCCCTTGAAATCAATTTTTCTTGTCCTCATGGGATGCCAGAGCGGAAGATGGGTGCTGCAGTGGGGCAAGACTGTACACTTCTGGAGGAGGTATGTGGATGGATAAATGAAAAAGCAACTGTACCTGTCTGGGCAAAGATGACTCCAAACATAACAGATATTAGTCAGGTCAGCAAGTGCACCGAATTTCAATTGTAATCTGCTCTTGCATTTAGTGTATCGATGTTTAGTTTACTATCTTTTCCTTAATGAAGAGAAATTGCAGATAGCATTCATCAAATATAATTTGATGATGGCAACTGTTTATTCATTATTTTTTACAGCTGTTGACAAATGGCTATTCGATTATAACAATATTAATGATGCTTCTTAATAGGATATTTGGTGTAGATTAATCTAATATTTTATTTCATGCAGGGTTTTGCATTTGTTTAAAGGTATATTTTATTTATTGAATGTCAACTTTTTGGTTAGTTTATGATTGGAAAATAGTTCACAACAAGGACCATGCTGTTGTTAGTACTTTGTTAGTATCTGCATGCTGTATTTCATAAAGCTATTTGAAGTTTGTTCTGAAACCATGTCATCACTTGACAGAACTTTGAAGTAGGATATTTTGTGAGAGTATGGATGTCTAAATAGCAACTGATTTTGTTAAATCACCCAATGTCTCTCAGTCCTGGCTATCCTAGATATTCATGAATATAATTGTGTCATCTGATGTTCATCCAAATTGTCAAATCAAACTAACAACATATTTGATTCATCCAATGCCTCTCGCTTATGGATTTGCATATGACTTACAGTGCCATCTCATACTTATCCATCTAATCAAATTAAACTGTTAACTATAGACCATAGTTTAGATATTAATGTTCCAGTGTCATCTAACGTGAAGTTAAAGAAAAAATCAAAGACAAAAATGCGTTTAATTCCTCCAATTGTTGCAGCAGCCTATGATCTTGGGTACATGTTCCCAGTTTAAATGAAATAGTGAGTTCAAATGTCAGAAGGCTAAGCCATCTTTGTTTCCTTCGTGTAACAGGTTCAAAAAAATAAGAATATTCTGATCCTAGATTTTTTCTTCCTTTTTCCATTGCTTTTATGGTATGCACAAAGTTCACCTTTTCCAAAAGTGCTTCCTTTGGGCTTTGTGTTATCTATTACTAACCTTAAAAATATCTGTTTATGTGAGTGGTATGACTAGCAAGATGAATTTGCTAATATTTGGGCATACACAGGTGAAGGAATCTTACGTAATTGATCTTAAAAGTTACAACTTATGAAGTTCTAAGAAGTTGTCAAAAAATCGAAAACTGAATAGGATCTCCTTTGAATTTGTTAGAAATATTAAGCTCTGAAAGCTTGCCAAATATATATGGCAGTAAAATAGATTTTCTTTCACTTGGAACATGCACATGAAATTTTTTATTCGGGAAAAGGTAAGCACACATAATGAAGATATAAGATTAAAAAAATATCTTTGATGTGTCAGCTTGGTTCTTGCTTCTGTAACATAAGGAAAATTAAACAAGGTCTTCAGTGTGTCAGCTTTGTTCTAGCTAGTCCATGAGCTATAACTGTGAAAGGTATCTTTGTTGTGCTACTATGATCTCTGGAAGCGTACTTTCGTCTGAAAGTTGCTTTTGTGAATTCCTGTTTAAATGGTTCAGATGTTTCTCCAAATTGACAAAAGTTACTATATATTTACTTTTTTGGCCTAGTAATTTCAACAACTTGTATGTTACCTTCTGCAGCCAGCTAGGGTAGCTTTGAAATCAGGATGCGAAGGTGTTTCTGCAATTAACACAATAATGAGCGTGATGGGGATTGATCTCAATACATTACGTCCTGAACCCTGTGTCGAGGGGTTAGTTAATAGCCACTTAACTGGACAAATCAGAGCCTCACTTGATGTTATTAATAGCTTCATATTTTCTTTTTCTTTGTCTCTTTCCTTTTGCTCTGTACAGTTACTCCACGCCTGGTGGCTACTCTGCAAGGGCTGTCCATCCTATTGCACTTGGAAAAGTTATGCAGATTGCAAAAATGATGACAACAGAGTTTGGTAATACAGATTGTTCACTTTCTGGGATCGGAGGAGTTGAGACCGGTAGTGATGCTGCTGAATTTATTCTTCTTGGAGCAAATACTGTTCAGGTTAGCATTTAAAGAAATATTTTGTTGTGTATGCCATTAACTTACTTCATTTGCCCACAAGTTAATTTGAATAGCTCAATAAGGTTCTATTTAGACTTAAGATCTCGCATGATGTTCTCTTTTTGTAGTTGGATATATACCCCTGTATATCTTCATTTTATTGCTGCTAAGCAGCATCCTTGAAATGAGTCCCTTGAGGACACTTTTCTTTGGTCTATGCAAATATTGGTCCTAATATGTGAGAAGCTATGTGCTTCCTGTAGCTTTAAATTCTAATTAACAAGAAACATCTTTTCTTTTAGAGATAGAAATACAAGGCTGTATATACTAAATGATTCTTGACCTTTATCTACTTTGACTTCCCTATTTTTTTGTAGGTTATTTCAATGCCTTCCTCTTTATGTTCAATAAACACTGGATGCTTCAATATTGGATCATTCATGGAAAGAAGATTAAAATAATATTTATCAAAGTTGCGGAACTTTAGACGATGCAGGAACCCAGTTTTACAATTTAGTTATGTAGGCTTTATATTGAAAACCATACACTTCAATTTTAAATGATCTTGTATGGATTTCACATATGAACTTAATCTATTTACTATTGGGACATCGTTCACCATTGACGGCCTTAGAATAGGTTGTGTGAAACTTATTTAGGAAGCTGTGGAAAAAATTAAAGCATGTATGGATGACAATACCATTTGAATTTGCTAGCTGTCTGTTCAATCAGTACAGGACTAACTCATCCTTCGATGGAAGCTGTCATTTCAGCTTCCTATTTTAGTGTTCTGCTTTACATTACCTGCATGCTGATGGCTTGCTAACCGTTCTGTTCTTTTCATCATAGGTATGCACAGGTGTAATGATGCATGGCTATGGTCTTGTCAACAAGCTTTGTGCTGAGCTGAAGGATTTTATGAGGAAACACAACTTCTCATCCATAGAAGATTTCAGGGGGTATGATCTGTTTTCTTTTATTAGAAGTGACACGATATTAGGAGGAATAAAAGATATTTAAGATTCATAAATTTTTAATGAATGCATACAAGTACAAAGTTTCTTGATTTGTTTTAGTGGAGTCTTCAAACAAGACTAACCATATCAAAAAAGTACAAAGTTCTTGAAATTTCATCTATAATTATAACATTTAATGTGACATTGATTTATATCAGATTTAATCGGATTATTGTATCATTTCAATGTTTTGATTCTTTTATAAGGTAACACATTTATATGTGACAAAATTGCATATGTCCCTCTCAGAATCTGGTCTTTGCAAAGCTTGACCCTTGAGAAGGACAAATAGTCTATAATCTACATTATTTAGCGATAGAGGATATCCAAATTTTTGCTCTGGCAACTATTCAGTTGCACACTTGTTCAGGGATAGAAGATATCTATGTGCACTCATATATTGTATAAGGATATCGATATGCACATTGTATATGTTTTTGCTCTGGAAACTATTACAGTTTCACATTTGTTCAGGGATAGAAGATATCCATGTGCACTCCACTCATATATCGTATAGGGATATTGATATGCACATCGTATATAATGTTTACCTGATGTAAAGATGAGATCAAAATCGAATCATTATACTGTATACTTTTCGTGACTTTGAACCAACCTTCATGAATCCTTACCACATTTCTGTACTATGAAGTTCTTACTTGCAGTTCTCTCTTTATTTCAGTGTCTCCCTTCAGTACTTCACCACCCACACCGATTTGGTGAAGCGGCAGCAGCAGGCGATTAGGCAGAGGAAAGCCGTGAGGAAGGGTTTGCAATCGGATAAAGAGTGGACAGGGGATGGATTTGTGAAGGAGAGCGAAAGCATGGTGTCCAACTAAAAAGCCATGGAAAGTGAAATAAATGTTGGTGAGAAACCAAGGAATTCTCCTTCACGCTCATGGGAAATAACATGTTCTTTTTATCGTATCAAGCCTGTACTCTTTCCCTTTTCATGTTCTATCGTGTTGAAGATGAACAAATTACACATGTCAAATGAGATGGTGGCATGATTATTAGTATGTGTTATTTCATTTTACATCAATGTAGAAAACACATCAAAAAGTGGCAAAATTATGTTTTGTCTCATTATTGGGTACTTAGCATCAATTGTATAAAAGAGCTTATTGTTACTGTAAAGTTTCTTGTTTGCGATCTATATATCGATCTTGTTATGCTCATGAAAAAAATGGCAGACGGTGGGGAAAGAAATCACAAACCACAAAATGAAGATCTTTTTTACCCTATTATACGAAGAAAGGCGACATTAAAAGCTCTTGTTTCAATCTCAGACCACATGATTGCTCCAGCGAGATCGAAACAACCATTCGCATGAGCATGTCCTGTAGAAGGATCGAAGTCCTTCGAACGTTCACATGGGAAGGCAAGTGTTACTTCCAAACTTGCAATCCAAAGCGACAGGTGATAGATAGTGACGTGCGAAAGTGATTGTTGTGCGCTGGTGAGGAGCTGAATCCATCGTATGTTAATTAATGGTCACAGTTTACACATGAAAAGTTCTTCCTGACCTCTTTCGGATGTTGTGCGGCCAATCTGCACATCCGGTCGTTGACACCGAAGCTTCTGTGAGTTGTACGCTCTCCGTGTGGATTCTCACCCGAATCCACACTTCCCCGAGACTGGAAGACTTGATGGCTTTGACCACCGGTTAAGTCAGACGTTGGCAAGATTGGGAAGTTGTCATGCATCATGTGGAACATTCTGACACATCACATCACAAGATTGGGAAGTCATGTCATTTGATTCATCTCAAAGTGTGTTTCGAGAAAGCTCACTATAATTTCAATGATATATATATATATACCATTTTGGAAGGTCATTACGTCTTATAACATCACCTATCGACTAGTGGCATGAATGCTCCCAAGAGACTTTAAGGTTCTAAAAATAAAATTTAAAATTCCACTAGTTCAAGAAGGGATTTGCCGATCATGGTTCTAAACATCATCACATATTTTGCACTGGAACTCTGGGATTTGTACTTACTGAATCTTTGATCTTAAATTTCCACTAGTTCAAGAAATTTACTAGATATTTCGATATCTAGCGACAGAGATGCCAAGTTCACATCCTGGAAGATAATTACTGTCAGGATATCTCTAAATTAGATTCAAAATAACAAGATTACAAATGGATTTACCATAACTCACAAGGTTTATTTGTTTAGCGGTCCACCACATTATGTAGCTAATGTCAACTTCAGCATAATGTACACATAATTACTGTCAGCATAATGTCAACCACAAGAGTCGTTTTTCATCCTATAGTTTCACCTCCTCAAAGCAAAACTACAAAAAAGTTACAAGAATCAAAATGGCACAGGGCACTAATGATCTCAACTATGTGACTTTGATTGTTATGCTCTTCCTAGTATCACTACTTAAGCTTAATTGCTCATCCCGAGCAAAAGCAAACTCCACTTGCACTTCAATTCTCATCTGCATTGTTAAATCAGGTAGTGTCAATGTCTGGAATCTTACAGTGCGTCAAAGAACCCCAGCTTGAAGTGGTTCCATGGGAAAATTGTTGGGAACTTTAACCACAATCCTTATGTACATGAACCTGCTTGGTTACTCAATTGGAGCTCCATTTTTATGTTCATTGCTGCTAACTCTGCTGCCAAATACTTGAAGACATAAGGCATTGCCACAGTCTCCATCCCTTTGCCTGTTTTGCAAGATTGGCATATATAGTTCTTGGGAGTTCTTGCCGGCGGCAGACCATGGATTTCACGCACTGCTCTCTTCTGAGGTTGTATTGCAGTGGCCGTCAGTACACTTCCGCAGTAGGAGCATACATCTGCTATGTGGTAGTCGGAGCATGAATGAAGCCTATCGTGTAAGAGGTAGGCAGCTCCATGAGCAAGAACAGCATCTCGTTCCATTTCTCCAAAACGAATACCTCCACCTCGTTTCCTTCCTCCTATTGGTTGCCGGGTGATCTGGTCCACAGTTCCAGTCGAGCGGACCTGAATACATAAATGCAGACTATTTGAGAGTACCACATGCAAGTTCAACAATGCTGCAAAACGGGAGTAATCAAGAAATACCGAAGAACATAGGTAATTAAGACTACTCATCTAGAAAACTGAATTTTCATCAGCATATATGTAGATCACATCAAAGATTAAGTTATGCTGTTTCAAAATGTAAAGCCTATTGAGTGAGAAGCAATGCAGCTGATATTTCACAAAATATTAAAAGTCGACAAACCAGACTAGCAGGCACTATGATTGCAAATGATCCACCAAACAAGTTTCGCTAAATCTTGTATAACATCTTGGCTCATGATATATCTCAGGATAGGCATGCCACCCAATGTTATTTGTGTGATCTAATCCATTGTTGGAAAACAATCCTGAACTTGCCCTATCATATCTGTTTCCGGTATATGAAATAGTAGACTTGACTAACTCAATTCTTATGAAATCTCGAATCAGATCATTTGTTCTTACCTCAACAAAGGAAGCGTGAACCTCTTCCAGGGAACCTTTTTGTTCTCGATCCCAATTCAATACTAAGCAAAAGTCTGAACTAATTGAATACTTGCGTGAGAAGTTCCCCATGTCCTACTAATTCATTGGATACATACAAGCAACTATACTGTGCAGAACTCAATTTTTTAACTGATGACGCTGACTACAAAATTCCACTCTTCATTATAGAAATGAAAATAATAAGACACAATCTTCAGGTTATTTTTTGTTTTGCAAACAATGGCATTATCTATTCTCTAACAAGCCAATTCAATATAATTAACAAAAAAAATTCAGTATGAGAACTCTTGAAAGCAACTTAATTGTTTTAGCTGAAACTTGTGCCCTAACAAGCATTAGGAGTCTAGAACTAAATATATATTTACCCACATGAAGCACAAATTTTGGTAAAAGAATGAATATGATAAATGGTTGCAGGAATTTGAAAAAGGAATAAAAACGTTATATTTATTTCAACTTCAAATGTTTCATTACGAGAACTCTTGAAAGCAACTTTTTTTTTTAGCTGAAAAATTGAGCCCTAACAAGCATTAGAAATTTAAAACTTGAATATATAACTTATTAGTTCTAAATGTGGTCACTTCTGGCCACACATTGACCGATATATAATTTCTCGAATCACACTCGATCGATTTGAGTCCAACTCAATTCCGAATTGGAATTGGGCATGTTTGAGAACAGTGATTTAAAAAGCGCTAGGCGCCAAAAGGCGCCAAGGTCCAAAAACGCCCGAGGCGCTAGGCGCTCGCCCGAGCGAAGCGAGGCGCTAAAATATAAAAATATAAAATATAATTAATAAATATAATTATTTAAAATTTTAAATAAAAATATAAAAATATATAATATAATTAATAAATATAATCACATTAACAGTATAAATCTGCTGACGGAGAAACGAGGAAGCAGCGACGAGCGACGGCAGCAGTGGCGGCAGCAGCGGCGGCAGCAGCAGCGGCGGCAGCGGCGAGCGGCGGCAGCGGCAGCGGGAAAGGGAGCGGAAGGCGCGAGCAGCGGGAGGCCTCGAGGGAGGCGCGAGCAGCGGGAAGGCTCGCGGGAGGGCTCGCAGGAGGCGAGAGGGCTCGCGGGAGGCGTGAGCAGCGGGAGGGCTCGAGGGAGGCACGAGCAACGGGAAGGCTCGCGGGAGGGCTCGCAGGAGACGCGAGTAGCGAGAGGGCTCGCGGGAGGCGCGAGCAGCAGGAGGGCTCGCAGGAGGCGCGAGCAGCGAGAGGGCTCGCGGGAGGCGCGAGTAGCGGGAGGCGCGAGCAGCGACAGCGGCGAGCAGCGGCAGCGGGAGCAGCGACAGCGAGCGACGAGATCGCGATCGGGATCGGCAGCGGCAGCAGGTTAGGGTTGGGGTTATATCGGTTTAGTTGGTTCGATTGAACCAACTAACAACCGAACCAGGACCGAACCAGACCTAAAATTCTGGTTCGGTTTACCCAGGCGCTCGCCCGAAGCGCCCAACGCCTGGGCTCGGGCGAGCGCCCAGGCGGCGCCTGATTGAAGCGCGCCGCCTGGGACATTAGCGAGGCGCTCGGGCCTCGCCTCGCCTCGCCCGAGCGCCTAGGCGAGCGCCCGAGCGCCTTTTGCAATCACTGTTTGAGAACTATACTTCCGTAATGCATATAATTAACAAATTCCACTATGCCGAGGAATGATCAGGTCAAGTTTTAGATGTGTTAGTAAATATCATATAGGACTAGTCTTAACCCAGCCTCAGACACTAACAGGTCAAGAATTCTTGGCCAATGCCCAACCCACATAGTCAGTGGATCGGGTTGGTTTAGCTCAGAGCGGTGGGTCAGGACAAGATTTACATTGCTTTTCTAGAAGTTTTACAATCCACAATTCCACATTTATTAGAACCAAAAGAGTGGATTAGAATATTCTAGCTTGCTTTTTATGCTTTTCAGAATTTCTCATGATAAAATGAAGCTAGTACTCTCTAAAGAAGGAAATCCACTCCCCCTAGTGCCAAACACCCAACTTAATGTAGCACAGTCAACCACCAAAATCATTCAAATAGAATAACCCGAATAGGGTGATTTCATGGTGACTGCAGTTTGTCCGAGGCATATCACTCAGCATTTGGTCCAGGTCAAAATTCATTCGTCCAACAGTAAACTGAGATGCAAATTGAGTGATATTGCATGGTTTGGTCCAAGTATGAATGGCCTGGTACTGGTACGATTCTTTTTGCTTTCGACAGCTCTGTTATAGCTCTCTTTTATGTTTTTCTCATTCTTTCTCTCTCATTTACTCTCTCTTTCTCTCGCCCTCATTCACCACCTCCATACAGCATCACTGCTATCTCCTCCGCCATGCCCATATTGCACCGCCTCCTTATCTGTGTCACAACTCCCCTCATACCACTATGCGTCATCATCTTCCTGCACCTCCTCTTCCTTGTCCTCCTCCGTTAATCCTTCTCTCCTCTCTTCCCACCACAAAAATAGTAAGCAAGCGATATTATGCTTCTCAAAAATGATACATGGTCTATCAGAGTATACCTGAATCAAAAGGTAAACTAGTATGATAACATTAACAATCATTTATTCAGCAACCCAAACGACAGCGCAACAGTGGAAATATTGACATGCCTCATGTAACATATGTAGTTGTCATCAAGTTTGCTGATTTCCAGGTAGCAGCAAGAATAAAATTACACAAGGAACATAATTAGCCTACCAATATTTATCGACAGTAAGAACCAGATAGCAATTATATCATGCACAAAATCATCAAATGACAATTATTGATAGGTTTACAGATAACAGAGGATAGGTCACCTGAAATTTATCGGAGACCATGTGTCGAAGTCGTTGGTAATAAACAGGCCCAATAAAGATCTCACAAGTCAACTCTGTACCATAAACTCCACTGTACAGGACCTCTACTCCATGATAGTTAAAACCATAAGAAGTCAGCATTGGACCTAATTCATCAACCACAGAGCTTGATTTGGATGGTTTATCCTCATCTGCATTACAGACTGATCTAGAAAAAGGGGTTGCATCAACAAATTTTCCATGCAGACTTCCTCCCTGCAAAGTTACCCACAGAAAGAAAATGCAGCAACACCAAGGATAGGATAAAACACAGTGGAAAAGCTAACCATGCAAAATAGCAATTAAAATTTACATCATCCATCATGATGAAGATGGAAAGCATAGTTTCTTAAAAGCTTGACTTTGAAACTTTCCTGAGAGGATAAAAAAATGAAAACATGTAGTCCACCAAAATGAATGTAGTGGATGCAATATGAACTCTTAAACTATACAAAAGTAATAAATACAGACCAAAAAGACATGTCCAATACTAATGCCAAAATATATAGGTCTACTACAGAAATATACAGTCCATCTAATCCCATGCTGTCCCATGAAAAACAGTATACAACTTCAATGTACTGTTGTTGTACATCTCACTTCAAGTTAACAATATAGTGCATTGTGAAAATGCATTAACAGTATTATAAATTTAACAATTGTTACATTATGATGGACTAAATAGATATTTTCATTATCCAAAGGGTTAAACTCGCACAACATCTAATGAACTAAAATGGTAGAACTATCATACAGGTGGGGCATCATGTCATATTGAAAGAGATTAAAAAGTCATTCCACTGCAATCAAGTACAAGAATAAGCAATGATCAAAATGACAATACCTTGGCTGCAATAGATTCCAAAAGCATTCCAATAGTCATTCGTGAAGGAAATGCATGAGGATTAATGATTAGATCCGGTCGCATCCCGGTAACCGCAGAAAATGGCATGTCAACATCAGGCCACATCTGAGAGCAGACACCTTTTTGCCCATGTCGGCTGCTAAACTTGTCACCAATAATAGGATATCTGGTGCGCCGGGTACGAATGTTAACCTGGAAAACAAATAATTATACTGCACTCTAAGCTGCTGTTGCTCACCATTTGATGTGTAAGAGCAGTGATTTCGATGTCCAAAATATACTAATGGCATGCAGTCAAATACCTTGGAAACTGTAATCATTCATATTTCATGAAAGCAGAAAGAAGCATTACATTGTGCCCAGAACCAATAACAAAAGTGACAGTTTGTATCTAATGGAGCAACAGGATATCAATATAGGTTTGTTTTATTTTAATTTGTTTCTATTATTTTTGTTTGTTTATTCATCTGCCAATTTTACAGCTAATATTTCTCATTGTTTTGACTTAGAAACAGATTGGTGAGTAATATAATGAACACAGTGATCTTTTGACTATTGAAATGCAGAAATATCTGATGTTGTCATAAGTGAATATCTTTCACATTTATTATTATATAAGTGAATTATAAATAGTGCTAATTACAAGAGTCATGAAGGATATGAAATGTAGCCATCATAACAGTTGATGTTGTTATAAGTGAATATCTTTCACATTTATTATTATATACTGCTAATTACAAGAGTCATAGAGGAGATACTAATCACAACCCAGGATAGCTTTTAGACAAGAAAGATACTTACAGGAGAAGAGTCTCCTTTTTAGGAAAATAAACCAAGGGAAAATCTGCTTTAATATACCTTGATTATTCTTCATGGTCTGCCTACTTAAGCAAAATTCTCATAGACATGTATATTTCATTTTGAAACAGATATTGTTATTGACAATAAAGCAATCAAACTCTCTTGCTGTGTGTCTGAAAGAGAGGAACATTGATACATGGTTTATTTTAGTTAATGACATCCCAATTTAAATTCTTTGTCTGTATCATTTCGACTTCCTACTGATATAGTGATAAGGTCTGTTTTAAGTGCTTATGATAACTGATAACAAGTTACATATGGTTACTGAAGCCATTCTCCTTTTCTCACCTGATCTAAGCCTAGATATTCATATAATCACTAATCCTTTTCTAGCCTAAAAAGAATCAGATCTAGCTCTGCTTTTATCACCTCTTGTCAACCCTGACATTAATAATTTATAAGCAAATTCACAAAAGAAGCATGTGCTTAAATGCCTAAGAATTGATTTTCTCATCAGAAAATCAATTCCTGATGTTTTAAGGCATCATATGAAACATAAAGAAACTGACAGAAGTTATGGAAGATGAACATAACTGATCGAGGCATTTAGCATAAACCATTTGCATGTTATTGAAGTCTCTTTTCTGTTTAAAGTTTTACAGATACTCCTTAACAGTATCCAAGCTAGGCCTAAAAATTGTACATCTACCTTTTGCAAGTAATTTTTTGAGCCAGTACCATCAACAGCAACATAGTCAATGATCACATCTTCTGAACCCTTCAGCAAAGTAGGTTTGGTAATACTCGTTAAGGTATTATAAGTGCTATACAATGGCTCACTTGGATGTATGGTCTGCAAAAAAGAAAATATTACTTCCATTTAAAACATTTACAATGGTAATTTGTTGAAAAATGTAACTTAATTGTTGGAAAGGATCACCTGTCCAACATAAGGAAGGCCATCTGAATCAATAGAAGACTTCAATTTCCTGTCATTGCTCCTAGCAAAGATTTCCAAAAGCCGATCTTCCTTTTCATGCTTATTTGCCAAATCAATCGACTCTGTCTGCATAAAGTATAATGATGGTGATACCATATAGGTGAAAATAGGAAAGTATTCATTAATGGCCTGACAAATTATATGATATGAATAAAATGCACAAGCTTTCTTTATCTAATAATCCTCCAAGTGAATTTACCTTTAACTCATTCCAACATGTAACTTCAACACAGACTATCTTAGACCAACTCAAAAAAATACGATTGCATGTCATTGCTTCTTAAAAAAATAAAACCACTCACAATTATTTGCAAGCACATATAATATTGACAAACTGTTAATTAGCCTAACATGAACCTAACAATAGCCAATATGATAAGGTATTAGACTGCATCTTCATATGTAATTAATGAATCATGTGCTAATTTTAACACATCCAGAAGTTTTTAACTAATCAAATTTTCATTTACAATTCATTATACATCTTCAAATATAAGTTGATTCATTTTCAAGGTAAATATAAAAAGGGTTTGGATGGATCCAAACTAGAATGAGTGGTTGGCCCATACCGACTTGTACCAAGCATTGACATGGTATAATATTTAGTCTGATCGAGGACCTACAGTGTACATAAAACTTTTCCCAAAATGGGATATCTAGTGCACTATTCTTAAGGCCCAAAACAATCTCTTTATGGTGCCATATGGATCTAAGCCATTGCATACTCTTCTTTTCTAGAAGCTGAAGTCCCGATCATTCTCTTCAAGGTGTCATGAAAAACCCAAAGCCATCTTCTAGCATTTCTTGTGGGATTGAAGTGGGTAGCTTACACCATGTTGCTACCTAAGACTGGGTTGTTTTCTCTCCTCAAAGGGAGGATAACCGCATCTTAGATGTAAATATCCAAATAATGTGGTACTATTAATAGTCCATAAAGATACACCATGCATATGACGAATTGTAAAGAAGTATGGCCAAAGACATTTTTAGTTAATGAACACAAGATATCTCTGATCCTTACTATTTCAAACAGAAGACTAGTTAATTGGCCAAGCACCCTCCTTCTAAGATGGTGTTAGGTCCCTTTCAAATAATTTCCTCAATTGATCAAGATCATTAACATCCAAAATCGAAGAAGCAATATATACATTGAAAAGAAATGCTAGATAGAGTTGACCAAACAAGTGTCCCATAATGTTGCCACTCAATTAACTTTTAGAAATCCTCCCATAGACAATAGCATTTATGCTGGATAACTTCTACTACTGTTTGCAGATCTTGAAAGTGAAGCAACTAATTATAATGTGTACATGGATTTAATTGTTGTTTCATAGTATACTATATAATATAGTGCAAACCCAAGGGCAAAAGAGTGGAGACTTTCATCAGTGCAGGAGACCTACAATTTGTAAGCCATACAAGAGTAAGTAGAAAGGTTGTTTCTGTGACTTGAACGCTGGTCACCCAAGTCTGAAATGGCTCCGATAAAGGTTATATTTTTTTTTTCCTGTTCTCAGTTCCATCATCACCATTAGCTAATTTCCCCCCTTTTTGTTCTACTCTTTTCAAAGAACAGTGGCATGCCAGTCAGTACGGCATGGATGCACATTTTCACAAACAGTTGCCAACCCTAATGCAACAGAAACTTATATATCCTTGGCATGTTCTTAGCTTCCATCTCTTTGATACTCTGTATGGTTCTACATATGGTTTGAAAAACCACGTGGACCAAAATGAACCAGACAACAAATATTGGCGTTTGCAGTGTCTCAGGTCTGGTCCAGGGGTTTTCAAGGCTGGTTAGTATGCCAGCACGCAATGTATTGGCATGTCGGTATGCAATGATTTAAATAGGCGCTTGGGCCTCGCCCAAGCGCCTCATGCGTAGACTAGGCAGCGTGCTTCAATGAGGTGCTGCCTGGGCGAGCGCTCGATTCAAATAAGGCAACTGAACCATACTTTTAAGTTTGGTTCGGTTCAACAGTAGTTAGTTACGTATTTTCTTACCCTCAAAAGCCACCATTCACGCCCGCACGACCCCAAGCCAACCCTACGCTGCTTCTGCCTCCACTGCCAACGCTTTTTGCCGCTGCCTCCACCATAAACGCAGTAGACCAAGCCCTCCTCTATTGCCGACGGATGGGTCCGATGCCCTAGCAAGAGCCCATAGCTTCCTTCTGTCGTCGCTCCGTGTGCAATTCCTTCCATTGTCGAGGGAGAGGACCGCAGGTTCCTCCACCACCGACGGATGCCCTTTAGAGCTTTCGCCATTACCATTGCTGTCGTTCACAATGCTGCCACGGCTATCTTAAACTAAATATCAGCCGTTGTCAGCTTCTCACCGCTATTGTTGCCACTTTTCACTATCGGTTTCCACTATCAGTGACCCTTTTATCCTCCTCTGTTGTTAATAACAAATATTTTCTCTCCCTCTAACTACTGTTAACAGTAAGTAATATATTGTTAACAGTAGATTTTTAATTTAATATCATATTTTTATTTAAATAATTATATTTATTAATTATATTATATATTTTTATATTTTAATATTTCAAAGCGTCTAGCACCTCAGGCTTTTTGGGACTTTGGCACCTAACGCTTTTTAAATCACTGTCGGTATGTGCCAACCACTCTAGCTAACAACCAGCATGGGGTTCAATAACAAAATTTTATAACATGGTTCTACAAGCATTAAAAATTTCATTCATAATGTATTAGAGATACACCATTTTCATCCTTGCTCACCAACTGCTTTGTGCTTTAGCCTATTTATATTGCTAGAGGGCATAAAAAAAATACCTAATTTGATTATTACAAGCCACATAGTAGAAACAAGAATCTTGATGGGTACGGAATGATGAAAACCATAGTCCCCTCAAAAGAGACTAAGAGGTCCATATAATAAATGGATTTAAAATACATATGATAGATGTCAAATAAGGTCATATAAAACATGTAAGTCAAAAAATTAAAAAAAATGAAGATGAATGAGACTAACCTGATATATGTGCCCACGGCATAGCCCACGATCAACAGATGACTTATTCAAGATCATGGCATCCTCCATGTCATAACTAAAAGAAAGAGGGGAAATAGCTTAAGCACTAACCTACGAATAAACAAAATATAAACATTTATTTAGTTAAAAGCTTTACCCTGTGTAAGCCAGGACAGCAACAATTGCATTTGTGCCTGTTGGGAATTCATCCATGCAGTATTTACTGTATGAAGCAGTCCGAACAATTGGTGATTGAGGAGTCTACAAACAAAATTCCAAGAGAAAAAATAAATGGTGATACATTAAAAATAGAATGAACAAAGGGAAAAGAAGGTATTATCCAATAACTAACAGTTAAAATAAACACATATGATGTTGATACCACAACAAAGTATTGAGTATAGTGTCGTAAGAAATTTAGAAGGCTAAGAAAAAATGACAGATCATCATTATAATTTTTGAACATAATGAATTGCGTGTTCTACTTGAATTTCTCCAATATTCAGAAGCATAGCAAGACTTGCATCTCTGTAATATGCTGCCCATAGAGCACAAGACAAAAAAGGCTCTTACAAAAGTTTTCTTTATTTAATGTTTTGTACCTGTGAGTTTGTGGACAGCTTAATATGCCATTTAACTAGGAGAAAATGGTTTCACAGATACCTTCTACCCTACACACCATGAACTTTTAAGCTACTTCAGTTTATAGCCATATACCCTGATAAGCACCATGCACATAACTCAACCACTATAGAGCAGAGGAATGTGCCATCAAATAAAATTTCTATGGTGTGAAAACAGTGGAACTAGGCTTCAGTCTGCTATGCTTGATATTCTCAAGTATGCTGACCAAAAAGGACAGAACCAATTAGTTCTAACTAGGATTATGGCTCTTAGTGAATAATGCAGTTCCTCTTGTTGTCAGATATAACATCAATTTGAAGTAAAGTTATATGGACAAACCTGAAGATGATATGACTTCAGATCTGCACGATATTGCAGAGCTTGGGCAGAAAAACCCATTGTCTGTTTTGCCATCTGAAAAAGCAAGTACAGGGGACATCAGGGTGAGTCAAAAAACAACTCAATTTAATGATAGCTCACACGTCAGTAACAAGAGGACCTGGCACTGGTACATGTTTCGGGGACTTTGATTATGATCAGACCAGGGTGTAAGATTGGCAACCACACTAAGTATTCCGGTCGGGTGTATTTCCTCATGCGTCGCAGGAAAGAATTCCCTTCTTCCACCATTTCCACCATCAGGACATCTTATTTCCATAAATGCCTATGAATGAATATTATAAATATTTTAGTCCTCATTGTACACATCTAAAATAAAGAGAACATTTTCAGAAATCTACAGAAACAAACAATAACTTAGCTATTTACCTGTTCAAATGGCCCAATAAGTTCAATATTCTTACTTCCATCGGTCACTTGGATAAGATTTATAACCGGCCGGATAAATCTGGATGAATTAGTAAACATATACAAGCCCGGATATGCCCCACCAAAACTTAAAGGTACGTATCCAACCTCCAAATCTTCAGGAATCTGCAATCACCATGATCAAAATATAAAATGATCCAAACAAGCATATAAGTAACAAAGCCAAGAAGACAGACCCCGCAAATGCCAGACAGCTTTAGTCTCCGAATATGTGCAACTGCTTCCTCTATTTTAACAGAAGAAATAGATCCTACAACACATCCATCTAAAAGAACATGAAGAACTTCTGGTGGCCCAGCACGCTCAAGCTTAGGAAGCAATGGTGTCATCCCAATCCCAACCAAAACAGATAATATGGACATTCTTATCTTGAGAAAATCTTTGACTCTTCCTTCTGAATCATAGAAAGATGCAACACCTGAAGCACAATTATAGTGTTAAATTACAACAAAAAATGGTATTTGAAAGATTAATTATGTTTTTTCAAGATCAACACAAATAAAACAGTTAGTGGTAAGAATTTAAATCTAGGTCCAATATTGACTCAGGTAACAAGTCAGACCAGTGTTGTGCCTGTATATACAAACCCATACGTCTTGTATCATGTGGTCCAATACTGATGATCAGACTAGTAAATACCAGTCGGTATAAGTCTATAGACCACTTCAACTGATTTTTTTTTCTTGGTTAGTAGAACAAGCATCAAAATAATGTTAACATGACATCCTACTACTGCTTCAGGTCAGAGCATAAAGAGGAAAATTGAAGGATAGACATCCAGTAGTCTGCTAAAGGATAATTGAGCCACAAACAAATGGTAGATCAAGATACAAATTTGATGCTTAGAAACTTGACATTGTAGAAGACATGTAATGTGGTTTATGTCATGAACTTACGACAAGCACAAGTCATATGGTTTAGCAAACCACAAGGCTCCCCATCAGGTGTATTAACGGGGCAAAGAAAACCCCAAGACCTACAAATTGGACAACAAAATATGACATATATAGAAAACAACTGCAACCATCCAAAGACGAAAAAGTGAGATAACATACTCTGGTAGCAATTTCCGTACACTAGTAGTGCGCATTTTTGCAAAAGAAGCACCTCTATGAACAGAACGAAAATGTGAGAGATATCGAAAGAAGTTGAGTCTCTCTGCCTGAATGCTCATTCCTTCTCTCTACAAATTGAAAACAAGATACCAGTATTTAAGATATAAAAAACCAAACAAAACGTAAAAATTATAGGATTCATCAATTACCCACACAACCAAGATATCCCTGCATAGACAAAATATGTTCACTGCAATTTTTAACATTCACTGTATAAAATAAGCCTAGAAGATCAACAATATAAGCTATTTATTTATTAAAATAACTAATAAAAAAATATAGAGAAAAAAAGAAGATATCCTTCTCTCTACAAATTGAAAACAAGATACCAGTATTTAAGATATAAAAAACCAAACAAAACGTAAAAATTATAGGATTCAACCAAGATATCCCTGCATAGACAAAATATGTTCACTGCAATTTTTAACATTCACTGTATAAAATAAGCCTAGAAGATATCCCTGCATAGACAAAATATGTTCACTGCAATTTTTAACATTCACTGTATAAAATAAGCCTAGAAGATCAACAATATAAGCTATTTATTTATTAAAATAACTAATAAAAAAATATAGAGAAAAAAAGAAGATTTGTATATGATTATTATTGATTTAGAGAAAGCCTACCATAGAATTCCTACATACATATTTATTATTGTGGGTTTTCAAAAAGAATTATGTATCCACTAATTAAATTGATCCTACTAAGAATATGTATGATAATATAACTATTAGTGTTAGAACTATAGGGAGTGTATTTAGTGAGTTTCTATTAGTATAAGATTACATCAAGGATCTGCATTAACTTCTTATCTTTTTACATTAATAATGGATGAATTTATTAATGTATAGGACTCCCTGGTATATGTTATTTGCTGATGATATTGTTTTAGTCAATGAGAGTCTAAACAGATTTGATTCTAAACACGAGTTATTGAGGCAATCTTTAAAAATTAAAGTTATTATTAAACAGAACTAAAACTAAAATGCAATTTTAGTAATACTAGGAAAAAACAAAGACAAAAAGATATAATTAGGTTGGATGGACAAGAAGTTCAATTAGGTAAAAGTCTTGGTATCTTGGATCAATTAGTCAACAAAACAAAGATTGACAAAAATATTATTCATAAAGTTAAAACAGGATGATTAAAAAAATGATGAGATGCATCAGGAGGATCATCAAATACCTTTAAGATTAAAAGAATAATTTTATAAAATAATTGTTAGACCAACATGATTTATAAATTGGAGTGTTGAACAGTTAAGAAATAACATATATAAAAATATGTTGTTGAAATAAGAATATTGAGGTGGATGTGTGAAGTTACTAGAAAAGATAGGAAAAGATATGTTTTTATTCGTGAACAATTACGTTTTGTTTCGATAAGGGATAAAATGAGAGGATCGTTTAGGATGGTATAGACATATGCTTAGGAAATCTATAAATGCAATAGTCAAAAGATATAAAATGATTGGGTGGTCTAATGAGAGAGAGAGGAAGACCTAAAAAGAATTTAATAAAAATTATAAATAAAAATTTGAATACTCTTAACTTAATTAAACATATGACTTTTATCATCTTAATGGCAATAAAAGACTCATATAGTCGATCCGAAATAGTTGAGACTTACGACTTTGTTGTTGTTGTACTACCGAATAAAGTATGTACTAAAAAAAGAAAACATCCAATGAGAAAAAAAATCATTACTAGATGTCAAATACTTCACATTTATTACTATACTAATTAAAAAAGGAAACCTGAACAAGATTAGTTTCTATGTGACTAAACCACATCCCTTGATAATTCTTCTTTTCCCAAATAATTTGACAGTCTTTTAATCTAAACAAACAATTATCAACAGAATAGTATATCAACTCACCACCTTTTATAGTCTATCATAATACCATTTGCATTTGAAAGTGATCTATATGACTGATGACCTCAATGGCTCAACCTATAGAAATTTCTATTTTCTAGAATCAAGATGACACAATTGATGGCACACAGCTCCTAAAAGGTGAAGATGAAAGAGCCATAATGACTTTTTTTTTTGCATAAATGTATGTACTTAGTCTAATGTCCTTAAGATAAAAGCAATGACAAAAAACAAGTCACATGACCACCAGGTCTCATCTCACAATAGAATTTACAATACCAAAATTAACATGAAATGTCAAACAAAACAAGATTTAACATAAAAAATGGTGTTTAGCAATGATGGCCAAAAGTAAGCACCTGAGGCAAATCTAAACCGGATGCTGTATTTAGCCTTCCGATTTTTAACATACTTTCAATAGCCCTGCCAATAGTTGCAGAGCTACGACTAAAGAACTTCTTAACCTGTGTTACTGGTTTGTAAATATAAAATGTTAGCATCAAAGCATAAAGTCTGATCACATAGAGACAGGGCATAAGTTCTACCTAGTCAAAAGCTCTGTGAAGAAAACTGTATCAATATCCTTGCGAAATTTAAATAGTTCAATGAAGCAGACGTATAGAATCTAGAATTAAAGAATGTTGGACATAACATACTGAGAACCAAAAGTCAAAAGATAAAGTCCAGTAAAGCAGATTCAAGAAAATACAAAGGGATCAAGCTCTCAAAATATTTGACTCCAAAACAGAAGGAACAAGAAATTCCAAGGACAAAGCTCAAAAATTTCTACAGTGACAAAGAAATTATTAATATGGTAATTGAAAATTTACAAGAATTATAACACATTTTATTTTATTTTTCATCCTAAAATTGTGCTAATTAAAAATTGGTTTTCTTAGGCAAAGAATAGTTGGCACAAAAAACTCAGAGGACAAACGAATGCAGCCATCTTACAAGAAAAGGTTTAATAACCAATCTGATACCAGTTACAACAACCTATCAAACAAGTTCATTACCTGTGCCAGCAATCAAATTCCTTTTTTTCTTCCTTACTTTTGCTATTTGGATGCGTTTCCTAATTTGAACTAGCATCAAATTGGAGAACTAAGTCCTAAAATATTGAATCATACCATGTCTCTACACTCAGAAAAGCTACTGGCCCACTCAAGTGCCTTGATCTAAAAAAGTTAATTTTTATCATAACCATAGCATTTAAGACCACATAATAAAATCACGAGGATAATATTTCAATTTGAAACAGAATAGTAGATGAAGAGTTAAGAATACTAAACATAATTACTAAATTATATATGATCAAGTACCAAAAATAGAATGGCATTCCTTATAAACCTAAAACCACATTAGTGGCATGGGACTTAAATGGGCCCATATCATGTGATGTTGGTAAAACTGATAGAGTGATAGTATTGTTAAATAGGCCAGGCACAATGGATGAGTCCATATGTAATATTCTCTATTAGATGGTGTATATGGACAAAGCCAGAAATCTCGCTAGAGGCACTAATCTA
This sequence comes from Musa acuminata AAA Group, assembly GCF_036884655.1. Classification (NCBI taxonomy): domain Eukaryota; kingdom Viridiplantae; phylum Streptophyta; class Magnoliopsida; order Zingiberales; family Musaceae; genus Musa; species Musa acuminata. The sequence continues at coordinate 43,488,211 of NC_088356.1, forward strand.
GTTCTGGAACCACCTGCGCAAAACAGAGAATTGACCTATATTAAATTGTAATAGTCAGTACCAGTTTATATTGGACTTATATGTCTTGGTTGATATACCACAGCCTACTTGGATCCAAGAAGTGCCACATAATACGAGTTTTATTAAAAAATTCATTACAATAAACACCATACAAGATGCTCAAACATGCACTCGAACTTGACATGTAATGTGCAACAAACAATGCACTAACCACTAGGATGTCTCAACATAAGCAAACAATGCACTAAACATAATACAAGTCAACATTATGTGGCACATTATGGAAGTTTCTCAAGTCAACATGTGTCATACGTAGGTACCGCTACCATACTAATCCATATATATGAAAAGTATAAATGTGTCTAAAACATAGCAACATTCAAGTGTAAGATCTCTAATTACCGTTCAAGTACATCTGTAACACCTTAACCTATAAGTTACCATGAGAAACTCCTAAACATTTCTTTTGAGGAGCCAAATCTAAGTGTGCAGGTGTACTCTGAGAGAAATGGTAATGACTTGGATACTGTCTCATATGATTACCCATATACAAAGTGAGAGTATTTGAGATAACACAGTTTCCATCGTTCAGAATATCCTTGTGGATTCTGAATGCTCCCTCACCATAACCTCCACCCTAAAAGATCTACGGCCATTATTGCTTCACGAGAAACAACACATTTTGGCTGTTAACCCAACCCCATTTGCATTAGACCGCATGATGGCACACATTTGTTTTTATATCATAACCACTACACCCAAAAATGAAAACATGAAAAAATGTAGATTTTTCCCTCAAAATGAGTTCCCACAAATTTCTTTTTAGAAGTATATAATCACTTATATACAATCTCAAGTCATAGTCCATATTTGATGTGTAAATATTGGGCCACTGGCGTATGCAGAATAGATAAGAATGTCATAATACATGCATGAGTACAACAAGATGACCACCCATGTGCAAAATATTCTGTTTCCGAATGCAAGTTGAACTTGCTGACCAAATAAATGATAAAACATCCAAAAATAACATTATTTAGCATGAATAGGAAAATAAGCATTGTTTCAAATGGCATGAATATTCAAAAAGTATGTTTGTTGGATTATAGTTTACAATGTAAAAGAGGCAAATTGAATAAATCAAAGCAAAATTATGTTTCTAACATACGATTCTTGATATCGATGTTTTTTTCCTTCTTTGCTGTCTCATCAAGAAGTTGACGTTTTGACTTCTTCAACCAATCTTGAAGTCTCTCCTGCACATAATGATTACATAAAGTACTATTTGTACATTCAAAGTACAATTATTGGTAATCCACATGATGTGGCTCAAAAATTAAGTTGTATTATCAGTTACAACTCAACTAGGACATCAATGTCAAACAAATGGAGACATTTATGAAGCAATTAAAAAAAGCTAAATTTTGAAAACAATAGTTTTGTAATCAGTTTCATTGAGACAACCTGTTGTCATTCTACAATCTACAACGAAACAAGAGCTTGTTTGTCTAAGCTAAGACTATATATGTTGCTTTACTGTCAGGTATGCAATACCGTACCGTACCGATATTTCGAGGTTGCCTCGGTATGGTATGGTACGATACCGGTATACCGAGCAATACACCAAGGCGTACCGAGCGGTACACCCTAGTGTACCAAACAATTTTATATATTTTCTTCATTACTATAGCACTGTTACAGTATAACACTGTAGCACTATAGCACTGCTACGGTATAATACTGTAGCACTATAGCGGTACCAGACGATCCGCATACCAGTATGCCATCAGACCGGTACGTATTGCCCGTACTGGGCGGTACCATTCGGTACTGCATACCATGCTTTACTGTATATGTTGCTTTGACGTAGCTCCTATTTAGATGTACAAATTTCTTCCAATTGTTGTCGATGAATTACTATTAAATTGTTACTTGCAACAACTTGCATAAGCACATGTAATCTACCTAGTAATACATGAATCAATCATATGAGACAAAGCTACTCTTTCATCCCATGCTTATGAAGAAAGCCAGTTTTCATTTGGATCTTCCACATGAAGAGTGAATTATATCAGTATCAGCATATAGACCTATCAGTAAACAGCTAAGCATCAGCTAAGTCGAGAAGAAAGTACTAATAAAGTACTAAGTTACTAACTTAATGGCATTTTGCTTGATGAAAAAAGCTCCAACTTAACGGCATCAAGACATGAATAAAGTACTAATAGATGATAATTCACATAGAAACTTAAATCCATAAGCAGCAAACCTTAAGATAAATGGTTATCAAATGCCCAGGCAACAGAATCTCTTGATTTTGCAATGCATCAGGATTATCAGGTGCAGCAGTTTGGTCCACAAGTGCATAAAGTTTCTGCAGCAGAAATCTAAGCAAGCACGGGATTAGGCAAAATACTTGTTCATACTGTTTGGTAAGAAAAATCCAGAACAAGAGGAAGCACACTGGACAATATAGGATGACAGTAAGAGGTATGAACCAACATTAGTAAATTGAACTTGTCATGGTTGCTTGCAAGATGAACAAAGATATAGTCTCTAAGAACAGCTTCTGCGACCTACAGGAAATAGTATAGGCATTTAACCAAATTAGTTTATACTAGCAAGGCCAAAAAATAAAGACAAAAATAAAAGATAACTAGCATAAAGAATGGTGTGGATGGTAGCAATATAGTTGAACTTACAGTTGTATGACTTTCAGTTTCGAATCCATTCATGGCAGGTCGGAAGTACTCTCCTACAAAGAACATGCACAAATTATTTAAAAGCACAAACCTGAACAAATGCTCTAAGAATCAAAGCATACCGATATGCTTTAAGCACTGAGAGCGAGTCCAAAGGGACAAATCTCTGACTTCATCAAGAATTATTTGAGCTCTTTCACCAATAAGTTGAGTGGCAACTGCACCTTTTTCTCTTTGGTATCGATCATTATAACAGCATGTCAAGCTCACAAAGATTTCATGATCATTTGTGTCAATGAGAGCCTGTCAAAAACCAACTTACTATGTTGTAGTGGAACTATTTAAGGAAGCAAAGAAAAAAATGAGAATTTGCATTAAAAAAATGGGGGGATAAAGAAGACAATTTCAATTTAAATCTGGGTTTTTAATTTCGAATGATACTGCCCGTACCGGACGGTACATACCGGATGGTACGTACCGGTCCGCTTGCAGACCAATACACGGACTCTCTGCTACCGGGCAGTATTGTCGATTTGGGCTGTTTCCGCCCCGTTACCACGAGAAATCGAACGATGACGGTCGATTTTGACCATCGCCGCCTACTATGGGGCGATATTAGCCGAGGGAGAAAGAAGGGAGAAGAAAAGGGAGAACCTAGAGATCCGGCGCCACTCTCCCTCGACGATCTCAATCCGTCGTCAGACGCCACAGATGAGATGTCGCCTCCGCCTCGTCTGAGGCGACGAGGCCTCAGTGTCGTCGGTGACTTCTCCTCATCCACGAGAGAAGAAGCCTCGACGATGTTATACGGGCAAGGAAGTTATCGCCGAGGCTTCGCAAGGAGAAGAAACGAGACGTCGTAGCCCTTTTTTTAATTTTTTAACTTATATATATACATACATATATATATATATATACATACATACATATATATATATATACATACATATATATATATATATATGTGTATGTATGTATATATATATCGAGCGATATGCCAAAGCGTATCACTCGATATACTCGTACCATACCAAACCAAGCTAATTTCGATACTTCGGTATAGTACAAAATTGTGAACCTTTCATCTAACAATAAAGTATGAGATAAGGCATAAGCAACAATAAAGTATAAGACAGCAATCACCTTCATGATACACATGGAAATGTCAACTAGCAACACTGTCATACTTGCATGAGAAGTAGGTAGCCAAGAAAAACCAAGATAAAGGGGACTACAACATGTACATGCCCATCCCAACAGACTCTATGAGCACTCAAATGTATTAATTTAATGTATGTTTGAATTTCAATATGATCTAATCAGGGTAGATATTATTCCACCCAGACGAGCCCTGAACTTCAGATGACTTTGCACTTATTAACGAATATGTGTCTAATTATCTGGCTACATAAGATTAGTATCGACATAGTGTTTAATTCATAGAGTTACAATGATAGTTTAACTGATCTATTAAAAAGTAAAACCAAATGAGGGCATTCCTGCAACAGTTATATAAGATCATACTTAAGGATCAGACTGTTCTTTATAAGGATAGTAACAATTTGGTTGTATTTTTCAATGCTTGTCATTGCATTCCTTTTTTTATTTCTTTTTCCTTTTCAAGATACCTAAAGATGCCTCCACAGTCTTGTCGTATCCATATCAGTTGCAATGACCTCCTGATCTGTACTCAAGGTGATGAAAATAAAGCAAAAGCTAAACTCCCTGAATCACTTTCCCTGCTATCACATAAAACTTTCAGAGAAAAACTTCCAACCATTCATTACTTGTAGATAACTCCATCTTTCTTATGTCTTAAAAGTAAATATGTTGAGTTACAAGACAATACAATTTATATATGCGATTAAAGTCTATGGTAGCTCACCTTCAGAACAATCCCAACAGGAAGCAAGAATTCCCTTCCTCTTATCCTAAAATATCAAATAAAATAAATTAGTATCAACAGTCCAAATTTGGGTAAATTAACTTAAACAATTACATATAAATTATTACCAAAATCCAAGTCTTGCACTTCCATTTTCAAGGTAATACAACTTAAGTGTAACAGAAGATTGATCTTCTCGAACACATCTACAAGACATAAGAGTATAGTGAATGATAATTTATATCCTACAAAACCTTGTTCCTCCATAAAAAGAGGATTCCTGCATGCCAAAGATCAATTTCTCATAATACCAAGACCAAAATGGCAACTGTTCACCTTGTTCAATGAGAGTTCAATTTTCAGCAAGCCACAGTGCATGATATTGCAGTGAATGTCAGAAGAACTGAAAGATGTGATTGTGCCTCAAGCAATGATATGAAGATAATAACAACAAACCACTGTTCCCAACTATTTTTTAAACTACAAGGATCATTTGCCACCATTAAACTCCATCAGAGCAAAGCCAAATAAAACAACAATCAACAAATTAGTCCATAACGTTTCTAGCAAAATATATTTTTCAGTTCCTCCACGGCATTTGGTTTCACTGATCAAATAAATAAAACATGTCTTTCAAGCTCATAAATAAATAATTTAATAAATTCAGACCATCTTAAATGATTACACCATTTCATCCAAATATATCTATAATTATTTCCATGAATAAAATTCTTTTTGTTTTATTTTTTCCAGTAATTTCAATTTATTCATGCTGTATCACTATCTCTAGATATGTTGGTTCAGAAAGTTTTCACCATTACAACATTATTAAAACTTAATCAAGCTACACCAAGACCTTAGTTCAAGCCACATCAGTGACTTTATTTATTCTGAACTTCTGCCTATTTCCATACATAAATTATATCACATTCATCACCAGATCAACATAATTTTAAGATATAACTAGTGTTTTTGTAATAGTCTTGCATAATTCCTGATATCAATTTCATGATCAAAATCTAGGTAGTATGCTGCAATCCTTTGTCTTCACAATATCTCGCTTCAATTTGTGTGTAAATTCAAGGTCTCAATTTCATAAACAAATATGAGTTACATTTCCAGTCAATGTTTTCAAGTATCTGTATAACAGGTGGTTTTCAGGTTATTTTCAAGTATGCTATAATAAGTTGGTTCAGAAGTGGCGATAAGAATCAAAGTCTCAAGCAATAATGTTGTCACGCTTTCAATCGCCCAATGATCTCGCCATAAATGTTATCTTCTAAGAGCATGCAAGAAAAGTTATTGTTAAAGAAGATTGATATCTATATTTATTAATGAGAACATAAGAACTTTGCAGAATTTAAATATCATATGAAACAATATACATGAACCAAAAGAATCCTGATCATAAGGATATCAAAAAATGGCAAAATCGTTTAAGAGCACTTGTTACTGATTCAAATAAATTTTGTGGAAAGCATTTGCAGAAGAGCAATGTGAAGATGCATGTGAACACAATGGAATGAAAACCCAAAGTTAGCACCTCATAACGACAGCTTTATCACCGTATCCAGGTCCTCGATTACGAAATGATTTGCGCACCATGCTCATTGGCTGAAACACAAAAGGAACAATCATACATACGCAATCTACAAAAAACAGATACGAGTGCAGAGTAAATCACACAATTCCTAACACACTCATTTTTTTTCTTAATTACAGAAAGAACTTGAAGGATTAGACTGATTCTCATAACATCTAAGAGTTTGTTAACAAATGCCTCACGTAGTTTTGCTTTTGTATGATTAAAAGTCGCACAAGACGCTCCAGTCCATTGCAAATGAAATACCTACGGAGTACCAAAAAACATTTCAGAAATTGTTCAGCAAACAAGAAAAAAAAAACGGATCAAGTGAAGTCATAGCTATTTCACTACAGGAATATGGTAAGATACCAAAGAAAAGATCACATTCTGCTGACCAACAGATCAAATATTAATTGTTAAGTCTGCAAAGCATAATGAAACTAGTGGGCAGTTAATTTCTAAACAAAGTGACTAAGAAAGAAGCATCAAATTTTGATTCTACACATACATTCAGTATCAACATAGAAAGCATTGCTCTACGTGTCAAATCCGACAAAAAGACTACTATGCATAATCTTGGATACCTATAAGCAAGTGGCCTAAAAATTGCTCAAGCCTAGGTTAATGATAATAAACATCAGGGTTTTCAATTTCGATGTGTACCGCCCAATACATATCAGTCCGAGAGGATACCGGTACGCAAACCGCCCTCTACCGGGCAATACCAATATTTTGACTAGCACCGAGACGTACCGACCGGTACCACCCCGGATTTCAATCGTTACTGAGGTGTACCAATCGATACGTCCTAGCATGGTAGGTGAGATATATTTTGAAGTTCTAGGGTGTACTGTCGATACACCCTAAGTGCACATACCGTACCGAGCAGAGCTTGGTATGCCGGTACGAACTGATATTCAAAACCCTAATAAGAATACCCAAAACTATATACTATCACAATCATCCTCCCATGTCCAATATGGGGTTAATTATTCCCTGGTAAAAGATGTGTATCTTATGGTGGTAGATACGCTTTGATATCAATTGTCATGATCCAACTCAATAGAACTACCGACCCAATAATTTGAAGACCCAAGACTGTGTGGAGCCAAAATTGCATAAACCCAACATTAGTAGGCATATCTTGATGTCTATATTATCATAATCTCCCCCACTTTGAGGTGCCACCAACAAAAGCTCATTTATAGAGGATCGCACAGTGTCAGACCATTCAAAAGTTCATAATCACTAAGCAAGAAACTGGAAATCTAACCGCTAGAATTAGAAATTTCAATGATTCAGTGCACATTCCTTTCTCAACACCAAAAGGGTTTCTTAATAAGCCATTTAAGTAACAATGCAATGAAATTATGAAATATACCTACCCACCCATTTCAGTTGCCTCCTCCTTGTGGGCAACCAGTTTTTGTGGGTCAGCACCTCGTAAGTGGCAGAGTTTCGACTGCAATCACAAATACATGTCGATGTAACACTTAATAACATACAAGATCATTTTTTTATAAGATATATTGCCCAAAAATTTAAATAACAGACAGAAAGGCTGACAGAAGTAAACTATGATTAGGGAGAACCTTAATATGGTATTGTAGTCAACTTAGGTATTGTGATTATATAATTAAAATATATACTCATTTTTTTATTTTTTTAATATATCCTCATTTCACTACTTTGATATAGGTATCAATAAAACCTTCAGAGATGAGAAGAGAGATGCAGAATTTCACAACTGATATGACTCTCCAGATGCAACACATCCTGAATCATGCTTCATTTCCTTCTGATTGATTTGAGAATGGACAAAATACATGAATATTACACCAATGTTGTTCATTAAGGATTAAAGCATCAAGTGCAACTTATATATCAATCTTAAGGTATATGAACTTGTATATCATGTTCCAGGTGATGCATATGTGTCAGGTGAAGATAAGTTCTTCGTGCATGGCATGACCAGTACACAATAGCAAGCACACTATAACAAGTGAATGAACAAAATATACCCACTAAAAGTTTCATACAAGCAGTGGTCCCAATATGGGTATTTTAGTGCTTTTTGGTCCTTCCTGCTTATGTATGCTGAAATGCAACAAAACATCCCTATTTCCGCTCAAAGGAATTTTCTCAAAATTGAAGAATTTTAGGCTGCAATAGTCCATAAGTATTAACCTTCATTAGATTCATAATTTCCTCCAATCCACCTCAAGCTAAGTTAACAATATATGTTTTACTGGGTGGACTGAAAAGTCCATAAATTAAATTACAAAACACTAACAATGTAATTTAGTCATTTTTTGTTATCTTTATAGATGTGCAAGACAATTGCTACAGCTGAAAAATCATAACTTCCAATTTATTGACTAGGCTTATATGTGTGTGTACACACAACACGAGGAACCAACGAATCGCCAGTAAATATGAGAATAGCCGTGTCTCAGAGAAAGAAATCATAAATTCCAATTTCTTGACTAAGCTTATATGTGTGCGTGCATGCTATACCAGAAACCAAGGAATTCTCAGTAAATATGAGAATAGCTGTGTCGCAGAGAGAAATTACACCATACCTTTAACATTATTGGCAAATGTCCAAAATTGATGTTTTCTCTGACAACAACTCCTTCGTCATACTGAAAACAGACAAGCGCCCTGAATTCTCCTTTATAAGATATCCTAGCCTGCCTACACTGCTTTCATCCAAGAGGCGGGGATTAACTCACAAATCAATAAAGACACCAACGATCAAATCTTGAACATAAAATCACCCACCTCGTGGGGAAACAAGGGTTCGCTCAGGCGCCCGTCCCTCATCGGAGGAAGTAACTGCGGCTTCTCCAAGGAAAGTATCGAAACACGTCAAGGAAAAACCAATTCATAGAACACGATAATTGGCGAAAATTAACAAGAAACAAGCAAACGAATAAATTGAGGATTTTAGAAAGGATATCTCTGAGCTTGATTCCGGTGTGAGGGTCCGAGATCTCGATGGGCCGTATGGAGAGGAAAGCCTTCTCCAATCCTTCATCGAGAAAGTAATCGAACGACTCGATGTGGGGACGGAAGAGCTCCTGCAGCGCCTGGAAGTCGGACTTCGACGTGGATCCCATGGCCGACACCTACGCTCCCCGCCTCTCTTCTGCGCCAAAATTGGATCTTTATACCAAAGGCGGCTGCCTGCGACAACGGAGGCAGGTTCGTCCAAACCGGAGCTCGACGAGGAAGAGATGGAGAGAGGCGCCGGGGAAGAGGGGTGTGTACATGCAGAGGAAGAGGTTGGGGTTTAGACGGGACTGGCAGCGAGAAAGCCCAACCCTAGCGGGGTTTTATTACCGTTGAAACGGGTTCGGGTTCGGGTTCGGGTTCGGGTTCGGATCCGCGACGAAGGGACACGGTTGACACCTCCGCATGTGAAGCAAAGAAGGATCCGAGAACACGTGGAACCTAATGATTGGATGGCTTAGATCCCTCTCCGCTAGTTATATACAATAGAGTTCAGATTAGGTTTATAATGGATATTAGTACTAATAATTTTCTTATGTTCCTCTGCTTCTCATACTTCTTTTTTTTTCTGTATTTTGCATTGATAATTAATATACATTTTTCTCTTTTTTTCTGTGCAATTGCATAAACTTTGTGTTTTTACATGTTTATTAGTTTGGCTTTTTCCAATATATACAAAAAATGGAGAGTTCTTATTTTCTGATCTTGCATATAAACATTGGAATTTGGCAAGATGACAGAAAATTATTATCTGTTGATTTGGTGCATTAATAGCTACCATTAAAACACTAATATTGAGACATAATGTGCAATTCAAGGCGTTGCCACAACCAGATCACAGAGAAGGAAACTAGCAGAAGAGGTTCTCTTCTGCTGCACATCTTCTACTAGTTTTTACTCAATCTGATCCTTTCCCGCAACCGGAATCAAGCCCAGCGGCGACGGTGAACGCCGGCGGAAGGCAGGCTTCATCTCTACCTCAGCCTGCAGCTGATGCTTGTTGATCTTCTCATGCTCTTGCTTGATCCTCCAGACTTGGATGTGAACTAAGACACGGTGTGCTCGCTGCTCTCCTCTACTCTTCTGATGCACGTTCTCCATTGCTAGAGAAGTGAAACCAAATCCTGACCCTGTTTCTCGAAATCACGTTCCATTTATACCAGAGGGGGTGAGGGGAGGGTATGAAGTTTGAACATGGCTAAGAAGTAGGAAACTTATCGTTTGACCAACACTTATGAAACGTTGGAGACTGGAACATGGTCTTCGTCCATGAACAGTGTTCTAGAACCTCTGTCTTTCTTGGAAAACTAGAACAGCGTATCTACAAGGACAAACATTTGAAGTATACAAGAGAAGAGCTAAGGAGAATTTTATTCTCCCATGCAATAGACAAGTAAATGCACAAACTTGACGTCTAAACCCCTCCAACACATCATCTACATCTTGAAGACTATGATCTGTTCCATATATTACCACGAGTTTGTGCTGCTATTACAAGCTTTGGAATGCCTTCAGGGAGGAATTCCAAGCAGGTTCTGACTTATGTTGGTCAACATGGAGTGTTTGAATTCCAAAAACGCCACCATGGACTGTGGCACTAATGCTTTTGTTTATGGTAGAGAACACTGTTAAGTTCTTGAAACATTTGATACACCAAAGACTCCAATCAGTTGCATGGAAGAAAAGCATACATGTCAATTGTTTTTTACCCCATAAGTTACTAAAAAAGAGCAGAGACAAAGGAAGCTCTGCCTCAAAAGACAAACAAGAACACAGAAGACAACATATGTCATGGATTTCTGACAAACTTTTCACTGATGACAATGATGCAGCAGATTGTAACAACAAGTCTTCAACATAAGCATCCATATTTATCATTTTTAATCTATTGCAAGATCCAAAGAAAAAAAAAAGTATCAGAACTATCAACAACACTCAAACCTGATATAATTGGATCACTTTTCAAGTTGCATCACTTGATGTTTTACAGCATGTCTTATGAGTTGCAGATAGCAGTTCCAAATCACCATGCATCAGATGTTGTTCCACTTCTTGCAGGAACACATCCTCCACAATTGTTGAATTTGGATGAGATAGCAGCCCAAAACGCCATCACTAGATTGTGTTTGATGAGATAAAAATAAATGGCTAGAATATAAAAATAAACTTCTTGGTCTACAAGCATCTACCTAATCTAAATAACATGGATAATTGAAGCATCATATTTTTTTAACACTGTTGATCATGCTCTTATGCTGACTAACACAAGCATATGATGATACATAATTTGACTTTGGCAACAAGTACTGATCCATATCAAAATATCTGTTGTAGCCATAACATTTTGCACATGATCTATCAAACTCATGATATTATTTCTCTGCATTCTCATACTTCTTTTTGTTCCAGAAAGAAGAGAATATGAGAAACAAGAGTGACAACAAAGAACAAAAACAAAAGAAGACCAGAACATCACAACCACAACAGAGACTTCCAAGTCAACTTTCATAAAGCTTGTCTGATGCACACCACCAGCCTCATCTTGTGAACACACACTGTTTCCAGTTTGTCTCCAAGCAGAATCCAATTTGTTGTTCTACAACTGGGTCTCTGAAGCCTATCATCTTTGTCCAAGTTGTGCATTCTATAATGGTTCCCATGTCACTCACAAAAACACAGTGTCAGCAAGAACACACCTAAGTTTTGGCTATGCTTGCATCTTTGTCATTGTTGTTTTTTTCTGTGGATTAGTTGGTACTTGGGCCATTCATCATTTAACATCATATTTAAGTGGTTTAGTCTATGCATAGGTGATTCACTACATATTATTTGACCTTCCAAAGTCATCATGATTGAATGATTGTGCATGGCCTTCATAAGTACTTGGATTCTCCAAAATGCAAATGGAAATATATGTTGGCACAAAGTACATTATACCAGAGCTTATCAATTACAGAACAACTGCCTAGGAATGTATTGACTAATTAGGATCAATAATTAGCCAGAATTATGTTCCAAGATTTCAAATTAGGATATACTCTTATATGCTAATAAAGCTTTAATTACTAAAATCCTTATAGGAGCAAAGATTAGATGAAGATGACCTTAAGTCAATCTACATTACTGATGTGAATTTGACTGGATGGATGGTCAGGATCAGCTGAGAGCAGGGATGCGCCCCATGCTCCCAGACCAGTGAAGTTTTGAGGATGCCAATATGTGCTTCCTCCTCAGTCCACCACTCCTACCTTCTCTCTCAGAGAACATTCACCTCGCTGTTGTTCTTGTTCTCAGAACCACATCCCAACCCATCTCATTCCCTCTCTCACCTCTCTTCATATATAACCCCACTATGGCCTTTCTTCTCTCTTCACCCTTCCCCTTCATACACTTTCTCTCACTCCTTTGCATAAGAACATTTGGACTAACGAGAAGACACACACACATAGAAAGCGATGTCTGAACTCTTGCTCCTCCTTGTATTCTCTTCTCTTGCGTCCCTGACGACGTCGGTCGCCGACGACTACACTGGCTTCGTCTATGCCGGGTGCTCGCAGCTCAAGTACACCCCCGACTCGCCCTACCAACTCAACGTCGAGTCCCTACTGTCTTCCATCGCCAACGCCGCCACCTTCTCCTCCTACGCCAACTACACCTCCGCCTCAGCCGCCGCCTCCTCCCCGGTCTACGGCCTCTTCCAGTGCCGCGGTGACCTCTCTTCCTCCGACTGCAATTCCTGCGTCCGCTTCGCGCTGTCCCAGCTCTCCGCCTTCTGCCCCTTCACCGCCGGCGCCGCCGTCCAGCTCAACGGATGCTTCCTCCGCTACGGCAACGATTCCTTCGTCGGCAAGCCCGACACCAGCGTCCTCAGCAAGAATTGCGGGCCTGTCGCCGGCGGCGGAGGGTACAACTCGGACGTGCTCGGCATGCGCGACGCAGCGCTCGCCAGCCTGGCGTCGGGCTTCACCGGTGGGAGCTACAGGGTCGGCGCCGCCGGCTCCGTACAGGCGATGGCGCAGTGCGTCGGCGACCAGGGCGCGAAGCAGTGCAACGACTGCGTGGCGGCTGCGGTGGCGCAGCTCAAGGCCGCCTGTCCGTTCGCCGTCGCCGGCGATGCTTACCTCGGCAAGTGCTACGCCAAATACTGGTCCAGTGGAGTCTACCATTCCGATACTAACGATCATGGTAACCGCTCCTTCCTCTGATCACCGACGGTGCTCCTACTCTCTGCTTTCTTGTGCTGTTTTTGGAATTTAGTCTACTAAATTATATACTTGTAATGGTCTTTTGATGTGATATTGTGATGAAAATTGACCATAAATCTGCTTGTTTGGTATAGTTTGTGACTTAAGCTTATCAACTTTTGTTGCATATTCTCTGTCTTGCTTGTAGTTATTGTAATTAGTTTTTGGTTAGTATTTTTTATGTAGCAATGAGATCATACTATGACCATCTTCTTCCATAAAATGGTTCTATTTTCACTAGCAAACATCCTAGTGGAGAATCCATGATCTTGTGTTCTATCAATAATTTGCTTGGAGGGTTCAAATTGATCCATCACAATTAATAAGTAGGCCAGCAAGTAACATGTGTGCTATACAGATGCATCTTAGTTATCTACTCTTGATTTAGTCATTAGATTGTATATATTGATTTAGTTATACTTGGTGGAAATTAATTAAGTCTTCATCAATTTATGCAACTGCAGTATTCATTGCTCTCTTTGATAGGACAGTGTTTGCCACTCTAAGTAGACCTCATGCCTTCCAAAAGGGAAGTTGGACCATAGATTGGCATCCTCTGACAAATCAACTTCAGATCACATCATCATTCAATTATTGAAGTCCTTTGAAGGAGTCTCTACTAATTGTATAGAGTTCTATTAACTTCATTAACATTAATTTGTCCATTGATTCTCTCATTTCAGAGTTTACACACTGTGCATCCTAACATGATTTGCCCTGAGTTGGTGTTTCATTTGTTCAAAGTTAGACTGATGAACCATAAAAGTTGGTTGGTAGCAGTTTGATCAATTCAAAGCATGGATGGGTCCACACAAGAGTTTCTACATTGGAAGACCACACATTTGTTCTAATCTAATCCCTTTCTCCCTCTACATATCAAGGATTTGTAGCCCCTGCTCCACCTTTATAAATCCTAACAGTGACAATGTTTCTGCAATAATTCATTATATTGCTGGACATTGCTGGTTTAGTGGCCACGAAAACCATATTTCTGTAAATTTTAGTCTCTGAAACTTCTGAATGGAGGTTTTAGAACCATCCAAATTTATCTTGAAATGGTAGGAATCCTTGTTTAAGATTCTAATTCAACTCTATCTCTATATAAAACATACTATAGCTTACATATAATGACAACAAAAGATAAAGAGCAAGATAAAACATCAAAAAAAGAAGGCTTTATTGCACAAGTGTACATAAAAGTTACTTGATAAAAACAATAAATGAGTACAGCCAAAATTTAGTATTGTTGAAATTTGTGTATCTTAAGATCTTAAAATTTGGAGTTGAAAAATTAAATAAGTATGTTACAAATTGAATGAGGTATATCATCTTTTATCTGTTACCTTCACAATGTCTCCTGGAAACCTTTTCCAAATAGTTTCTCATTTCCAATGCAATTAACCTTTTCTTCAGGTGATCAGGTTGGGAAAACAGTGGCAATCATCATTGGGCTCATTGTAGTAGTTGCACTCATAATAATCTTGGCTGCCTTCCTCAAAAAAGTTGGAAATTCTGGTCACTCTCATCCTCCTGCTCAATCTGATCTATATATGCATCTTGTATCCATATTATCATCCAGTTCAAATCCCCTAACATATGTTGTTTTGGTCCATTTGCAGGTAAAGACTAAGTTGAAGTGGAGGTAATTGCTTTTGGCACCTTTCTCCAAGTTTTACCTTCTTTATTTTGATGTTTCTTTTCAGTAAATAATGTTGGGTTTCCTTGAATGAGTAAAGTTGACAAAACAGATAGAAGGAGAAGATTCCATGTGCAAATAATCTACATTGTAGTTTGCATTTTCTAGTGAGTTATTCTTATCTATGAGGTGGATCTTTTCTTGAGCATGTTGTTCTTGTCTCTTGAGTTGGTGGTATGTGGTCTGTGATAGAGATCAGGGTATCATGGTAGGTGACACAGATTCATGTTCTTGGGATTGCTTGAATCTTAATCAAAGTAAATGGGATATCCTTTTGCTTACCAACTCAATCATTTCAACCAACTCAACTCAATTGGCTGTTGATTGGGGTTGATTAATGCAAAGATTGCTTATATAAGAATTCTTTTCTATTCATACATTAGGAGTTACTACTGATCAACCTCTGTTTTATCAGTATTCATAATTTGTTATTGTCATTTTTAATAGTATACAAATATTTGAAGAAGTCTTTTTTACCTATGTAATGTATTCGACAAACCGTCATATCAATTTTCAATTAAGAAATAAAAATTCCAATAATGAAGATTTGATCTAATTAATAAAAAAAGTAGTCTACTGAAAGAATAGAAAGATTTTTTAACCTTAAATTATATCTTTAAATCAAAAAATATAATATTATATTCCATATGTTTGGTTAAGATCAAGTGTGATATTATGATATAGCTTGTGAATTTCTTTGTGTCCATCAAATTAAGATTTATACCGATCGATCATAATTAACTAAATTTATTTCTCTAATCCATAAACTAAGCGGAGATATTTGTTATGATATATTTTAAAATTGGGCATTATATTTTCATCATTTTTTTTAATAATTTTTCTTCGATACTTAAGTTAGCGAAAGGAGGGCTTTAAAGAATTAAAACCGCTAGAGCACTATAAAATAGGCTATAGATTTTTTCTTTATATATGAGTTAAAAAGGGTATGCATTGTTAACGACATAATGGCCTCCTTGCTGAGTGCATTAAAAGAATCCCATATATATACATATATTTATGTATTTATTGGTGAATGATGTTTTTGCTTACTGCTCACACACACACACACTCTCTCTCTCTCTCTCTCTCTCTTTCACAGACACAACCAAGCATGCACGCGAATGCACATAAACAACATGAAAGCTAAGTTAAAGTTTGATCTGCTGGCCAACAAATTGAACTGTTGATGGGACCTGATTAATGCATTCATGAAATCCCACCAACATCTTCCGGCTATAGTATTTACAGCTAACGTGGTGGGTGCTGCTGCCAGTACTGGTTAGCCCTATCTTCCTACCTTCAATTAGAACCGAAAAGAAGTGCATGGGTCGTCATCTCACTGTCGAACGAATCCTGTACAAATCGAATCAGTAAGCCTGATCAATAATGTTAAGAGAACTAGTTGCAGATGACTACTGAACTGCTTGTCTTGGGTGCAAATCCACATGCATTTACTTCTTGATCATTTAGACTTTTCTCCTTGACCTTGTCTCTCCTCCTCCTGCACTTGTTTCTCCAGTTCATGTGGAGGACAAGAGGAGAGATTTATGTAGAGTCCAAGAGGTGGCATCTCAATCTCAAGTTCATGGCTGGAGTTGGTTCTGCTGTCAACTTAAAGGAGATCATGGACAACATGAATGGTAGGAACAACAAGATATAGAGAGGCTAATGTGGGTGGGTGTGCAGATAACTCCTCACCACAGCAATAATCCACTAAAATAAAACATATATAGAGTTGTGTTTGGCAGCAAGAGTATAGCTGGTACTCAGCACAGAAAAGAATAAGGAAACTTTCATTGATTTTGTGGCTCAGGACTTGACATATTTCTATCATCTGACAAAGAAATTGAAGCTTAACATAATGAAGACATAAACTTGGATGGAACATAAGCTAGAGAACTTTAAGTGTAAAAAATGGTTGGATATATTAGACATTGTCTTTCTAGTGTTAGTTTCATTAACAAGGTTATGAATTTGTTGCATCAACATCTAGCTAGGGAGACAATGAACACAGAAAATAGACTTAATTGCACATATCTTACAAAAGTTGTATTCTTCTATGTCTTTGTGGCTTACAATCTACTTTTCATGGACTTTCATCTTTTTTTTTTCTTCATATTTAAAATTATCATAACAAATAAATTGAGGGATGAAAGCTTAATCTTGTCTCTATAAAATCCAATAGCTATCAAAAAATGGCTTGAATATAAATATATATAACTAGCATATCCCATATATGACACTTAATAAAGGCTTTTGGATGTTAATTAGACTCCAAATAGGACTCTAATGGTCTCCTAAAGTTGCCTTAAAAATTAGTGATGAAGATATATCTTAACCAAGATGTCTCTTGGGCTTAATTTGGATCATAGCTTAGACATGAATCTCTTGGGCTTAGGAAGTAATATTTTAGTTATCTATATCAAATATATAAAACAAATCTTCATTGCAAATACACTATTTTACTAAAAGAACTCTCCTATATTTTCAATATTTTTTAATTAACTATAATGTTTGAAGGACTGACTTATTAGGTGTAGTAAGTTGACTTGTGAAAGAATGAATTTGCATCAAAGTAGTTCTCATCCATCAAGTTCACCTTGTCCCCATGATGATGATCCAAATCCTTGAGAAATATTTATTAGGTATAGTAACTTGATACTGGCTTTGACTTAGAGATACGACTTGAGACCTTATTCATACAAATAATTTAAACCGTATCTATGAGCTTTCCTTATAATTAAATAGAATAAATATCTTCTAAACCTTAGATACTAGAAAAGTAAATCTACTAATGATGATGATGATTGTAGATACCTCAAAGGTTAAAGGTTTAGACCAACCATTATGACTTGCATCAATCCTGCAATGCAAGAAACTATCATGCAGTAAAAAAAATCATATGGCGAAGCCCCTAACACTGCCTTGTTCAATGAACTCAAACTTGTCTTTTATACACAAATTCTTGTAATCTCTCTCTCTCTCTCTCTCTCTCTCTCGGGCAATTTTAGGTGTCTCTATTCTAATGTCAATTCATGCAGGCTCACCACTACATATGGTAGACTATTTCTCTGTTATTATTCTTAAGAAACATGTCCACCATAATTGTTATAAAGAAATTTTCTTCTTCCAAGTATCTCTCCATATCCATCCAGCCATGCCAATCTGCCAAAAGTTAAGAAGCTTTCTCCACCGTCTCCTATCATGCTCATTGCATGCACTTTCGGCAAAAGCAAAAAGTGCAAAAGGAAGATGAAGAAAAGGCTCTCTTTATGTGACCAAAAAGAAGAACAAGGATGATTTCTTGATGCAGTTTGAAGTCCTGAAGATTTATCTCCATGATTTAAGGAACAATAGTCACTACTTTGTTCAGTAAAATGTGAATTATCATCCAATTTAAGTTGTATTTGGATCAACATTTTGACCTGATAACTCAAATATCGACCCATTCCCATTTTTCTACGGACAATGAACCTAATATGTTTTAGTCAATCGAATTATGCAAATTGATATAATATATCGATTTTGTGAGATAATATATTCATCAGTATATACATTTCAAACTTATATAAAATTTTATTTTAAAATTTACTAGAAATTATTTTTTTTCTTTTTAAAATTAATAGGATTCTAATAACATTAAGCGGAATTCAATATTCAATATTAAAATCTCCACAATAATAACAATTTTTAATTTCGATATATATTTGTAAATTTTTTGATAAGTTATGTTGATGCTTATCAGCTAAATCTAAAAATTTCTGATGAAATAATTTTTTTTTGTAATTATAAATAAGCACAAGTAAAAGAAAACAAAATGAAATAATATATTAAAATCCCAATTGATTGCTCCTCGGAATCTCTTTCTACCCCTAACTTCCCGGGGAACGCGGGCCGGCCACTGGGACCCACCTGAAAAGCCTTCATAGTACCAATCACAAAGTAGGTTCGTCGATGGGTAATCGATGATGTGGTACGAAATATATCTGCCGCCCGCGACACCCAGAACCACATCCCACGTCTTCCAAGCCTAGCCAAGCCTGACACGTGTCAAACTCAGGATAAGTCCTCCGAGGCGTTCCCTGGAATCGACGGCCTGATCTTACCGATAGGAAAGCGCGGGACTTACGTGGACCGTCTGGCCGGGTCCCGCACAATGGAACCTCTCCCGACCAATTAATTCAAATTAATTCCTTGTTTTAGCTTCCTATGCCCTTTCTTCTGTGTTCCTCTTATTTAATGTAAGATGCCGGCCCTTAACTCGCTCGCCTGCTTCCGACGGAGCATAGAAGTCGTCGTCGAGTTCGAGGAGGAGAAGGGGAGAGACTACTTTATGGCTTGATGAGCTTCAATAGACTTGACCATCCAATGATGGCGTCCGGTCGCCGCACGATGGGCTCGCTGTTGCGTCTCTTCCTTTTCTTCTCTTTCTTCTGCTCGTTGTTCGGCGGCGGAGCGCCCGACGATCTCGCCTCCGACCGCGCCGCGCTCATCGCCTTCTCCGCGGCCGTCTCCGGTGTCACGCGGCGGTGGAACGTCTCCGACCCCTCGCCGTGCGCCTGGTACGGCGTCACCTGCGCCTCCAACCGCGTCACGGAACTCCGCCTCCCCGGTTCGTACCTCCTCGGTCGGATCCCGTCTGGCACCCTCGCCAATCTAACCGCGCTCCGCGCGCTCAGCCTCCGCTACAACCTCCTCTCCGGCAGCCTCCCACCGGACTTCGCCGCCCTCGCCAACCTCCGATATCTCTACCTGCAGAACAACCGCCTCTCCGGCGGTATCCCCGCCTCCGTATTCTCTCTCCGCCAGCTCGTCCGCCTGAACCTCGCGGGTAATTCCCTCGACGGAGGAATCCCTGTGGCTTTCAACAACCTCACTGGCCTTTCGACGCTGCTCCTCGACCACAACCAGCTCTCCGGCGCGATCCCCGAACTCCGGCTTCTGGGTCTCCTCCGGTTCAGTGTGTCCTTCAACCAGCTCAACGGGTCCATCCCCGCAAGGCTCCGCGGTTTGCCCGCGAGCTCCTTCGAAGGAAACTCCCTCTGTGGTCGGCCCCTCGCCCCCTGTCTCGGCGAGGGTTCGCCCTCGCCGGCGCCGTCCCCGTGGATCGCCAGCAACAATGTCGATAGCGGCGGGAAAAAGAAGCTCTCCGCCGGCGCGATCGCGGGTATCGCCATTGGCTCCGCCATCGGCTTCTTGGTTCTCGTCCTCCTCCTGGTCCTCTGCTGCCGAAAGCGGGAAAAGGACGAGGCTGGACCAAAGGCGGGGGAAATGATGCAGCCAGAGGCGGAGATGGCTTTGAGGGGCAAGCGAGAGGCGGCGGATAATGTGGCTGGGCCACCTCAGGTGGCGGCCTTACCTGCGGCGGTGGCTGGAGGGGCGAGTGGGAGCGCTCGGAAGCTGGTGTTCATCGGGAAGGTTCAGGGGATATACGACCTGGATGACCTGCTGCGGGCATCGGCGGAGGTGCTCGGGAAAGGGACGGCCGGGACGACATACAAGGCGATGCTGGAGATGGGGATGGTGGTAACAGTAAAGCGCCTCAGGGACGTCAACGTCCCTGAGAAGGAGTTCCGCGAGAGGATGGAGGCCATCGGCGCCATGGACCACCCCAACTTGGTGGCCCTCCAAGCTTACTACCACAGCAAGGATGAGAAGCTTTTGGTCCATGAACTCGTGCCAAACGGAAGCCTCTCCTCCATCCTTCACGGTGAGCCCTTTCTTCTTCCTGGGTATTGCATTGCATGTCCTCGAACAGTGTCGGTGTTCCTTATACCGAATTCTTCTAATGTGTTCGAAGAATTGTCAAGCTAAGTACTCATGCTCTCAATTCATCTTCCATGGCAGGAAGTAAAGTATCGGGTCGCACCCCTCTCGACTGGGAGACGAGGCTGGAGATTGCTCTTGGAGCAGCACGGGGCATCGAGTTCATACACCTGCAGGGCTCTGGTCTCACTCATGGCAACATTAAGTCCTCCAACATCATTCTCTCGAAATCGAACGAGGCTCGCGTCTCCGACTTCGGCTTGAGCAGCCTGGGCTCCACCCCGATGCCCAATCAACGCGCCGCCAGCTACCGCGCCCCGGAGGTCACGGACGTCCGGAAGGTCTCCCAAAAGGCCGATGTTTACAGCTTCGGCGTGCTTCTCATGGAGCTGCTCACAGGCAAGCCTCCGACGCAGGCGCTCCACAACGAGGACGGCGTCGACCTGCCCAGGTGGGTCCAATCGGTCGTCAGGGAGAAATGGAGCTCAGAGGTATTTGACCATGAACTGCTGAGGCATCAGAACGTGGAGGAGGAAATGATGCAGCTGCTGCAGCTGGCCATTGACTGTGCTGTGCAGTTCCCAGAAAACCGGCCATCGATGTCGGAGGTCGTAGCTCGGATCGAAGGGATCCGCAGCAATTCTAGCATGACAAATCAGCAGCAAGGGGGCACCGCCTTTGGCGATTGATCGAATCATCTGTTCCTATCATCTTCAAGGCATCTTCTTCCATGGATGAACCAAAATTGGATTGTTTTTGTGTTTGTCCTGGGAGTAAGTCGATGGTTATTTTATTTTCCTTCCATTCCTTTTGAGTTGGAACTGTTCTTGTGGTTCTTCTTCATCCTAAATCTCCTGTTATTATTTACATTTGTTATTTTTTTGAGGGTTGTTTGATGCTGAGAATGAGTCCCTGTCCTTGAGGACTCTTCATGTTGTTTCATCTTGAGGTAATTTAACTTTATTGTATGGTAGAAGTGATGCTAGGATTGATGCTTCTTGATCATTGTTGTAATTACATTCTATGTATGTTTCAATCAAATAGTGGAAGATTCTGTAGCCTCATTACGGCTTTGCTAACCTCTCCATTCTCATAGGTTAACAGCTGACCATTGAAGTAGTTTTCTTGTGGGGCTGCATGAAATTTCTGTACTTTGGTGACCACCAACTGTATGTTATCTTGTACTGTATTATATGGACAACAATATAGCTGCCTTCAGTTCAGTGTTGACCAAACCAAAATCTATGTCACTAATTCTGCAAGATCTGCTGGCATTTTGGTCAGAGTAGCAGCAGCAAGAACAAGGCTTCATTCAAACTTAGATGAATCTTCTTCAGGTCTTCTACAGGTTTAGCAAAGTAATACAGGAATCAGGTCAGACTCTCTTCACTCGAGTTAGGTGGCTTCTGGTAATCAGATTTCTCCACATAAAACAACTCAATTCATGAGTGGGAGTTGAGAATTTGGACAAAAGTTGACACTTTCTTGAGTTAAATCTTCAGCAAGGGTTTATTGTTTGTGCTGCACTTGCATTTCCATTATTTGGAAAGGTTGGTCATACACAGCTAGCATTGAGTTTTATTAGATATAATGAGTGCTAGTTTAAATTGATTTCATTATAGAATTATTACATTCTAAATCATTCTTAATGCATTTCCTTATTGAAATAGAATCATAATATTTAGTTTCTTTGCTTCTCATTATATGTATATAGAGATGGGCTCATGTTTTCTTGTGGAATTGGTACTGGATATTAGTGAAATAAGTTTTTCCTTCTTTTAGTAGCAATACAAAATTTTATGCATCAGAATTAAATAAAGTTTATGCATCATAATTTGGTCATATCATAAAAAGAATTATTAACAGCACCTCAATAACTACAACATCATAGAAATGATTGTTGATTGAATATTTGGCAAGATAGATGAGCAAAATATTCTTATGATTTATTGAATTAGATGTGCTTTATAAATTGTGTGATCTTTTTGCAGAGAGAATAACAGTACATCAATTCTTGCAGTTCCTCCCTTTCTTTGCTGCCATCACATTTTTAAGGGAACACAGAAGAGATCATATCACAAGAAACAGCCCAAGAAGAGTGATTTGCATGTTGCCAATTCTTGCTCTAAATTATGAAATCTGCATTCAAACAGCTGCAATATGAGTCATAAAGAAACCATATTTTAATCTTGAAGAATATTTCAGGAATAGAAAAAAGTTCAAATTCCCAAACAAAAAAGTAGAGCATTGTGGAGTTGACGAAGGTTGGTAGTGCAGACCATCTGTTCCAGTAGTTCACACAGATGCAAACTGGATGAAATAATAGCAAAAAATAATTTTTTTTCTGTAATTAAAAGAATTAAAGTTCTTGAGCTGTTCCACTTGTCCCTCGGAGAGGCTGGCATGCGTGACATGACATATTTGAAGGGAAACGTAGGAGCATATCTTATGCAGTAGTTTCTTAGTCCTTTTCATGCTTAACTCCATTTTATATAACATTTTCTAATCCACTTAGTTTCTTTTGTCAACTCCTCCAAGCAAAGTTGTTCTTCCCATAAGCTTGATGCTTTATCAGCCCTATTAATTCATTTTTTTTCCCCCATGACATCCCTTCCCTCTGTTGAGAATTTTATTTTTGTAAATCTCAATTTTATCCTTTTATTTTATTTTATTTTTTAAAATTTAAAACCGATTCGAATTAATGAACCCAAAGGCCTTCCTACTCTTTTGTGTGTCATCTTTCTTAGCTGCTTTTATTGTCTCCTCCTCGTTCTTTTCCTCATTTTTCTTGTTTTATTTCTCATTAAGAAAAAAAGAGATGGAGAAATAATGACGGAGCAAAGAGTGAAAAAAGAAGAAAAAAAAAAAGGATCGACCTCTTATATTAAATCTGATTTAATATAAGATCATCGAGAGATAATGAGAGACAAGCGCTATTTTTATTATTCTGAAAGGATATCTTGAATAAATTATTAATAGAGGTGCATCAAAAAAATTAATTAATGAAGATTTTATGATAAATTACCCTTTTCCTTTTCCTCTAATGACAAAGATGACAAGTGATGTTTCTCACATTTTGCATTTGGCAAAACTTCTTTAGCATACATGTATAACATAAAGCTATGCATCAAAGAAATCATATATAAACACTAATTATCCATAAACTAGCATATATTATTTCTTTTGAGGTGAGTGGTCCACAATATCCCACCAACGAAAATATTCGTGTTCCCAACCTAGAAAGAACGAGGAAGAAAAAAAGTTTGATTCATTATTCTTTTAGTTAATATAACGAAAAAGAAAGGATCCAAAATCATATATAGCAATTTCTCCCACTTAATTCATTGGAAACCTTTACTAGCAACTATAACTTACATACGACATTATATCTAATGTCATATTATACAAATTGACACATCTCATAAGTCTCGGGCAAGATCGTAAGCTTCTTTAGTTGGAGGGCTTGTCAATGATAGTCGATATCGTGGTGACCGGATAATTACATATTACCTATATAGTTGGTTATCTTTAGTATTATAATCTTTATACTTTAAAAAATTATATTGAGGTTACAAAAGTAAAATATCTAAGTCCATTTATCCTAGTTTTACTAACAAAAACATAAAAATAAAGAAAAAAAAGATAATTTAACGATCGACGATGAATGATGATGACGTCGTTGGCGTTGATACTAGTGTCAGTGTTGACAAGATGTAGAGTGGTGTGGGGCGAGTGACAATGAGGTCAACGACACGCTCCTCGTGGAAGTGGGTGGTGTCACGATGAGAATGAACATTATCGTCGTCGGAGGTGGTCTAGCAACCACGTTTGCGTTGATACCAGTGACATCATCATTTGCTACCAAATATTAAAATTATATTTTTACTCTTTTATTTTTATATTTTTATTTAGAAAACTAATGTCTCTAGGATAAATAAACTTAGATATTTTATTTTTTTAATCATAAAAATATCAATATAACTTTTTAAAGTATAATGATCAGGACGTTAAAGATAGCTAAATATAAAATGTAAAATGTAATTAGCCCCATGGTAACCTTGGACTTCATGATCATCTTGGACGTTGCGGCAGCTTCTGCCCACCATCGAAACGGTGATTCGAGGTCGTGATCTATTTGAAGGCTAACGTTTGTAGTGAGACTGTGGAGACCAACAGGTCGACAGTGAACCTGATACTACTTTGACGACGGAAAAGATGCCACCGTCGTGACCGGCAGCAAGAATGTGCACGACGGCATCACAACAACCTTCAGGTCTGCAACCTTCGGTAAGTCACCTACGTTTCTCTTGTCACCACTGAGGCTAATTCTACGTAAACGGAGGATTTCATGCAACTCCTCCATGAACTTCGAATCAAGTCACCACTTTTGGTGTTAGAGATGGAATTGGAGCACTGTTGATACTTTTCTTTCGGCTGTAATCTTGGTGTTGACTGTAGAGTCCACTAACATGTTTTTGAGACAAAATAAGATTGTTGAGGTTAGTCCATCAAATCATGCACATGGTTGGCATTGTTTGAATGACTTCTCCAGCCTCTCCAATCACTACGACGTCCCCATGCAATCATTCATCTTTGACTGCCTCGTTCTCGATCTCCTCCGCCTTGTGGTTGCATCCATCACCGGCAACGTCATGACGTTCGAGAACATGGCCGGACCGGAGAAAAACCAAGCCGTCGCCCTCCGATCAGGGTCGGACCTCTCCGTGTTCTACCGCTGCAGATTCAAGGGCTACCAAGGCACTCTCTATGTGCACTCGCAGCGGCAGCTCATCTACAGCACTGTCGACTTCATCTTCGGCGACGCGGTAGCTGCTCTCCAGAGCTACAACATCTTCGTTCGACGGCCAATGAGGAACCAGAAGGACATCATGACCGTACAGGAACGGGTCGACCCCAACATAAGAACACAGGCATATCGATCCACTGCTGCGTCGTCACCCCGCCGCCGGCCTCAAAGATCCACTGGGTGGCTCCGGTGGAACGGAAGCTTTGCGCTGTGCACACTACAACTACGGGGAGTCAATGAACACCGGCGGCGGTGCCGGCACCAGCAACCGGTTGAAGTGGCCAGGGTATCACGCGTTAAGGAGAGCGTCGGAGGCTTGTGAGCTCACCGTCGGCAACTTCTTGGGCGGTGACGAATGGATTCCGGTCACTGGGGTCCTAGTCTTTGACAATAATCTTGGAGAAGGCTGGTAAACGTTGATTCCACTCAAGTGAAGGGAATTAATTCCTACCACCTCACACTTTAGTTATCTCTTAATGTCGTGGGACTAATTATATCACTCAAAATTACCATATCTCTTGATTGGACATTAATAATTTAAGCTATCATATCATGAACATCTAATATATATGTTGAAGATGTAATATACTCACATAAATCATAGTTATGAGAAATGAGCCACTCATTGACTTGAACTAAACCTCGAGTCACTGGTTCAACCAATTGGTCAATCAGCAAAGTCACATGTTTCATTAATTAAAAAAACAAATTATAAATAACATAATAGAAATATTTAAAACAATATTGAACACAAAAAACTATGGAAAATTTGGACAACCTTAATCACTAAAAAACATACAAAGTAGATAGAAAAAGTAAAACATAAAGATTGTTATGCCTAACAATGCAAAAATACCAATATTCAAGAACGAGAATATTAACTAATAAGGTTAAACAAACATTGACTATCAATTATCAACTAATTAATATAAAATTAACTAGACACTTCTAATGACTTCTTATGTTAAATGAAATAAATTCTTAAGAACTTTTTAAGTATTAAATGCAAACATGCATCCAGAATACATAATGTATGTAGAATGTAGTCAATGAAGAGTAGATTATACATCAGATGCAGCAAGATCACAAACAAAACTCAACTTGAAGTTATCCATTGCATGCGGCAAGTTCACCAACAAAAGTCAACTTGAAGAGGCAAAAAATAAATGCATGAGAGCAATTTTATACCCTAGAATTTAACCTCTAAATAACTAAAAGAGCAAACCTGAAATCAACTCGCAAATGTCCAAAACAATCCTGTGAAATATCTTACCTAATAGATGAGGATCCAAACTTCCAAAGGTTGTAGATGAAATGAAGAATCATTCAGAAACGAGAAACGATATTAGTGTTGACAACATCAAAACACCCCAAATGATCACACTCATCTTCACCAAAGTGCTTCTTATACTTAGAGCAGGAAAAACTCCTAGAAAGTATTTTCTTGTTACCTATGATTTCTCAATCCAATCCAAGTCTAAAAGTGGCATCGGTGTTACAGTTGTGGGTCTGATCATAAACCAGATGTCAAGATACTTCCAATGAATCACACAACAGTAAACATCAATTGAAAAATGCTACATAAAACAGAAGGAATTAAGTCAATTATAACAGAAATCATATTTAAAATCTCTTCCAATCTCTGGAACAAAACCAAAATTAGAAAAAAAAAAAGCACACACAATTACTATACCTCTGTTCTTTTCTCGTCATCTTGTTTTTGTGTTATTTGCCCATACTTTGTTCTCTCCTTTTGGCCATGAGATTAGGGCAACAACGACTGAAGAAAGAAGCCAATGAAGATCTGAACCCACCCCATTGTATCCATTTCTCATGGACAGCAGAAGTGGGTTTGGTTCGACATATTGTACTCTCATTGAGGGTGTTCCAGTTATATTATGCTTTGTAATAAAATCGGACCGGCCTTCATTGACATAGCCTGTTCATGCGAGTTCATGGTATACTGAATCAACTCGAAGCCATTTTTAAGAAAAGACAGTCTGATAAGTAGTATGGACTGGTCAGCAGTCCCATTACCCCTTTTTTCGGTCAGATAACTGGTCTAATCCGATTTTTGACAACCATGGTCTAAATACTCTGATGTGTGCAAAACAAGTGACATTAAACATGATCCATGCATTAGAATGCAAAGATCTCTTTTATTCTGTGGAGTGTTTGATTACAAAAAGGACAAGCTTGAAATTTGTAACAGTACATCCATCCACCACAGGTGAATGTTGATAAGCTTTAATGATGCTTCAATAATGACTGTCAAAGGACAAAAACTGATGAACTACTTGTATACTGTTTGTGGCAATAAAGAAGCCATTACTTAGCCCCTTGCTTTGCTGTTCAGTACGTCCTTGTACACAGGAAGAATCTAATAACTACTTGAAACAGAAGGTGTAGTTGTGGAATGAATGCAATAACTTGTAGATGATACCAATGAAAATTCCAAAAAGATGATATCAGTGAAAATTCCAAAACATTTAGACAATGGAATATTGAGAATGATTTCATAACAACCGTTGTAACAAACAGAAGCCAACTCTATATAATTTTTTAACTTTGGGTGTTATCACAACTAGAAATGCTTCAAATTTGGGTATGCAGCTACTCATCCCAAAGTCAAACATTTCTTCTGGTTACTGTGGTTGGATAAATTGCACAGACAAGGTTGAAAAATAAAAGAACTATATATTACAGATGATTGGGACATCCTTCTGATGATTGAGATTACTTTTTCTTCATTTGTCCTTTCACAAAAGCATGCTGTCAGATGCTGTTCAGCAACAAAAGATGGTTAGTGCTATCCCGAGTATGGTAGGCATACTGAGTACTATCATCTGGAAAAACTTGTCAAAATAAAAGCTTTTATAATCTCCCATGAACATGAAAGATGAACCAGCAGAAGCTAAAACAATTGACGGACGAAAAGCCATTAAGCACATTCAATCAAAGTGAAGACTACATAACCGATATACTCTCACCAAAATCTATAAACAAAATAGAACAGGTATGGGTTCTAAAGAATGCATATATATACCTGATGGCCTTTCTGAATAAACCAACATAAACCTTGCATATACTAAGAGGCATATGACTGAAGAAATCAAACTTAACTGTGAAAGTACCCATTCAGAAAGGATGGTTATGAACACACTGTTTTTGGTGTCTTCTTTGAGAGTTGAGACACTGGTATTTGGACAAGCCACCAAAAGCAACTATTTCCTATTTAAGAGATTTAAATTTTGGAAGACATCAAAGAAAAAGTTAAGTAGTCAAACTATGAACTCAATACCTTTAATTTTTACTGGTTTTTTATGTTCTTTGGTCTGCCGAAACTGAACTAAACAGATGTTGATGAAGAAAAAACAAAACTGTGCTAAAAATAGCACTAATTATGATTCGAGAATAAAAATTCACCGAGCTATAAAGTCTGGGGTATAAGTAACCATTTGTAATCTGTAATCATCCTTAAAGCTGAAGTCAATAATTCATCATGTTCAATTGACCTATGTGATAGTTTATTTCACATTGGGACTCAAGTAATGCAACATATGGTCCTGGACTGATGCATTAAATTGTCTAAACGAGTGTCAATCAAGGTTCGCAATTTCGGTCTATATCAGTGTATCGAGCCTTGCTCTATACGGTATGTACCGAGGCATACCGATGGTACGCCAGGACGTACTAAGCGGTATGCCTAAAATAATTGAAAACACTAATACATATTGTATTAGTGTTTTTAACTATTTTAGCCTAAAAGGTCGGTAATGGTTGAAATCGACCAGTACCACTCGGTACAGATTGGTAACAGTCGAAATTCTAACAGTTACTACCCGATACAACCCCGTATCGCTCGATGCGGGGCCAAAAATTTGGTACCACCCGATAGTGAGCGGTCCGTGTGTTGAGAGAATCTTGGTCCGGTATGTACCGCCCGTACCAGGCGGTACACTTCGAAATAAAAAAACCATGGTTTCAATTACCAATGACTTGGGCATGAGGCTAGCTCGTATTTGGTCCTCAAATAATACTGATGTTGTAGATCTCACCAGGTCCTCAAAACCTAGATTAAAAAGTATTACAGTGTGATTTGAGACCCAGAATTTTGCAACCAGAAATTATACTAAAGCATCTCCTAGTCA
The DNA here is from genome assembly GCF_036884655.1 of Musa acuminata AAA Group. Lineage (NCBI taxonomy): Eukaryota > Viridiplantae > Streptophyta > Magnoliopsida > Zingiberales > Musaceae > Musa > Musa acuminata. The sequence goes on from NC_088356.1 coordinate 43,518,083, forward strand.
TACTAAAGCAACTAGAATAAGAATATCCAACCTACTAGGGTAGAAAGCAAAAAAAGCAAATTTTACATAAAAGTTGATGAACAAGGAAAAGTTCCAGAATACCAATTTGAAAAACAAAAACACAAAAGCCACAAGTGACTTAATCCATATGTCCAATTCTTGGCAGTAAAAAAAAATCCAAAGCAGATATCATTTTCCAGCCCTAAATGTTCAGTCTTATGTCCTCTATTTTTTTAATTGCCTATGAGAGTTAACTCATCTTTAAATCGAAAATAGTGAAAAGCTTTTGTTTATTTTAAAAAATTTAAGGTGTTTGACTCTTCAAAAGGTTTCTTAGATTTTTGCGTTTCCGGCACATGGAGTGAATATAACCTGTGAGAGAGGCTTCAATCCTACATTGCTAAACCAACTAACCTTCTATTTATTTATATGCCATTTTTTATCACTGTCACAAATAGCTTTCAAGTGTTGTGGACTGAACACGACATGCATCCATGTGCTCCTAGCCTCAGTGCACCATGTAAGAATTGCAAAGCCATACAATCTGCTTTCTCTTGCCCCTGTTTTCCATGACCTATTCTCCAAATCCAGATGACTATACTCCTCTGTTCCTCTTCTAACTGCCTATTCACCAAATCTAGGCTTAGGTGACTAGTCTCCTCTTTTCTTCCTCTTCTGTTTTACAACACCTGTTCTCACAATCTAGGCTACTAGTTGATTGTAACTTTTATTTATTTTCCTCTTCTATTTTTCCACCACCTATTCTCCCAGTCTAGCAGTAAATTACTAGGCAAGAAGTACCTTTTTCTAAGTGCAAAAAAATGTAGCCAAAATATTTTGAAGTCGCCATGGACTCATGGAGATGGCCGTATTGGCATCATATTTAGAAAGGAGTCACCATGGACCCTTCTGTGACTGAAATCCTCTCTAAAGATGCACTGTTGATGTGTACAGTTAAATAACATCTTCTAATCTCACTTTATATCACCATGAACCCTTCTGCGACCAAAATCCTCTCTAAGGATGCACTGTTGATGTGTTCAGTTAAATAACATCTTCTAATCTAACTTTGCATCCAATGGCTAGTTTACAATCAGCTGCTCTGTTTATATCCAACAGCAACCTTACTCTATTTTTGTTAATCTCAATAGTGCACTAAGTTTTCAAAAGAGAGGTCATAAGGTTTCTTAGGTTAGGATCACAAAAAGCTTAGAATTATTTTTATTAACTTTTTTTGGCCAATCACTACATATCTAAACAAATGGCATAAATAGATCAGATAGGTGCAATAAGAAATTAAGTTTGAAAATAATTTTTTTTTTATGACAAATGAAGCAGGAAAGATATTTCAACATCCATCAAGTTGTTTGGCTTACAAGCACCAAAATTTATACCGGAAATTCTTAATTATAGTGCATGAGTAGTAGCATAGCATGAGTTTGGCAGCTGCTTACAAGGAAAAGCAAGTCAAAATGGACAATAAGGTCATTCTAATAAAAGGCAAAATGGTGATCATAAAGAAATAACTAATAAGGTTACAAAATGTACTTATTCAACATAACAGACACAAATAAAAACATAACCATCAATGAAGGCAAAAGAAAAAAAAGAGTTTATGCACTAGGTTTCCCATAAAACTTTAATAGGGGCATACTTAGCAGATGCCTTATCTTATCTTGTGAAATTAAAATGTAAACTAAACTACTAAACACTAATGAAAATGATATGGGACAAAGCATATAATCAAAATTCCCTAATCATGTGCAGAGAACCTTGTACAAAGCCCAATCGCAGGAAAAAGAACTTGATGCCAACTACAAATAATTGGAATATTAGAGCTTGTTGTTGACCATGGCACCATTCAAGGTTTGGATAAACAAGACTGACAACAAGACACCAAATTAAAGGGCCATTTCTTTGGTAGGGAACGTGTTCTGGAGTTCATATATGAGAGCTTGTATTAATTAGGATTGGAATTAAACAAAACTGAAACTGAGAGCTCAGCAGGATAGATCGACAAGATAGATCACCAATGCATGAAACAATTCAGAGAATATATAATTGGAATGGCTTAATTACTAATGACTGGTGGAGGTTGAGTTAAAAAGAGCAGAGGAATCAAACTAATGTAGGATATTCAATTGTTTGTTTCTTGAAAAAACTGAGCAGTACGGATTTTGAACCTATAACATGAAACGATGTAAAAAGGCCCTGATAATACAATATGTAATACGAGAAAGTAACCTAGTTAGAGAAGTAATACACTTCCAGCAGAGAATAACTTACAAGTGCAAGATTGATCTGCTAAAATTCCTCCACTTCAATTGAGAATCCACATGAACATCGCTTGGTCCACACTAACGTTATTTCATCAAAGCTCTGGTTCTCCACAGGATATACATGTTCATGGTCATGATCGGATGGAAAAACAGGTTTTAATTCTTGACTAGAACCATCGCAAAATTCTGAGGCTGAGGGCATGTTGCCATAAGGACTATTTTCTTGAGAAACATTTCTATTACTCTTTTGATCATTGCTAACAGTCTCATGTGTGGATGATGAGTCCACATATGAGTTCTTCAAATGTTGTCTCGTAATAATGGAGGAAAGCAGCTGGAACCACCTTGAAAGGGCATGGTTCTCATTCCTCTTTCTCTCTTCAGATTCTCTCCTTTCTTCTTCTTCTGCATATGCCTATTTAAAATGAAGATTCCAACAGAAAATAATGGTATATCAGTCAGAATAAACATCTAGATGTGAACATATTGCAGCAAGCAGTCGGTTGCTGCAATATTATCCATGTGAATGCAAGGAAAGCCAACAAGACATCTTCTGAAAGGACAAAAAAGGCATGAATGTACCAATGAATAAGGAGTAAATTACCACATATTGCAAAAGTTTTATAATATGAAGAGATACTATGTAAAGTTTCTCTATGTAATTTTAAAACAGAATAACAGTCATTCACATAACAAAATTCATAAAAATACTTCGAGTCCAAATACAAATAAATAAGGTTATCACATAATAGTAATTCAAAATCCAAAATTTGTGTTTCTTTTAATCAACATCTCTATAAGTTTCAAGGTGCCCTAAGCCGCCCACTATCAGTCAGAACGAGTATCAAAGTGCAACACATATGCCTTCATTTGTTTCAAGTATCTGATGTGAGTCAGCAAGAGTTTAGCAAGTTTTGTTAACAAGACATGACAAGATTTTGAAGCAGATGCTAGTTCTTTGAGAGGTGCTTCCTACTTCTTTCTAGTGATGCACTAACATCAGACGTACATAATGTGGCCATGAGGTCCTTAATCTTATTGCACTTGTAGTCTGCCAACCGTCTGTACTGGTTCTTCAATATTTAAAAAGGCAAATTAAGTAAACAATAAACAGACAACTGCTAGAATGCAGTACTTTATGCCTTTGACCACTTTGAGACAGTTACATGATACAATAATCAGTCAAGGTGCTCTGATCAAAATATCAAATAACATGGGTCAGAGTTGGCAAATCACATGTAACTTGCTCTTTATTAAACTCAATAACAAAAAACTGTTATAAAATTATAAAGTTACAAGAGTCATCAACATTGTGAGCAATGACGTCCGGAGAGGTCTGCTCCTTAAAAACATGTACGTTAGGATATGTAGTCTAGAATTGGGATTGTGGTAACTGCAGATTGTAGAACCAAAGAAAAGTTTTAAAATTAAACTAAGAACCGGAAGCAGATGAACCTGATAAAGCTTACCTCCAAGATAGCACCTTTGAACTCACTACAAACCACAATCCCATCAAATGTAGGAATGCAGCGGCCATTTCGAAAATCAAATCCAACCATAGCAGGTGCAAAATCAATTTCCAGTCTCTTTGCAACTGGAACCAATCTGGGTAACCTCAAGTGCGTAGTACCAGGTGGGAGACATTTCTCAGACCATACTTCCACTTGACCACGCTCATTCTATATAGATATTCATGAAAAAAATGAGTCAGTAATTACCTAAGACATCGACCAAATATTTAACCAAAAATATTCAGGGCAGTAAGATGGATAGTATAGCTGTATACTGCATATCTAGAAAGAAGTACTAGAAAACCATAGAATAAGTAAACAACGATGAATCTTAGTTGACGTCACAAACAAGATGTCTTCCGAAGACATCTTGTATTACATAAATAGATTTGAAATGACAGAATGATTGACACATCAGTGTGAGCATATTGAAAGTTCTTTACAAAGTGACAAACTAAAAGTAGAAAAATATAAAGCATAGCGTTACTAATTAATCAAATTAGAAATTCAGAAACAAATTTCACCACGATGACTGATAATAGCAATAAGCCTAATCAGCTAAAACAACAGTCTCATTGTTGCTACAGAGATTAGTAATAAAGACTAAAAAAATGCGCATCTGAAGTTTAAATTATGCCTAATCCGCATTATAGACATGAGTGCAACATCATATAAGGCACAAGACTTCTGACTATAAACTTGGTTTCCAAATAATTAATGTTTATCCTAATTGCAGAAGCAACTCCATGTACCCAATGAATTTATGACGACTAAAAAACCAGAAGAGAGAAACACAAACAAGGTCACTTTTAAGCCAAGGGATAAGGAAAAAGAAACTATGATTTTTTTTTAGTAGAAAGTGAAGTATACTATCACCTTTGGCACAATCCCATTTACAGCATGGGGGAGTTGTAGTGGTTCCAATTGCCACTTCCCAAAAAGTTCTACAGAAGGTTTGCCATAATCCTCTTTGGGAACATCTACTTCAGATGTCTGTCCACTGACAAAATATCTTGAACGTTTCACTACCTGGAAAAGAAGAAAAAAAAAAAGGTTTACATAAAAGAAAGGCAGCTGGATCATAATCATGTTGATAGTTTACACTTTACACCTTTGCTGGCATTTCACTAGCTCTAACTTGCAAGCCCTCCCGTAACCACTTTTGCTTCGTTTGTAGGTTCTGGACACAAGACCGAGGATATACAGGATGACCTGAACAATAACCAAGTATTGGACCTTTTGGATATAGGACTTGATACTTCATCAACCACTTTTCAATAGCATAAAGATGGTGATTTTTATAGGCCTACATTGCATAACAATGCATTAGGAAAAAGTTATCTTCACACAAAAATCACCAAGTTATTACTTGTAAGTTTCTCATGTAGTTACCAATTGATTCGTAGGAAGAGGTTCAGTTAAAGCCCTAGTTGCAAGTTCCATATCTTCAAGAGAGTCCCTTGATTCAATCCAAAGGCAGTTAGGTAAAGCTTCAAGATCCAGTGACTTGGTAAGATTGGACACTTTCTTACCCAATCCATCAGCATCACATGGACTTTCTAGGGGCCTCTGAGAGTTAACCTGATTATCTCTGAAATTCATTTCAACAGAACTGATCACTTTCTTCTCTCGATCAGAGGGAGCCTTTCCATGCAATTCCTCCAATTGAACCACACTTCCAGCTGTAGCTGATTCGAACTTCTTTAGCGGTGCCAATACTGCTTCCCACCACTGTGCATTTATTCTTTTGGAAGCAATTTTGTACCAGTGCATGCAATACCTGAAAAACAGTTAAGTGGATTTCATGATCTATAAGAAGCACATTCTTTCAAGTTTCAACTTCTTGTAAAATACTGGGTAGTTGTTTAAAAACGGGATTTCTCAAAATTGATTTCTTTTATATACTGGTAATAGAGACTGGCCTCACCATGCTATTTTCTAAGTATCCCACAAGTCCTTGAGAGGCATCAAGAAGCTTCACAGATAAAGGTATACAAAAAAGGGTAATTCTTTCTCACAGTCCAACAAAATATCCAATCAAGTTTCAACCCCACAAATCCATGCCATATAACCACAATTGAGAGCAGTTACCTAAAGCAGTTCTAGCAGATGTATGCAGGCTAAGAATAAAGTGTTACATCTATAAATAGAGAAATTGTTTCCATGAGTAAAACCTGGTCACCCACTTTGCGAAGGACCAACATTACCCCTATAAATATGATTATGTAAAATTTAAATAATAATATATTTTTACCATTTTCAACATTTTATTTTATTTAAATTAGTGGTTCAAGTGTCCTGGCTTGTATTAAGTTAAATAACTACTTGTTATTAGTGTAGATGGTCTTGTATCGATATATAGACTCTATATTATTAAGCATCCGATACACTATTCAAAACTAGTTGCAGTACAATATTGAATGGGTATTGTGTTCCATGTGGATGGTAGTTTAGCTGCTTTAGGCCCCCTCTCTTTCTTCTCACTCTTATCCTATTTTTTTCAGCAGTATTAATGAGTATTCTTCACTGGAAAAAACCTAATATCTCTTCTTTCTTTTATTATTTCTCTTTCAATGATTATAAATACCAAAGTTCCTCTCCCAGCAGCAAAGCATAGCAGTTGGGATTTTTTGTTTGTTCCTTGTACAGATTTCAATCTAATAATTTGTATGCAAACTTATCACAGGCTTGTGAGGCATTATAAGCATACACAAGTGACATAAGTCATAAGGTTGCAACATGATCCTGAGTGGCAAAGGCCCATATCAACAGTAGCTTTACAATCACAGAGAAAGAAATCAAGGTGACATAAAATAATATAAATCTCAAACAAATTTATCACAAGCTTGTGAGACATTAAAAACAAACACAAGAGACAAATGTGTTGAATTAAGGTGGTTGCACTATGATATTGAGACCCGAGCACCTCAATGTGCTTTATCGAGGCACCTTCAACTTACTGTTGCTCAGATGAGAATGTCATCTTCAGCAGATGGGCTAACCAAGATGAACCATTTGGGCGCTGGGCATCCCAGGCACTTGTCTGAGCTACCATGAGCTTAATCAACTCAACATTGTCAGTCTAAAGCCCCATGAGCCTGGTTCAACATGCAAGTGTTAAGAATGTGTGAAACATGACCTAGGTGTAGGCATGCAAACTCATGAGCACATGACTCGGCTGACCAAGGTGCAAGCAGACAACCATTTACCAGCTTGAACCAGCATGGACCTGAACTAATCGCATTGACCAGCACGGAACCCATATGGATCTATACAAAAGCCACCCGGTCAGTACCAGTCAGCAAGCATCCACTTCATTCCAAAGTATACCTTTCAGCTCATACCAAGAACATGGCTATAATCCACGAATGGGATATACAACCATTTTTGCCAAGTGTTCAGTCTGTTATTGAATAAACCAATTAGTTGCAACAAGTAATGGCATTGTGGCATCATCAATCTGCTTAATTCACTGCCTAAAATGAGTGCCTATTTGGTGCATTCTTTGTTCATGAATGAGTGATAATACAACTGTTCTTGGCTCATAGCAAGAGGAAACAAGAGAAAGGAAAAAGAAGGCAATCAGAAAAATCAAGCGATTGACTGGAAATCTAAACAATATCTCTGTAGGAAACCAAGTAATACAGTTAATTTCAAAGAAACAAATTTCTTGAATTGAACTTTTTGCTTTTCTCAACCTTAATAATAGTATGAAGATTGACTAGATATATATGTATTTTGAGTTGTATAATCATATTTATCTAAGAAAGGTCCATTTTAGGATAGAAATATTGAAGTTCATACCTGCGTGACACATCTTTAGCACCATTTCCAGCAAAAGCAACAACATATCTCAATGGTCTTCTACAAGCAGCAGCTGCAGCTTCTACCCTTTCTGCACCATCAACTATAGCATTTGCAGCATCAACATGCACCCATCTTCCTGTTAAAGTCTCTCCGCTGCAGTAGACTTCTGCCCAGTACAAAGGAGGCCCAGTCCTTCTAGACCAAACTGCACCAGAGCTACCATGCATTGAAACTGAGGAATCTACAGCACTTCTTAGTGTTGGTTTTTTCACAGAAGAAGCTAGTCTTGCCGAAGATACAGGTGACTCATCAATCTCAGAATGTAATTTGTTATCTGCAACAGCTGCAGTGGTTGCTGAAATGGCCATTTCCATCTCCAACATGAACTCCATATCCCCTTTTCTTTTTGATTTTGTGTCCTGACAATTAAACTTGTTATTGCACATTCCAATGGTTGATGTATAACTGACTGGATCATTAGAAGAACAAGCAGCTGCAGAAACCTCAGGCAAATTCTCCTTGCAACCTGAACCTTGCTGCTCCTCATCAAACTTATCCTTACCAGATATTTCCAAGTTTTCATTATTCTTATTCAGTAAATGAACACCAGTTATTTTACTAACTGGACTAGGTGCCAAGACCGAAGTTGAAGGAGAGAATATTCTCATATCCATGCTTGCTCCATCTTGCTTTGTGGTTCCAGTTATATCAGCATCTGGCTTGAGAGAAGCCACATCAAGAATAGACACAAACCTGAAGCAAAGCATTTCCTTTAGTAACTGATGGAAAGTGCTTAAAAGAAATAAAGAGGTTGCATTATAATAATCAAGTGCATCTAACATTATCTGTCATGGATAGAAAGCTTGTCCTGCACAGAAAGCTTCTCTAAGTCAACAACAAGAATCCATTGAAGATGCATCAAATTCCCAAGTTCATCTTCTGATATCAGTTAAGCTTCTCTAGCCTAACTGCAACAACCAAAACTGTATACTATCTAAAGTCAATAGACAATATCATGTATTTGCATGTTGACCCATACTCCTTGATATGAGTGGTACGTGTCAATTGGATGAGATATTGAAACACAAAACCAACCAGAGTCAGTTGTCTACCTCATATCAAAGTGGATTGTGGCATGCCAATAAATACAGATCATTACAAATCGGCACAAGTTTAATTTAGAACAGGATTTGTATGATATAGGCCGAGACCAACTGGCATGACTTGGTATCGGTCTGTGAACTGTTCAAGCTTAGCCAGTCCAAGATCTTATTCACTTGCATGCAACTACCAACAGGTTTGTGCTATATCAGTATTAACAATATTACCAAACATAAACCTCGGTTCTATAAGAATCTTTAACAAAATCTCAGAATTCATTTTCCAATGCCTTAAACAATATGATCATTAGAACTTTGCAATTAAAACAAACCTAAGTGGAATAAAAAATGACAAGAAGAAGCCACTACACAACAACTCCCAGCAATCTGAGCATCTTAGTCTACGAAAAGCTAGGTGTCTTAGTTTGACTGAGTCTAGATTAGTCTATTTTCATTTTTCAGGAATTGTTGGAAAGTTTTCTTATCAATAATTAGTTGTATTCTTGTAAGACATATTATTATTTTTTGGGACTTACTTTTGTTTGATTGATAGAAGTCTTATCTTCTAAAGTACCTAGATGATTTTAAACTAGGAGAAGTTAATGATCTTATATGTAATTTTTAGTAAATCTACAAATAGTCTTAGAAGGTGAAAATTGTGTGACAATCTCATGATGAATTTTTGATGTAAAAAAATACTAATTTCTTAAGGCTTTTGGCCTTCTTTTCTACTATTGCTCTATGATAATATATCTTTTCATCTTTAATTCTTCCTTCAAACCTTAAACCTATCCAAAGTATCTTGCTTCTCTTATATTACAGTCCAATTAAAAAACTTAATTGTCTTTAAGTATTCATTGTACTACTTCATTGACTTATATTTGTGATGCATATTATACTAGATAATGACAAAATCATCCATTACCATGGCTCTCCATTTTGCATCATATGGGACCAACTAAAAGACAACTAAATCTGTTATAAGGGAAAAAAAGAGTGAAATGACAAGAGTTAATAGAATATATATTGAAAAAAGAAGACTAGAAGTCAAAAAGAAATATCCATCAAGGAAAACAATAAAATTGTAAAAGGGTGAACAATGTGCTTAAGACCCACCAATTTGGGATCTAGGGATCGGCAATGTATGATTCCTTACTCCTACAACCATAGAGACTGTTTTCATGACTAAAATCCCAATCTGGGAGGGTGAATATCCACACCTTACCTCTACAAGTAAAAGCAAAACAAGCCTCACTTAAGCTGCAAAGGAGAAACCTTACCATTTACTAACACTTGCCCTCCTGGAAAAGTAGTAAGGTAAAGATATACTATTTCTTTCATCCAAAAAGTTCATTGTATCAATGTCATACAAATTTCACCATCTAATGCTTTATTTATAGACTAACTAAAAATGCTTATATAAAATAAGGACCCAATCAATTTTTCCCAACACAAATATATCTATAACTCTTAACCAAGATTCCAATCTAATCATATCATCTTTTCAAGTGAATGTATAATAAAAACCAAAATAATAATATAAGGCAAGGATTTTAATTTTGGCTAGCAAACCCATAGTGATCCTGCTCGGGACCACTACAGATCCCATACCAGCATACCATGTTTCAATACATTGGTACACACCAAGTTTCAAAAAAAGCCTGAAAAATTTATTGCCCCAGGCCCCCAAGTCCCTTTACCGAGCATGCTGGGTGGTACAAGTCTTGTAAGGAGCAATACAAGACTTGTACTAGGTGTACCACTTGTTTACCATGTTTTTATGTTGGTAGGTTGTCGGACCAATAAAGACACCCATACCAAACCATATTGAGCGTTATTGCAAAATTTTTATATAAGACTCATCCTACATTTATTAAACATTTAAAAATTATTAAAATACTCCTAAATTCATCAATAAAAATTCTAACCTACTTTCACAAACTAAAAACTTGAATTCGCTTGGATTGGAATGCATCAATCATCTTTCTGCTGCACTAAACTTATCCTCAAAGTCTCGTAATGAAGGTACACTAGTTTTTATCTTTAATTTTTTTCTTGGATTCATATTTAGCATTGATCCTGCTTTATATTTCTACAATCATTTGAAATCATACTGTTTTGTTGGTTTCAAATATCGGGGCATGACATAAAGGTAAAAGACCACAAATGAATTTCAAGGTAAGAAATAGGCATCTCAAAGGTTTCAAACTTGCTTTGTTAAGAGAACATCTAAAATAGGGTAACATTGTCATGCAAATCCACATGCTGACTTGATAAAGCATCAATCACAAGTGTAAGACAACATAACAATGCAACAAATAATTACAAGAATTTAATCTTGAAATAAGAATGAAAAAGGTGAGAAGAGAAAGACATAGTGAATTATAATAACAAGAATAAAGCTGAAAGCAATACTCAAATAATGAAGATAGTAAGATCCTAAGGAACTAAAAGAAATATCCATCATATAGATAAAGAAAATAGCAAGACCATTAGATATGAAAAATCACAGTTTCTTTCCTCAAAAAAATTCATCATACCATTGTCTAATATGAAAATTTGTCTCCTATCAAGTGCCTTATTACATTATGGAAAAAGGAAGCGTCTAAGTTAAACATAGAGATAAAAGAGGGAAAAAAGATTGAGAAAAAAAGTAGGAGAAGAAAAGAGGGAAGAGAGATAGAGAACTTTAGAAGATGAGATCTTGAGTAGTGCAATAATTCAATTCTAGAACTTAAGGGCTACATAATACCAATTTATAGACTCTCCTCAGCTGATACAAAACTCATCTACTCCATCTAAAAGTACATATTTCTTAAACAATCTATTCTGAATCCTTATCTGACTAGGAAAAAGAGATATGTCAATTAGCTAGCTGTCAATTTTATCCACACCACTGACACTCATCGGTGCCTCCAATGAGTCTCAAACACCTAAGAAACCAGTGATCAAATCAAGTTTGGGCTTAGTTTAGAACTCTCCAAATGGATAAAGGTCAATCTGGACTATTGTTGCAGATTAGGAGTAGGAGTTGACCTCATTGACCCATCAATTTTGACCAAATATGATCAAACATTAAAATGAGCTGCCTATGATGATTATGTAAGCCACTAAGTAATCTTGAGTTGTTGATACAAAATGTGGGTCTTTTCCCTGGGCAGCCCATATGGTAGGGGCATCCAAGATTACTAAGCCCCCATTGTGAAAGGTTGCCCTGGCTCGTCCCTTACACTATCCTCACAAGACTTGAGCTGACCCAATAGAGCTAGAGTGGAGTCTTTTGTTCTCGTTTCACAGGGGCCATGTTTGAGGACAAAGGCTGCGGATCACTAGAAATTTGTATCACAACATTGTTCTACATGTTTCATAATCTAAGGCTTCATTTATGACTAGATAAGGTTGAATAAGAAAATGACTATATCTTCTCTATCCTACCATCTCCTAGTCCAACCTTATCCAGAATCATATTTCTTTCTTATTTTATCATCATTTTTCAGTGATAAATAAAGATAATACTACATAAACTCAAACATCCAAATAAAAAAAATAATCCAAAAACCAATGAATAAAAATATAATTTAGATTCAACCAAATTATAAAAAAATTAATCCTAGATTCAAATACGATATCCTTTCTCACCAATAATCTCTGTTAAGCATAATAGGGTAAGTTTAATATATAATTTTCAAAGCCTCTTTTCTCACCCTCCTCTACCTCCCATAAAACCACTAACCTCAACTGACAGCTCTGAGAAAGATAAAAGGGCACTTTATGAAACTACAAATTTATAGATGGAAGAAAAGATATTCAAATTGTGGTTCGACAAGTGCTAATTGTAAATTAGATAGCCTATTTGACTGTTTAACCATCATGTCCACATACCGAGTTGTCAGATTGAGAGCTCTAAACAAGGCCACTGACAATGCAGCAACCTACACAAATAAATCCAACTATTAAAACATTTCATGCAATTCTTCAAGTAAGTAGACCAAGAATTACTATCTATATCTTTCACTCAAATGTAAAATCCTTAGCGATATATACATATGTATATGTATATATACATACATGTATGTATATACACATACACACACACACACACACACACACACACACACATATATATATATATATATGCATAACTGAACAAAAAGAAAGCACAATGCTTGTCTTATATAAATTTAAACTTCAGGCAAGGATTGAAAAGACATGAAGGCACTAGAAAAGGAGCACAAAATTGCATTAGAAGAACCAAAGTTACATTTGATTCACATTTCTTGTTATTCATTGACCAAGAAATCACCTACAGATATATAAGACTTATGCAATGAGATAAAGTTCACTGCCAATTCAAAGATCAGATAAAAATTAGTGTGACATATTTAAGACAAATTATAAAATTAATTTAAACCAACCTGACCATGGATTAAGAATCTCACAGTCGTAAGAGACACCAGAGTCGAAGAAAAATACAATATCTTACTCAGCCCCTTGATTAATAATAATTTCTCCAGGATAAGGAAAACAACAGTTGAATATTAAGAATTGTGTTCAAGGGCATCAAAACAATCAGCATAATAATGTTCTTTGATGGCCAATAACAACTAAGTGAGCTTTGTGGAGGTGTTATGCAATGTTCAAGAGAAAACATCTATTCTAGTTCGACTTTGTCATACCTTTCTTTCTTCTTTATAGTAGCATTGCTTTTGCTTCATCTTTTAAGTTTGAAATCAGTGATTTAAAAAGTGCTAGACATCAAAGCCCGAGACGCTAGGCGCTCGCCCGAGCGAAGTGAGACACTAAAATATAAATATATATAATATAATTAATAAAATAATTATTTAAATAAAAATACGATATTAAATTAAAAAAATCTTGTAAAATTACAATATCACATTAACAAAAAGTCTCAAAATTCAAAACAATAACAATAATTTTAAATAAATAAAAATTAACAGTATTAAAATCAAAATAATATATTATTAATCTAATAAATAAAAATACTATTACTAGTATACAGTTAGTAATATACTGTTAATATACTATTAACAGTATACTATCGAAGTGAGAAGAGTGTGAATAAGAGGAAGATCAAGGCTGCTGATTGAGAGCAACGGCAGCGGAAGCAACGAGCGACGACAGTGGCGGTGGCAGCGATAGCAGCGAGCAACGACAGCAGGAGTGGCGAGCGCCGAGCAATGACAGTGGCAGTGGCAGTGGCAGCGGGAGCGACGATAGTGGCAGCGGGAGCGGCGTGCAGGGTTAACCCGGGCACTCGCCTGAAGCACCCGATGCCTGGGCTCGGGCGAGCGCCCAAGTGATGCCACTTTGAAGCGCGCCGCCTGGAAATGAAGCGAGACGCTCGGGCCTCCCCTCGCCCGAGCGCCTATTGAAATCACTATTTGAAATAACCATGGACTCTTCCTCCTTAAGTATCAATATCACAAAATTCTATTTTTGGCACCTTATTTTGCAACTATCAAATCCTCACACATAATAACTTTTGTAATAAACTATATCTGTGCCAAATGGGCTAGTCTTTGGCACTTATACCTTGTAAATAGCAATCATTTCACCTTGTCTTAAACATTTTCCGTGTCTTCATGGAGATCGGAGGATTATTCCAATTTTGTGAGAATAAATTGCAACTGAAAAGGTAAATTGTCCAACTCCACCAAACAACCTTCTAAAATGTATGGCAAGCCCTCTTTTATTTACATTTATGACAAACTTTAGGAAGATAGTTGATCATAAAATTTTATAAAATAATATATGGAGCAGGGTTTTTAATACCATTCTGTATCACTCGGTATGGGCGGTACGTATCAGTTCGCTAGCTGATCGGCACGCGGACCGCCCACTACTAGGCAGTATCAGGTATTTGGCTGCGGTGAGGTGAGGCTAGACGAGGAAGAAAAGGGCATTCGAAAAAGAGGGAGAAACATCGAGAAAGAGGACCGCAGAGTCACCGATGCGTCGTCACCAGCGTCTCAATGAACCTGAGCCCATTGAACCTCGATGTGAACTTGTCTTCCATGCCCTTTCTCAATCTCGATCCGACGCCTCCCTCCCCTGACGATTTCAATCCAAGAGGTAACAACGAGGAGAGTCATACCTCTTTGGAGGAGGAGCTGGTGGAGTGGGGATCGGAGGAGGTGGCGGCGAGAGCAGTAGAAGAGGTGGCCGCGACGAAGACAGTGAAGACCCCAGTCTTCTTCATCTCCGAACGGTCTCCTTTGTCCACTGTCGTTGCACGAAGAACCTTTCAATGTCGTCTTTCTTCTCCCCACCTCCTTGACGTCAAAGGCCGCAGCCAAGGTGACGATAAGAAGGATAAGGAAAAGAAGGACGAGGCAATGACGATGAGGCTATAATTGATTTTTATAATTTTCTCGGTAACCCGTACTGTATCGTACCGAGCAAAGCTCGGTACATCGAGATGGTACGAGATTAAAAGTCTTGATATGGAGAAGTCTCAAATTCTTGCTCTCCTCATTAGCTGACTGGCATGTTAATAAAGAACGGGTTTACAGCATTGACTTAATACCTTAATCTATATTCTTCAATATCAACTAGTCTACAATGCTTTCAAACTTCTGACATGAATGCGCTCATGGATGACCTCCAAATTTAAAGTCTACTTACCTGCATTGTGCTTCTTAGCCTTGATTAATAATTCTTCATCAAACAATGTCAATAACCTACCAGTATACTAGTACTTGGAGTCTATTCTGATGTCATCTATATTCATTCTCTGAACAAATGCTTCTATTTACTCTGAGAATCAAAACAGGTGATTCATTGATTGCGAAATTTTTTTGCAGACCTACTTAATGTGATCTTACCTTACAGTTTCACACTTGGCTATGATCCTAACATAAAAGATATGAAAGAAACTGCTTCAACAAATTGTTGCAGTCAAATAAAAAAGCCAGGCAAGCGAAGAAAAATTCAAACTTCACAAAATAATTTCCATTAACTATCTAAAGATTGAAAATGAAGTTCACAATCTAAAGTAATGACCAGAATCATTAAGTAAAAAAATACATAAAAAATAGCAACAGAGATAAACACCTCTTCAGCTGTCCCCTCCTGGGTTTGAAGGGCATACGCAATATTTGCATTAAAAGAACCCTTATCAATGCTCTGGCTTCTTACACGGAAATTATTACTGAACTGCAGGAAGTACAGAATTTGTGAGAATGTCAAGGAGTATCTGCTATGTACAATATTCAGACTCATAAAAGTATCCCTTACCCAATTTACAAGGGCACATAATCTGTTAGCTGTTAGTTTTTGAACCTCTCCTATTGTCAGCAAGTTGACTGGTAAAAGTGAAAGTAAAGAAGCCTGCAAAACATCTGAAAGTTAAAAGAAAACTTGTTTTATGTACAAAGATTGACATGTAGCAGAATACAAGAACCTGAATCAGAGAATCATTGCAAGCATTGTCAACAATCCTCCCTCTTGCAAGTAGACATAACAGATGCACTTTATGAACAAGCTCTGCTAATTCCTGAAATAATAATTACCCTATGTTTGCCATATTAACAGTGCCCTAAAAAGAATCACACATTGCATAGAAGTACATCCTTAAACATAAACCTGTCTTGATAATTCAGAATTACCTTATCTTTAGCAGAAATTCTTCGAGGAAGCTTCTTTTGAGAACACGATGGTGAGTCAGTGAATTCAACAGTGATCTCCCTACCAACATCATGTGAATAACCTTCTAGATTCTCTGGAACAGGAATGCTACCCTCTTCCCAGACTAGTTCATTTGCATCATAAGAAATGTCTTCTGCATCACCCTCTTTTACCAATGTGCTTCCTTTACCATTCCTGGTACTACAACCCTTCAGATTAAATTCATGAACACAATCTTTAGTATCTATGCTTCCACTATTCTTTCCAACTGATTCCTCTACCTGAGATAATAGGAACTGAATATTTTCCATTAGTATGTACCTAAACTATGGCATAAACTTTATAGAATAATGAAAATGCACTACAAAAACTAGTTTTATGTCTCGGTGCCTACTCTTATCATAATGTGTTTTACCCTATCATCCTCTCACCGTTCAGAAATACTGAATCAAACAACCACAGACAGCTACCACAAACATAAAAGAGAACAAATTTTCATCAATGAAGCAGATAAATAACTCAAATTGCTAAGTAGTCATGAATGCTCGAGCAGACGAAGAGAACAACTCAAAGATAACACCATCCTTCTGTCTCTGCGTAAGCAAACATCATATATCACAACAAGTCATCCTGTGGTTCCATAATGACTGATCCGAAGGCCCCACGCAAAGCTTCTAAAGCGTACCTAACAACATTTCATGTTTATAACCTTGGGGGGAAAAGAACTAGAAATGGGCCAACCTTCTCTTCGGGCTCCCCATGGTAAGTGACACTTTCTTTCCGCCGTTTAGAGCTCAAAGCTGTGTGAGAAGTTGCCTTTTTCGATATATTGACGGTCGTCTCCTCCAATCTAGCGGTTAGGGAACCTAAAAGCGCAAATTGGAAGTAAATAGTAACCAGAACGAAGCCACTTTCAAAAAATAAATGAATCGATGAAGATGACAGAAAGAAATCGTTACAAAACCTTTCCCACGCTTCGATTTAGCGCCAGAACTGGTTCCCACTTCGGAATCATTCTGGGCTGCGGAGAAGAATCGACAAATGAGGGTTTCTGCGCCGAACTAATCAAAATAGGGAATAGGGTTAGGGAAACAAACCGGGTGGCGTTTCGGCCCGGCGTTTGGATTGATTTCGCGTTCGCATCTCCAAAACCTTTCAACTTCTCCTCCTCCTTCCTTATGCCTTCTTCAGAAGGGGAGCGGAGTGCATCTTTGATGGTTGGGAGTTCGCCGCGCGGGAGATCTTAGGGTGTGAGTGCGGGTAGATCAATCATGCTACCGTGGGTCGATCCGAGCCGTCCAAAGTATTTATTTTCTGATAATTTCCGAATGACCGAATCGCCCTTGAAAACTTTCACAGGTAATGAATAATATGTTAATACTTTATTATAATTAGTGACCATAATTCAAAAAAATCATTGAAAAGGAGACTTTTGTAAAAGCACATTCGAGTTATTGAATGGTTAAATCTTTTTAAAGATCTTACTAGGGTCTATCGTACCGAGTCGTAACGCCCGATCCGAGAGTACTATAGCACTGTAGCAGTGCACTGTAGCACTACTACAGTGCTATAGTACTCGGTACACCCAGGTGTACCGCCCAGTACATCTGGATGTACCGCTCGGTATACTGTATCGTAGCGGTACCGAGCCCAGGTTGAAATATCGGTACGATACGGTATTGTAAACCTTGGATCAACATTTCTATTGAAACCTCAGGATTCGAATTCACTTTCAATGATTCCCAAGTAGATCAAGAATCCACTCAGACATGATACGATACCAACATAAACATTAAGCATTTCCATACCCAAAGTGTTGGAAAATATTCACTGCTGGAGAAAATAATGGCAAACACATTAAACCTGGCATAGAAAATCAACCATGGGATGTGCAGAACTGCAGATGTGCCAATTTACTTGAATCTAAATATGCCATGTATGTATTATTTACATATATAATGCAAGCTTAAGTGCCTGGTATCAATGCATCATCAGAATCTGCAACAATTTTCAGTAATCTTCTAAACAGTAAGGGTGCTGAAAAGGTAATTCTTTTTCATCAAGATCAGAGGACCAAAGGGACTAACATAATCTAATTCCTGATATAACCATCTTTTTCTCTATGATATAGCAATTGAATTATATTGGGACAAGTAATCAGAGATCCCTATAAGACTCTCTACTACGTAGTACATTATGATATCTCTCATCTGAAATTTTATCACTGAAATGAACAAATAATTTAATCATACATTACAGGCCTGATTCAAGTGCAAACTCATTATGCTAGCTTAATACTTAGGGGCTCCCCACTGTCCATGCTGCTCTTTTGGTGTGCCACAAACCATAAGTCCTCTCCTCGAAAGATTGATATCAGCCAATGAAATTTTGCTTGACACATTGCAACTTCAGCATCTACTACTGTTTTCAGGAATTTTCTTGGAACAAGCATATGGAATGGTATTGGTCATCCTGAAAATGAACAACTCAGAGCAAAGCACCTCTCTTGACAAGGTGAATGGAAGAAATATTAATATAAACAAGAACAATGTATTTTGTCATACACTTGAACATAAATTCATTAAAGAAACTAAGAATGGTCCTTAATGCTCATGGTCTTGTATCGAAAGGATCTAACTAAGTAGAGAAGGTAAGAGATAAGCAGTGGATGTAGTTAATCAAATGCACACAAACAGACCAATCTCACCTCTCCTTGCGCTTTTCCAGGAATCGTGGTAGTGATGCCTTATGAGCTTGAGGTACAGCTGCATATATAAATCACCAATCTATTTATTTACCTGGGCTATTTAACCTGATAAAAAAGTTATCAAAAATTTAGTAGACACAGAAACAAAGACTGTATATGAGATATGATTAAAATCCTCATTATTCTGGAGAAACAAAGTTTGCCAATTCATCAAACCTTAGAGCTAATGACCTCTTGGGATGTCAATTGCTACAATTTCTAATCCTAAAACTGAAGTTGATTTTTTGGAAATTTCTTGCCAGCTTGTAGGAACCATGGAACCGACAGCTTTAGTCCCCATTGTGTCATCATAGGTGCTATCACCACTACTTGAGCTAGCCACGGTATATGACATAACTGATGTCGAGCATGAGGGATATGGGCAGGGTGATACCACATGATTCCCGTTAGATCTCAAAGTCATTTTCGTAGTTAAACCATCTGATTCTACTGCTTCAGCTGGTACTGAGGCTGCAGCTAGTAAGGGTGCTTCAGATCTCGAATTCATAGCATTTCAAGTCACTGTAGATCCCTTACTCACCAATAACATAATTGCCTGAGCGTGAAAAGAAAATTAATCAACAAAATTGCTTCACAACCATGGTATTCACATCAAAATTGGAATACCTTATCCAATGGAATGTCATCATACACATTTATGCAGTTCCCATAGAAAATAGTTAGCAGAGCAGTCATATTGGCGGTTGTGTTGGCCATATTGCTGGATAAACGAATACATCATGGCATATTGTCAACAAGATGGAATGTATAGTGTCTGAAGAAAAGAGTTGAAGGCTTTCTCCTGAAACTTATCAGAAAATATCTTACCTTGGATTAAAAGCTCCAAGCACAGGGACACCAACAGGGGGTGCTAATGGTGGTGCCACATCCAAAAGGCTGCTGCTTGGCAGAGGTGACTGCTATATTAGGGCCATTTAGAGCACCCACAGTCTTGAACGAAGGACTGCTCATGTTGACAGGACTAAAGTGATTTAACTCGTGCTGTGAAGAATCAACAAAACCAGTGTTCTGAGGCTGATATGCATGGAATGGATATTGGTTCATCCTTCGCCATATGTCGAAACTGAAGCATTTCTACAAGATCAAGACACAGCAACATGCCAGTTTGGTGAGCAAAATGACCAGTGTGATGATTGATTATGTCTAAAACCAGTTGGAAAATCGATGCACACCTACCTGATTGGCCTCAAAGGCATCAATGGCTGATACAGGTTGGAATCTAGAAGATGAGTGTTCATCAGAGACAGTTTCTTGGCTTCTCCTCTTGTGCACCCTTGTAGAACATGAATGGCTGCATGGTAGACATCTTGTTCAAGAAAGGCCATTGCACTGTTGAAGCTCCTTACATAGCTGAGAGTTAGAAACAAATGCAAAAGCAGATTTGGAATTAGATCAGAAGCATCTTCCATTAATTTGACTATTGATTATTCTCAAAAGCTATACAAATCGACTGACCACTGACATATATCACAATAAAAACCACCTCAAAAATTTACAATACGATGGGTCTGATGGACTCAAATTCTAAGTGCCCCCGTTTTCCTTTCCAATACAGAAACATGAAACGCATATCTCAACCAACAGTCGAGCAAAAGTAATTAGAGCAGCAAGAAGTTAAAGACAAGAATCTTTCAAAGATAGCATCCATTACAAATTTGAGCCTCTGGCTTCCAACATTTTACTGAAAAATTCAGCTGTTAGAGCACCAAAAACACAAAAATCATATCATTTTCCAAAGAAACGAACTAAACCCATCAAGAGAGTAAGTTACTCAGCATTAGAAACCAGGATTAATGCCGTTGCTGAAGCCAATCAAATCTCCTACCGTTTCAATCTTTAGCAAAAAGAAGGAATAAAATGCCACACCACCATAAAAGCGTCGTATTTTCCGTACTCGGTCTTCGTACCAGTTGCCAGATCCACAGCTCACAAGATTTGCTTCAAGAAAATATAAGACCAACCTTTTATCTCATATAGTCCAATAATTTCAGCAACCTAAGTCGATCAAATCATTCAAAATCACACCTTTAGCCGAGAGTCGAAAATCAAACCTCAAATAGTAAGGAAAAATGATTTGTTTAATTATAGAAAATAAATTACAATTAAAATTAAAGAAAAGTTCGATGGATTGAAAGCTTGAGCAAACCTGATCCCTGAATCTTGGCGCCTCCCACCGGTGTCCTCCTCCGACGTCTGCGGGTCCAAATCCCTCTCGTGAATTCCCAAGAAATCCGTCTCCATCACGCGATCTGATTCGAACGATGCCTATACTTTCTTCTCTCCTTGCACCCAGAGCTTCTCCTCCTCCGTCAGGAACCACCGAAGCCCTCCTCCTTGCACACACTGGAATAAATCGACTCCCTTCCGGTGGTTGATACAGGGAGGAAAGGGACGAGGCTGGAGAGACGTCGGACGGCACTGGCTGGCGTCGGTTCCGGCGCACGTGCGCCAGCAGGGAGATTCCCCGCGCCCGGCGCTACCTCGTTCCGCTCTTCGGGATGATGACTCAGCGGGGTCCACAGGTGCTCCGAATCATATACGGTGCGTGACTTCATCCCCGTCACCCTTTATTGGCGACTTATTTTGATCCGTTGACGAAAACACGACTCGAGCCATCCGCACCCGATCACAAAGTTAGATACAAGATTGGGTTGATCCATTTCTCCCTCAGTTGCTACATAAGCACAGTAAGGGTTGAGTTCAATCAGGTCTAATAAACGAGCCTTCTATGAATCTAAAGTACTGATCAGTGACTAAATAAGTTATATAACCCAAAAATGATCAATTTTTTTGTTCCTTTTTTATCCACTTGTAATAGTCATGGATAATTTTAATACTGTTGATGTTAAAAACTGTGTTAATAATATAATTTTTAAGCATAATTATATTAATTAAAATTTTAAGATGATGTGAGAGTAAAAGATTGGATGTTTAAATCCTCAAACTTATCACTTATTCAAAAAAAAAATCAATCAATTGAAGTCAAATTATACGTGTTGGGTTTAAGCATGTAATCCATACGTGAGCAAGCATGTTAAGAATATAAATATCTCATTTATTTTAATATTATTTTTTTCTATTGGGTTATTTCCAACCTGATTCAACTCGATTTAGAGACACTTAAATCAAATTTGAAATAAGTTTGAAAAGAAAAGTAAATATCTAATAGGGTATATACAATTAGTTAGTTATCACTTTCAATGTGAACATCACAAAAAGCTCGTAAAAAGTTAAAGGCCCAAGAAGTTAAACACCCTCCTATCCACATGGATAAGAGTCCCTCAGGTCAGTTACCAAACTGCCGAGTTACCTCCTATACGGAATAGTCTTAGGAATATTTTTGAAAGTCTAAGGGAGTTGTATGTTGAATCGATTGAGTGAGTCTCGGATTCAAGCGAAGTGGAGCGGTGGTGGGATAGCCTACTAAACTCTATGATCGGGGAGCAGGGTGCTCCCTTGGTTGGTGGCTCAATAGGTCTTGGATGCCTATGAGATGTTAACAATTCATTGGCCGAGAGGACCCCAACAAACATCGATGCAAAAGGTTGCTGAACTATCGATGGTGGCTGAGGCAGTGGCATCACCCGCTGGTTTGACCAAGGTAGAAGCGAGGTAACATACTGTATTATGCCAGCTAATGCTTGTATCTGCTAGGTAAGGTTCAAGAATGCCTCGGTAAGAACGAGTAGATAGATCAATGGCACTCCTAAAAATGAGGGTCTAACATCGTTGACTGAACGTCAATACTGTATTGGTACTTATAACGAGGTGGATGTATCTATATGGGGAAAGGGCAACTATTGACCTATCTGAAAGTATTATGGGTCAGAAGCAGAGCCTCACTTGAATGTTCATGGGCAGGGTCAATCTACGGACGTTTCTACAACATCGGACCCTCCTTCTAGCACTAAAATATTAGAAAAAAATATTGTTGATATCTTCGTGAGCACAATATGCCCTGATCCGCATGTGAGGAGTCGTACGAAATAGAGCGCAGTTTCTCTTGACTCATTTCCTGCACAAAGACTAAGGTCGAAAAGAGTTTCCCGAGTCAATCCCTTTAATGCATAAGTTAGTAATGATGTATCTCTCCTCTAATCCGAAGTTAAGGGTGTATTTTTATGGTTAATACTATCGATGTAAAAAACTATGTTAAGAATATTATTTTTTAAGTATAATCATATTAATTAAAATTTTAAGATGCTGTGAGAGTAAAAGATTACATGCTTAAATCCTAAAACTTATTCACTTATTAAAAAAATCCATCAATTGGATTCAAATTGTACGTGTTGGGATCGTGAGCGTGGATGTTAAGAATATAAATCATATCTCATTTATCTCAATATCATTTCTTTTTTTTTATATTGGGTTATTTCTAACCAAATTCAACTTAGATTTAGATAAATCAAATTTGGAATAAGTTTGAAAACAAAAGTAGGTGCCCAAATCATATTGAAATTTGAATATTTAAATAATTCTTTCAATTCAGATAATATCAATTTTTAATAATATTTTATTTTATTTTGTTATAATATTTTTATAAAAATGGATGTCTCTTAGATGAGTAAGACGTACCTTCTTCTAAAGGATAAGTGATTAGAGATTTACATGAGAAGGACAAGTGTCCATCTTACATAAATACTATATATCCCTTTATAAGAAATAAGAGATTAGGGATTCATAGGATGAAGACGGGTGTCCATTCGGCACGTGTACTTTAAAATATGTATATGATATCTTTCTTTAATGACTCATATAAGTCTAAGCCCAAAGCTCAATACAAATACGTCTTATGTCCAAATCCTATTGTAATTTAATAAAAAAAATAAAAATATATATAGTATAAGTCCTCTATAGGCATTTAATCCCATATGGCTCCGATGGAGCGATATGAAGCTTTCTGCATTATCTTGAACTATCGTAATGGTGCGGTAGTCCTCTGATCCCCATCAACATTGCATTACATAGTAAAACTTAAAAATATCATGAAATTTAGAAGATATCTTTGATTTGGATCCATATGAACATATTCTAATATTTTATTATTTTAATTTTTTTGACATTTTTTCTGAATTATTCAATTCATGCATAGTGTGTTATTTTTATTTTTCATTCAAATTTTTAAAAAAATTATAAAAAATTCATGCACTCATGCAGTATTTTTTAATAGTTAATCTTATAATTAGGTCTCAAACATTTGGTAAAAATTTGACCATAAAAATATATATTTCTTTATACTTGATGTACTATTTTTGGCTAAAATCTAAAAATAGTGCATCGCATAGCAGCACTTGCCAAAATATTTTGAAACTTTGGAAATATCATTGTATTGGATCCACATGGACATATCCAGAATTTTCTGAATTATCCACATGGACATGTCATTTTCTTTCTTGCCTAACTATTTTAAAATTTCACAAAAAATTCCGACACTCATACAGTATTTTTTTTGACATTTGAGTTTCTAAGTAAGTCACAAACACTTCATAAAAATTTGACCCACAAAAATATTTTCTTATATGTGAAGTGCATTACATAATAGGACTTGTCAAAATACCCTAAAATTTTAAGGATACCTATGCATTAGATCCACATGGACATATTACAATATTTTTCATTTTCATAATTTTTTTTCAAATTTTTTCTGAATTATTATGTTCTTGCATAGTATGCCATTTTTCCTTTTTTTAAAAAAATTATAAAAAATCATGCACTAATATAATATTTTTAACATTTGAGCTTCTAATTAGGTCACAAACACTCGGTAAACATTTAGTTGTCAAAAAATATTTTATTATATGCAATGCACTATTTTTGGCCAAAGTCTCAAAATAATGCATCCTATAGTAGAACTTATCAAAATATTCTAAAATTTTGAGGATACCTTTCTATTGGATCCACATTGATATATTCTATTTTTTTTATTTTCGAAAATTTTTATATTTTTTTGAATTATTTAGTTCTTGCACACTATGTCATTTTCTTTTTTTCTAAAATATTCAAATTTCTATAAAAAAAATCATGCACTCATGCATAGTCACAACACCCCTTCAATCATGAGCTTTTTATTCGTAAATATTCATCCTTTTATCTTCATGCCTTCATCATGCTTGCTTCTTAAGTTGGTAATATCGATAATAGAATATTCATATTGTTCTACATTATCTTTCTCAGAGCAAACCCAACATATAGTCATAACATCTATTATGAAAGCTGAGTATCAAATTATTACCACCACTATTATAGAACTCAATTAGATCACCAACTTGCTTCACAAACTTAGAATCGACTCTCGATCCACTTCAACAATATAATGTGATAATATTGATATAACCTATGATGCTCCAATCTAATATTCAACTCTCGCATGAAATATATTATCATCGACTTCTACTTTGTCGAAGATCAAATAGATAGACTCCAACTCCGTGTATCTCATATTCATATTTCTAACCAATTAACTAATTCCCTTACAAAGCCATTTACTCATAAAGTATTTCACAAATATAATTTCCAAGATTAACATCTACGACGGAAGCTTAAGCTTATAAACACATTATAGAAGATTAGCATAATCTTGTATTCCTATTATGTCAAGATCCTTAATTAAGCCTAGGCTCAATTATTATGATACATGCACACACGATTGAGGGCAATCTATCCTTCCTCAAACGTTTATGTATACTTTGTACCTCGTAAAAATGAAACATTAATCTATTATGGCAAATAATTCCAGACGCTGCATGACCAAGGTGGAGATGATCTTTATAAGGCCTTGATACCCATCACATACGGCCATCTATATTCAAATACCCATTGCAGGGAAAGAAGCGATCGCGTGATTACAAACGATTATTCTGTCACAAACATTCTCTTCTAAGCAAGACAAAGAAGAGCTTCCTCCCTCTCTCTCGCTCGCCATAGTTTCCTATTGCCATGGGCAACAACGCCAGCCTCCTTCTGATGCTTGGTCTCCTGCTCTCCGTTATTCCCTATAGAGGTCATCCTTCATCTTCTGATATGATACAGCTATAGCTTTTACACTGACTCGTTTCTCGACGCTTGCATGCAGGAGCATCAGAGACAGGAACACACTCCAGTCACGACGACTACATACCTGTTTCTTCCGTCGAACACCGACCTCTCGACGACGTGATCAACAACTTACACGGCCACGAGTCTGATGTTAGACAGTGCAGCGATTGTCGATGTTGTTCTGCCAAAGACCCGAACAACTGCCAGACGATGAGTTGTTGTCAAGTAATGGTCTGCCTCGAGCCCGGCCGCTTATGTTCTTTGAAGCCGATCCGTTGCGACTGCAACAACTGCAGCTGAGAGAACTTGGCATTGCTTCCGTGGGTGCAGACTAGTGGAGATGGGACAAGATGAAAGGAGACTTTTCTTCTTTTGGGTTCACTTTGTGAGCAGTAGTCTGCATGGCGAGGATTGGTTGATATGTACCCAACAATAAAAGACTTTCTTAAAGAGTGGTAGTGTTACTTTCATGATTAAAGATTGGGCCTATGGTGCATTTATATTTATAGTTTTTTTGATAAATTTCTAGTATATTTTTTTTATTAGAAAATATATCGATCTTATTATACGTGCATGCATCTGTTCAAGCACCGAAACCACATCCTACAAAAAAACATAAAAAAATAATATTAAAAAAATTAGAGAAATTGACTTTGATCGGCTGGATTTTTTTTTAATTGTTTTTTTATTTCCAACACAGCTCGAGCTTCGTCACACACATTATGTAATATTTTTATTAAAGATAGAAATTCTAAAAGTTTATTAAAACTCATATATTACTCAAAACAAAAATCAAATAAATATACATTGACTTTATTAGCTAGCATGAGTGATGTGATAGGCTAGTTGTTAGGAATATCTATTCTCCATTAAAATATGGTTTATAGTTATTTAAGAACTAGATTAGTATAAGAGCTCATATAAAATTCTAAAATATATAAGAAAATAAACATTAGAAGTCAATAATCAAATCAATAGTTATCCTACTAGCATATGTCAAACATCCGTTGGAATGCTCTACCACTAAAGTGGAGGATGAGCTTTATGTTCTCTTAATAACAGATGAAAAAAAACTCATATTATACTTCTGCAGCAAATGAAGTGGCATCTTGCATATATCAAAATAGAGACGCATTCCTTCCGGAGGAACTATCTATTCATCATATCTAATGACTCGTTAATCTTTGAGTAGAATCATCCTATATACCTTTCAGATAAAAAATAATAATCTCATAAAATAATAAATCATGTTTATTTCAGGATAAAATAATATTATCAATCAAAACATCTCGAATTAATTACCCTTTAAGCAACATCCATGAACATATATTATCAACTTAAATCCCAACTAAGTCAATCTAATTAACTTAAGCCTAACTTGATTTAACTAGAATCTACCTGAATTCTCCTCTAACCCTTAGAATCACGTTAAATTAATCTAATTTAAATTAGATTGGATTTAATTTAGATCAAACAAACTTAAAAAAGTTATATATATATATATATATATATATAT
Organism: Musa acuminata AAA Group; assembly: GCF_036884655.1. NCBI lineage: Eukaryota > Viridiplantae > Streptophyta > Magnoliopsida > Zingiberales > Musaceae > Musa > Musa acuminata. The sequence continues at coordinate 43,545,745 of NC_088356.1, forward strand.
ATATATATATATATATATATATATATATATATATATATATATATATATATATATATATATATATATATATATATATATATATATATATATAAAACATCCAATTAGTCCCACATTAGAAGTGGACAATGTGTATGATTCGCTTATATGAGCCTGATGAGTGTACTATATTAACTCTTGCTATAAGATTGGTACAACCAAAAAATTATGTGAAGAATAATTATAAGAAATTTTGCATCAAACTTATGGCAAACCATTAAACTCATTCATGTTTAGTCACTAGAATTCTCCAATTTGTGCTGAAATAAAGGAACTAATCATGATTGATTTGGAATATTTTCTTATATACAATGCAATATTTTTGACCAAATTCTAAAAATAGTGCATCATATTCTAAAATTTTGAGTATAACTTTTCAATGGATCCATATTAATATATTCCATTTTTTATTTTAGGTTTTTTGAATATTTTTCTGAATTATTTAGTTCTGCGTCCTTTTCTTTTTTTTCTAACTTTTTCAAATTTTTACAAAAAAAATTCATGCACTCATACATAGTCACAAAATCCTTTCCATCACAAATTTTTTCTTCGTAAATACTCATCATTTCATCTTCGTTGATGCTACTTGAGTCGATAATATTGATAATAGAATATCCACATCATCTTATATAATCTTTCTTAGAGCAAACCTGTTTAATTGGAGTTTCAAGAAATAACATATAGCTATAACATCTATCACGAAAGTTGAGTATCGAGTCATCGCCACTGCTATTGCGGAGCTCAACCATATCACCAACTTACTTCACAAACTTATAGTCAGCTCTCGATCCACTCCAACAATATAATGTGATAAAATTGGTATTACCTATAATATTTCAATCTAATATTCCACTCTCGTATGAAATATATTATCATCGCTTTCACTTTGTCAGAGATCAAATAGTTAACATATATCTGATGTTCACACTTTGGACCAATTAGGTAACTCCCCTACAAAATCACTTGCTTATAAAGTATTCCATTAATATCATTCCAAGATTGACATACATGATGACAGTTTAATATTGTAGGGACATAATAGAGGATTAGGATAATCTTGCATTCCTAATATGTCACGATCCTTAATTAAGCCAGGATAAATTATTATGATACATGCATATGATTGATAGAAATCTCTCCCTATTTATATATACAATGTACCTTATATTAATGAAACATTGATCTTTTATAGCAGATCTTTTGAGATGCTGCATGACCAAGGTAGAGATGATCTTTATAAGGTCTTGATACCTATCGCAAATGGCCATCTAAGATTGTTCTGTCACAAACATTCTGTTGTAAGCAAGACAAAGAAGAGCTCCCTCCCTCTCTCTCGCCATAGTTTCCTATTCCCATGGGCAACAACGCCAGCCTCTTTCTGATGCTTGGTCTCCTGCTCTCTGTTATTCCCTATAGAGGTCATCCTTTGTCTTCCGATATGATATAGCCATAGCTTTTACACTGACTTGTTTCTTGATGCTTGCATGCATGCAGGAGCATCAGAGATAGGAACACACTCCAACGATGATGACTACATACCTGTTTCCTCCGTCGAACACCGACCTCTCGACGACGTGATCAACACCCTCCATGGCCACGAGTTTCTTATTCAACTGTGCAAGGATTGCCGATGTTGTTCTACCAGAGACCCGAGCAAGTGCAAGACGATGAGCTGTTGTCACGAAATGATCTGCCAGGAGCCCGGCCGCTTATGTTCTTTGAAGCCGGTCAGCTGCTCCTGCAACGACTGCGGCTGAGAAATTGGCATGCTTCCGCGGGTGCAGACTAATGGAGAGGGAAAAGATCAAAGGAGACTCGTTTCCTTTTGGGTTCACTTTGTGAGCAGTAGTCTGCACGACGAGGATTGCTTGATATTGTATCCAACAATAAAAGATTTTACTTTCATGATTAAAAATTGGGCCTATGTTGCATTTATATTTACATTTTTTTTTGGATAAATTTCTAGTAGATTATTTTTATTAGAAAATATATCTTATATATGTGCATTCATCTTCGCTACATCTCATACCATTCGAAACAAAAGTCTCTAATGACATACCATTGCATGGGTGACATGTCCAACTAAACACCCAAATGTTTATGCTAAAGCACCAAAACTACATTCTACAAAAAGCACAGAAAATAAAAAATATCAGAGCAATCTACTTTGGTCGACCGGAGTTATTTTATTTTTATTTTTATTTTTTTCAAAGCAGCTCGAGCTTCATCTACTGTCACACACATTATGTGATTGTAACACCTTTCCATAGACTACATTACTTTATTAAAAACATAAATTCTAATGATTTATTACAACTCATCTATTACTCAAAAGAAAAATCAAATAAATATCCATCTGACTTCATTCGCTAACATGAGTGATGTCATAGACTAGTTGTTCTACCTAATAGTAGAGGAAAATCTATTCTCCACGAGATCTGGTTTAGAGCTATTAAGATTCTATTCTAAGAATCAAACACAAAACAAAATAATTCAAGAATATATTGAGTCGGAGCCCCTATAAAACCATAATATATATATATATATATATATATATATATATATATATATATATATATATATATATATATATTCATTAATAAAATCAACAATCAAATCAATAGTCATCTCACAAATACTCTCCTACCAATAAAGGAAAGAATTTATTTGGGATAAGCTTTACGTTCTCCTATGATGGAAAATACTAATATCGTACCCTCAAAAATTAAGTAGCATCGCTCATCTATCAAAATATAGATGCATTCGTCTCATGAAGGAACCATCTAGTTATTAAATATATTAATTCACTAATCCTTGAAATGAATCATTCTACCTATCCTCAATAATAATGTTGAATCTCGAATTTTGATGATGAAATCAATCAGTAAATTGTTTGATCTAACCTATATGTTGAAAAAAATGTACAAGATTAACTACGATAGCAGTAAGACATAAAACAAATGCTGTGCTGGTGTCAAGATCGAGATTTCATTGGGAGTTCGAGAGTACGTCAGAAATCCGAACGTTCATCAAGTTTTACCGGAATTAACTGAGAAGTTCAGGAGCTTACCAAAGAAGCTTGTCGGACCTCGCAAGAAGATCGCCGTGAAGTTCACCGAAAGATCGTCGAAAGCTTACCTGAAGAACAATTGATATACCGAACCATGAATGTTTTGTTAAATATCTTAATTATCATAGTGAAACCTTAAGTTGAGTTAGGATTGGGAGGTAATCCCACTAACTCACTTAGGGTCCAACTGGGCCCTTAACAGGATTGATTTGGGTCGGTTAAACAGTTCATTCAGCACCTGAAATCAGGATCGACGGTGACACCGTTTGAGACTCAGTCTCCCAGGTGTTCTGGCAGTGGTATTGGCCAGACTGGGTGGTGGTATCATCTGATAAAATAACATATCATATCCATTTCAAGATGAAATAATATCATCAATCAAAACATCTCAAATTAATTACTCTTCAAGCATCATCAATGAACATATATTAATTAGCGCTTAAACCCTAACTAGATCAATCTAATTAACTTGAGTCTAACTTAATTTAGCTAGAACCTAATTGAACTGACCTCTAACATTTGGAATCACCCTAGATTAATCTAAATTAGATTATATTGGATTCAATTTACGTCAAACAAACTTGAATAAATCAAATTGGTTTAAATCATCTTAAATCGATCAATCGACTTGGTTCAGTCAATTGTAGGGTTCAAATCAAGCAAAAAAGGGAATTGAACTAGGTTGCATAGCTCAATGACACTCAATCTATCTCCAAAGCTCACCCAACTTCGAACAATTTGATCAATGACAAACTCAAGCCAAGTCATCAATCAAGCTTCAAAGCTCAATTTGATCAACCCAAATCAACTTTTACTCTTCTTCTTCTTCTTCCTTCTTCTTCTTCTTCTTCTTCTTCTGTTTCCCTAGCCTACTGCATTGCATTGGAGCAAAGAGCCAACAAAAAATTATAGCCGGCCTAGAGCCCAAACTCTGGTTGAGAGATTAAAGAAGAAGACGTGCTGCCGAGTTCCTTCCAACTGTAGCCCCTTCCTTCCTAAATTCCAACAACCAAAGCCTTACTTTAAAGCTTCCTCTAGCTCGTGTGAGAAGTTCAAAATCTATCTAATCACTGCCCAAATCTCAGAAGGTGATTTCAACAGCAAGAAGGAAGGAAGAGACTGAGACCATCCTACCGAGAGCACCCAAGTTTCGACACAACATAATTTCTTATGCACTTAGTTGAGTCTTTTCACACTCTTAGTCCCTCGTAGTTGACACTTTTTGATTTGAAAGTACTAGAAGTTATTTGTTTTTGATTTTATAGTAACATCTTTCTCTTCTATTAAAACTTTTCATATGCATTATTGAACCTGAACTCCATATGCATTAGGTGATGCCAAAGCAATAATCTTATGGATGAGGACCACAAGAAAGGATATAAAGAATTATAAGAGTTACGAGTTTAAATCATGCTTACATAGAGAAAGAACCACTGATTGATTAGCTGCTAATACTTGGATAGCCTCGGTATCTTTACTACCCAAATGATAATATTAATGGGTTGGACGCAAGCCAACATTAGAGAGAGCATTATTTCCATCTGAGATGCGCAGCGACGAAGAGAATACCACATAGAAAACATCATGGTTTAATTGACTACTACGTGGAACTCTCTGAATGGGCTTGGATCCATCGTGGGATTGGATCCAGTTAAGTGCAACCACGAGAAACAGAGGTGATAAAAGATGGCTCACACAAGAGTCTAAAATGACAAAATCGTGCAATACATGGTAGTTATAGGTGTTCCGTAAGCTAATCACATGAGTAATGATATGTGTAATCTATTGAATAATCTCTTTTAGTTAATATTAATAATGATATTTTTTTACTTTATATTATATGATGAATATATTGTGATGTTTTTGAATCTGTGCAATGTGAATTGGATCATTGTGAGATTATGATAATGAGACTAATTCATTTTTAAACACGAATCATTTCTGGTCATAGGTTACTCGAGAAAGAAATCAAAATAATCGAATAGACCGATGTACGATATATCCGTCCATATAATAGAAATAACTAGTCTCATAATTACTTGTGTAGTAACATAACTAATATGTATAGGCCAAACAAATGATTTGCATTTAGATTTACGAAGGCATACACATTTCAGATACACATAACTATTACGCGAAGGCATACGCATAACTAAATGTATAAGCACTAGCAAATCGTAATTACATTGTTCAAATGAAAACACTAAATTACATGTTAAGCAGCACGCCGAAGCATGCTGCTGTGATTGAAAGCAGGAGACAGACAGACACTAGCTTTTTCGTTGTATCAGTGGACTGAGCACCTGAAGTGCAATAAATCTGACAAAATCTAAGGACTAAACACACGTCCCACAAACACGATATGCATCGAACAAAAGTATCAAGTTTTGAAGAACCATATGTGATTTGACGTGGGAACAAGAGATGGATTCCACGATTTAAGTGACATGGATAATGCAATAACAACAGGGATTGATTACCTTCTGCGCAAAATTATTTTCTCTAGATTGCTCTAACTGAAACGAATGAAGAGTTTGTGCGTCTGGGTCGGCGGATGGGATCACGGCAACTAGTTCTTCCATGCTGACGATGACCTCTTCAGATGGTGTAGGAGTCATCATCTGGATGATAGTTTGTGCATCTGGATCGGCGGATGGCATCACGACAACTAGTTCTTCTTGGTCATCGGATGGTATGCTGATGATGACCTCTTCAGATGGTGAACGCACAGCCATTCTTCTTGCATCCGCCGACCCAGATGCACAAACTCTTCATTCGTTTCAGTTAGAGCAATCTAGAGAAAATAATTTTACGCACAAGGTAATCAATCCCTGTTGCTATTGCATCATCCATGTCACTTAGATCGTGGAATCCGCCTCTTGTTCCCACGTCAAATCACATATGGTTCTTCAAAACTTGATACGTTTGTTCGATGCGTATCATATTTGTGGGACGTGTGTTTAGTCCTTAGGTTTTGTCTGTCTTGTCTCCTGTTTTCAATCACAGCAGGTGCTCAGTCCACTGATACAACGAAAAAGCTAGTGTCTGTCTGTCTGTCTCCTGCTTTCAATCACAGCAGCATGCTTCGGCGTGCTGCTTAACATGTAATTTAGTGTTTTCATTTGAACAATGTAATTACAATTTGTTAGTGCTTATACATTTAGTTGTGTGTGTATCTGAAATGTGTATGCTTCCAGTAATCTACTTGCAAATCATTTGTGACAAATTTACCCTTCTAACATATTTATTTTTAAGTAAATATATTATTTTTATTTAAATTAATTAAAAAATAAATTAAAACATAAATATATGGTTATATATAATCTTACAGAAAATCTTATATGATTCAAATATATAGTAAATAAATATATAATATAATATAATAGCACAAATCAATATAAAATAATTTTTAAAAATAAATAAATAAAATTATATTTTATATAAGACGTAAATCATATTGATTTCTCACTATAGTGGCAATCTCGTGATCTTATTGAGGCATTTTCTACTTGTCCAAATCTTATTACAAAAGAATGTGGATAATCAAGTAAGTAAATCAAAAAAGATTGAGTAAAATAAAATGCACATGAGGAATTTGCTTATTGAAGCCTTGGAAAGAGAAACATAAGAAAAGAACTTACCTTCGATTACCAATTTGATAATAATAGACTTTTTCATTAATAGTTATTCGAGTGACATATAGAAAGAAGTATGATAATAAATAAAGCGAATCGGATAAAAGATAGTTAACTCGAATCTCAATAACTTCATTCAACATACTGAATAAAAGATAGTTAACTCTATCGTCTAACATATTGAAATACCATATATATAGCTTACAACAAATTTCCATCCATTCGACTGCTCGGAAACTCCGCGAAAAACATGCGCAAGGCCAAATCTCCCACACACACAAAAAAAAAAAAGCTAATTAGGGACAAATAACATCTTTCAATTATGAACGAAAAAATAATTATAAGTAATTTAGTATATATAGTAGAAGATGATCATTCTAATTCGTACTTTCTTTATAGACTCACCATTACAATTTTATTTCAGTTAAAAACCCACCCAAGCATCCACTATCAAGTAGCATCCTCACTGTGATCACAGCAACAATTAGTAAAAAGCACAGAAAAGTCTATTTAGGATACGTATCGAATAAAATATCAGTTCCATAAAATAATATCATAATGTAGAGGGATGCTCGGTTACTTGTCCCGACATGATTCGATTGCTATACCATAGAGAAAACGATGGTTAATATCAGGAATTAGACAATGTTAGTCCCTTTGATTCTCTGATCTTGAAGATGACCATGGGAGATTGGAGACAAGGTATGTTGAATGAAGTCTGACAAGGTATGTTGAATGAGGAGACAAGGTATTGTCAAGGGCAGAACTAACGAGGTTTAGGCCAAGAGGAGACACAGTTTGGCTTAAAGATGATCATGGGAGATTGGAGATAAGCTACATCCCAAGGTAGAGACTAAATATGACACTGGTTCATTGAACCAAGGGTGGGAGGATACGAAGGACCAATAGATTCATTATACTAAACCGATTCAATGAATTTTATATATTAAATATTTTAAAAATAAGGGATATATGATAACAGAGAGAGGATCAATTGATTCATTATACTAAACCGATTCAATGAATTTTACATATTAAATATTTTAAAAATAAGGGATATATGATAACAGAAAGATTTTATCAACTGCATGAAAGATTTTCTCAACTACATATAATGTCTATGTATAAATAGACATTATATGACACTAATTGAGATGTACTTTCTCTTTACCTTTATAATTTCACTCTTCATTCTATCACTTTATTAATATCCTTGATAAATTTTGAATAGAGTATGTATCCGATAACATACGATTACGTAGGATTTTTCTTGATAATTTCATAATAAGTGCCTCATGAAAGATACATGTGGCTTGCTACTGATTTGTCCCAATTGGCTTTGAGGATTTATAGTCGTATGATTCAAATCTGCTAATATTTTTGTATTCTGAGGCCTCTTCAAGTGTATAGTTTCTGAAGTTTCCTTCGCTTTAGCCCTAAGGTCTTTTTTACTTTGATTCAATAATTCACTCTATGAGGTCCTCTTCAAGCATGTAGTCATCGAAGACCCTTTTCGTCGTGATCTTCCTTTTCCTCATGCAGCTTTCTTCATTGTTATAGTCGAATCTTCTACCTTTATGATTTATTCGTATAGTTCCCTTAGCTATAGATACGATCCATACACTATTAGGAATCAAAATTCTCTTCTAACGTGTCATGGTCGAGGTCCTTTCTCTCATGTCCATGACCTTTCTACTTTAATTATAGATAATAATATTATTCTTATGCATCCCTTGCATTAATATCCAACCTTAGGTTAGTCATGGCTAATCAACATTAACTAGTATGGATAAAAAAATACATAAATATATAAATTATCTCAAATGTTCTTATAGTCATAATTAATATAATCTAGAGTTTAAATTAATCTGTCCAAATCTGATTGATGAAAGAGAAAACTACTTTGCCTAGTTGATCAAGTAATCCAAAGATCAATTTCCACAAACCACAAGATGACTTCGTTTTGCCCATCTATCAAAGATTAATTTCAAGAACAAATAATATGTCATACTATATTATATTATGTGCAAGAAAGATTTTATTCCTTTTTGAATGAAATTTAGATTATACAATCATAGTATATGTTCAATAGGATTAGGGAATTGACATCATTATTATCACGACCCGAGTTTGATGAGCTAACTAGCCAATAACTTCATTTGATCTAAACTATTAATCAAAATACTTAAATTAAAATTAACATAACATACTCATCAGATCCTTATAAGCTAAACTTAATCTTTGTTTGCTTCCGATTAATTGGAATATTAGGTGCTACCACTGCTTCAGTAGAGGTCAAACTCCCATATAGACACCGTATACGACGTTAGCAATGTCGCAGGGTGATAACCACATGACTCCCATTAGAGGTCAAAGTCCATTTTGTAGTTAAATCATCTTATTCTACTGCTTCAGTTGGGAATGAGGCCGCATCTAGCAAGGGTGCTTCAAATAGATTCATAGCATTTAAAGTCACTGTAGATCCCCTCCTTGCTAATAACATAATTTCTTGAGCCTGAAAAGAAAATTAATCAACAAAATTGCTTCACACCCATGGTATTCATTCTCCATCTTGCATGATCACCATGAAATATGAAAGAATCACATTTACGAACTCCCTGAAGAAAATAGTTGGCTGAGCAGTCATTTTGGTGGTGGTGTCGGGCATATTGCTGGAGAAACAAATACATCATGCCAAATCGTCAACAAGATGGAATTGATAATGTCTGAAGCAAAGAGTTGAAGGCTTTGTTTTGAAACTTATCACAAAATATTTTACCTTGGAGCAATGGCTCCACCAAGCACAGGGCCACCAACGGGGGCGCGACGCTAACTGTGGTTCCACCTCCAAAAGGCTGTTGCTTGAACAAAGGACTATTCATGTTGACAGGGATAGAGTGATTCGACTTGTGCGGTGAAGTGCCAAGGATCAATAAGACCAGTGTTCTGAGGCTGACATGCATGGAATGTATATTGGTTGACGTCGTGCCATATGTCAAAACCGAAGCATTTCTACAATATCAAGACGCAAGAACATGCCAGTTTGGTGAGCAAAATGACCGGTGTGATGATTGGTGTTGTTTAAAACCAATTGGAAAATCGATGCACACCTACCTGATTGGCCTCGAAGGCATCAATGGCTGATACAGGTTGGAATCTAGAAGATCGAGTGTTCATCAAAGATAGTTTCTTCGCTTCTCCTCTTGGAAATATGAATGGCTGCATGGTAGGCACCTTGCTCAAGAAAGGCCACTGCACTGTTGAACCTCCTTAAAGAGCAGAGCTGAGGGTTAGAAACAAATGCATAAGGCAGATTCGGAACTAGATCAGAAGCATCTACCATCAATTTGACTATTGATTCTTCTCAAAAGCTATACAAATCGACTGGCCAATGACATATACCACAGTAAAAACCATCTCAAATTTACAATATGATGGGTCTGATGGACTCAAATTCCAAGTGCCCTGTGATGAAACGCATACTCTCAAATAACTGTCGAGCAAAAGTAATTATAGCAGCAAGAAGTTAAAGGCAAGCATCTTTCACAGATAGCATCCAAATCTTCACAAATTTGAGCCTCTGGCTTCCAACATTTTACTTAAAATTTCAGCTGTTACAGCACCAAAGATACAAAAATCTTATCTTTTTTTAAAGAAACGAGCTAAACCCATCAATAGAAATAGAGCAAGTTACTGGCACTAGAAACCAGAATTAATGTTGATATGGCTCCGAACCTAATCCATATCTCTTGGGTCCAGCCTACACGTGGGCTTGCACAATTGAGCCTTTTGAGCTCAAATCAATTATTAAAAAGGAAAGAAGCGAATGAGATTGCACAGCGAACAACGACGGCACAGAGAGAGAAGAGAAGAACAGAGGGCAGCATGCGTGCATGCGGAGAACGATGGCAGCGTACAGTGAGAGGAAAGAGAGAGAGAGAGAAAAGAGTGAGAAAGATTAGAATTTTAAGTTTTCATTCTTGCAATAAGCTCTACAATTCTAACGGTGTTGATCTACAGTTTATCCTTTCTAAGTTACTTTCCTGCTATACCCATTTTGTAAGACCTAAAATTCTAAGATATGCTATTCTTGAGCCAAGATATATGATCTTGATGTTATTGTGATCCTCTTGCTATTCTAGAGAAGACTTATTGTAAACTTATTATCATTATTATTGATAGTGAAAGTTTGAGGTGAACTACGGTCTCGTGATTTTTTTCACATTGGGTTTTCCACGTTAAAAATTTGGTCTCACTGTGTGAATGATTTATTGCTCTATTGTTTATGCTGTGCTGATTAATATTTGTATTTTGATATCAAATTAGTATTTTGATACACAAATAGAGAAAAGAATTATTCTGCTTTAACAGGTTTTTTCCCAACAATATTAACTGTGATAAATCATCGACATCATCAATTGGTGAGTCGGCACGGTTGGTTCACTATTGAAGGTGCAGGTTCATCCTTGTGTTCTCCTCCATACTAAAGTGGGGGTGCTGACATGGCAAACTAACATAGGAGGTTCGTAAGAGAGGCGGTTCATCGAGGTTGATTTAGCCTTAGAGTAGTGAGATCGGGTAGAGGAACGAGGATCTGCTCAGCTCTGAGGTCCTCCCTTCAGGCAGATAGGTTGTCCTCTGGTCGAAGGGTTGTCTCGTGGCTGTGATACTGCATCCTAGCAGCGAAGTTGTCTCTTGATCATCGATGGTCCTACACAATAGGTCAACATCAAGGGCTTCCCAGCTCAACCCCTCTAATGCTTAAGTCAGCAAAAGATGGAGGGAGAGGAAGACAATAATATCAGTTGTGGAAATGAGAGAATAGAGAGTAAAGAGGTTATTGCTTACTTCGCCCTCTCTTTGGCGCCTAGCTTAGGGCGTAGTTTTTATACTTAGGCACCAAGCGGTTTAGACATGCATTACCTTATACGATAGAGGCATTAATGAGAGTGATTTACTATCAGTCATTAATACAGAGGTATGGCTGCCTGGGGCATCGAATAGTCTAGACATACCTTAACCAAGGCCTCCCTACCCTATAGCAAAGGCATTAAGAGAGGAGCTTGGTGTTAGCCATTAATGCAGAGGCATTAATGAGATGTCAGCCAAGAGGTGACTAGGGAGGCTATGGCATGCTGTCATTAATGATAGATAGTTTTCATACCTTTATTGTCTTTTAGTCCACGTGGCGAAGGGAGTTGGAAGGTACCAATATTATCCCTATCATTCATCTCTCGGAAAGGCATCCTTCGGAGCTTTAAACAAAGCTCTCAAAGGGCGTCACTTTCTCTATGCTTGTATGATGTGTGTGTTGTTTTGCTGTTGATTCGTTGTAGTCGATGTGAGGTGGATGGTGCTCCTCCACGGGGGTGTCTGCTCGTTTTGAGTTGGAGTGACGGATTGTTGATCTAAGGGGTTTGGCTCGACCACTTTTGAGCGGGAGGATGGATCTACTATGGTGCTTGGCACGACCACATTAATGCGGGAGGCTAAACCTGTTATGGATTTTGACCACATTGAAGCGGTAGATTGGACCCGCCAAGGGGTTTGACTGTAATGAAGTGGTACATTGGCCTCGCTAAGGGGTTTGATCATGTTGAAATGATAGATTGGACCTGCCAAGAGGTTTGACCACATTGAGGCGATAAATTGGACTTGCCAAGGGATTTGACCGCGTTAAAGTTGTAGATTGGACCTACCCTAATACCTAACTAGTGGTGGTGGATGATGTTACGCACGGGTAGCATTTGTCGCTGCTAAGGCGGTTTGCCCATGACGTGATGCGTCGTTTTGCCCTTATGATTTATATTACTTGTGGTGCTTATCTACGAGGGAAGCTTTCTACTGTCCTAAGGTTTGATGCGCTTAGGGGGTCATGCTCCTCTTTAGGTTCCACTAGCATGCGGTGATTGGAGGTACGACTTCCATGGTGGGTTTGAATTTGGCCACTATGGACTAGGGAATGGATCTGCCTTAGTGACTTCTACTATGACATTTTGCTAATGGTGGATGTCGGGGTGCAACGTTGCCAAGGTTAGAGCCACTGAGCTTCTCTTAGAGCTGCAAGTAAAGGAAGCCAAGCAAAAATTTATGTAGGTCTGAAGGAAGTTGCCGAGGATGAGGTGAAGGCGCAAAGCTACTGAGGCCTAACAAAGGAGGCCGAGCAAAGACTCAAGGAGGCCTAGTGGGCGCTGTTGAGGATGAGGTAGAAGCACAAGGCTATTGAAGCCTAGTTCCCTAGGTTGTCCTTGGCACTGTCGAGGATGAGGCGAAGGTACTTGGTTGCTGAGGCCTAGTTCCTTGGGCTATTCTTAGTGCTGCTGAGGATGAGGCGAAGGCATTAGGATGCTGAAGCCTAGTTTCTTGGGTCGTCCCTAGCGCTATCAAAGATGAGGCGGAGGCATTGGGCTGTTGAGGCCTAGTTCCTTGGGTTGTCTTTGACATTGACAAAGACAAGACAAAGGTGCTATGCTGTTAAATCATAGTTTTCTGGGTTGTCCTTGGTGCTGTTGAAGATGAGACAGAGGTGTTAAGCTACTGAGGCATGGTTCCTTGGGTTGTCCTTGGCACTACCGAGGATGAGGCGGAGGCATTGGATTGCTTAAGCCTAGTTTCCTGGGTTGTCCTTAGCGCTGTCAAGGACAAGACAGAAGTAGTAGGCTATTGAAGCATAGTTCCTTGGGCTATCCTTAGTGTTGTCGAGGACAAGGTAGAGGCATTAGGCTGCTGAAGTTCGGTTCCTTGGGCTATCTTTAGCGTTATTGAGGACAAGGTGAAGGTATTAGGCTGCTGAAGCTTGGTTTGCTGGGCTAACCTTAGCGCTGTCGAGGATGAGGCGGAGGCGCTAGACTGCTAAGGCTTGGTTCCAAAGGTTGTCCTTGGCGTCACCGGGAATGAGGTGGAGGCACAAGGCTACTAAAGCCTGGGTCCTTGGGCTGTCCCCAACGTTGCCGAGGATGAGGCGGAGGTGTCATTCTATTGAAATGGGATACGTGCCTTCTCTTCCCGAGGGGGCTTAGGATCGGAGGTAACATATCTTCGCTCAAATGTTTGTTGGGTGAAGTAATAAAAGAATGTACCTACGATGTTCATGTTAGGAAATTTGGAGCGACATCACATGCGCAACAGAAGAACAAAAAATAAGATTTCATAATTTTTGTAGAAAAATAAGGTTTCATCGTCATGCAAAGATTGGTACGTAAAAACCTACAAAATTAAAAAACTATATGTATAAGAAAGATGTGTTATCTAGGAAGATCGTATATCCTTGAAAATCTGTAGATCTATGGGAGAGAATAAAGGAAATCAACTATCCTCCTCTCTAATAATGATCTACATGATAGGGGCTGCGAAGACGCTCATCAAATTGCTACTCAAATCTCTTCCTCTCGCGCACTAAGCAATCAAGAAGGGGCTACCCCTTCTTGTTGTCCGCACGCCCCAAATAGGGACTACAGTATGAGGAGGAGAGGGAGAGATAAGAATAGTAGGAGGTAGCAAAAAAGAACTTAGCTTATCGCCATTTGGTTTTCTCCTATTTATAGAGGCCACATATCAACTTACCATAATGGATCCTATCATATTGGGTACTGGATCTCCATCCAATTACATATGCCTCTTAGATTAGTGGGTCTCTACCAAATAATCTCTTAGTTGCTCTTATTGGATTTCATCCATAGGATCTAATAATTCATGGGCTTATTGGATATCCAATAAGATATGGGCTCCAGCGGATATCTCTGATCCGAACCTCTACTCATCGCACCTACCATATGTGTATGACTCTCTAGGCCTAATATCAAGCTGGCCATAAGTCATACATGTTAGAACTCTTTTTAGCTCAATAAATTATTATGAATATCTTCATAATAATTTACTTGATTCATCTACTACGAACGTACTAGGCCACTACGCCGTAGTCCCTAGATGATATAGGGGAATCTAATTGTTTGAACATATTTATGCTCAGTTATTGTGTACCTATAGTCCCTCATCCATAGAATATCTCAGAGACCGTATATCAAACATAGTGCTATCAGGCTAATACGGTTTCTCCTCGAGTCTCGCTCTAATCAAATTCTCATAAAGAACTCTTTATCTCTCAATCCCCTTAGTGTCCCCACACGAGTAGCTATGAGACTAGTTGCCTCTATTGTATGGACAAGTATATAGTATACCAGTTTGTATGATTATCTCGATGTCCCTCTCGAGTAACCTATAATCGAGATTATTTAGGATTTATGTTTAAAGGTGAATTTGTCTCGTTATCATGATCTCATCATGATATGATTCTTATTACATAGATCTATAGACATCATAATATATATATTCATACAATAAGTAATATAAAGTGATAAAATATCAAATAATATAATAAGCAAAAAGAGTGTGTGTCATATCACACGTGGTATTACTCACTTGCAATGCACCTATGATTAGCAGTTTGACCCTCCTTCTAATGCCAAAATGATAGTTCATTGATACCGTCGATTGGCGAGTCAGTACGATTGGTTCATTACCGAAGATGTATATTCATCCTTATGTTCTCCTCCATGCTGAAGTGGGAGTATTGACGTGGCAAACCAATGTAGGAGGTCCGCAAAGGAGATGGTTCCTTGTGGTTAATCTAGCCTTGGAGTAGTGAGACTGGGTAGAGGAACCAGGATCTGCTCGGTTGTGAGGTCCTCTCATTACACGGATAGATTGTCCTCCGGTTGAAGTGTTACCTCATGGCTACGAGGCTACGTCTTGATAGTAGAGTCGTCTTCTAATTGTTAATGGTCCTGCATAATAGGTCTATGTCATGGGTTTTCTGGCTCCACCCCTTCGATGCTTAAGTTAGCGAAAGACGGAAGGGGAGAAAGATAACAGTATCAATTGTGTAAATAACATAGTAGAGAGACATTAAGAAGGATAACTTATTATCAATCATTAATGTAAATACATAATAAATAATTGTTCGGGACATCGAATGGTAGCTAATGTCCCCTACCCTCTATGAGAATTAAGAGAGAGAGATAGCTAGGCAGGCATGCTGTTGATCACTAGTTTTTATGTTTTTATGTCTTTATTATCTTTTAATCCATGTGGCTAAGCGAGCTGAAGTGTCCAATATTATTCGTATGAAACTGCATGTGATATTTAAGGGGATAGGTTGGACTTTTTCACCTAGTATAAAATTCGAGTCATTTAAATTAGATTATTTTATAATCGAAATCGAAATGAGTTCGTAAATAAAATAAACATCACCCACGACAAGACACGTGCAACACCTAACGTGTAACATTGTTAAGAACAAGTGGCCACGTGACCAACACAGTACATATGCCTACCCGATCTTTCACTCGATGGAGTTAAATTACGTTTAACTCCTTTGTCTTATTCAAATCGGCTTTGCTAATTTATCTGAAAAACTACTCCCGACACGTTCGCAACACGTAGACGGTTTAAAGCGACAGAGACGGGTGTGCCGTATCCATCAGGATTTACTAAACAAAGATATCTGGCAACCGGCAGAATCGTGGACCCCACTCGTTATTTCGTGGGTCCATAATCATAATAGCTAACTTTTTAACTCTTGGTTTCGGCAAGACAGCCGATCCGCCATCACCCGTAACAGTCGTACACGCGATCCGGATCGGTGCGTGATATCTGGGCACCGAGTCAGCGGACGCGCTCCGTGGGCGCCACCGCGTTAAATAAAACAAAAAAGTTCTACGTATCTCTCGATTTTAAAATGAATTAAGTTACCCTATAAAAATAGAAAAAGAAATATTTTACTCCTTAAAAAAATAAGAGCCGAAGATTGAATTGACAGCCATCAAATTAAAGAAACCAGAAAATCCATAAGCCATGTACTTTGATCTATATCAATGTTATTTAAATTCTAATTTTGTTATAGTCCAAATAATGAATTTTAATTATAATGATTTTTTATTTTTTTGGGGTATATATATATATATATATATATATAGAGAGAGAGAGAGAGAGAGAGAGAGAAAGAGAGAGGGGGTGTATGATTGTGGCATGCATCGGTTCGCGAATTCGATGGATGCACTAAATCTGGCCCCGCGACTTCAGGAATGAATCGACAGCAGCGGCCTTTTCTCCGCCCATCTTCCAAGCGAGTATCTGTTGGATGAAAACGCGGGGCACCCACGCCCCCCCTCCGTTCCCCATTTAATTCGGCCCCCTCTCCAATTCTCGACGGAATTGGAGCTTTCATCATCATCGTCTGCGATGGCGTCTTCGACCGTAGTTGGGTTCGTGGGGCTCGACGAGCTCAGCTTGGAGATCGCTTCCTTGCTCGTCAAATCCGGGTTTCGCCTTCAGGGATTCGAGGTCCTGACGCTATTTGTTTGCCTTAAGGATCTGTTACCACCACCAAGAACTTGTTGTTGACTTGATTTGTCTTGCTAAATGGCCCAGCTTTGCCAGCTTTGGATGTTTTATCAGTGATCGTTGCATGGTTGCAGGTGACCGAGTCCTCTCTGATGAATGGGTTCTTGGCGTTGGGTGGAGTGAAGTGCCGAAGTCCTATGGAGGCAGCAAGGGGTCAGTGCTTAAATCTTATTGGATTTTACTATAAATTTCGACGCCTTATACTCTAGTTCTATTTATTCACTACGCTGGTTATGATAGCTAAATATGGGTGTTGGTTTTGCTACTTCTTGTTTTCAATAATTTTTCTGGCATCAAATGTGAAAATAAGATGCTGAGGTGTGAAGCATTTGAATTGGTGTATAAATATGGATCTGGAATTTGAAGCCCCAAGAGTTGGAGATATGGATGTGTGCTGTATTGGTATACCAACCTGTGCCATCCAGTAGCTGGAAAAAAAAAATTAGAAAAGGAATACCAATTGATACCTAGTTATATGATATAGTATTGATCCGCGGTTATAGTGTTAAATACCAATTAGTATGTACCATTTTGACCGGCATTTGGAACTTTGTTTATGAGATTAAATGAGTATTTGACCCTCTATCTGAAATATTCGCTGCATAAAACCAAATGTTTTAGAAAATTATTATTGGCAGTGACATGGCATAGTTCAATAATCTGTTGAGTGTTGACAATGACATGAAATCAGTGTGGCATTCACACTCCAGATGCACTGTGTGGATGTCATATCATCACAATGTGGATGACACATCTTAGTGTGGGTTGCATTTTGGTGCCATGTGGTTGACACATGTCACACATCATCACTAACAATCTGATGTATATGGTCGTTTTGAGAAGGGGAATTGTGAAGGCCCCTTCTCAAATCACAAGAGGGGAATAAATTTTCCATAAAATAGAACTAACTTGATGCACAAGGTGCAAAATATGGGGATTGAACCCCAGACTTTCTATAGGGAGACAAACACTCTACATTCCAAGAGTAGGGATAAGGTAAACGTGTGTATGATCTGTTGCATATATGAAGTCAGTATCATCTTTGACCATATTTTGGTTACTTAATCAAATAGGTTACAGTATTTCGTCCAGTTAAAGCTAACTCCAGAATGGAGGCTATGACATGTTTACCTAGAAGGCTTCTGATTCTTTGAATATAAGTAAAGAAGTGCATTAGTTAAATTGATCAGTTTATTCCTTGCACTGGTTCAGTGAAGATTAAAAGAATAGCATAATGCTGGTACCCATGGCTCGTCACCCAATTGAAGTAGGACCAATATGTGCTCTGGTAAATAAAAATATGAGAATCCATGAGGCTGCATATTGAACTCTTAAGGTCTTATTTCTCTTAAAGTATTTAAGATTCCAAAAATTTCTTTACATCTTGTTTTCCAGATCCCATTTTTCTTTACATCATTAGTGGTTTGCTGAATTTCTTTTCTTTTGCATAGGTGCTACATTTGTGATTATTGTGGCCTCCGTGAATGAATTGCATGAGGTTCTCTATGGAGAGGAGAATGTAGCAAAAGGTTTATATATATGTTTCCCATTGTGGTTCTGAGCTTATTTCTTTTATTTATTAATGCCTTTTCAACTCTTTCATGTTTTGTAGGATTATACAAAGGTTCAGTCATTATCTTTCGATCAACATTGCCTCCAAGTCATACTCAGAAGATCGAGAAGTATCTCACAGGTCCAAAGAAATGAGATCTTGAAAGTTTCATTTATCTAGTGTACAGAGTACTGGCAACTTTGGTAGAGCATACTTGACAAAATATCTTCATTTTGATTTATGCTCTGGGTGGCTTCACACTCTAATGTGCATGATGGAACATTTGCCAAGTTCTCTCTAAATCCTAACCTATGAAAATTTTTCTAATCTTCAGTG
Organism: Musa acuminata AAA Group; assembly: GCF_036884655.1. Classification (NCBI taxonomy): domain Eukaryota; kingdom Viridiplantae; phylum Streptophyta; class Magnoliopsida; order Zingiberales; family Musaceae; genus Musa; species Musa acuminata. Next base: position 43,564,775 of record NC_088356.1, read on the forward strand.
TGCATGAGGTGTTGCTCTGCATGCATCTTGTTCTGTTTGATGTTTTCAAACATTTTATTAGATGTGTATCCTAAATAGACTTTTCTGTGCTTTTTACCAATTGTTGCTGTTATCACGCTGAGGATGTTACTTGATAGTAAATACTTGGGTGAGTTTTTGACTGAAATAAAATTGTAATGGTGATTTTGTAAAGAACTGTGAATTAGAAGGATCATCTTCTACTATAGTTATGATTCTGTTTTCGTTCAAAATTTAAAGATGCTATCTGTGACTAATTAGCTGTTCTATTGTGCAGAGGAGGTAGGAGATGTGGCTTTTGTTGATGCACACATTTTTCGTGGAGTTTCTGAGGAGATGAATGGAAAAATTATTGTGAGCTATATGCATGGCATTTAATATGTTAAACGCTTTTATCCAATATGTTAAATGAGGTTATTGACATTCAGCTATTTCTAGATTGTTGCATCTGGACGTGGAAGTACAAATGAAAAAATTCAACCTTTCTTCTCAGGTGAAATATATGACTAACATAATTCCTCATTCATTATCATACGTTTTTCAAGATATCTGACTATGTGTCACCTGAACAGCTATTAGCAAGAAGGTCTATTTTTGTCATGATGAAATTGGTACTGGAAGGTAAGTGCTTTTCTTGTGGTTTCTTTTTCCAGGGCTTTAATAAGCAAATTCTTCATGTGTATTTTATCTTGTCTTTTTGGTTTAGTTATTGACTGTCTTGTTTATCCACATCCTTTTGTAGTAAGATTTGGGCTGTGAATAGTCTTCTAGAAGGCATTCATCTTGTTGCTTCTGTGGAAGCCATATATCTTGGAGTTAGAGCAGGACTTCATCCAATGGTTCTCTATGACATAATTTCAAATGCTGCTGGAAGTTCATGGTAGTTACACTATATTTAAAGTCATGTTTTTTCTTGTTAAGTAAATTGGTCTTCTTTCACTTTCTGATGTAGTTTTGTGTATCTGGTCTTGCATCCTCTCTTTGGTGCATTGTATACTCTTCCATCGTCCCTACTTATACCCTGGGTTCTAAGATATATGTGCTATGCTGCAGGGATACTCTATATTCTGTGTCAACCCATATAGAGTCCACATTTGTGGATGCTGGCATGCTATATGCAGCCAGGTTTATTATTTTCCATTGCTTTTCATTTGTCTCTTAGATGATTGTGCATGTGTTTTCATGGGGTGCAGCTGTGCCTCCAATACCCTTAACTTTACCGCAAAATACCGATGATGACACATTACAATGTGGTAATTTGGTTATGAACTTAAAAGGAACATTAGAAAGCAGAAGATTCTGATAATTGGACACAGAACTGACCAAGGTGCTTATATTCAAGGCCATTTGAACATGGTTTGCAGCAAGGTTCGCAATACCGTATCGTACCGGAGTTTAGGGTCTGCCGTACCGAGCCGTACCGCCTGGTACGGGCGGTACGTACCGGTCCGATAGGTTTTCGGTACGCGGACCGACTGTTACCGGTCCGAGGTACTGTAGCACTGTAGCAGTGCACTGTAGTAGTACTACAGTACTCGGTACACCTGGGTGTACCGCTCGGTATACCGTACCATACCGGTACCGAGCCTAGATTGAAATACCGGTACGGTACGGTATTGCGAACCTTGCTGGAGTTTCGACCTGGGCTCGGTACCGGTAACAGGCGGTCCGCGTACCGGAAGCCTGTCGGACCGGTACGTACCGCCCGTACCGGGCGGTACGGACCGGTACTGCAAACCATACTTTGCAGAACACATTGTGCCTGCATGCAATGAATGGCACTGCTTGTATTTAAACACCTTAATCGGACACGTGTGATCAACTATCCTATTTAGTACTGTACTGTTTCTGCTTAATAGTGTTGTTAATTTTGTTGCTATGGAAGTTACTGCTTGTTGAATTTAAGAGAACAATTACCTGATAGGCAGATATGCTAAAATGATGAACATACACAAAGTATGACTGAGTTTTTCTTGGTATGTTCTGTCTGTTTCCATGATGACATATTAGTAACCTAATATTTAACCTAAACCATGGATGCTGACTGGCTTGTGTTATGCAGAGAAGGCATAGGGCATTGCATGTGCTATGCTAACATGTAAAAAATTGGTGGCTTATCCCAAATTTTATGGCTTATCAGTGAAATCTGTGTAGTTTTGGAGGTCAATTAAGTTTGTTGTAAGCAATCAATTATTTTTTGATAAAGTCTTACAGGTCCTAGAAGATCTAAGAATCCTAGTTTAAAGGGTATTATGTCAGTCGATCTAATCTGCAAGGGGTGTTTGCCTTTAAAGGGGATCATTTTGTGCTAGGTGCTATAAAACTATAATAGTTCATCATCATATGACATTTGAGTCATTGAAAACAATAATTCTTGGTGTTAATTTAAGTAGTTCCATGTCATGACTAGATGACAAATTTGTTTGGTGTATAAAACTAGATGGGTGAATTTCTAAAAGCTTGTGCTAAACCATTTTGGGTGATACATGATTAAGAGCCTCTTCAATCAGGTTATTTGGATATTAGGTAACAATTGGTTGGGGATCTATCCTACCTAAAAGGTTCAATGGTGCACCTAGTAAGAATGACTACTTGTGAACCATGCAACTGGCTTGTCATAGTGTGGAGCCACCATTGTGGTGCTATCAGTTACACGTGTCACCAACTAGGGAATAATTTTAGACTAGTTTGACGAGGACACTAAGCATTTGAAAAAGGAGATTGTAGTGGCCCAAATACTTGGTTCGATAGCCTATCGACATGTGAATCAAGGTAAACCAGGTGGTTTGCCTAGTATAAAGCATGTATGACTTACTACAAAGTTTGTACTACCCATTAGGCCTTATATAGGGACTTTACTAAGTACAGGTCTTGTATCGAGTAGCAACTTGTTTTTATGTTTTAGTTTTTTTCTTCCTTTTTCTGAAATTCATTACGTATTAGCAAACATGGTCCAAGCCAAGGATTGAAATTTTATGTCGTACCGGAGTTTCGAGATTCACTCGGTACGATACTGTATATCGAGCAGTATATTTCGGTATACCGCTCGATATATATATATATATATATATATATAACCGTTTTTGCCGACATCGCCTCTTTTCTCCCCGCACGGATGAGGAGAAGTCATTGACAGATGAGAAGAGGGAGAGCGGTGTCGACTCCAGGTTCTCCTCTTCTTCTCCCTTTTCTTTCTTCCCTTGGTTAATACCACTCTTCTCCTCTTCTTTCTTCTCCCTTGGTCACTGCCTGGGGCGAAAACAGCCCCAATCACCTATATATATATATATATATATATATATATATATATATATAAAGGATTCTTCTCCCCGCACGGATGAGGAGAAGTCGTCGACAGATGAGGAAGGAGAACAACGTCGACTCCAGGTTCTCTTGTTCTCCCTTTTCTTTCTTCCCTTGGTTAATACCACTCTTCTCCTCTTCTTTCTTCTCCCTCGGTCACTGCCCGGGGTGGAAACAACCCCAATCGACGGTACCGCCTGAGGTGGAAACAACCCTGATCGACAGTACCGCCCGGTACGAGCAGTATCATTCGAAATTAAAAACCTTGGTCCAAGCTAGCTCGGATTGTACAGGTCCGAAAGCCCAATTAAAAACCATAGTTGGGACTATTATTAGTAGCTTAAGCATATTCGTTGACATAATTAAGACCAAGGTTCGCCATGCTGCCCGAAATGGTGTAGTACGGGCAATACGTATTATTCCTACAGGGAATCGACACACAGACCACCTTATACCGAGTGGTCTATTGTTGGGTACCCATATCGCCTGATATGGGGTATGTACTAGGCAGAATGATCGAAATCCGATTGTTACTAACCTGCATCGGGTGGTAATGGTTGAATTTCAATCGATACCGAATAAGGGCTAAGATTGCCCTGTTTTAAGCGGTCTATCCGATCGTTTGAACCAAAGGAAAGGACTTTTAAACCTTTCCTCCCCCTCTTTCACTCTTTCAAACTCTTCTACTTTCTCAAACTCTTTCTCACTCACATCTGGGCTTGCGACAATGAGGAGTTGCCACAACGATTAAGGAATAGTGGCACATATCTCTCAAAGTTCCACACCCAATTTTGTGACTGTTAGGTGTTTATGGTTCCTCGAGTAGTCTGACTCGATGTTGTTCAGCTTTGGCAGCCACGTTCTGACCGAGGGGATCTTTCTTTTGCTAGAGATGTTGTCCTCTTCACACCAGTGAAAGAGAACAAGAAGTGAGCCACAAAGCTACTCCTCAAAGCCAGAATGTGCTACAAAACTGCTCCTAAGAGCTAAAAAAAATATGTGCCACTATTCCTTCCTAATTTAAAATATTTTTGATGAAATTATACTAGATTTATATTTAGTTCCAACTTAACCTTAATCTAAGTTTTTTTTTTTTTTTTTTCTTTCTATTTTTAAGGTAATTTCGGATGGTTTTTTTATTTTTTTTCTGGCTGTCGGCAAGCACCATCGTGTTGGCACTCAACACATCAGCACGGGGCGGCATGTGCCATGTCGGCCAGCGGCCGACACACTGGCTCGAACTGGTAAGTTGAAGCTTGATTAAGACTAATTTAGTTCTCAAGTTTTCCTTTATCTTCTGCCATTTTCTTGTAATTTTTTGTTTCTTACTCCTTTCCTGAACTATTTAAATGCTGCTTCAATGTACTGCAAAGGATATCTTGCACTCTATATATTGGACTACCTCTCGGTTCATGCCATTTAGGAAAGATGGTACATGGAAAGGGAGCTTCAGTTGAAACACTACTTTTGTGGTTGCCTACCATTACACTTGTAGGCTATCGAAGAGGCCGCATATGATATATAATTATTTTTTTTTCTTGGTACACTGATGAAAATCTGTATTTTCCTTTTTTTTTTTTTGAAAAATTAGTTTCAGATCGGCTTGATCTAATTAGGGATGTGTATTCTCTAAAGGAATCAATCCAATTGACAACTAGAACCAAAGTGATACATTTGATTTCATTTGGTTCTTTCTCTATTGTGATATATTTATATTAAAGAGCTGAAAAAAATGAGAAAAATAACTAAAAATTGAAGTCCATTTCAGTTGGGAACAACCATCTCAAATTTATTAAACTAATTACTATATGCTTATATATATGAAAACAATAAAATTCATTCTTACATATAGTTCGTAACCATGTTCTTAAATGATAAAAGGAATGTCAATGGCAGGTTAAGATCCATATTGCTGACCCCAAATAGGTTGTGACTTTACAGCTTGTTGTTGTTTTAAACAGTATACATAAAAGCATAATCGAACTGCATTTTCTCGATATGAAATACAATATTCTTTTTGTAATTTACTGTTATAAATATTATAGTATCTCTAAATTATAATTTTGAAACCACACATAAATATTATAGTATTTACTGGAGTTGGACATGCCTAAAATAGTACGCCTAGGGAAAATGAGATTTTAGAGTGTGTGCTTTTTTTTAAATATATACACAGTTGGAAATGAAGCATTTGATGCAGAATTTAAGATATCATCTATATATTCTTATGTAACAATAACTTTTGATAAGTAGGGTTACTAACTACAATTTACAAAGCACTAATTAGGTGTCTCTTATCACTAATATGGTTTTTAGCTTAAATAATAATGTTTTAGGCTTATACTACAATAATGTTTTTTCACTATACTGCATTGAAACTAAGATTTATAAATTGTCATGGCCGAGCAACTTGTAATATAATACTATAATAATTTTAGTATTTTACATTTCATCTATGCCAATCTGCAGTAATTTCATTAGTGGATTTTGTGTTTGCAGGATCTTTGTAGATATAATCCCCAAATTGTTGAGTGCTGACCAATTACTCACATATTATTTGAATAATTTGGTGAAAGATACTGTGAGGATCTCAACCTGTTTACTGTCTCTTTTTGCGTCATATTTTATTTTAACTCTCACTAGTTATTTGGAGTTTTTCTAAAAAATTAAGATATCAAATCTGTACTGCTGAATAGATTACACTCAAATGTGTAATGAAATCATAGTTATTTGTGTGCATAAGCGATAATATAGGCATAAACTTTTGCTTCTTGGAATTATTATGTATTCCTATGAATTTATGATTGCGAGGCCCTTATCTTGCTTGTATAGTTTTTTATTTGTCTAGTTGATATCTGACTAACTAAAGGTATCGATGTGCTTGTGTAAATTATTGCAAGGAATATGCCATGACACTAAGTAATGCCGTTTAGCATGACTGTTCAAACCATGCTAGTTAACATGGTTGTTGCAGTCGAATGGTAGTGATGCAATTTTTCCATTTTCCATTTGACAAATAATAAAGCTGTGGCCTTGCTGGCTTGTGGCTATGATTTTGAATTATCAAGCATGCTAATTCTAACATAGCTTGATAAAATGGGCAAATCTAGGGCATGAGGCTACTACCTATCTGGGATGTTTTTGAATTACTCCATGATGTTTCTGAGTGATTTGTGCTTTGCATTTACATATAACAACCTTGGGTTTACTGCTAAAGAATCTGTGTGCCTTCACAGTGACTACTTGTGAAAGAGGAAAAAGCCAAGCAGTAAAAATAAGTGTGTATATCATACTTTATCTCAATTGAAGAGAATGATGTAGCTTGGATATTCTGATTATAAATATGGATTTAAACTCACTAAAGTTGAAGATGAATTAAATTTGACACTTTAGACATAGTTTTATTTGGGAGGTTGTCATAAGAATGAGACTTATGACTTTTGATGTAGTGCATTAATAAAATAATATGGCAGCAATGGATTACAAAATAATTATAATTTCAAGTTTTGAGACATTGTCATGTCAAATCATGTTGTAAGAAACTAAGAATACTATTTGTTTCTCAAACCCAAAAGTGATTGCCGTATGGAACTAACTTCCATTTTTTTAATACAATGTCATTTTTTATTGGAAGGAATTTGAATTATGTAATTTTATTTATTTTTTTGGGTTCTTTTTTGCAAAATATTGTAAAGTAACTGTATCTGCAGATAGAAGAATTCTTGTTAATTATTAGGGTAATGATCATTTATAGCCTAATGCTAGGGATACAGCTTACCTTATTCTTGATTTTTTTTTTTTTTTACATATTCATGTTTCATTTGATTTGAACTCCATATCAATCTTTTGTTGTTGGGATAGAAGATTCAAAAATAACATTAAGATGCTTTATGTGGTTTGAACTCTGTAATATATTGTCTAATGATTGTAAAACCTCTAAAATGGAAATTTTGATATTGGTGTTTTCATTTTTTGTCTGCTATCTTCATGTTTACCATGATAGACAGTGACCTGTATGGTTTGGGTTAATTTGTTCTTATTCTTTGAAATAAATATAGGGTCTTGTGATGGGCATGGCGAAATCCGTTAACTTTCCTCTTCCATTACTATCTATGGCGCATCAACACTTAATACATGGTATTAAAGGAAGTAACAGTATTTTCTTAGTGCCTCATGTACACTGACTCTTGCTTTCTTTGCCATGAATTATATATAGGCTCTTCATGTAAAAATGGAGATGATGCTTCTGCTGCACCATTGAAGGTCATTCTATTCTTTGTGTTCAATCGATAAACTGTTTAAGTTTAGCTCAAGGGTTTTTTGCATGTGATGCTCATAACTTATTGTTCATCTGATTCTATAAAGCTCAAATTCTATTCTTGCTCAGACATGGGAACAAATATATGGAGTAGATATCCAGGATGCAGCTAACAAGAAGTCCTATATCCCAGGGCAACTCGCTGATGAACTTGTTCCAAAATCAAAGGCAGTGAATAAAATTGGTTTTATAGGCCTTGGAGCAATGGGATTTGGTATGGCGGCCCATTTGTTAAGATCAAACTTTCATGTTATTGCCTATGATGTAAGGATTCTATTGATTTTGAACATTTAACATTTTATTAATAATTAGTTTATTCCTATGTTTTGAGCAAATTTTTCATGCTGCTAGAACTTCAAGTATGTAAATCTGAATTGGTTGTTTCTGAATCAGAGTACATCGTTTTAATTATATTTCCTGGTAAATGATATTTGTTCCATATAATGAGATGTCTCTCTAGAAGTGGGAGGGAAACTTTCATATTGTGTATTGTCTTATCCTTTGTGTTTTTCTGGATGAAGGTAATGTGATGAAGTTGTCTGTATCAGTTAGATACTTGGATCTACTGTAATTAGCAAATTTTAAATTTTTTTTGGCAACACCAAAGTTCTTATTCACATAGCTAGATTGGTGTTTCGGACTGTTGAAAATCGATCATGATATGAATGTACCACAAATAGACAATTGGCTGTTCTTTTTTGTGAGTTTTCTGAATGTTTTGTGCTATACTCATGATATAGTTACTAATACTTTTGTAAATAAAAGAAGACATGCAAAAGGTTCACATTGTACTATCTGCTAGCTTATACATCGTTGGTTATGCTCATTTAAAGTGATTCATTTTACTGTCTCTCTGTGCGGACAATGCAGATCAGCTGCCAGACGTAAATCCATGAATGTTCTTGCAACTCAATAAGTTTTCATCATTTGTATAAGCTATCCTCATAGATCTTTCTAATAATTGGTTTTAATTTTCTGTTTGTAAATTAGGTATACAAGCCAACATTATCCCGGTTTGCAGAATTAGGTGGCACCACTGGTGATTCTCCATTGGAAGTATCAAAGGGTAGGTGATTCTCCATTGGAAGTATCAAAGGGTATTTTTGATATCTGCATCATATGCAAATCCAGTATTGGAATGTATAGATTGCCTAGATCTTAGATGCCTTTTATTACATTGTTGTCTTAATTTTCTATGTTCAGCTGTCTTTGAGAGAATCAATTTCCTAGAATTTTTTGAACCTATAATTTCCAATAATATCAATTATGTTTAGTTGTTCAATTGCAAAGGATTCTCTCACCAAAAAAAAGAAAAGAAAAAATCTTACATATTAAATGTTGTGTTTCAAGTTGCTATGCTGTAGTTCAACTCCAATATTTAATTGTTTTGTTGTTTAATTGCAAGGATTCTCTCACCAAAAAGAATTCTTACATCTTAAGTTTTGTTTTTCAAGTTGCTTTGCCGTAGTTCAACTCCAACATTTAATTTTTGACACAACCCTCTGGATCTTGCAAATTTGCTAATCTATTTTTTACCTTGTACTCTTTTGGAATTGGAGCTATGAGTTACCAGAATTCATTTGGTCAGCCAAAACGATATTTGTGTGGTTTTGCGAACATTGATTACTTTCATGAACTGAGGCTTAGTTTGGTGAAACTTCTTCAACATTTATACTATTCATGCCATGTTCTATTTTTCCGTTAGATTGATACATACCATGCAATACAAATCGATCCGATGGCGTGTCGGGTTGGCGACATGGATATGGCATGTGTCTCCAAAATATCGTGTACTAATGATTGAAATACCGTACCGTACCGGTGTTTCGAGCGTAGCTCGGTACAATACGGTACTGTGTACCAATATGCTACTGAGCTCCTAAGGCATATATTAGTGAATGTCAGAGCTTCTACTTTCACTACTGATCTGCTGCTCTGTATCATACTGTTGCTCAGAGAAGGATGACCAACTATCACCGTACTGTTGTTGCTCGTATGATTCTCCATAGTACGATGGCTGTGAATATGATGAGCTTCTTTCTGTGTCTCCATCATGTAGGCTCTGTCGCATCTGCTCATATTCATCCACTGTCTTCCCTTCCTTCATAAATTTGACCAGTACCTTGTCGAGTTTCATGATCTGAATCTTAGGTGACATGTGTAAAATATTGCTCCTTGGTCTATGCACCACCCTCAAGTTGTGTAGACGAGACCAATGACTACCCAACATCGCTGCCATCATCCGTCGAGGCATTGTTGTCCGTGTCGCTGTCATGTGTTTGGACCGAGCGAGTTGTTGAATGTGATTGTGAAGGTGTCTCGTCGTCCGACTCGATTCTTTCCAACAATGTGATTGATGCTACTGCCTTCCCCTTTGCTTTTGCGCATTGGGCGAACGACTGTGACCGTTAGGTGTCTGTAGTTCCTCGAGCGGTTTGACTTAATGTTATTTGACTCCTGCCACGTTGTGATCGAGGGGGATTTTCTAATCATACTATTAAAGATCTTAATTACTCTCAAATTAAAGAAAGAGAATGCATATCTCTTGATTAGAAAGTTCTTCCTCTTAATCTTTCTAAATTAGCCTCGATTCAATTCACAAATCGTTGTTATATAGAATTTAGAAGAGCACAAATGTGAGAAAAAAAGAGTTTGAGATAGTTTAAGAGAGTATGCGAGTGAAATGAAGTAAAATAGGGGAGAAGAACAGTTTAAAAACCTATGATAAAGGGCTCCAACAGTCAATTTGACCGTTGGAACACTGTTACCAAGCTGTAATGGTCGAAATCGATCATTACCGAGCTGTGTCAGGCGGTAACGATCGAAATTTGATATAACCCCGTATCGTTCGATACGGGGCGCTTTTAAGCATTCCACCCGGTAGCGGGCTGTCCGTGTACCGGTATGCTGTCGGATCGGTACGCTTTGCCCGTACCAGGCGGTATTATTCGAAACTGTATACCTTGTTATGTACATTCAAATTTTAAAAAAAGTTACGTGGTGCTGGTGCATGCTAGCATCTTCGTGTCTCAAGTATGTTGGGATATGATGATGAGCCCTATGCTCAAAAGTCAAAACATCAAACCATGATCCATGTACCAGTTTTGAGCAAAAAAGGAAGGGATCTATAGCCAGCATAAGTCTAACTATAAGGCCTGTCATAGTCTTCGCTTTTTGGTTTAGACTTTAGAGACGTAAAATCTGAGAAGTAGAATTGGTGTTTACGCAATCCAGCAGGTAATTTAAAATTTTAAATTAAATAAACCTGTCTTCTAGCTTCTTTATGGGAGAAATATAGCATGCTACCTTCATTTGAGAACTAGGTTGTATTCTCAAATCAAGTTGCATAGCTCTTTCCCGGTGGTTGTGCTTTGCAAGGAACAATAGAACACAAACCTTTCTAAATCAATGTATTCTAGCTTGTTTTCCTTAAGTGTTCCTTCATTTCTCTGGATGTAGTAATCACCATATACATACCAGATCTGCAAATCATTCATCCATCTTAACAAAATAGCCTTTTGGGTAAGCAAATACAAAATTCTTGTTCCCTGAATGAGATATTTTGGCCAAAATGTATGATTTGGTCTTAAATCATTACCAAGAGAATATTTTCTTTCACTCCTACATACATGAGAAATATAATACTATCTTCATGCAAGTTTTTTGCATTTAGAGACATCTTGGCCAAATTTTCTAATTTAACTAGTTTCATAAGATATGCTCATTGGGATTAGAAAACAGGTTACAATAAATATTAGTTGATAATAGTTCATTCAACTTGGAGTTAACAGTATCTCAACTTTCTCTGCTTTGTTAAAATGTAAAGAAAGGTGGTTAATAAAACACATTTATAGAGCATGATAGGAGGTTTGCATTATTCATATAGTCTTGGAATATTTTAACTGAAGTGATGTATGGTGCTGAATCATGTCATGTTTGCCACAATTTAATCATTCCATTTTCAAGAAAGGATAAAAATATCTACTTTAAGCAAGGTCTGCCATACCGAAGCGTATCGCCTGTACCGGGTGGTACGTACCGATCCGACAGGTTATCGGTACGCGGACCGTCCGGTACCGCTACTTGCTACAGTATAAAAAGTATAAAATTATTCGGTACACCAGGGTGTACCGCTCAGTATGCCCTGATGTATCGCCCGGTACACCGGTACCATATCGTACCGAGCCCGGGTCGAAACGTCGGTACGGTACGGTACAACAAACCTTGACTCTAAGTATCAATCATAGAGTCTTATGGACTTGTTATTTTATTGGTCATCAGATACATATGTAAGAGATAAAACTCATAGAGTAAATTGTTTGTTTTAGAATTTTATAAGTTGATAACTTGGCATAACAACTGGTGCAATAGGTGTCTTTACTGAGAAAACTGAAAACAATTCTTCTGGTCAGAAATTGAATGTTCTAAATATTTCTGGAAGTCTTTGTTCCCATTGAATCATTTATATCCACATAACTCATAATTAATTTGTCTGTTGTCATATAAGGTGGCATGTTCCTTGTCTTTTTTTGGATAGTACAATTATAGTACTGGAAAGCTTCATTTATTTGATTACCTTGTATGTCTCAGATGTAGAAGTGCTTATAATCATGGTTGCTAATGAATCACAAGCTGAAAATGTATTGTATGGAAATGATGGTTCTCTTTCAGGTAATTCCTGTTGGCAAAGAAGTATAACTTATACTAGAACAAAGATCATTTATTTCACATGTGAATGGAGCTTTTGGAGATTATTAATTATGTTTTATTTTCAGCACTTCCTTCTGGAGCAACCATTATTGTTTCTTCGACGGTCTCCCCTGGGTTCCTGATTGGTCTTGAACAACGCTTAAAAGGTGGGCCTTATTAGAGATGTCTTATTAAATTGTGACAGAAGTAAGAAAAAGAATGAAGATATGTCTATTTATGCACTTTTTATAATCTAATCAATGTATTTTGTGGCTCAAACTGATGGACTTTTAGTTACAACTTACAGTTCGTAAATCTTCTGAAAGTTTAAGTTGTTTCAGTTTCTAGTTAAACTTCTGAAAACTGTTACTTTTCTTCAGTGTATATTTTTATCCTTCTGATTGATTTGTTATTTTGGCTTGTTAAATGGCCCAAATGCCCTTCCCGACCAAAAACTATTCTGGAGGTGTATTTAAGTATTTTGTTCCAAAAGTTAATATAGTTACTCATAGCTCGGAGGATATTTTGTAATACAACTATGAGTACTTCCATCTTTCCAATCTTCACGATACAAATCCAATTTCTCTTCTTTAGGTCTATTTTTTCTCTACTCTGTTGTCTATTTGTCACAAGTCCTTGACATTGGGTTGAAATATGTGTTTCTGAAGAGAAAATGACTTTATGATATAGCATCAAAATCTCATTGTACCGTGGATATACTCATATACATATTCAATCAAATATTGAACATGATATAATCAATCAATTCCCGACTTTGTTTTCCCCTATTTTTCTCTATAATTGAGTAAGTTCTTTTATATTGACACTTTATTTGCTTTCAGCAAACTTTGATATTTGTTGATGACTTGATATACAATGAAAAAGTTGTTGAATGTGAATCACGGGTTGACAATATTCTCCATGTGATCCTAACAGCTTGACACATGGTATGTAGGAGACAAACAAGTTGTTGAACGTGAATCACATGTTAACAATATTGACACTTTGTTAGTTTGTTTGCCTTCAGCAAACTTCGATATTTGTTGATGACTTGGTATATAATGAAAAAGTTGTTGAATGTGAATCACGTGTTGGCAATATTCTCCATCTGGTCCTAACAGCTTGACACTTGGTATGTAGAGACAATGACTAATGAAATGTGGTAAAATTAGGGATATTTCAGACTGCACCATCTACTCACTTGTGCTGATACTTTTGCATCTACCCCTAACATCCTTTTAAAATTATTATTTATTTATTTATAGATAATTTGTTTTTCTTATGCTATAATTTTTATATGTACTCACATACATAAATTTATAATAAATAAAAACTGTTACAAACATTAAAAATTAAAATTAGAAAAGAATCAAAAGTGTAAGTGGTTCATTGGCCAGCATGGGTTGGCATGTCTCTCTTTGAGGGCCTAACCTATAATATTTCTAGCTTGACTCTCTGTTTCAACCCATATCATTACATAACTACTAGCTCTCCCAAAAATTTGTAGCACAACAAATTTCATAGCCATCCTGTTCCTCTATACTTCAATAGATGTTGGTGAATGGGAGGCCTATAGAACTAAGAACTCAGAAGAGAAGCTTCTAGACATCAGCTAGTTGGAGAATATATGGACATTTTCAATTCATTTTAAATAGAAAGTTAGAAAGTGTACACCATCCTTGGTAGCAAGGCATAGAAATACTCAACTTTTAGAGGGCAAATAGATTCTCAAATAATTTTGTTTAAACTCCAAAAATTATATTGACCATTTCAGATTCTTGAAGATATTGTCCCCAGACAACTTTAAGATAGAACGAAGGAATAGAAAAGTAGTTATCTTTCTTAAATTTTTCACTAAAGTTTGTTAAATCCCCTCAATAGAAGATGCAAGGTTCACAATGTCATTTGATTGATACTGTACTGATTGAGGCTCGGACTGATATGATATTAATTCTTATCCGTGTACCAACACTTGATAGCCAACAAATATTGAGTTTCGGAATATTAAAAAACATTGAAAAAACAAAAAGAAACATTGGTACAGAGCAGCCCTGTACGATCCTATACCAGGCATACCATCCACTTTACCTACTGCTCGTACCAGAAAGTTATGGGCCTAATAAAATACCGCTTGTAAGTTATTGGACCGATAAATACTGCTCATATTGTACCATTTTGGGTGGAAACCTTGAGAAGACTTTTATAAAGTAGGATGGAAATGAAAATTAACTGAGGAGCGTCCAAGGGTCAGTAATATCCCAATATGGCTCCATAAGCCATACACGTAATGTTGTAGCATAGTCATAGTGGAAAAATTAGGTCTGGAGCAAGCCTGGAAAATGATTAAGAAATGCATTGAAAGAGACAACATACATTGATCCATTAAGGAATCTTTTTGTTTGAATGCCTACTCATCCAATATGAATGGTTGTTACTGCTTGTTATTAATTTGATATGTGATGAGCATAACTCATCAACATTGTATGAGCTATGAAGGATAAAATTATTGCAGTGCACAGAGAATTATATGTATTAATTGCCATTTTGTGTTAGGTTCATAAGATTTATCATGTCAGCATCTTTGTAGTATGTTGTGTTTGTATACCATGCCTGGTTTAAGGCTTTATAGATTGTGCCACTTCACATGGAAAATAATTCAGGTCCATCTCATATTTAGGTGCTTCCATGATGCCTTTTTAGAGTTTAGAGATATTTTGAGCCTTAACCAACAGTAGTCGAGTCTCCCAATTTTTTAGCCTTACACCAGTAAGAACTTGATAATCTAAATGAATATGTTAGTCGACATCCTAAATTCCTAATAGTATTAAAAACCCTGGTTATTGTATTGTAGCCTTCAATCCATAATACTTTGTGCTTCCATTAAAAGGCTACATTTTTCTCATAGGTGAAAACAAAGGTTTCAATTTGGTGGATGCACCAGTATCAGGTGGTGTTAAAAGGGCAGCTGAAGGAACACTCACGGTAAAATTTAGTTCTTGTCTTCTTGGTGCCTTTATGTCAACTAAATTTCCTTCAAATGATGCATATCAGGAAATCCAAGTGCAAGTTTTTCTTATCTGTTGGTTTTCTCTTCTTAAATACTTAGATTATGGCTTCTGGCACTGATGATGCTCTTTCAAGCACTGGTAATGTTCTTTCAGGTAATAATTCTTTGACTTGGTCAGTGTTAGAAAAAGAATCATTCTTTTTCTGTTTTGAAATAGTTGGAAGGATGCAGATACTTAACATGTATGTATTACAGCACTAAGCGAGAAGCTCTATGTCATCCAAGGTGGATGTGGAGCGGCAAGGTAATTGCATTCTAATTTGAAATGCATAGGAAAAGTTAGCTCAATAATTCAACATTTATCTCATTTATTTATAATTATTCCTCGAGAAAAGAGTTCTACTATATTAAACTTGAGAAATAAGTTCTTTTATATTAAAATTTTAAAATTGAGAAGGGATTCTGTTCTATCAAAAGTTATCTAGGGAATGTGAATAGCTTATTTTTCTGTCTTCTCGATTCTGTCATGCTGACAGCGTAATATTTGCAGCCTAAAATTGAACAGATTATTATTATCTTCAATCATGATAATAATCTTATTAACCTTTGCTTTTCTATCCAGTTCTGTTAAAATGGTTAATCAGTTGCTTGCTGGAGTTCATATAGCTGCAGCAGCTGAAGCAATGGCATTTGG
Source organism: Musa acuminata AAA Group (assembly GCF_036884655.1). Classification (NCBI taxonomy): domain Eukaryota; kingdom Viridiplantae; phylum Streptophyta; class Magnoliopsida; order Zingiberales; family Musaceae; genus Musa; species Musa acuminata. The sequence continues at coordinate 43,580,804 of NC_088356.1, forward strand.
AGCTCGGCTGGGATTAAAAACCAGAGAACTATTTGAAATTATAATGCATGCAGGAGGTTATTCATGGTTTGTTCTTGCATTTTTTCTTTCCACTTATTTAGAAGTTTTCATTGAATTGAGTACATTACTTTTCTGCATAAGTGAAATAAAATGGGTCGATTGGGTTCTGCTTCCAATCACATATGGTAAGGAAAGGTCAACATAACTCTTTGTTTCAGCTTAACTTTCTCAGGAAATTTCATATTATAAATAATCAAAGATACATTTTTGCTGGCATTTTTCAAAATTGGCTGGTATGGATCTAAATTATTTGGGATCATGTCACTCCGAAACTAAATCTAGTTTCTATTTTTCTTCCTCACATAGTAGTCTTATTGCACAATCCTTGTTGGAGAGCTATCTCTTTCTTGCTTGATAATGATGAAACAGCTCCATTTCAATTTCCTGTTCTCACCATTGATATGCTGTGCCAACATCTACATTTTCACTACTATATTTTGATCATCAAATTGGTTCTTCTCCTCTTACATTGGCAACAATTTTTATTGGGATGGGGCTTTGGTTAGGTGATAAAAATGCTACTGATCAAGTATTAAAATTTCAGCTGCACTAAGTGTCAGCCCATTGTGAGAAAATGGAATGTCACATTTCATGCCACCAGTGCTAAAATTTCTTATGATGCTTTTGCCCCTATATTGGAGTTTTACCATTGTCATATTATTTAATTATTGAGGATGATGATGGTTTTACTGACTAGGATGTCTAATTTTGGGATTTTTTGAAATTTATAAAATAAATTATTGTCAGTACTAGATGAATATAAGTTGTTCATAATTATTTCAAAATAAAATCACATAGTTTTATTTATTTTGTTTGTATATAATTGGATCGTCCTTTAAACTGATTTTGAGTTTTTATCTTTTATTAGATTGTTATCCTTGTATCTCGTAGTAACTAAAATCATGCATCATTGATTCCTTTCAGGATGTTTGGGAATCGCGTCCCTCACATGTTAGAAAATGACTATACACCGTACTCTGCAGTTGATATCTTTGTGAAAGATCTCGTATGAATTCGTTTCTATTTTTTACTTATTCTTTTGTGAACTTCTATTTGTGGATGTAAAGTTGACTATGGTTTTACAGAAATGTCTGATTTGTTGATTTAAAATTGAATATGGTTTTACAGATACATCTGATTCTTTCTTTCCTGTTCTTGATTGATATTTGTAGGGAATTGTATTGAATGAAAGCTCCAGTCTTAAGATCCCACTTTATTTATCAAGTGTGGCTCACCAACTTTTTCTATCAGGTTAAGTTCATTTTCCTTAACATCCCACTTGGATGTGTTTTTCTTTGCTTTTTATTGTGCACCTTCTCTTCCTTTTAGTGAGATTTGTCGTACTATCCTCATCAAATCTACTTTGTGCAAACAAGTTCATATTTCAGCACTAGGATTTAACAGGAGATGTAAGGATCCATTTTCTTGTAGTAATTGTATTTCTTTTCAATATTTAGGTATCCCGTTATACTAAAAATACTTCTCAGTGACATTAAGCTAATCAGAGAACTCTTCAGGTTGAGATCGGTATTGTAACTCTGACAATTCAGTCTTGATATTGTCATTTGCATGGAGAAACTTCTCCATAGCATACACTTCCATAACTCATCTAAATGCTAAGAGGTTCACATCTTTGGATTTGTCACTTGCATAATTATAACTTGGAACTTCTATGGCCAGGAGTTCCTTGATGTTCAAGGAACATGGTATAATCTTCAGCCTATTTCATAGAGATTCAATTCCTTCAACCTTTTATCTTCTTATATCTAGTCATTCTTTCACAGCATTGCCCTTTACCTCTTCTATTTGTCATAAGAAGAGGAAAGTTGTCCAAGAGCATAATATGGTTCTAATGTCAAATGATGTGGAACAAGGAGAGAAGAGGATAAGAAAACTTGGCATATGAAAACGATACCCTATTTTTGGTCTTAACTAAGAGCTCTATTGTAATTCATAGGTTGATATGGGTTAATTCAAATTTTGCCTCAGAAGCACCTCTCCCCCCTCCTCTTACAGGTTTCTACATGTTGAATATCTGAACTGCAAACAAGGCAATTAATTGACTTTATTTAGTAAGAAACAAAGTACATACTAGATACCACATAACATTATTCACTCATGGTGCGTTGGAAATTTGGAACTTAGAACTTAGTTTTGAATTGGACTGTTTGGAACATAATGCTCAATAACTTGGTGACTTGAAACTTGAATATATTATATTTTAAATGTTGTCATTTATCCTAGTAACTATCCTTGTACAGCATCAGAAATACTATTTGGATTTTAGTCACCACACTTTACCAGTATATTAGTATGTTTTCTTTGGATATATTAAAGCAGTTTACATGATATCTGTGTTTATCCTATATAGATGTTTCCCCAAACCACAAAACTAGGAATGAAATTGCAGAAATCCAGATTTTCATACCTTTTGCATTTGCAGACTTGGTATCAAAATTTCTAGGAGCTGGTGAATGATATTATGTGCTTGCCTCTCTGATCGCTGATAGGATGACTTCACATGGCAGTCTCCTGTATGATCATGGACCCTCACGATGAAGATGAGGAAGGATCTCTCTTTCGCAGCCCGTTCTAAGGTGGCACTAATGGTTGGAAGAGACGGGAAAAGTGAGGAAAGAATAACTAATTTGTTTTGAGAGGATGAACCTCACCTCCCACCTATTTATAATGATATGACTACGTCCTTTGTCAAAAGTCCTTGTCAAATAATACTTTAGGAGTACCCTTTTTACTTGGGTAGTTGGGGAACCTGGACGTGTCTGTCATGGGTGCTCAGTTCAGTTCCAAACCTGAAAGTCCAAAAATACCTTTTCATAAAGACAACCATTACTGATTTATGCTGTTAATAACACAATAATATTGTTTGGTCCGCTTAGATTTTAGATGTTCAACATTCCAATTTATCAAAGTTATCTGGCATTATACAGTTCATTTCCTTTTGATCTAAGAGATTGGTGGCCATACAGCACTATCCATGCCCCTCATTATTTGACCATTCAACTTTGATTCTATGAGCTATCTCTTGTTGCAGGTTCATCATCTGGTTGGGGTCGATGTGATGATGCTGCTGTTGTCAAGGTATAATTTTTTGGTGGTCTAAGTTCCATCTTATTTTCTTTTCTTTTTTATGTTTAGTTTCTTAACTTTACTAGATACATGAAAGCTTTAGCAGGACAATCAAAGAGCAGTTAATTACCATCAATGGAAAAAATAACTTCCATGTGATTTATGAGTGGTGCTACTCAAAATCTAATTGTTTTTAAATATTGTTTGTGGAGTTGACCATGGAAAAATTCGTTCTCCAATTCAATGGGGCTGATTGAGATATTGGGTTGTCATACTGTGGACTAAACCTACCATCCCCTCAGATATGGTGGAAAAAGTTGTTTGACCTTCTGATAGAGAAGATTGAGAGATGAACTCACACTGCAACTTTTTGGGCCATCTGAAAGGAAAGCAATAACATAGTTTTTCATGGGTGCCTCTAACAACTAAAATGATCATTCCTAGCACACCCATCCTTGTTTCAAAGGATTCCAAGCATTTTTCAGCCTCTTCGAAATTGCAGATTTTGATGGTTTTGTGGATAAAGGATCAGCCCATTATGTAGTTACATTTTCTTCTCTTTTCTTTCTTCTTTTATATTTCTGTTGTGTATTCTACTTCCCTTAAATTTGTTCCATCTCCTTGTTGAAATAAGCCTGCAGCTGAACTTCTCCACTTTAATAAAAAAATCTGCAACCAAATAGATCTGTTTTTCATTTGTGCAAGTATAGCTTATTCAGGCCTCAACTCACTGATATTCAGAAATTTGACTGAATTCCATGCTGCAATATGCTGAAATACTCACTGGTATTAAGTAGTATGTTTTTAATGCATGAGTGTGTTCTTTCCTGTCTACATCTAGTGAAAGGAAAGTTTAGTTTCTAGGTTATGTTTTTGATCTGATGAAACCTTGTTCTTTGACAGGTATATGAAACATTAACTGGTGTTAGAATTGAAGACAAAAACCCTATTATCAGTAAAGTAGATATGTTCAAGTCTCTCTCACCAGAATGGCCCGGGAATCCATTGGAATATCTTAGTTCAATGGAATGTCAAAGTAAATCTAAAGTTTTAGTGGTCTTAGATGATGATCCGACTGGAACTCAAACTGTCCACGACATAGAAGTCTTGACAGAATGGTAAGATTTCAGGCTATCATGTTACAATTAATCTCATGATTCTCAGATTCATTTCCTTCTTCAGATTTTGATGATTTGTCGTCAAGGATAATGAGTTATTGATAGAAACAAACATTGGTTATATTTTTGTTACACAAATTGTTGTTGGCCTTACTTTTTGTTGAATGTTGGAAATGTAGGAACATTGAGATGCTTGTTGAACAGTTCAGCAAAAGGCCTACATGTTTTTTCATTTTAACTAATTCACGATCTCTGACCACTGAGAAGGTATTGTTTGACAAAAACATTATGGTCTATATACCTAGTTTGCAACATTTTCAGTACTTCTATTGATCAATCTCTTTGTTATCAAGTTATACATGCATCACTGATATGAAATTTAGGGTATCTTTCTTCTGAGAGTAATATCCTTCCTGTGACATTCCACAGGCTATTTTGTTGACCAAAACCATATGTAGAAATGTAGAAGCTGCAGCTCAAGCAGTGAAGGGCATTGATTTCACTATAGTACTAAGAGGTGATTCAACTCTTCGGGGTCACTTTCCTGAGGTAAGGCTTCAATTCTTCTTGTTTGTTTCACTGATAAAGTTCTCAAGTATGCATTTGTATGTGTTTTGCACTCGTGGAGAGAAAATATAGAAGGCATATGTCATGTTGTGCCATTGTCGCACACCTGCGATATGATGGTAAACAGCACAGCATTATACAGGCAGTCTACAATATTTACCACGTGGATGAATTTTGACACTAGCACACACTACGCTCTGTTGTTCATTTTTTAAATTTTTTACTTTGAGCTAATCATGTACAATATGATAATAGTTCTCATATATTGTCTAAATCTGAGAATTTTTCCAGGAAGCTGATGCAGTAGTATCAGTACTAGGAGAGATGGATGCATGGATCATTTGTCCTTTCTTTCTACAAGGAGGACGTTACACTATTGATGATATCCATTATGTTGCAGATGCCGATAGGTATATCATGAATTTGCAAACTGGAATTGTAAATTCTAAAAATCATCACTGTATCCTACTCTCCTTCAGCCTCATCTTGGTCACATATGTAGGCTTGTTCCTGCTGGAGAGACTGAGTTTGCTAAAGATGCTGCATTTGGTTATAGATCTTCCAATCTTAGAGAGGTAAAGAAAGGAACTTTTCAACATTATTTTATCAACATAAAGTTTTGATAGAACGAAGGAGGTAAATTTGATTCTTCATATAAATAATAGTGGGTTGAAGAGAAAACAAAAGGACGAATTCCAGCCAACAATGTTTCATCAGTTTCTATTAACCTCTTGCGTAAAGGAGGGCCAGCTGCTATCTGTGAGCATCTTTGTAACCTGCAAAAGGTATAAAGAATATTAACATGCTGACTCATAAACTGTATTATTTGTTTTTGATATACTAGATCTTAATTCTTGGTTAGGAACATCTTTTCTAAGTGCATTTATTTACTTCTTGATTGTCTTCATACTTCAATTCATTTAAATTACTAAAGCAATTTGTCTTATGCATACTGTGATAAAATTAATTCTTATATGATTATATCTAATTTCTTAGAAATTCATGATATGCTTGATAGGGTTCAATATGCATTGTAAATGCTGCAAGTGAAAGAGACATTTCTGTTTTTTCTGCAGGCATGATACAAGTAAGCTAATTTACCAAATCTTTTAAATGTAGTTGTTTTTTTCTTCTTCGTTAACATCTTAAGTATTATGCAGGCTGAAATAAAAGGAAAACGTTTCTTATGTCGAACTGCTGCAAGTTTTGTGTCTGCTCGAATTGGAATAGAGCCAAGACCTCCCATCCGCCCAAGTGATCTTGGCATAACCAAAGACACAAGTGGTGGCCTCATCATTGTGGGCTCATATGTGCCTAAAACGACAAAGCAGGTCTGACTTTTCCGTTTCTCTATTTTGTTGATTATTTTATTTCAGTTAACTTAATTCTGATCTCTTGTTGTTGTGTCTACATACTCAGGTTGAAGCACTTATATCACACTTTGGCCCAAAACTAAAATGTGTCGAGGTTAGTTCCCTTTTCTAATGAAACAAGAAAAGTTCGTTGATTATGTGTAAGAGTTTCATATGTTTTCTTGGGTTTCTTGTATGAATTGCTTTTTCCCTCTAATATAAATGCAGGCTGCAAATTATTTCATGTGCTAGTTGTCTATCATCTAGTTTGTCTTTGGGTTAATGGGCCTTTTCTCTAGAGCAGGTCTCAGTTGATAACATTTCCATGAAATCAATTCAAGAAAGAGATGAAGAGATCAATCATGTAGCAAATGTTGCAAGTGCTTCTCTTAAAGCTGGCAAAGACACTCTTGTGATGACCAGCCGGCAACTCATTACTGGAAGATGTCAGCATTATCCTTTCACTTTCTCTCTCTGTTTTTTCTTTCTTCTTCCATGAGCTCATTGTTCTTATAGCAGTGCTCTATCTTTGAGAATGTATGCATTATATTTCATTTATTTTAGAGAAATCACCTTATTTGATGTTCTACCTTTTAGTAGTAAAAATCAGAGTATATGCCTCTAGAAAACAATTATATAAATATAGTGTGGCACGCTTGTGACTTGTGAATTTATAATAAGTTTGATAATCATTTGCACAAAGATCAATGATAATAGAAAATGATCAGCTACAATTTATTGCATACAAATGCAAACTTTAAGGTCTTGATAATAGGATATACTGGCTGGGAAGGTAGAAGAACTTTGTTGCTGTAAGGTTTCTTTTCATTGCATGTCATTTCAGATGCATGCTGATTACCTGTCCTCATCCGATGTCACATAATTTTTTTAGATTTTTCCTTTGACTATCCCTTCTCACAGGATTAAAATTGGTTCACATCACTGCACATGATTGATACTTCTTGGGTACTACTGGGATATATTTCTTAGTGATGGGGAAATGGATTCATTTTCAGCAAAATCAACATGCATTGACTAGACAGGGTAACCCAATTGGGATTAGTAGTGGTAAAAACTTTACTAGAAAGTAGAAACTAAAAAGAGTTAATTTGCTGTTGCCTCAAAAGATAGATATGGTGATTCCTGGTTTGATCCAAGCTTTGACTTACCTGTCCAAGCCGACACACCAACTGTCGACATGACAGTGCGTGTCGATGGCATAAAAAAAAGCCAAAACTCCCTTCGAAATTACCTATAAAGAAATAATTTGAATTGTTAAATTATGAGTTAAGCTTTAAGATTCAAATGAATCAACTAATAAATGAATCGATCGATGGATATACTTGGTTCTACCACCAAAAAGAACGATTTGACTCCATGGACTCTGGATCGGGGTCCTCGATCTTATGTATTTGTATATCAATAAGGTATGTTTGTCAGATCCAATCTTGAAATTAATCTCATAACATAGTATATTGATAGTTTGATACATCATGTCATTAGTACATCAATATGGTGATGGTCATAATCTGATCATCGTAAACCATACATGTCTGAGGCGGCTCCTAAGGCAAGTATGATTGTATCAGGTTTTCGTGCAGATATTGGAGAACGTTGGAACTTTTACTTTCACTATTGACCTATTGCTCCTATCATAAGGTCAATCATCATATTGCTGCTCGGAGAAAAATGACCAACTATCATCGTACTATTACTGGTCGTAAGATCCTCCATAATACGATAGGAATACGATGAGCCCCTCTTTGTGTCTATGTTGTATAGGCTCTGTCATATTTGTTCAAAATCATCGATTGTCTTTCCCTTCCCCTTCGGTGTATAAAACTGACTAATACCTCGTCGAGCTCCAAGATCTGAATCTTGGGTGGTATGAGTAAAATACTACTCCATCCATGCACCACCCTCAAAATAATTAGAAAACGTATCAGGCAACATAGGGTAATCTCAACCCTTGATCGGTATCAGATTCAATCGTTCCGTCTAGTACATACCCCGTATCAACCGATACGGGATACCCAACAATAGGTTGTCTGGTACAGGATGGTCTGTGTGCTGATTCCCTGTCGGACCGGTGCGTGCAGCCCATATTGTACCGTTTCAGGCAGCACGGCGAACCTTGGTTTGATTAATGATATTTCCAATAAGTTCTGGCAGGTATAGATGCATGATTCTGAAGCCAAACGATTGGGAGTTCATGGTTTTTGTCTTTGTTTAAAAAAAAAGATATCTGCCAGAAATTCTTATGCTGATTTTATTGGATGCAATATCCGCTATGGTCAGTCGATTTGTGAGATTTTAGCATCAATTGCCATGTTAAGTCAGTCACTGGCTGACACAGCATGATGGTCTGTCATGCCTTTGCATATGTCTTTAGTATCACATGATATGACCTTATGTAGAAAAATAGATTCATTCTGGTGTGTGCCTTGTACAGACACATGGTACTGAGCATGATACATATATGGGTACTGTGGAGAGTTGTCAATCTTTTGTACAAATTGCCTTCTCGGAACAACTGTCTTCTTCATTTAGAGTTTTTCTAGAAGTGTAATGATGACAAGAGAAAAAAATATTTCATCTGGTGAGTCCCCAAAATTATAATCCACTTGAATCATTTTTTATTGAAAAATTAAGAAAAGAGATGCTGCTGTTTGTGACTGGTACAGAAACACAGATAAAGATACTGATAACATTCTCCTTATTTGCCCTTTCACTAAGCTGGTTTTGCATAATAATCTGGTTCTGTTTTGGAGATCAACTGGGAATGGGTGATTCACTTTCATCTACTGGAAATTATGGAAATCCACAAACTGTAGTTGATATTTTATGCAGATGGCACTCCTACCTTCTATCAGAAGAATCACAAGTGGAATAGTTCATTTACGTTCATTTTCTTTGAGAATGCTGTCCTTACTATATATTCAATTCTTCTTTTCTCTAATCTTTCTTCTAAACTTTCTTATTCACCTTATTCATTCTTTTTAATGAATTAAGTTAATAGGTTTTGCCTATTTCTGCTGCTGAAAAGCTAGTTTGCTTGTAGGAACATCTGCTTCATTGATTACATGTCACACCCAAGCTATTCACAATAATTCAGCAAACTTAGGAAGAGCTTGAATTATGAGCAATATGTTTCCAGTTCATCTCGAATGCCAAAACACCACTGTACAATCTTCTGTCAGCTGTGTTTTGCCATCAAGTAATTAATAACTTGATCTTATTTCCGTCGAAAGACCAATCATTATATTGGACTTCTATTTTTCTACACTTCAGTCATTGAGAGGATTTTCTGAGATCCAAATGCAAACACGTTGATTATTATAAAGTTTAAATAAGGTTATCCCTTGCTTACAATCCTCATCCGAAGGAGTTGTCAAGTAGATGAGCTTGAAGTATGGTTATGGCTGGAATTTGCAATACATATCTCAGTTTTTTATTAATTAGCTAAGAACAGAAGGTTGAAATGAAATGCTCAGTACATAAATAAAAAGCATTGTGAATTAGTAATTTATCATCCATATCAACATAACTGCAATACATATAATGGTGCCTCATTGCTAGGGTTGAGATTTATGAAAACCATTCGATCTTCCCATGCACCACTCACAGCACATGTATTTGTATATGCTTCTCATCTACTGTCCTAATTCAGTTGTTGGAGTCATATTAAGCCCTTTAAAAGGGTGATAAATAGATAAAATTTCCCTGTTTTTTTGTCTTTGATAAGTTTTTAATCTCTCATGCAGCTCCTGAAGAAAGTTTAGAAATCAACTCTAAAGTCAGCTCTGCTCTGGTTGCTATTGTTCAACAGATTACTACTCGTCCTCGTTATATCCTTGCCAAGGTACAGAGCGCACACAATAAAAGAAGTCTTCATTTTATTTTCGTTGTATCACAACTTCACATGTAGTTTGGCAAATTTATGTTGATTTCAGTTTCAACCATCACTACAGCTCTCTCCTTAGCACAGCAGTATTTTTGGCTATAACTATTGCAAGTTGTGAATTTTTAATGTCATAGTCGTGCAGATTGTTTGTAGCTATTAAACTTCTGAACATGGACTGTGTTTGAACTTCAAAAGCATAATGTCAGTTTGAATAGAATTCAAAATTGGCACTGCATATTAAATTAATCATAGTTTATTGAACCAAAAAAATGCATAAGATGGGTCCAAATGCTGATTTGATCAAACTTTTATGAACTAAAGCTGTTAGCATTTCATGTTTAGCATCATCTTTAAGACAATTGGATTAAGTGCAGAACTTATGCAAGCAACCTCAAATATTTATAAAGCCCAAGCCTATTGGCAAAGTTATATGGTTTAGAATCAAGGATTGTTGCTTCACATATTGGACCCATATCAATCCCTAGTCGTTGCTGGTGTACCAACACTTGGTACGTTTCGGTGTTTCAAAGACAGGAAGAAGGAGAAGAGGAAGGTGCAGTGGAGGAAAGAAGAGGAAGAAGTAGAAAGAGAAAGGAAGGAGAGGAGGAGGAAGAAGAAGGAAGAGAGGGGGGGTTGGTGGGGGTGTGGGGCGGAGGCGCGGGGGCACTCAACGACCGGCAGTAGCATGAGTTGAAAGGGCTTGCATTCGGGAGGGTTCACGTTCGTGAGCCCTTAAGTGTGTATTAATTTTTCTTTAAATGGTTCAGACCAGACCATCCAAAATGGACACAGTTGACATACCGGTGTATGCCTGATATGTACCTCTCATTTTGTACTGGTCCAGATGAAACATCAAACACTGCTTAGTCCTTAGAATGCCCTTCAACCGAATTGACTGAGTTTGAATGGCAATCACTATGCTTTTATGCGGTAACTTGGTTAATTATGAGTTAAATTTGAAATTTTTTTGACTGCACTAGGAATAGAACCCTGATTTTTTTTTTAATTCAACTGATGACATCAAAGAAACAACATGACGTCCTTAAGGTTTTCTAACAAGTCCTGATGTGTGGAATGCCATTAACTATAACCTGCTGTCAGGTAAAAAAAGCATTGTCAGGTTTTCCAAAAGTATGTAACCTCATAGTGTTTCTGTTCTGCCTAGTCGTTCTCCATAGATAAAGAGCCTTTTCTTTAGGTTAACTAGCATGTCTATGTTTAAGACAAAACGGTGCTTTGAATCAGTAGTTAGACATGCTAACATCAATGTATTTTTGTTATCTAGACATCCTTGAATAATGGTTTGTGTTAGCAAACTCATTTGATTGCTGAAAAATATGCTGCACTTGAACCTGCTAGCAGATTGAACTCATCTTTTTGCTAGTATAGAACAAAACGTATAGTTTTATGCATGGTTCGTATTACCGGTTTGTACCGGTATACCAACCAAATATTGGTATGGTACATACCGAGCTGTACCGAGTTATAGCGAGCATATCAACACACGGTATACTTGGGTGTACCGATGTACCACTTATACCGGTCCTCTGTTAGACCGATACATATCGCCCATACCGAGTGGTACGCTTCAGTACATTAAACCTTAGTTTCACGTGCCTTATGTAAGAAGATATCTAATCTTGCTTCAGATAGTAAACATAATATGCAAGGATTACATAAATTCTATGTATTAATGGAAGGGATTATATAACGAACTCTGGTTGTTCTTGTACTTCGTCATGTTCAGGGTGGAATTACTTCATCAGATATTGCTACAAAAGCTTTAGAAGCAAAGCGTGCCAAGGTAATTGGACAAGCATTGGCCGGCGTCCCCTTATGGCAGCTAGGTCCAGAAAGCCATCATCCAGGGGTTCCATATATTGTTTTTCCAGGTTGTTTACATCTCTAATGGTACATAAAACCATAATGCTGACTTTATTTTCAATAATATTTATTCTTGTTATGTAACAGGTAATGTTGGTGATAACAATGCCATAGTTGATGTTGTAACAAGTTGGGCTCGTCCTTCTAGGTCAACAAAGGATATTCTTCTAGTAAGTTTCTTATAATTGAAATATACTTTGCTATCTTCTGCGATACTCACAAGTTTTTTTTTTTTTAATCAAGAATGCAGAGAAGGGTGGATATGCTGTTGGAGCATTCAATGTGTATAATCTCGAAGGTGTTGAAGCAGTTATTTCAGCTGCTGAGGCTGAAAATAGTCCTGCCATTTTGCAGGTACAGAATGCTGGTTTTAAAAATGGCAAAAAGGAATATCTGAAGTACAAACGTTAGTTCTTCGACAGAAATGTTCTTCAAGAATATCAGAATAAATCATTTGTCCTATAATGTTTGCTATTAAAAAAAACAATTATAAAAACAAGTGATGTCAGCCATTTGCTCGTGATAAAATGATAAAATGCATGATTAAAAGAAAATCCACCTTTTAGAAATAGAGGACCTGGTCATTGGTAACCTTCAACAATCAGAAGATAGCCCATTCTTAACATTGGTGCAACAGTTATGGAAGAAGAAAACAGGAGAATGTAGATAGCAGAAGAGAGAAAATAAGGCTGGCCATATATTTTCTTTCCTAGAAAAAGTTCCGAACATTCATAACAAGCAGAAATCATGAATCAATCAATCTAGTATCCTGACATTTTTTAATATGATCCCTTGATTACTTGTTATTTCCTAGAATATGAATTCACATCTAATATGTCATAATTAAATATTATTAGTTAAGTATGCATGTGACCATCACATGACCCCAGGATGAATGTCGCTATCTCTCTAGAACATGCAGATGCCCATTGGTGCAGCTATTAGAATCAAGCTCCTGACTAACAACTACAATAGAAAATTAAATCCTTAAAGGTCTCTGAAAACAAATTAAATCCATTCTGCTCTGTGATTAAAGTTGTATTATAGAGTTTATATCTGTTTTTTATATTTTTATAAACCTCTTCTGACATGGTTTCTTTCTATTATAGTACTTGATTATTGCTTTTTAAATATTTTTTAGAGCATTAGTCAATTGTAAATTAGATGTAATCTTATCAATGCTGTGACTTCCAGAGAAATGATAAAAACGGAATGATTGCTTTGTCTTGGCTGCTGCAAATATGTTAATAATTTTCTTCTTCCCAGGTTCATCCAGGTGCTCTGAAACATGGTGGAGTTCCTTTGGTTGCATGTTGCATTTCTGCTGCTGAACAGGCCAGGGTAAGTGCAAGCTATGCAGTTAAATTTCACAACTTTACTTCTAATTTTTTTGTTGAGAAGAAAAGTGTTGATTGTTCAGGAAATTATTTGTGATTATCATATTACACTCATATGTAATATTTTTCTCTAGTATCTATTATTTAATATCAGTATAGTTGCTGGTTTAATATAATGTCCATCGGAATGTAGTCCTAGATACCAATCAAGAAATGTAGCCTCCACCTTAATTTAACATATTCTGTTTAGATAGCATGGTCCATTTTTAGATGTGATAAGCTACCGAATTTAAGCAACTATTGCAATTGAATTGATCATGTTATATAACTATAAGTTTTAGCATGTCAACCAAAATTGTGGACTACCTTCATTTCACCTATGCTATTGCTAATTACGTTCTTTATGTTGATCAAGTTTCCTCATAGAAGTATAAATAACTAGATCCGGTTATTTATGGACTACCTTTTACGCATTCTATCTTGCACTAATTACCTTTAATGGTGTCTTCGAACCATCATAATATGATTACTTATTTCATCAGCTTTTTGTTGTTTAAAAATTGTCCTTTTTAATCAAGAGTATGGATGACACTTCACCATCTTATAATGGCAGGTCCCAATTACTGTTCACTTTGATCATGGCAATTCAAAGGTTGAGGTACTTGAAGCTCTTGAATTGGTAGGTCCCATTGCCAATGCTCTGTTCACCTCTAAGACTCTCTGTAGCATACACCTCGAGCACCGAGTTCTAGGTTATAATTTAGTATTAATATTCTTGAACAATTACTTGAATCTCCTCAAAATACAAATCTCCTGGTTGATTGTTCAGGGATTCGATTCAGTAATGGCTGATGGTTCTCATCTTCCTTTTGAAGAGAATGTCTCATACACAAAATTCTTAACATGTCTAGCACGTGCTAAGGAAATGCTAGTCGAAGCTGAACTTGGGCGGTTGTCAGGCACTGAAGATGACTTGACAGTTGAAGATTATGAAGCCAGATTGACCGATGTTAAGCAGGTTCATTTTTTTGCAGGATTAGGCAGTCACGCATTAATCTCACTTATGATTTTATTTCACATTTGGTCTCTTCATTTCAGGCTCAAGAATTTATTGATAAGACAGGAATCAATGCTCTAGCTGTGTGCATTGGCAATGTACATGGGAAATACCCATCTAGTGGTCCAAATCTTAGACTTGACTTGCTAAAGGTCAGTAGCTTTCCAATTGACTTTTCATCATTGTTTGCTTACTCATAAAACTTGTATTGACTACGTCAAATGATTTGCATTCCAAATTAATAATTTTATGCATTATCTTGAATAACTAGTTGTGAGCTTCTCATGACTATAAACGTGCACTTCTATAAGTTGTTTGGCACCTATTTTCTTAGGGTCATAACAGACTCTGCCTCAAAATAAATGCATGGGTAAGTCTTCTCACTAATTTCTTAATATTTAGAAACATTTTTATTGAAAGTAAAATCTATATCAGGTAATAATGGGTTAGGCACCCACTTCTTCGAAAATGAAAATGATTGATGATAAAGCAGTAAATAGCAAGCAAATTTTGTTTTACACCAAATAGACTAGTGAACTTTAGCTTCAATTTTGTTTTAGGCACCAATTTTGTTTTACACCAAATTGATGATAAAGGTGGTGTAGATAGTCCAGCTTTAGCTTCCCCAGGCTTGCTCTTGCTCCCACTCATGATTAAATCAAGTTCTGTAGAGTTCAAGCTGCTGCAAGAGGCTCAATCGATGAGTAAATCATGTAATATTTACACATTTTAGATCCTTAGATCAAAAATCGAGGCGCAGCATGTGTCTAGTATGTTTGGAATTTTGTTACCAAAAATAAATTACTTTCTTCTAGTGTCTAATAACTGGAAGCAATGTTGTAGGCGTACAGTGTACTTATATTTTGATCATAGAGGAAAATATGGGCAAAGTGGTCATGTTTCAGTTTCTTAGTAAATCCAGGAACAGGCTTTTATTGTGTCACATCCTGTTTTTTGCTGATAAGCAACAGAAAGTTCATAAAAAAATCCCAAGGACCAAGTACTAAGAATTCCTTTGTATATGCAATGCGTTGTATTTTAACAAAATTATTACTTAGTGCAGTTTGGTGCAATGCTTGGAGACTAGTCCCTTGATAAGCTTGGAAGCTCTTTATAAGTCAAATAAATCTTTCTTTTCTTTCATCCCTTTTTGTTCGTTCTTTCTGAATGAAGAAGCTGAACCTGTAACATCGTGAACCTGTTCTAGTGGTTGAGCAGTTGTATCAATACCTTACTTTGCCGTCTTCAGTTTTTCCATATTACTTATAGAAACCCTGTGATATTATATTTGCTGATAGTTTTGTTTCAGTAATAATCATAATCTAATTGAAAATTATGGATTTGAACACTTGCTTATGCAGTTTCTTGGTTTATTGACCTAATGTTGCTTCTCTGACAGGAACTTCGAGCATTGACTTTAGACAGAGGAGTCCATTTAGTTCTTCATGGAGCATCTGGTCTGCCAAGTGATCTTGTTAAGGTAGAAACTAAAATTTTGTGGAAAATCTAAATTTCATCTATAGTAATCAAAAGCAACATAAATGTACAAGGCAGTTTTTGATATTGTGTGCTGAAGATTTGCATGTCGCAATGGTAAAGTTACTCCCTTGCAACCTGGGAGACCAAGGTTTGAATCATAGAAACAGTCTCTTTAAATATTTAAAGATAAGACTGTGTACGTTGACCCTCCTCAGACCCCGCATTGACAAGAGCCTCGTGTACCGAGTATCTTGTCCCAACTGCTTTTGGCTAAGTTATAACCACTATCTAGCTTACAGCAATTGATTTAGGCAGGTTTCCCATTTCACTACATCAAGAGAACTGGTTCATTGATAAGATGGTATGCATCACTAGGTAAACCTGATGACCATGCTATTTATTTCTCATACGTTTACATGGTTCCTTTACATTTAGAACACCGAGTCTTTCAGGTAAATACACAATGTACATGAGATCATGGCATCACATAGTTTTCCTCTTTATCTATACTTTTATTCTTCATTAGTATACCAAATTACAAATGAGGTAATGCTACCAAACAAAATAAAAACACTTGAAGCAGTATTAACCTTGACCTATTTCCCTTAACAGGAGTGCATAGCTCTGGGTGTCCGGAAGTTCAACGTGAACACAGAAGTCCGGAGTGCTTACCTGGATGCTCTGCAGAAGCCCCATAAAGATTTGGTTCATCTGATGGCATCAGCAGAGGAAGCAATGAAAGCTGTGATTGCCGAGAAGATGCACCTCTTTGGCTCAGCTGGAAAAGCACAGGCGAGTGCACCATGAGCATTTCTTTTCTCATCAATTATGATCAGGAGTCGGTCTTCTATGGCTGCCCCCATTCAAGGTCACGTTCCTAAGCATTGCGCTGCTTCCTATCACTGTTTCAGTGTCATCGAGCTATCATTCTCTTTGATTTGGGATTCTATTCTTACTTTCCTTCTTGCTACCTACCGTCCCTATTTCAGTGTTGCTTCCCTCTCCTTTTGATCACCACTTAAAACACTTTTGCCTTTTGCAACTGCTAAATTGATGATATGGATGACGTATCAATAAAAGGTAGCACATATAGCGTTCTTGGTTTGTTTCATCTTCCTCAATATGACTTCTGTACACATTCTCTTTTTTGTTGAAATAAAGTGGATGGATGGATGATCAAAAGTCACTTTCTCAGAAAAATCAAATCTCAACTAGTTTGATGCGTACTCATTCAGGTCAGAAGTCACTCTCCTACAAACTACCCTCATGATATTTCTTCACTAAATCTGTCCAGCTAGATGGATAGTAAAAATCCTAGTAGCTTTTCCACATATCAGATGTTGGATATCTCATGGCTAAATGATTACAGATATATTTGATATCCTGGATTTCCATCTCGTATATTGTATTGTGACGTATGTATCATTCGGTACGAACAATATATACCGATCCAACAAAAGATTAGTATAGTGACATATATCAATCTACATACCTATAGATCCGCTAGGGAGAAGGCTTGCATTCACTAATCCAATTGAAAAAGCATTTGTAATCTTTTTTCAATAGGTCAGACCAAACTGTCTGAAATGGAACGATCCGCATACATAGTCTATATTGATCCGAGCTAAACCCTAGTCTCATGTTTCATGATAATTATAACTAGAAGACGGCTAGATCGACATACATTTATCATCATCAGATGACTACAGATATCTACTTCAATGAAATGATTCATTCAGAATTTGGCTTTCTGATATTTTACCCTTCGGACAATCATAAACTAACAATGTAGCAATCTTCCAAATCACACTCTTGAAGTGTTGCAATCCAAGAAATGGGATTCATGACCTCAATCACTCGTTAGGAGCGATCCATTCTACATCAAATATTGTATGTATCAATGAAGAGTAAGATGTTGCACAAAAAGCAAAACTAATTACAGAACAAGATGTTCTTATGTGACATGAGCACACACCAAATATTGTGCAAAGCAAATTGAAGATGAACTTCTTCAATAAGAATAATACAGTATATCGAACAGTCGCTCAAAAGCCTCATCTAGAAATTGTTCTCATTGTCATATAAATAATCAAACAGAAAAGGAAAGCATAATACCGCATAAATAATTAGAAGTGGAAAGTGCAATAATGGCACACCTCAACAGAAGATATAAGAATGGTAGGATAACTGAGCAAATGAAACTAAACAATGGGAATATAAAAGCAAACAGAAGCTTATATGCACAACAAATGCATTGCACATTAGAAGCAATTGTTAGTATTTCAGGTGCACTGGCTTTGTTCATAGCTTGATCAAAACTATCAATTGCAATGACTCAACATCAAGCCAAACAACAAGGCAGGGATGATTCCAGAGTTCAGACTATGAAACTAAATCTTACAAGACAAGCATTATACTCAAACACAAAAGTGAACAAAAAATATCTTAAAAAGGAAGAATAAATAAAATGTAAAGCACCATCATGCATAATTTCAACATTTGGAAGATATCTCCTCTCCAACCAAAACTAAGCAATAGAAAATGCTTGTGCTTACCAAGTTTCTTCCACCAAATTCACAAGAGGGATAAATAGTTCTCTACCTGCATTTGTTGTAGTGCACATCTCATAGCACCTGCATGATAGAATCATATAACTATGTTTCAAGCAGCCAAAGAAAAGCAACACAATCCCTCTTAATAGATCTATCATCACCAAAAAAGAAAAAAAAGATTTGCCAACTTGAAACCCAAAAAAAAAACATTTTTTTCTCCCTAATTATCGAAAGCAAACTAAAGAATGTCAAAAATTCCCTCGAGAAAAGAAAGCAAAGGAAGGAAACTCCCTGCCCAATTTAGTCTATCACTTTCAATAGCACAGTAAACAACTAACATCACGCATTAATGTACATATGCATTACAACAAGTCATCAACCGGACATCTCATCCTAAGTAGCCTAACAGCAACTACAGAAGTAAATCAGTAAGCAAACAGCAAGTTTGGAACGATCAGCAGCAGTTGTTTCCATACTCCGCCCCCCTCCCCAAATTCTTCATCGGTTAAACGACGTCCACCGCAGGCTTCACCTTCGGAGGCCGACCCCTACCTCTCTTCACCCCTACCACGGCAGGAGAAGGAGCGGCCCCAGCATCGGCGCCAGCCGGCTGGGCCGCCTTCACCCTCTTTGGCGGGCGGCCCCTGCGCCGAGGGAGCCCACTGGCAGCCTTCGCAACGGCCACGGCGAGCGGGTCCTTGGGCTTGGGCGGCCGGCCGCGCGGTCGGGGCGCTGCCGGGGCGGCGCTGGGGGTAAGCGCGGGATTGGGCTTGGGCTTGGGCGGCCGGCCGCGGCCCCGCTTGGGCGGCGCGGCCGGGGTGGGGTCGGGCCGCACGTAGTTGTCGCCGACGACGTGCAACTCCCCGTCATCCGTCATGCGGGCGAGGTGAGCGGTGAGCAGCGCCGCGTGCGACTCCGGCAAGCCCTGGTACGCCGACTCGATGTAAGCGGCGATCGCGGACTCGTCCGTCTCGCCCTTCTCCCCCAACGCGGCGATCGCCGCCATTATCATCTGCAGTTCACCATCGATCCAGCACAAAATCATTGATCGAGCGAAGCAAAAGCACCGAAATCGAGAATCCACGCAAAAGAATGGAAACTACCTCAGCATAAGGAGGATGACTCGGAGGCTTGCTCTCTTCCTCGGTGGCCATGGCGACGGCGACGGCGACGGCGACGACGACGACGACGACGAAGAGACAGAGAGAGGGAGAAAGAAAGAAAGAAAGAAAGCTCAGTGGGTTTCTCTGAGGTGAGGAAAAATAAATAGAAGATTAATAACAACAAAAGTAAATAATATAAATAAATAAATAAATAATAAATAACTTCGGGATGATGCGAGGCGAGAAACAAAAGAATAAGAGAGGACGGACGGTCGAGATGAGACGATGTGACGGGGATCGGATTGTGGGGAGTGGCGGGATATGAGATCACACGGATTGCTGACGTGGAAGGGATTTGCGTCAACCTTTTCCACTTAAAATACGCCCTTTGTTTTCCTATATAATAAATGGGTCTAACTTTCGTCATTTTTACATTAAATGCCACTCGTCTCGAAGATAATTTGGAGACTCGAAGCAGAAGTAGTAACGCAAGCAGCGAAGAGAAAGCTTTGAATCGATTGTGCATTGCTATTTATTGTCTCTTAGTTTAGCTTGAACAGAGCAAACAGCAAGATTCGAGTTTATCTTTGGAAAGTAATTGAGATGAGGAAAAGAAAGGATTCACAGTACCCAAATTCAAACCAATGCAAATTTGGTGAGAAATACATGCCAAGGCTATAATCTTAATCTCCTACGATCGATCCATCTGCCAACTAGTTTTGATGAGCTAATTATATATATATTATTTTTTTTCTATAATTAATTATCTTTAATGTTTCTGTTCATATATTTATAAAAATTATATTAATTTTTATAAAGATCGAAATACTAAAAATAACTAATTATAAAAGATAACATATAATTAATCTAATATTGATTAATAGAAATTGACTGTCGACTAGTTTGAACTGTAAATTGGACGATCGAGAGTCATAGAAGTTTAAATTGTTAAAAAAAATGAATTAATCTAATATTAAATTCCAATGCAAGATGGATGTGTCTGCTTGTACTCATCATCTAAATCCTATCCACAGATGAATTCCATCCACTCGAGTAGTAATCATCGGCGTCGAAGACGAGTGGCCAAAGCTGACCATCAATGGCGAGTGGCAAGCAAACTAAATGAGGAATTGGGCCTGCCATGTCTGTACAAAACCTTAAATTTCTTCTTGTCGTTTGGTTGGTGGAGTAGCCACAAATCGATCGGAATCCAATCGATTTTAAGCCATTCAGATGTTGCTTTAAGAATCGACGGTTGTGATACTGATTTTGAATCGAAATCATCTATTTATTTATTTTTTTTTTTAAAGAAATATTTTCATGATTTGTTTTACAACTATTGATCCTATTCGATTAGCCCGACTAATATCTCCTGTAATTAGTTAAATTTAATATTTTAATATTTATATTTTTAAAAATTATATTAAAATCTCTGTACTTATAAATATATTTTTTTACGCTGTCAACTCTACTGATAGACAATATCGTAAGACAGAGTTAACGCATACTCAATGATAAACCTTATAATATTTTCGTCAACAAAATCATAAAAAAATTAGATTACATATTTTTTAAAATGTATATATATATGAATCTTAACATAACTTTTAAAAATATAAGAATTGAAATATTAAAAATAATTAATTATAAAGGATAATATACAATTAATCCTAAACGTAATGAACTGCTGCAGAATTCTTGTCATCCTTTTACTGTGTTTTCTCTTTCTCTCGGTGAAAGAAGCACTATGTGAAGGTCACATCAAGAAACAAATTACTGTCTCTTTACTACGTGTAAAGATTAAATATTCTCCACTTTGGCACCAATTTAAAGCACCTTTACAGCTCGCTTTTTGCCGAAAGCCTGTTGGAGAATGTTGGAAGAAGTCCAAGATGAGCACACCGAGAGGAAAGAGGAGGTGTTGCTGCGAGAATTCCATTCACTCAACTCAAGCGTAGTAAAGTACCATATAACAAATGACAAACGCAGGCTAGTTTTGTGTGTGGGGGGTGGGGAGTAGGAAGCCCTACGCAGCTTCTCATGTTCCTACCCACCACATCTTCTTGTTCTTTTGGACAAATACTACAAGATCTAGTGATTCTGCTTCTTCTCACTGACCAGCTTGGCTCGAGTGTTGCACTTCACGCGATGATCTCGTTTGGCATTGCAACAAACCTCGTCCTCTTCTGCAAGATAGAGAGACCAAAGAAAGCGTCAGAAGAACTTCCAGTAAACTACTCTTTTTTGTTGGTTCATGCGGTCTGTAAACTCGTCGAGTTCGCCATCTACTGTAGAAAATGACATGGATGGCGGAAACACAAGTAGAATAATGGTAAGCCGGCAAGCAAGAAAGCAACTAAGCATGTGGTCGAGACCATTCTCCGTTTCTCAAAGGAAGGTACTGATGGAGATCATGGTAGTGGAGAACACAATTATGATTGACTGAGACAAACCTGCGAGTACACCAACCATATGGGCCATCATGTTGATGATAAACTAAGGCATAAACTAATGAAAATGACTTGGATGCAGACACGGCTGCCGAGAGAGACGTGCGGAGCATTTACATTAGCTTCTTATTATCCATCCTCTCGACCTGTAATGCTCGATTTCTGGCACTTTATATATGGCTCCACTAATGCAAGGAAATGGAGGATCTACTAAAGCTTCTTAGATTTACTTTTGACTTGTGCACTGTCATGTTTGATAGATTTTGTAGGAGAATGGCACAGAAATCTGTAAGTTCATGGCTGAAGTATGGAGGATTGAAGCCAGCCTGATGAGCCAAGGATTGGTCAAACATGCTATCAGAGTTTGTCAATGCTTAATTACTTGGACTAGGATGCATCTACAGCCACTAACAAACAGAGTTTTGTCTTATCAGCTTGGATGCAGCAAACCCTTTGACTGAAACTTACAGGCATGCAACTAAAAACAACATGATTCTGATCTAATCCTTTGTTTACGGATCTGTACAACCACATGGAATGCTCCTCCGGAGACCCGACACAAATCACATGGAAGCCATGAGTTTACTTTCCTGTGAGTTGGCCAAATTTGACTTTTACATGAAAGTCTAAACCTTTAGCGTATCAACTAGGCATGAGTTCATAGACATGAAAGTCTAAAGTCTAAACCTTTAGCGTATCGACTGGCCATGAGTTCATAGACGGATATGGAAGTATACTTGTGCTGATGGAACTCTGAAAACCCAACGAATTAACATCGGTAGTTCAATCCAGCGAGCCGTGGAGAGTAAAGGAGGGAGGAGCAAAGGAGAAGAGGAAGAGAGAAGGGCGTACCTCCTTGCGTCCAACCTTCACGGTTGGCGTCGTCGGCTCTGGTGAGGCCGACGGGGTGGCACCATCACTGGCAGCGCAAAGCTGCATGATCTTCTGCGCGGCTTCCGCGGCGTCCTTGCTCTCCTGCATCAGCTTCTCCACCTGCGCCTTGGGCAGCCTCATCTTGAGGCGGACGGTGCCGTCCTTGGCCTCCTCGGCCTCGACCGAGGGGGACTGGGTGGCGAGGGAGAGGTCGGAGAGGGAGCGGCGGGTGAGCCGGAGGCTCTCCAGCCGCTCCTTGGCGCTCACCTGGAGCGCCCCGGACCAGGCCCTACGAGGCGCGCGCTGGTTCGGGACCCGGGGCAGCTCCACCAGGAAATAGAGCTTCCCGGGCTTGAGCGACGTGTCCGGCTCCAGCGGCATCGCCCGGACGCCAAGCCGCGTCACATCATCCGCGTCGAGGAGGTTATAACCCGGATGGTCCCGCAGCACGCTCACGGCCTGCACCGGCGGCTTCAGCTTGAACGTCGTCCCGTCCACCTTCATCACCTTCGCTATCTTCTTCTTCCCACCCAAACTATTCCCCATCTTCGCTCAACCACTCACTTTCTTCCTCCTCTCCCTGCGTGCACCTCTACCCCTAGTTGCGTTATCGCCTCGCGTTACGCGTTGTGGTACTGAATGGGGCGGAGAGACGCAAATAAAAAGGGCGCCGTAGTGGTCGGCAGATTCGAGGAGGTTGGGAGGAGAGAGTGACAGAGAAGGGTCAAAGAAGGAGAGCCCAATGGAAACAATATCAATTTTTTGTTGGTATTTGTGATGTGTTCTGCGTTGTTCTCATCACATATATACAAAACACAAATATATATATATATATATATATATGATTGACATAATTATGATGGAAATAAGCCGTCACGGTCCGAAATAACAGTGGTTCTGTGTAACAGTGAATCGGGAGCGATAGATTGTGTCACGCGCATCGAGTTAAACGACCGTTGTGATCCAATATTTCACACGACAACGACGATTGCTAGTCAAACTTTCACCGCTATTAGTCAAAATCAAACCATTATTTCAGATCACTATAGTTTGAAAAAGCCTTCACATTAGTATTTCTTTATTGCAAGCATCGCTTAGTCTGTAGCTGTCTTATTTTTCGTTGTTTCAAATCATAATTTATATTTTACTCGTCCATTTTATTGATGATTTTTTTGGGTGCAAAAATTAACTATCAAATAAAAATAAACCATACATTTATTTAGGGATATCAATTATGTTCATATATTAGTGCATGTCGTACATCAGAAGATTAATATTTGCATACTGTAATCCACATCAATAACAATCGTGGGAGCCGTGTGATTCACAAAACCTCCATAAGAGGACAACCAATTCTAAATCACGGAGCCAAAGGGAATGAGATCATCGTTATCTATGTCTATATAAATGCATTGAATGGATTGATTTAGGTCTCTTGTTTCAGTGGATGGATGAAAGAAGCTCTTGAAACATACGTTTAGTATCAGCAATAGCACAAAGAACAAATTTGTGATCAATTCAGTGTGACAGCCATACTTTTCAACTTAGTCATGTGTTCTCATTAAAAGGGATGATTGATTCAAAGATTTCAAACGCCAGTTGTGATGATCTACCGCACAATGCGCTGTTATGATTATCACCTTTTTATTTGTGTAATATTATATTATATATATATATATATATATATATATTTCAAATGATAAGTGATTAACATGATATTTGATTTTAAAATCTTAGTATCAATCATAAAAAATCTTTACCAACATATAGATATAATGGAAAGGAAACATGTTAACATCTCGTCGCTATCGACACCTTATTACTTACAATATAGATATACTGACATCTCATCGTTATCGACATCTTATTGATGTGTCAATACTCATAATTCTATTAGTACTATATGATCGCATCTAATACTAAAAAGAGACATGTAACTGTTCTCTAATATCTAACCATGATCTCGAGACCCTCACCATAAAAAGACATCTCAATATGTTATTTGGATTGAACTTTCTTCTAGTCCATTTTATTTTTATAGACTCAGCATTTAGTCAAATTCAATAAATCAAAAATTAATTTAAACATGGAAGAGTTTTATTCGGAATATCCCTAACATAATTTTTCAAGTTTAATATAGTTTCAAATGATTTAATTTTAAAATCTCTTCACTCGACGTCAAAATAGAATCAACATCAACTTTAACGAGTTAGATTTTCCAAACCCTTAATCTTAGTAAATGAGTCAGTATCAACATCATCATTAAATCAAAATTTTAGGTATAAGAAATTTATTAGATGAGATCTTGAATCTTTTGAAGTAAGGAGTTTCATATATATATATATATATATATATATATATATATATATATATATATATATATATATATATATATATATATATATATATATATATATATATATATATATATATATATATATATATATATATATATATACTGACAAGGAAATATACTGACATCTCACCGTCATCGACACCTTATTGATATGTCGATACTTATAATTCTATTAGTACTATATGATCGCATCTAATTCTATTCTCTAATATCAAATCATGATCTTGAATACTGATCATGACCCTCATCGTAAAAAGACATTTCAATATGTTATTTAGGTTGAACTTTCTTCTAGTCCATTTTGTTTTGATAGACTCGGTATTTAGTCAAATTCAATGAATCAAAAATTAATTTAAACATCGAAAAATTTTATTCGGAATATCCCTAACATAATTTTTCAAGTTTAATATAGTTTCACATGATTTAATTTTAAAATCTCTTCACTCAACGTCAAAATAGAACCTTGATCGTATTTGAATCAACATCAACTTTAACAACGAGTTAGATTTTTCAAATCTTTAATCTTAGTAAATGAGTCAGTATCAACATCATCGTTAAATCAAAATTTTAGGTATACAAAATTTATTAGATGAGATCGAATCCTTCGCTTAAGTGAGGAGTTTCATATATATCTTATTTTCAAATCAATGTTTTAAATATAAAAAAATATTAAATAAGATTTCAATCCCTCAAAACAAATGCTTTTTAAATCTTAAAAGTTTTCATTATTTTGCTCTAAAGGTTAAAATTATCCTTAGACTAATTTACTATCGATTTGAAATGAAATGACCGATTAGGTTTATTTTAATCAAAACTTGTGATTTTTCCCATACAATAATCAAAGTGAACTTATAAAGGATATGATTTGGGAAGATGAATTGACACTCGTCTTTCTTCTAAATTTAAATGAGCTTTAGAAAAAAGTGATCGTCATATTTATCCAATCGAACCGATCAATTTAGACCGGTTTTAGTCGCTATCCTATCACTATCGGATCTCTGTCATGTACGACGAAATCTTATTTGGATGAGGGTTAATCTCTACCCTACATCAGAAGCATCATGCCGGCACCAGAGTTTGGCTGAGGGTTGACTTCCTCACCTCTGCAGTCAAACATGATCCGGTTCGACCGATCTCTGCCGCTGCCTCGGTAGGGACATGATGTCGGGCCACTTCGATGCGATTCCTATCCACGTCGGGCGAGCCCAACTTACTCTTATCACTTAAGGAGTTTGATTTGACGGCTCGCAAATGGTTAGAGAGTGCGTGCAGCTCCGATCACCCCAAATTAGTTGGGTCGATTCGTGGTTCGAAATATTTTGATCATGTTTAATGCATAGGTGATTCAATCGGGTGGATAGACATGCATTGATGATTAGCACAACTTTAAAATGTGAACAATAATTTTGGTCTATTAATGAACATGATAAACTAGAATGGATCATATATTTCATGATGTGCATGACAATATAATGGAAACTTAGCTTTTTGCGTGACAATAATCATAGAAATTTTAGGAAAAAACGAAAATTAGAATTGTCTTGATCCAGAAAATAAAAGTCATGGTGAGAAAATTTAGAAACTAAAGTGAAAATTAGAATTGGTTTGATCCAGAAAAAATGTCATGGTTCAAGTGCACACAAGTCTCTCTCTATCTGTCTGTCTCTCTCTCTCTCTCTCTCTCTGTGAGAAAGAAACCCACACGAAATCTATGACAAGTGACCTGTGTGGGTTCCCGAAAATTCCTCGAACTCTTTGATACACTTGCACTTTTTGGGTCCACAGTGAGATTGACATGAACCCGACAGGTTTGTGAAGGAGCAGCAAGGGATAAGAAGGTTCTCATGACCTATGAATTCATGAGTAGATGTTTATGAAAGCTAAAATGAATTAGATCTGGGAAAGAATGTGTTTTGCCTGTAGAAACTCCACTGGATCGCTTCTTTGTATCCTTTCTTCAACTTATCAATGAAGAAGGTTCTTTAGAAGCACACAGACTAGAAGAAGAAGAAGAAGAAGAAGAACCTACTTTTGTATGAACAGAAGTTAGCCAATTCAACAACTGCCATTCATAGGAGAGCAAGACATGAAGCTTAGGCGTCGAGGGGATTAATGAAGCCCGTGATCAACGGGGAAGACGACGAGTTCGTTAGCTCTTTGTCTTGGGACGGCACCAATCTTAGAGTTGATAACTTGGAAGCTTGCATGACCCCGTGGAATGAGATCAATGTAAGGTCAGATACCCAAAGTTGACAGCTGCCTACCATCCTCGATCCCTTATCAGAGGATGGCC
The DNA here is from genome assembly GCF_036884655.1 of Musa acuminata AAA Group. NCBI lineage: Eukaryota > Viridiplantae > Streptophyta > Magnoliopsida > Zingiberales > Musaceae > Musa > Musa acuminata. Next base: position 43,608,276 of record NC_088356.1, read on the forward strand.
AGGTGTTGCTTACTTTTCAAAGGAGAGAGGTGGTGTCAACCTTTCATTCGTGCCGGAAACAAATCTTGTAAACCTTAATAATTCAAAGATACCGCCAGCAATCTGTGGAAATTAGTTTGTAGTGGTCATTGCTGACTCCAAGTTGATGTCTACAGGCATGGACATTTGTTGTCCATGGATGTAACCCTCCTTTCTTGATCAAGCTAGCAGCCACGCATGACTTCCTTCACCATTTCCACGACTTCTCCTCGGTGATAAAGAGGGGCACATCCCGCAGGGGAACTTCCATGCCTGCCTAACTTCTGAAAGCTTCTTCACCAATCAAGTTTTGCTCTGTGGATTTGCATGCAGTGAAGGTTTAGCGAACAGCAATGTCCATGAACTATCACGCGATCCATGGCTAGTTATCAGAGGTAATCGAGTCTAATTTCCTCTTCCAAGAAGAAAGTTAGGTCTGATGGTAATGGAGAGCAAGCAAATAATGTCAAACTGAGCATGCATGCATGCAAACTTCAAATTCCTTCGGACTTAGTCCATTTTCCACATATGTGATCAAAACAATAAGATTTCTGTGTCTTGGAATTGATCATGTCAAAAAGAGGATTCAGAGGGGATAGATTGTGCCGCGAAGATGTTGGCACATGCTTAATGTGCCAGTTTAAGCTTTTCTGCAACTGAGAATGAAGGTGTGGTCTTCACCTTGCCATGAAAAGGAAGAAGCTTTGCTGGTATTGGTGCTTCTTTTCTTCTTCCACCAACCACAAGCAGTCTTCATGGGTGTGAACACTTGTGCAGCAATTAGTCGGATGATTGAAGACTATATTGGGCAGTTCTTGATTAAAGAAAGCAGAGGAGGAAATCTAATGTCATCCATGCAATAGTTTTGAACCATTATTTTCCTTTCCATAACTAGAAAAAGCTCTTACGTTGACTATAATGACGACAAGCTTCCTCCTCATAAGCAATCCATTGCTTGGATTTTTCTTTCATCATTTGACTGCTAAGATTGTGTACTCTCATGGAGTAAGAGCTTGATGCCAAAACATCATTTGCATGATGAATCCTGGAACAGAGAAGCTGTTTCAGCAACAGAAAGAAGAAAGTCTACTTGGATGATTCAAGTGCCAAAGCAGCACTTGTGACGACAATGTGATATATGTTTCATAGGCATTGGAAATTTGATACTTCTGGTACATGGTTGAGCTAAAGCTAGCTCTATCTTATCTTTGACCTTCCACCCAACTTTTCAGCCATGCCTCTTAAATGTGAAATATTTGCAGATGATAGATTGGAACAGAGTCCATATTCTTAATGTTCATTCTCTTGGAATTATGATTATGCTGCCAATTCTCTCCAAACTTGAGGATAGACTATAAGTTTCTGAAGTTTAGGCAAAGCAAGATCCATTCCAGAAACCAAATAACAATAAGAAGCTTATCTCAGTTGGATTAGCAACCTGGTTTACTTGACATTTGTACACTAAATGCAATCTTATCTCCTTAATTTGGTCCCTTTTTGTATGGCAAATTTCCATAAATGTATGTACTTAATGGATGGATTTAGAACACTCTGTTCCTACAACAAAAAAACAAGGTTCAGTGTCTTCATAATCTAATCCATTTTTGAGTATGAACTTTTCATAAGTCTGCAAGTGAGAAGAGGAGAAAACATTCCTGAGCATGTATCAACTCAACCTAAAGACAAGCAAACAATTCAGACTAAAAGTGAAATCACAGATCAAGAGTCTTTTACTGCCAAATCCTGCATGAAGTAGCACAAAGATTGATTAGAGATGAAACAGTGCAAACAATGGAGAGGATGGAGACTAAGAAAGATGTAGCACAGGGATGAACAGAAGTACTAATCTCCAGTCCCGAAAAGTCAAAATCATGGCACTTGGTCAACTTAAGCAACGGAGGGTATTCTCGTCATTGCGCTCTGATGAATCAAAAACCAGAAGTACTAATCTTTAGTCGAGAAGTCAAAATTAATGGCCGTTGGTCAACTCAAGCAACGAAGGGCATTATCGTCATTGCGATCTAATGAATCGTAAGCTGTGTGATTGCAGAACAAGAAGTAGTTGGCCCGGCCCAAGAAGAGAAGGGCATTATCGTTATTTCGGTCTTAGTAATCGACCCGAGCGAAGAGAGGAGAAGGGTTTTGCACTGCCCCCGCATTCCGAGACGTTGCTCGATCGCGAGAGGCCACCAAGGGAATCACCTGGCGGCGAATCGTCGATTCCAAGGTTTCTTCCCCAAATCCGCTTTCCGAGGCCGAAATCTGTGCATCTGGATTTTTCTTTTACATGTTCTTTTACTTTGCATCCGGATCATTTTGGTCTGTGTGTTGAAGATTTCGTTCTCTAGTTTCATCAGCATCTTGTGGCGAGGTTACTCCGTAGACCAGTTTTTGGCATACTTGACATCCGCGGAAGTAGGATTTTTGGACCGTCCTAATGTGACATGTTTGCCATTTCTTGTCGTCGAACAGGGTTCGAGGGTTTAATGATATCTCTTGATTAAACAAGTCGTTGCTACTATTTAGTTCTAGTTGTTCTTTCATAGTGTCGGTCCTTGGGCTTGATTCTTGTTGAAAATGTGGAAGAATGGGAAAACAAGGCACTGGAAAAGGAAAGGGATAGACAGCGAAGAATAGGTTTGACTCTGATGTAATGGTGTTATGTTTTTGAAACTAGTGTTCCCTCTGGTCATTTTTCCTGCGACAATGGAACTGTGCCTTTGAAGAGAAAAGAGAAGATTGGTAATCATTTTGTAAATTTCTTTGCCGCAGTTAGGATTGCATTGTTATCGTTATATCCTATATGACCTGCCTAATTATATTAATGAACATTAGACCACTTTTTAAGTTTGGAGGTGCAGGAAGGAAGAGTTTGACAACCTACATAACATTTGTACGATTCAACTTTTTAAGAATTGAGGGACCTATACCATTAGACAAAATTGGCTTCTTAACAAGCTTGCCAAGGCCCATCTTCATTTTCTTGCACACCTTATTGAGTCAATAACCTTGACCTGTTTGACGGTAAGTGTGTTTAATTTGTGCCAAATTTGTGAAAGGATATATTTCTTGTATAAATGATTATCATGCCATCAAGCTCTTATTATGCCCACTTTCGATTTCATAGTTTGCATGATAGACCTATATAGTGATATGAGTTTGATGTTTTTCCAATTAATTATAAATTATAGTTGGCTAAAAGCTCATAATTATGTAAAACTAACAAGTCTGATGATATATTTTTTTACCCTTTCTATGCTCTCTTTAAATGCAAAATTTTGCAGGTAATCATAATGGATATTATTATGTAGGTTCTATTTCCTTCTTTTTTCTGTTTGATATGTTGTGATGCTGTTTTGGACTTTCACAAGATTTATTCAAGTCGTAACTGATGTTTAGAAGAAGAAATGATGAAGAAATAAGCTTCTATATCCATAGTTTAGTTGTTAGTGTTTATATATTTTTTGTTGGTTGCCCTGATATGGAGCTTTAACGTGTCAAGTGATTTTCATATAATACTAAAGCCCCAGAGTTTCTGGTCTGGTTGAAGCATTCAAGTGTCTGTAATGATATTGGTCGTGTTTGTTAACTCGTATCATAATGACAAGATAAAAAAAGAAATGAGTCAACTGTATTTGTTCTTGATGTTTGTCTGTAGACCTATCTTGTGAAAGATTTGAACTACATGAGTCTTATATTGTTTGCCTTCAACGTTCTTGAGATTCTGCACGGTTAATGTTGAATGTGATCCAGAGGTTTTCTGTATTCTACGGTTATTTTGTTTGCTTTCAGCCTTCTAGAGAAGCCACATGGTTATTAAATTTTCTGTTATTTGTTGCAATGTTTCTAAGATACTGCATTGTTGTCCTTAGTCATTTTAGAATTTATCTGGAGAGACAGAATATGTTTAGCTCGTTGATGCTAGCCACAAAAAGCTATTATAAATTCAAGATGGTGCTTACACTGTACATCTTTGAAGTATCATAATGTTTATTATTGGCAATTATCTTCTAATTTATATTTTGTAGAACATTTTTGGATGTTTATTTTATGGTGTACCATTACAACATTTTATTTGCATCAGCACATAAATTCAAATTTAACTGCAAGAATTTTAGGTATTATATATTTGTTGTAATATTTTGCTTTTTCTTGAGCTTGCCCTCTCTTCTGATAATAGTTGTTTTAGAGACATTTATAGCCGACCCCAGGTAGTAGGAACATTAATGCTTGTAGTTGGTCTAGAAAATTCTAAAATCCTAAAGTAAAGAATTTTACATGATGAAACAAGGGTACAAGCCATACCTTATCAATGGGGGCAACCTACTAATACCATCATGGTGCTTTATGGAGGTGGTTGTGGTTGAATGTCAAGATGATAACTTTGTGGAACCACTCATGACAATGACATCCACCATGGCATTTGGTATTGATACCTACAAATTGCAGATCATTGAAGAAACAGTCATGCAATAATACTCATTAATCATTGTTTCTGACACCTGTAAGTACAATTGACATTCTTATGGGTATATATAATATAGCCATGGTACCAACTATGAGTTTTCAGCATTAGAACTGTCATTAGTATGTTGTTGTTGTGGGTCTAAACTATATGAAGTTTCGGATGTGGCAAAGTGGAACTGATTATTGATATCATATTTTGGCTCATAAATTTTCATTAATGCAGCCCATGAAGTTTGGTTTACAATAATGACCAGATAGAGGCATTTCTATGGTTTCAAGGTGGGTGTTGGTGATTTTGGTTCAATCCTAGATCAGTGATTTAAACAGCATTAAGCGCCAAGGTCCCAAAACGCTAAAGGCGTTCACTCAAGCGAAAGGATACGCTCTCAAATATTAAAATATAAAAATATAATATAATTAATAAATATACTTATTTAAATAAAAATATGATATTAAATTAAAAACAAAGATTAGCAGTGTTCAAATATAAATAGTATATTATTAATCTAATAAATAAAGATTATTTTGAACAGTAATTAATAATATACTATTAATAGTATATTTACTGTTAACAACAGTAGGGAAGAGTAGAGACCGAAGAAGTCGCTGTAAGAAGTCGACGATGAGAAGTAGTGGTGAGAAGCTGAGTTGTAGGTAGCAGACAATAGCAGAAGCTACGGAGTCGTGGACAGCAGGAGGCAACGGACAACAGCAGTGGCAGCGGAGTCGTGTCGCGGACGGCAGCAGGGAGTGGATAGTGACAGCGGACAACAGCGGCAGATAGCAGACAACAGACAGCAACGAAAGCTGAGGAGACTCGGTTGGCAACAAAGGAAGACTCGCAGGCAACGAGAGAAATCGTTGGCGGCGGAGGCAGAAAGAGAAGCACATGTAGAGTTGGGAGTTGGGGTCGCATGTTGATATAATTGCGTGTGTTAGTTGGTTCAATTGAACCAACTAACGTAAATTTAAGCGGTTCGGTCGCCTTATATCAACTAAGAGCTCGCTCAGGCGATGCCTCATTGAAGCGCGCCGCTTTGCCCTTAAACAAGGCGCTCGGGCCTCGCTTCGCCTCGCCTAGCCTAAGCGCCTAGGCGAGTGCCCGAGTGTCTTTTTAAATCACTGTCCTAGATATTAGAAACAAAAAAAAAAGACGGAAAGTTGAGAAAAGATATGAATTTCTAAAAGGAGCAAGTGAATGATTTTTTTGGCAATCACTTATGATATATATAAATTTAGAAAAATTCAATTGAAAGACAGGCTTGAAGCAACCAAAAATTAAAATATCTTTAAAAAAAAGGTTACTTGTGCTAGGAGCTCATATTATAGATAGAATATAAAGAAATTACATTTGGGAAGAATACTTGTTCTCATTAAATTGCATTTGGGAGGAATAGTTGTTCCATGAAATTCCTTTGCGGATTTGAAAATCTAAAGAAATGTCTAGTATCGTCAGCGAGCTCTTTCTATTTAGCTTATGTGATGGATAGTGAAGAATGGGTCCTCTCTGCCAACCTCAGCCTGAAGATCAGACCAGAGGTTGAAACTTGAGAAAAACTAAATGAAATTTGATGATGGAATGAAAATAGAAAGAGAAAGGATGAAACAGGCACCAAGGAGACGGAATCTGTGAGAAGATCCATTTTAGGTTTGGTTAGAAAAGAAACTGGAGTAGGTCTAATTCCAAACTTAGAGCCATGATTATGTTATCCTCTGTGGATGAAGTTATGCAACTTATATTATGTTCTGGTTAGCCGTCTTCTCTAAACTTGTCAATTAATTGTAATTAGCCATTTTCTCTAACTTGTCAATTAATAATATGTTACAGTTTTATTCCTGTGATACAGCATACAGCCAAGAGTATGAATGGAAAGGTTAAAGACACTTGGGAGATTTGTTACAGAGACAGCTAAGGCCAGTTAATTATGGCTAAAATTGTCTTGTGATTAACTTAATTGACTGGAAAAATCCTCTTCTTCATTAGGGATTTTTTATTATTATTTATAAATATTTTAATTCTATTTAAACTGGGACCCTAGATAAAGAAAACTAGTGGGATGAGCTCATCTTGAGAAAAACCATACATTTGATCACTACTAAAGAAACACCTTCTCATCCAAAATTGGATTCCTATTTACTGACTCTGAACTCAGTCCCTTTTTAATTATATATATTTAAAATTATTCACAAAGTTGGGCTTTCATCCCTTTCCTAAAAACTCACATAAATTCCCAAATTTTAAGAAAATTAATTTGATTCTGCCTAAACTCTAAATTAAAAACCTACTTAACTATGGACTAGAACACTTGTAGTAGAAGTGAATTGTCATACTGAAATTGAGATATTGAAGGCATAATTAGCATACATTTATACATCAAAGTCGACATCCCTCCAACAAAAGTTTTGGTCATAATTATTGTGTCGTAAGCAATATAGTGTCAGGTGATAAATTCATTCTTTTTCATTTTAGAATGATCAATGGTTAATGTTAATTAATTGTGACATATAAATTAGGCTTCAATTACTATCTGCCAGATGTTCAACATTTATTATGTTTATATATGTACTGTCATTTGGCCCTGGGTCCCAGGAGACAAACAATGGAGAGAAGAAAACCTAGAAGACAATTGAGAAGAATTGAAACCGATGATGCTAGTTTGTAAGTTAAAGTTCAGTTCATGAGATGAATCAAATCAGAGAAGGCTGTGTTTGGTTCTTAGAGTATGTGAATTGCAAACACTTTTGACATCTCAATGCAATACACTTCACCTAAAAGAAAATTAATTGTATGATTCACAGGAGGAGTTGGGATTACAAACTCCTTCCTCATCCATCAGAGTATGCATTAGCATATACCGTCTAAACCCTATACAATTAGAAAATCTAGAAAAGAGTTTTTAAAAGAGGCATACGCAAGATTCACTAGCAGCTTGGATGGTACAACATTCAACCAAAAATTAACTTACTGGCTTACTACAATCTTCTTTTAACTTTGTAGAAATTCATTGTTTCTTTTGATGTGGCATCTTCACTAAAAAAAATAGGGGAAGGTCTGCACAGGAGCTGCAAGAAAACCACTAAGTACAGGTGCCTCTCAAACTCACTTCTCATGAGGATTAGGTTGAAAGCATGGAATATTCTTTTGGGAAATAGTTGAGGGTATTGAAAAAAGCCACAAAACTATTCCTCTTAGTAAAGTTGGCTGGGTGTTCTGCAATATTAGTCCTATCTGTACGCATGATTATACAAGGCTAGCACCATGTTTGTGCATTGATCCCTTTTGTAAACTGTGGCTGATTTAGTTGGACATAGTAGAAAATTGAGGTAGCTAAACAGAAATAAATGTGATTTTTTTGTGATCCAACAATTTTAATGTTCTAGTCTGCTATTTATTTTCTTCTATTTGATATTCTAATCTAATGGTGGCAAAATATTCATGTAGCCGACCTCAAATAGTTTGGACTTAAAGGCTTTGTTGTTGTTATTGTACATGACATCATCTCGATTTCTATACTTTCATGCCATGCTCTACTGTCACTTGTTGTTAAGTACTAACAACTATAGTATTTTTTTTCCCCGGTGCAGGATTATCTATGGCAGGAAGAAATCGTATGCCCCGTCATCCTATGAATGAGGGGCCTCGTGGTTTCCGCGATGGCCCTCCATTACGTGGACCATTGCCTCTACATCCTGTCGAGGAAGAACTAGTAATAAGGCATGATGAAATTCGTAGGCTTCAAGCTGACAATCGGCTTCTGATGGAAGAAAATGTTGCTCTTAGGAGAGAGATAGATTTTGTTAAGAATGAGCTCCTTCAAGCAAGTCAGGCGATACCCAAGCTTCGTTCAGATAAAGAACTTGAGTCTAGGGAATTGATCCAGAGGGGTCTTCCATTGGAAGCTGAACTTCGTGCTCGTGAGCCACTTAGGGAAGAGGCTATACAATTAAAATCTGAAGCACAGAAGTTGGATGCTTTACGACAAGAGTTATCTGGAAAGGTTCAAGCTTTGCAACAAGACCTGAAACATCTGCAGACCGAGAATCAGCAACTGCCAACTTTACAAATTGAAATTGATGGCCTTCGTCAGGAGTTAATTAGAGCCAGGTCTGCAGTTTTGTGATCTGTGATCTTACCTGCATGACTTTTGCTTATGGTGAATTGGAAATGGAGAACAATATGTGAATGCCTAAACAATTAATATTGAAGTTGGTTAGTTGGTTTGCATTATTCTTAGCAATGTTATTTGGAATTGTGATAATAGGACGACATACGAATATGAAACGAAGGCAAATGCTGAGCAAATAGAACAGAGACAAGCAATGGAGAAGAACCTTGTTTCCATGGCTCGGGAGGTTGAGAAGCTGAGAGCAGAGCTGGAGAAGAGAGCAAGGGGACCTGGTAAGTTCATTGGGGTATTTGTGTTAATATATTATGCCATTATGAATGATTCAGCCTCTGTTATTCTGCAGGCTCTGGTGCTTATGGTGTGCATACTGCAAGCTCAGACATGAGCTACCCAGCACTGTTTCGTGATGGTTATGCCAGTGAGAAAGGGTTTTATGGTACTGGTCCATGGACATCGGACGAACCTCATGGCTTTCCTCGCCATTAATGGGTTACATTTTTCTACCAAGTCACTAAAGATCTTTCCTCTTATTTTTTTGGTGCAATGCTTTGGAATTAGTCTGGTGCATGCATTTACTGTACACTTTAGTTTTATGCCACTTTTAAACATCAATTGTAAGGATTCTATTTTGAATTATAGAAAACGTTTATCGTTGCTACTGAATCTAACCTGTGACTGTAATATCTTTGACCTTTAATTATCATGTGTGCTTCTATGGGGAAAGAATGCAGGAGATAATTCATGTAGCCAAGCCCAAGTAATTTGTTATATGGGATGTTGTGTGTTATCAATGCAAATTGTTTGGCTGCTTTACTCTGATGAACATTATGCATAATCTTTAATTCCTCTAATTAGCTGGCATTGGGCCTTTGATTGTCGAGTCATTTGGCTTTTATGCATCAAATGAGGGTTAGAGTTCCCCCATCATCATCATCTGGATGTACCGGCTTGGAAGTGAAAACTCAGATGAGGTATCAGTTTGAGGTAAGTGTGACTGGTCTCCTCTTCCTATGATCGTTCTTTTCAATTATTACGTACACTAGTCGTTTAATAACATTGATTGAGAGAAGGATATTATGTCATTCTGTTAGCATCTTGTTCATATATTCTCGTTAATGTGTTCGTATTACTAATTTCATCCTTGTTTGTTTTCATTTTTTCCTTGCACCGTATGTGACACATGACGATTAAAGCTTGATCATATTGGTAGCCAGTCTTTTATTTGCTCATTCAAGAAGACTTGGACAAGAAGAAGTCACCAGGCAGCTGCAGAACAAACAGGAAATAATGGAGGAGCATATCTTAAACCAAAAATGTTAATTCTTTACCTCACGCTGTCAAAAAGCATTCGTTTGTTTCTAGTTTTCTGTTGTTGTGCCGTGCCACCTCCTGAGATGCATTTGCCAGCACTCGTGTCAGGTACGAGAATATTGGTTTCTGATACATCCCATTAGTTAATACTTACACAGGAAAGCAATAGATGCTATTTTTTTTCTAAGGTGAAATTATCTTTTTGCTATATTTGATCCATATCAGGTCGTTCTCGAAGACTCCGTTTTCAGGTGGTTTGTGGTGAGGACGCCTATACTTCCAATGTGTCCAAGGACTCATTGGACACGGATCAAAGTTCAGGGACCTAATTGAAAAGTGTGGTAGAGTATTCGTAATGTACAGATCTCCGTACTACACGTCTGGTACAGCGATGCTCTCTAACAAGTATAACGGCCTTGTAAAGACGGTGGCACCGGTTGGCGCATGTAGCAAATAAAAATAAGATCGGAACCCTCGCATTTCATATCTGCGCTGATTTGGTCCGTGTTCTCTCTCTTTAATCCCAACGGTGCCTCTGCCGTTACTGCATTCGTCTCCCTTTTCGTCTCACCAACCCGCTCCTCCCCTTTCCCCTTCTCACTCTTCCCTCGCGCCGCTTCGCTCTCGGATTCCTTCTCTCACTACCAAAGCATGAGCCTCAGCGACTCGCAGCAGCGACGGCCGCAGCGGCAATCCGTCTTCTCCGGTGCCGATCCCGCCTGCATCGACAACGACGGCCACGAGGAGGTGACCTTCGCCTCCTGATTCATGCCCCCTTTTGATTTGTTTCTTCTAGATGCCTTCTTGCTTACGGTTCTTTTGTTCCTCTCAGAACGGAGACAGCAGCGACCCGTCGCTGCCGCCGCCGACACCCGCCGCGGCGGGGCAGGCGAGCAGGCATTGGCGGGACGTCTTTTGGCTCTGTGTCTTCCTCCTCCACCTCCTCGTTTTCGGGTTCGCGCTCGCGCTCCTCGGGATCAACCGCTTCAACCGCGCCGACCGGCTCAACATCGATCGCTTCACCAATCTCACTGGCGGGGCCAACTTCAGCCAGGCTTCGTTTGTCCAGTACCTGAAGCAGACCGATACGGCGGAGCTCACGGAGACGTATTGGCCGTTCTACGGGGTGGCTGGCGGAGCCAGCGTGCTGTTGGCGTGGGCGTGGCTGTCGCTGCTGCGTATCCGAGCCAGCCAGATGATGAAGGTGTCTATCCATATCCTCACCACCTATCTCGCTGTCGTCAGCGTCTTGTGCTTCTGGGCAGAACACTTCTTCTGGGGCGTGGTCTTTGCGGTCGGCGCGGCGCTGCAATTCCTGTATGTCATGTCGGTATTGGACAGGTATTTCTGGTTTGCCTTCGTCTGCGCTCGTACTTATCTTTTTCCTCCTGTTTTAGGGAATTGGTCCTGACAGAGGATTAATTGGAAACCAGCCGTGTGAAGTAGCAAACTGCTTAGTGCTACCACATATCATCAGAGGACAATCAATTTCCTTCCTCTGTATGATAAGTTGTTAAATTGTTGTTAGAATAATGCCACCAACATTCGCTGTGCTATGTAAATGCAATATTCACTAATTTGTGGTATGGATGGCATGTCTTATTGATGCAGAATAGGTTAGGTAGGTGCAAAGCCATATTATTCCAAATATGTAACTTGCTTCTAACAAGCTGCTTTAAGAATATGGTCTCTGAATTGATTTTGAGCTGCTAATTAAAGTGGATAATGGAATACGCTTATAGGTTATGTTGTGAGCTCAATCTTGCTGCTGTAGCAAGTAAACACAAAAGTAACAATATAGGAAAATATAGGCACTAACTTATTGAGCATAGATATTGATATGGACATGAACAGGATACAATTAGTGTGTGTGTGTATGTATGTATGTATATTGATATGTATGTATGTATGTTTGTATATATATATATTATAATAGTATATATATACGAGATGCCATTTATGCATATATTATAATAGTATATTTTGAATGATTGAACCAATCTATGATTGCCGTTTATGCATTTATTAGTAAGCATAGCAGTAATTCATAAAAATAGCAAATGTTCACCAAATACTTCAAATGCATATACAAAATGTGAAGCAGTTAATCAAAAACTCAACTTATATTTTTTGCCATGATTCAGCATGTCTTAAAGCCTTATGTAAATGATATAAGTGTTCCAGATATTTATATATTGAAATATACATATGTTGATGGTACAAGTTCACAGAAATGGCCTCCTTGCTTATAGGTTTATGACTGAATATGTTGGTCCTCCTTAAATTCCACGTTGGTGGGAGCTCTGTAACTTTGCCAATGACCCTCATTACACTTTGAATTGTGAAAGCTTTAAGTAGGAAATGTTTGTTGTTTATTGCAATGCAGCTGCAGTCGTGCCATTCTGTTTGCAGTGAAGTTGAATCTGTGCTTCCTTAATTTCTTTAGGTTCTTTGATTGTTTGCACGCATCATTTGTGCTAATTAATTTGCTTATATTTGTTTGTTATTATCTTTATGTGCTAAAGGGTGTTTAACATACAGAAAAATGTTGGTGATTTCAACACTTAGTCCTGGTTTAGTGATTTAAAGCTTAATAAAAAAAGCATTAGTTGGGAATAAAGTAAAAAAAAGATGTCGATGCATCTTCTAGCTTCATCACATAAACATAGTTTAAGTCTCTCATGTGATATTGATAGTAACTTTGTACTTTCTCCACTAGGTTTCCTTTCACAATGCTAGTGCTACAAAAGGCTGTGAAGATGGTCTTGGCCATTCCTGATTTGATGCGAGTAGCCTATGCTTTTATGATAATTATGCTTTGTTGGATGATATTATGGTCATTTGGAATATCTGGGGTTATTGCTTCAAGCTTGGATGACAGTGGGTGTTGGTGGCTTCTTGTGGTGAGCTGGCAAGTTTTTTCTTCCAATTCATGAAATTCTTTGCTTAATGACACACAAATGATTTGCTTATGCTTTATCCATAATTGCAGATATTTTCTGTCAGTTTATTTTGGACGGGTGCTGTATTTTGCAACACAGTCCATGTTATAGTATCCGGCATGGTCTTCCTTGTTCTCATGCATGGTAATGTAAGTGCAGCATCAATGCCTTCAAAGCCACTTTTGAAGTCACTACGTTATGCTGTGACAACTTCTTTTGGTAGCATTTGCTATGGATCACTTTTTACAGCTGCAATTCGAACATTGCGGTGGAAGGTTATATTCTTAACTTTGCGTAGGATCTTCATGTGTTGATTTATGGTTATCATAGAAGGTTTATTCAGTTCCTGTGGTTCTTGATATACCAAGTAGCTACTTATCAGTCTGATTGTAATATGTTTGATCAAATGTTTTTAGATACGGGGAATTCGGTCGAAGATTGGCAGCAATGAATGTCTCCTATGCTGTGTTGATTTCTTGTTTCACCTTGTGGAGACACTAGTTCGTTTCTTCAACAAGTATGCCTATGTTGAGGTTCGTTGCTTTGGCATTCTTGCCTATCTTGCAATTTCCCTGTGTGCTGTAAATTAATTTATCTAGATCTATTACAACATCAATTAATTTGTGCTCCTCTGGGCATTTTTTAAGAATCATATAAAGACTTTTCCTTGGAGAAGAAGAGAAAAAAATCATTCTGTTGGAATTTCACAGCATGAAAAACATAGGAAAATGACTAAAATTATCTTTATTCTTAAAATGATAAAGAATGATTTCTTTATTTTTTCAGTGGATTTCTCATTCCCTTATAATTTTATTGATCTGCCTGGATTGTTTTTCCCTGATTAATTCATTTGTTCTGTACTACAGCTAAAGGTTGAAGAAATTATTTAATACCATACAATTTCAAACTTCTTCTTAGGGATGCCTTAGCATAAGATGTTTCCATTAGCATAGGTTGAATTAATAACAATTTTTTTTATAAAAAATCATGTTTTTTTTTCTGATTATCCTTTTCCTATATGAAGCTTGAACTTCATATGCAACTTAACTTTTTGCTGGCTTGATATATTGAAAAATTTTCTGGCTTTAGTAGTTGAATTAACTAATTAGGACTGACACTATGTGACAGCAAACTTTTTAGTAAAGCATTTATTTATGTTGCTGTCTTTTTCAGATTGCAGTTAATGGTAAAGGCTTCAACAGCTCAGCCAGGGATGCCTGGGAGTTATTCCAGTCCACTGGCATTGAAGCTCTTGTTGCCTATGACTGTTCAGGTGCAGTTCTTCTGATGGGCATTATTTTGGGTGGGCTACTTACTGGAACATGTACAGGAGTTTGGACATGGTATAAGAGGAGTGATAAACTGATCATGGTTGGTTCTACCGCTATTTTGATGGGAATGATTTTGGTGAGTTGTCCAGCATGCATCATACTTCAGTTTTTCTTTGATATCAGACTTGCACTAATTATAAAGGCTTTAGGAAACTAGTTAAATTTTAGTGTTCAGAGCAAAACTATTTTATGACTCCTAATTTGACTCCCTAATGATGGCATTCTTATTATAGAAGGGTTCAGCATGCATCATACTTCAGCTAGGGTTCTTGTTAATTTAACTTAGCCAGGCCTTGTGTATTTCTTTGATCAAGTTCTGTGTTTTCATGGCAATTAGCAGTTTATGATAATTGTCTACTAATATTTCCATCAACATAACAATCAATGATCACTAAAAGACTAATAGTTAAGGCTTATACTTCTAAGAGAAATTTTTACCGGTAGTCCACTCACAATGTTAACAGTAGATAGTTGTGAGTTATACTAGTGAGAAACTTTATACTGGTAGTCCACTTACAATTGTCAACAGCTAGAACATCGACGATAATCCAATAAGGCATTTTGGAATCTAGTCTTTTTAGCTTCAGAAAGAAACTATTTAACAGAAACAACCTCTGCCGTTTCTTTTATCCCTCTTGATGATCTAAATATCTTGTATATAGGTCAGCTATACTAAAGCATTTTACTCAGTGCACCTTCTGTTTCTGTTTTCACAGGTGGGCCTGGCGGTAGTCGTTATCGAAAGTGCAGTTACATCTATATACGTATGCTATGCAGAAGACCCATTCTTGATCCAGAGATGGGATGCTGAATTTTTTGACCAGATGTCAGAGGTATTACACGAGCGATTACAGTATCGAAGTGCAAGAGCCAGACAAGTGATGGACCAGCGATTCGATCAGTTACCAGATGAATCACATGTTTGATTCTGTGCGATGGTTTACCAGTTGTATTCTCGTTCTGATTTGTTCATGGCTTTGCAAACATTGGTACAATCCAGGATGGTGCTGAGGGACTCAAAATCCCAAGTGAAGGCTTCAACTCCATTTGTGCCAACCTTTCCAAGAACCTACTGCTGCCAAACCCTGGTAATAAATTCTCCTGACTTGAGGATGCCATCGTTATTACACTCATCACCCGTTCTCATTGACGATGCCGATGGTGATAATGCAGAGGCGGTTTTCCCTTGGTTTAATGCCACCAAAGACACTAGAGGTAGATTAGGTATACATCAGAATGCTTGCCTTTTTATTTCGTTTGATATTGATCGAGTATAATTATAGGTGAACAAGATATAGTCCTCCTGAAGCTTTTATTTTGTGGTAAATCTTCTCCATGAGCAAGCAACAAGATAGTAAATCTTTTGAGAGATCTTTTTCATGGGTGAAAGTTGATATATGGTGAGTCTATTTCAGGAGCAAAAAAGGGCGAATCTTTACATCCTTTAAAGTAAATCTTCTTCCACCGATGCTTGAATTTCCAATGGTTGAAAACTTAAAAAGAGGAAACGTTCCCCCTCCTATCGAGATGATGATATATAATGTAAGTTTTAATTGTACAGAAGTCAATTTGGGAATTTTCGTATATATTAATTCTAGTGCTTACATTGTGAACAATGAAACCCTTTTTTCACTACATGCGAACTTATCTAGAATTATGGTTTTCAATCTTATATTACAAAAGGAAAATAGTTTCACACTAGCCATTGATTGCAAGCATAAATGGTTCATGAACACAGTGTGATGATTCATCTGTAAAGAAAGACTGCAACTATTCATGCATATGAAGCATTTCAAAATGAGTGCCACAGTCATACATTGAGATGCTCATTGCTGCTGTAGAGGACACACTAGTAAGGAAGAGGAAAGTAGGCATCTTTGATTTTACAGTTACTCTGGGTACAAAATGCACCAAAAATGTAATCCAAATTTATGCAATAGATTGAACAATCCATGAGATACAAAAGTTTTGACTGATACCTGAGTTACTATCCACCTCATAGGACACTGAAATTTTCTTTTCCTGATCATATAGTAGTCTATAGACTCCATATTATGATATAAGTTCTAACAAAATTGCATAATGACTATGTAGGCAACATTTCATAGCCAGATTAAACCTCTAAACTCTCAAGATGATCTTTTGAACTATGCTTCCTCCTATCTTCCCTCCTTTGTTCCAAATTTACTGCTAAGAAAAAAAAAATGAAAAAAAAAATACATTTAGCTAAGTTAAAAGATGAAAAATCATATCATATGAATGATACTCAATTCATATTCATATGAATCCTTCCTACATGGATACTGGAATTTGGGTGAATTAGGTTTAGAGTTGAAATTAGTGAATCACTGTAAGTTTACATATTACTTGAAGCTCTTTATAAAATGAGACTCTAGAGTAAAGTCCAAGGATATAAGAAACTATAGTCTCAATGTCATGTATGTTAACTTTATCGTTTAGTTTGACTTAAACTTGTGATTCAGACTCAATGCAGCACATCTCAAGTTTTAAGCTCATGTATGAATTCCTGGCACCGAAAT
This sequence comes from Musa acuminata AAA Group, assembly GCF_036884655.1. Classification (NCBI taxonomy): domain Eukaryota; kingdom Viridiplantae; phylum Streptophyta; class Magnoliopsida; order Zingiberales; family Musaceae; genus Musa; species Musa acuminata. Next base: position 43,625,012 of record NC_088356.1, read on the forward strand.
ATATAATGTAAAAAATCACAAATTATAAGTTTACCCTTACCTTTTTTTTTTACTTTAAATTTACGATTTTGCTCTAGCTAATTATTATTTCTTTTTTAAAAAAATATAAAAATTCATATACAGTAATCAGAGTTTAAATATTATTATTCATTGTTCTAATAGACTCAACGTTGTCAAATAAATCAAAATAAAGATAGTTCTATATTAGGTCAAACAATTGACTTTTTCTTACAAAGAGTTAGACATCAACCCATATATGAATAAATAAATCCACGTATGACATATATCAGATTTGTCCTTAAATAGATCATTCAATCATATTCCTTACCATCATATCAGAGTAGATCACTACATTCTGCAGCGGTGCAAGACCAAAGCAGCCGGTGCATTTATTCATGTCTATCACACTATATGAAGTAGTTCGTCCCATATACTTGCATCACAGGTCGTCACTAAGCTGCAGTCACAGCAATCTTCATCCCCGCCTGGCAGTGCCCCGCGAAGTTGCAGATGAAGTAGTTCGTCCCCTTACGCAGCCTGATGCGGTCGTTCCCGGTCTTGGACACCCTCGACCCCCTCGGCGTCGTGCACCTACTGTAGCCGGCGGCGTTCACCGCCACCACGTTGTGCGCCGTCGAGCTGTACTTGAACACTGAGTAGAACCACAACCCCCGCATGATCAGCGATGAACATGGTCTAAAGGTAGAGAAAGACAATTAACCAGATAAGCTCACCGAGCACATCTCCGGCCCTGAAACGCTTGCCTTTGGGCCAGCCGACGGTGTTGAAGGTCCATCCCTGACTGTCCCCCACAGTGTACACGGCTGCTTCACCGATTTCGCAGAGAAGGAGAAGGCAAAGGAGTGCAATCCCGAAGGCCACGACGTGGCTCGCACTGCCCCTTCCCTGAGCCATGGCTGCTCAACTCCTTCCTGGCAACGAGAAGGCGATTGAAGTGGAGGGCCTGAGACGTGCCCTTTTTATAGGCAGGTGAGGCACCGAAGGGTTTGGGGCGACTCCTAACTTTTGTTCTTGTGCTTTGTACTGGTGGCGTTGTTAAAATGCGCTCCACGACCCACTACGCCATGAAGTCCGCTGCTTTTGCACCCACCAGGGAGGCGACGCTGGCTTCCTCGTGCTTTGTTCTTGGTGATAGTTTATGGATTCTTTGGAGGTGACGGCGCACAAAGCTGCGGTAGGCGTGGAATTTGCACACGCGAACGCAGGAAGTGGGTAAAGGAGATGGATATGGAGCAAAGATAATGCCATGCGGCACGATCTCAGAACTTGGAATTCTCCATTTGGAAGAAGGTTCGAGTTGCTGACATGATTCATGAGTAAGGATGACACTGATCACCGTGTCTTCCCTTCCATCTCCAGAACAGACTCGTAAGACAGAGAGGCTGAGATCGACCCAGCATTGCTCCGCGATTCCGGACCGGTCCACGAACGATTGGGCCGGTCCGGTCCACTAATAGCCATTCGGCTTGCCCGCCATCTCCTTGTCCAAAGCAAACATGTAGAGAGCAGTTGCAGTGTGTGCGCTCTCCCAACCCAATCTTCCCGCCCACACAACAAGCTCGCTTTGCATCTCCCAAGCCTTTCTTCTTCTTCTTCTTCTTCTTTCTCGATCAAAAGTCAACTCTAAGTCCCATTGCAAGAGATTTACGTCACCAAAATCCTCTCTTTCTGGCTCTCCTTCACAAAGTCAATGTTTTTCTGTGATGGGATTCGGTTCTGGATGCTGGGTGGTCGAAGTTGGGGGTGGTGGTAAGGCCGCCAGAGAAGCGGAGGCTTCTCGCTTTCACCCCCGTGAGCCTCTACTAGTTCTGGCCGTACAAGGACGCGCGGAAGGAGCTTGAGTCCATGATCGAGGAGAGCTTGTTCATTCATGGAAGCAACTCAGTGGCAGGAACATATGGTTGGTAGAGAGCAGCCACCGACACCGAAGCTCGAATCGCCTCGTCAATGGAAGGAGAACCTCCATGTTCCACTTCCCTGGGCTTGATTCGTCAGAACTCATCAAATCTTGTAGCCAAGGCCCAATTCTGGAGAACCAAGCAACCGACGTCTCTGCGAAGGAAACGTATCCAACATGTTCGACGCAATTCCTCCATTGGTCGTGATGTGTGCCACGACACACGTACCATTGGATGGCTGTTCTCGCTCTCCCATTCAAGGATGTCTGTTGACGGTCATTGTAGCATTGATTTCAGGGACAAACAAACACAATCCTTCCATTTTATCCATCGTTCTTCCTTTATTCTGTGAGGACATGTTTCTCTTGCTTTCCATGATGACAAATGGATGACTGCATCTATTCCCAGCAACAGTAGCTGCATGTATTGTACAAGAAAAAGTTCCCCGGTTACTGTTCATCATCTCTCTTTTTGCCTGCTGAGTAGTTCTCCGTGCTCGGGTTGGGCCTTGCAGCAAATTCTCAACGGATGCTTTGGGTAAAGATTCGAGCATTTCCATCAACAACAGGTTGCTGGCTAAATGCCTTGGCATATGCTGTACAGGAAGAGGCAGGTTCATGAACTCAGCAAAGACTCAGAGCTCATGTTCATCTACAAATTCTACATCACTGGAAGCTGAATAGATCGATGATCTTCAAATTGCAGCAAGTAAACCCATTAAGAATCACTTTGCTATGGGTATGTATAGGTTCAATCACTAGCCCTACAAGGTATCCATCAGGTGCCACTCTCACAAGTACTCTATCCAGTCAAGGAGGTCAGATAGATGGCAATGGAGTCTATTCTGGAGGATTCTCTGTTCTTGGAATCCCTCATTTCATGGATGCAAATCGATTAAATATTTCACAGGATGGAAAAAGTTATCACTGTGTTTATCAAGTCAATTGAGGAAATCTGAGAATCAAATAGGTATTTATGCAAAAGGCATCTGAAACACTGCCTCCTTATGGGCATTTTGCTTTTCTCCCTCTCCTTTCCATATTTCCATGTCCCCTAAAGCTGGTGCAGCAGAAAAATTCCCATGTAACAGAGGGTGATGAAAAGATGCCTCAGGAGGCCCTGTAACAGTGCTGATGATAATATTTTTTTATGAGTTTCTTAGGATAAGATTCGAATTCAGGAAGTCATTAAGATTTTACCAGTTAGATTTGATCTTTTTGATCTCTGTAATTTTACATCAGTGAGGAATTTTAAGCTCAATAAAGCTGGAAAATCTAAAAGAAAAAAAAAAAGAATATTCATCTGACAGTATAATATAATATATATGTATGAATAGGTAGATAAAAGCAAATCTTGTTAGGACTGAGGCGTCAGCAGCGGCCCACGCGAACACCCTCACCCACCACCTCCTCGGCTGGCTTCAATCAGCGCCTCCTCCCATGTCGTCTTCCTTCTTTTGAGTTTTAGTGGCTACGAAAAATCGGAACATTAGCCAGAAATCATATAATTGAATAAGAACGAGTGTTAGATTTAGAGAGTATTATAAGGCAGTAAAGAGCAAAAGCCTGAGGACTCCCAACGCCACCCATCGCCTCCCCCCACGAGCTCCTCAGATCCTCAAAGAGGGAGGCAACTGGGAACAGCAAGTGCGAGGTGGAAAGGAACGAGAGAAAGTCCAAAGCAAAAAGTAGCCAGTTTGGGAGAAAGGGTCAATAAAGAAAGAGGCAGTCCATGCTCGGAGACCGGGCAGTGAGAGAGAGAGAGAGAAAGGAAGAGGAAGAGGCTGCTCTCTCCCTCCCAAGCGCGCTACTCTCGAGAAGCGCTCTCTCTCTCTCTCTCTCTCTCTTGATCTCTGTTGTTGCTCCTGTTGCTAATCCTCGGCTCCACAAATCAAAGCAAAAACACATGCTTCTTGATGCCATGAACTCTTAGGACGCCACCTTATCTCCTTGTTTCCTTCCTCTCCTCGTAATCCTCCTCTTGTATTCTTGGCACCCCAAGCAAGCAGATAGAAGAAGAAGAAGAAGAAGAAGAAGAGGAGGAGAAGAAGAAAGGAGGACGAGATGATTACGGGTGCAGACTTCTACCATGTGATGACGGCGGTGGTGCCGCTGTACGTGGCGATGATACTGGCGTATGGGTCGGTGAAGTGGTGGAAGATCTTCACGCCGGACCAGTGCTCCGGGATCAACCGCTTCGTGGCGCTCTTCGCGGTGCCGCTCCTCTCCTTCCACTTCATCTCCACTAACAACCCATACGAGATGAACATGCGGTTCATCGCCGCGGACACGCTGCAGAAGCTGATGGTGCTCGCCATGCTCGCCGCCTGGAACAGGCTCAGCCGCCGTGGCTCCCTCGAGTGGACCATCACCATCTTCTCCCTGTCCACGTTGCCCAACACCCTCGTCATGGGCATCCCGCTGCTTAAGGGCATGTACGGCAGCTACTCCGGCAGCCTTATGGTCCAGATCGTGGTGCTGCAGTGCATCATCTGGTACACGCTCATGCTGTTCCTGTTCGAGTACCGCGCCGCTCGGATCCTGATCACGGAGCAGTTCCCGGACACTGCCGGCGCCATCGCGTCCATCACCGTGGATTCCGACGTCACGTCGCTCGATGGGCACGGCGACATGCTGGAGACGGAGGCCGAAGTCAAGGAGGACGGCAAGCTCCACGTCACGGTGCGGCGGTCCAACGCGTCGCGGTCGGACTTGTACTCGCGGCGGTCCATGGGGTTCTCCGCCACCACCCCCCGTCCCTCCAACCTCACCAACGCCGAGATCTACTCGCTGCAGTCGTCGAGGAACCCCACGCCCCGGGGTTCCAGCTTCAACCACACCGACTTCTACTCTATGGTCGGGCGGAGCTCCAACTTCGGCGCCGCCGACGTCTATGGGACGAAAGGCGCCACCACGCCGCGGCCCTCCAACTACGAGGAGGAGCATGGAGTGGCCAATGCCACCGCAACGGCCACTGCCGGCAATGCGGTTGCCAAGTCCAAGATCAGTTACCAATTGCCGGCGACGGCAGGTACGCCGCACTACCCAGCTCCGAATCCCTCAGTGTTCACCCCGGCAGCGCCTACCGCTCCCAAGGGGACGGCGGCGGAGGTGGCGACGGGGTCCAAAAAGGCCAACGGGCAAGCACCCGTGTTCAAGGCGGAGGATAGTGGGACTAAGGATCTTCACATGTTCGTGTGGAGCTCAAGCGCTTCACCGGTCTCCGACGTGTTCGTCGGCAGTAACAACCACCACCACGAGTACGGCTTTCCGTCCGTCGTTCCTTCGGCTCTTAAAGAAGTCCGGGTGGCCGTTTCGCCTGGCAGAAGTATTCCATCAACCCAAGTTCTGACTAACTTCTTCAGATTATAGCCATTACTGAGCTGTGAATTTGGTTTGACGGCATCAGTGGAGGGGCGGAAGGAGAACCCGGCGGACTGCTTGGAGAGGGACGACTTCAGCTTCGGAAACAAAGGAAACGGCTGCGAGCACGACGCCGTCGACGACAAGGTCCAGGGACCAGCCAAGGCCGGGCTCACGCGGGTGACGACGATGCCACCGACGAGCGTCATGACGAGGCTCATCCTGATCATGGTGTGGAGGAAGCTGATCCGCAACCCCAACACCTACTCCAGCCTCATCGGCGTCGTCTGGTCTCTCATCTCCTTCAAGTAAAATCCCATATCACACGCCCATACTACAGAGTTGACGTATCTACAGTAGCAAGCAGCAGTCCTGCTCGCTTCCTTCCTTTTCTTAACCCTATTTGTTTGGTCCTGTAGATGGCAAGTTAACATGCCCGACATTGTATCGGGCTCCATCTCCATCTTGTCGGACGCAGGCCTCGGAATGGCCATGTTCAGCCTGGGTCAGTAACAACTGCGACCTTTCCCATTCCCTTCATGTGGCAGAAAAGACACGTTAGCTCGAATTGTTCTTCCCCTCGCATGCTCGCGAGCCGTTCGACGTTATCTTTTTGCGCTACTTTGCTACCGAGAACTGTCTCCTGATGGGCTTTCTTTTGGTCAGGGCTGTTCATGGCGCTGCAGCCGAGGATCATAGCATGTGGGAATTCGGTGGCAGCTTTTGCCATGGCCGTGAGATTCCTAACAGGCCCAGCTGTCATGGCCGCCGCCTCCATTGCCGTGGGTCTCCGCGGCGTCCTCCTCCGCATCGCCATCGTGCAGGTATCATCCTCCCCTCTCCCGTTCCATCTTCACCGGTCTTTGCCCTCCGACACCACGGTGGCCTCACTCACTCTTCTTTTTTCTTTCTTTACGGTGGCGATGGCCTGGACTCCCGGCAGGCGTCACTCCCGCAAGGCATCGTCCCTTTCGTGTTTGCGAAGGAGTACAATTTGCATCCCGATATCCTCAGCACAGCGTGAGTACAGAGCTCTGCAAACATTCTCTCCTGCTCTCTGCCATACATACACTCTACCGCGTGCTTGATCGGTGTTCAACTTGCCACAGGGTGATATTTGGGATGCTGATTGCGCTGCCAATCACGCTGGTGTACTACATCTTACTGGGGCTCTGATCTGCAGAGTGGGTAATCTTTCTTACTATAGGAATTGGCAGCAAAAGGCAAGAGAAGATTAACGAAGCAACCCAAAATCTAACTCCGAATCGGACCAGATGCGATTCTTCTTTCTTTGGAGATATGATGATGTCACAAAATGATGTGCTATTTCAATCTGAGCTGCTCTTTCTGTTCTCTTGTTCTGTACTCGCCTTAGTTTTCGTTCCGAATACCTGTCAATTACAGAGTAAGGGTTAAAAGAAAGAGAGACTCAGTGCACCATTTCCTTCCACGTACGTATCAGTGTGTGTCCTGAATAGAGCTTTAGGTGTTCCTTCGAACGAACGTAGCCAAGTCAAACCTCCCATGATAAGCTACGGAAGGAGAGGAGAGAGGATGAGGTCTCTGCTGGGACAATGGTGGTTCAGAACAAAAGGTGATGTGGAGCTAAAAAGAGTGGAGGAGAAGGTCTTGTACGCCTGAGTGATGGATTTGACGGCGACTCCTTCCACATATTCTGCGACAGCCTTCATCTTTGGGTCGCAATCGATCCATGGGAAAAGGACTGCTGCTTCTCGCTGCCCTTCTTTTCAGGTAGCTAAGCTTTCCACCTTCGGGTAAGATCAGTAGTGTTCTCCTACGGAAATCAAGGGCCATGGAAAGGCGTGGACGGCAACCGGAGGTGGTGGGCCTTTCCGGTGGATGAAGCATTGCTTCACCATTAAACTCGCACTTTTGCACCGATGAATCCTTCGTAGCACCTGAACGACAGATTGCGTTTCCTCTCGTCGCGAGTTATCCGTGATTTGCCGTGCTCTCCTCTGGCAAAAGAGAAGTGTTCTCTACGGGCATTTCGTCGAACACATGCACTCGATCCAATCCTCACTGAAATAAGGGAATACATGAACATATTTTTCTATATTTTTAGCAAATACTGTTGAATAAATAGGATATTTAGTGAAATAAAGATAAAGGGCTAATTATATTATCCATTGTATTTATCTATCTTTAATATTCCGACCTTATATTTTCAAAAGTTATATTGAGATTTCTATATACATTAAACTAAAACATATGTTGCTCCAACAAAACTTTTAATTTTTAACCCTATAAAATTATTTCTTTAATCATGTTTAAAGATCTCAATATATTTATTTTTTATAAATATAAGGATCGAAATGTCAAAGATAATTAATTATAAAAAATAATTTATAATTAGTCTGATCATAAAAAGTTAAACAGAAAGAAATAGATTCTCTCATAAATGCAACAAGAATAAGAAAAGTGGAGACTTAAGAGTTTTATATATTTTTTTATTTTTTTTAAATGAATAGAGTTGGAAAAAACTTGAAATAGAACATTTTCATTTAAACTAATACTATGTATGTAACATTAATTATCAATTTTCTTGTTTTTAAAGCGATATATATATATATATATATATATATTCAAAACTCACAATACAGTGGATAACCAATTTCCTTTCTCTAAGTAAATATTTAAAGTAATAATTAATTATGGAGAAAGTAAAGCTTTGCATGATAATATAAAACAAGTAAAATCTATTGTCATTTTATCTGTCAACTGTACTATGAACTAATATATTTGGTGCCAATTTGTGGTTCAAATATAAGTTGAGGAAATGAAGTGACACCTCATAATATGATATCCACCTCATAATTGCTCTTGAGAAAAGAGTATGTTGCTTGGATGCAGTGTCCACATAAGCTGGAATTCCACATTAAAAGCAATGTCCAACTCATCACAAATAGGGTGTGCTTTGTGGCTCAAATCCTTTGGGACTTGCTGTGACAAAGTTCTAATTTTCATTCAAAATAATACAATTGAAAGTTTCATATACAATTTTGGAATAAACTTGATTATATGAACATGGTTTTTTAATATATAATAATACATATTAAATTATTGATCATTATCATTCCATTCAAATGCTTTAAGTAAATAAATAAGGGATTGTGTATCTATCTATCTATCTATCTATGAAGACTCTTCAATCAATTGGATTCTGTGTGGGTCAATCCCTTAGGAATTTTGTTGATCTCTGCCTCTCTACCTCATCATCTCATCATTAGAAATGTTGTCCAACTTCACCCCAATCTTTGCTTACACTGTGGAGAAGCTACTTGGCACCACATAACCACAAAAGCCAATCATTGAGACAACCATTGAGTAGAGCATGTGTTGTTGCAAGAGCTTCACTTCCAACCTCCTCTATCTTCAATCATGTTGGAAATGGTGGTCTCCCTAAATCAAATTGCTGTTAGTGTTCTTAGGATGGGTGCTGAAGGTGATTTCAGATATTGAAAGGGCCATGTCCATGTCTCTTTTCATTTGGCTGATGTGGATATTAATAAGATTAAGATTATACAATGTATACCAATTGAGAAATCTTTTATTTGCACACTCATCCCAAATGCCATCTTTTTCTTGGCTTTATAAAAAAATTAAGAATTGAGCAATATATTATTATTACCTAAAAAAGGATTTTTCATCGTATCGTATAAACATACTGTGTAACAATGCACTAATCAATTCGAATATATGAATAGACATCATTATAATCTTTTTTTTTAATTATGTTAATTTTGACGAATGAAAGATATGTGACAATTCAATTATATAGCATCCACATAATAGTGGATATCAGTTGTTGGACATATCTAAAAAATGTTGTGAATTTGAATCCAATGATAAAAGGAAAAAAACAAAGAAAACTCAGCTACAAATAATATAAAATTAAAATGAAAATACCAAAAGAAATTTTATAAGTTGGTAAATGGGTTTAGTACATCACTATGGAAATAACAAAAAATATAATATTTTATAACTCAATCTTATACGAAGTTTGACTTTTATTTATCTAATCAGAGGAGTAATTATCTCTCAATATTCTTGCTTGTGGAGCACAATTAATCCAACTTTGGATGAAGAACAGGCAAAAGAGAGTTCAAAGATAGGAGAACAGGATAAGGGACAACAGCAACAGCACAAAAGGAAGAGGAGAGAGAGCGGTGGGGTACCGCTGCCCCTCCCACGGCCGACCAGACACCGGCAAGTGGCGGACATCGCCCGCACCTAAAACAGCGACTCCTCGTCGGCGTCTCCACGCAATTATAACTACTGGTACGACTCCCACCACCACCGGTGTCCCACCGCCACAATAACCTTCACCAAACCACGACGCCATCGCCATGGACCACCTCTCTCTCTCTCTCTCCCTCTCTCCCCTTCCATTTCTTTCCCGCAAACTTCTGTGCAACGTCTCCGATGTCGACCAACGTGCTGTTGCCTCTCTTCTTTATGGCATTATCATAGCTCCGTCTCCCATGGCGGGGCGAGGCGATGGCCGCCGGCTCGGCGCCCACGTGGGCGGGGGCGGCCCACTGCGTGCATGCATGCATTTATGCACCTCGTGACCCATCGACGACGCCATGGAGGCTCTTGGAACGGTAGCTGGATCCATGTGTCTTGTGGTTGGTGGCAGTACTTTCAGGGCTTGACATGGCCACAGCCTAGCTTTGGCTGATGGGATTCATCGGTGCTTCTTCTGTTCGACGTAATGACGCTGTGTAATGGGACCGGGTAGGGGATTTGGTCCGGCATGGCCACGAGAGAGGCTCGATGGGCGGCAGTACCAGCGGAGTCGGGGGGGGGATAAAGCTACTGAAGCTGGTGAGGTTTCTGTGAAGGGTGGTGGGGGATGTTGATGGATGGGTTCCTCCTGTCGACCAATTCAGGCACGCAATGTAGCGCAGCATTAAAGGGTCATCAATGAACAGTCACCTCCTCCTCTCAAACGGGATGCTACCAATTGGCACTTTGAGGCATTCCTTCACTCCAACGTCTCAGGCACGAACGGAGAAAGCAGCACAAGTAAATGACATTATCTTTTGGGTTCTTTAATACATAAGCAATTTGGGTGTTCTAAGTTAAATCAGTTAATGCCTTAGTAAGGATTAAGGTCATTTAAACTGAATCCATCTGATGGCGATGATATATATATATGGTGGATATAAATGGAAGACTGATTGCGGAGCCTTGGGCTGGTTGTAGGCCAGCTTATGGGCCGGGCTTGGGCTGAGAATTGGGTTTATGAGACTTGGTTGGGCCTTTCTCAATTATATATTTTTTTCCTAGAATAAATAGAGTATCAAATCACCTGATTGAAACGCAACAATAAAGAATTTATCTTTTTTAGTGTATGTTGGGATTGAATCAGTTTTCCTGCAATATCATCTGAATTAAATGAATTTTTATTTATTTTCATCATATTAGAATGGTAACTAAAAGAATATTTAATAGCTTAGTAACTTCAGGTACTACAAGCAAAATAAATTCTATTTTTCATTTTATTTTTTGTTTTTGCTTAGAGGAAATTACTGTATTGTTCACTCTAGTGGTGTTCTCTTGTTCATGGAAATTACAATGTCTGAGGACCCAACATATCAAAAAGCCAAAAGTTGATCCAACCCATCATGCATTATATATGTGTATATATATAATACATCCAAAAAGGATAACATTTGGTTGTATAGGAAAAGCAACATGTACTGGGAGCATTTCTGTCCTGTTTGTCAGCATGAAGCCTCTTCTTTGGGGTGAAAAGTAGCTTCAAGTTGCGTGTCTTTCAAGGTCAAAATGATGGTCTCCATAACCTGATCTGCTGTCACAAAGCATACATACCAGGTGATGAAGACTCAGATTTCAGGGCCCATCTAGGATGTCAATCTTGCAAAGTTTATGACAATCAACATAACATTTAGATCTACATCCTCCTCCACTAATATTCATTCATAGTTTTGCTTAGATTTTATGGTGTTAAGGATGGATTCTATTGTAGTGACATTGTTGCAGAAAGAGCTTTTCCTGGGTTACATGCACGGAACAGCACAAAATCCTGGCAGACAAGGCGACACCCATGCCGAGAGAATCTGTGCAAAAGCCAGCAGTAATCTGTACGGCTCACATGACCTTCTCTTTCCACTGTTACCAGCAGATGACCTCTCTTCTTTCCTCCGCTTTGTACAGCTCCTCATCACTCTGTTGTTTACGGAGTTACACAGGATACCTGTAACCCCACCATCATTACTTCCCTCTCTGTCTGCTGCTCTAACTGATCTCTCTGACAGCACTCGTCCTCGGTAGCTGCCACTTCGTCGTATGGTATGCCCTGTTTCCTTCTCTGCTCTCACGCCTCACACACTGTAGTAAGAAGAGTAGGAGCTGCTTGAACGCCACCAGCCGCAGTAGCCATGGATTCCAGGCTCCCAAGCCTCTCTTTCCTAGTGCTCCTCTCGTTGGCTCTCGTCAATGCCGGTCCGTCCTCGGCCACCACGATGGCTTTCTACAACAAGTGCAGGGAGACGGTGTGGCCAGGTGTCCAGCCCAGCGCCGGTAAAGCCGTGCTGGCCCGTGGGGGCTTCCGGCTCCTTCCTAACCAGGCCTACTCCCTCCGCCTGCCCGTGGGGTGGTCCGGCCGCGTCTGGGGCCACCAGGGCTGCGCCTTCGACCCGGCCACCGGCCGCGGCCGCTGCGAGACCGGCGACTGCGACGGTGCGCTCTACTGCAAAGGCGTCGGGGGCGCTCCGCCGGCCACCTTGGCGGAGATCACCCTCGGGCAGGGTCGGAAGCAGGACTTCTACGATGTGAGCCTGGTGGACGGCTACAACCTGGGCATGTCGATGACGCCGTTCCGGGGGAGCGGCAGGTGCGGGCGCGCCGGCTGCGTCAGAGACCTCAACGAGGTGTGCCCGGCGGGACTGGCCGTGCGCGCCGGCCACAGCAACCGAGTGGTCGCGTGCAAGAGCGCCTGCTCCGCCTTCGGCTCCCCCCGGTACTGCTGCACCGGCAGCTTCGGGAACCCGCAGCAATGCAAGCCGACGGCATACTCGAGGCTGTTCAAGACGGCGTGCCCGCGGGCCTACTCCTACGCCTACGACGATCCCACCAGCATTTTCACCTGCACCGGCGCCAGCTACCTTATCACCTTCTGCCCTCAACACTAAACCTTCCTGTCTTCTTCCGCTGCTCCTCCACTCTTCTTCCTAGTAAAGGTCGTTTGGATCATTCCACCAGTAGAATACAGGTACTGCACCCTGCTACAATATATACCGCTGGTAGGCATTGCTTGTTTGGTTTGCACGTCTTTCTACTCCACCGCTATGACGGTTCTTGTTTTGTGAGGCCTTGAGGTCACGGATCTTGTGGTGTCTTGTCGCTTGGAATTACTCCATTGCTTGCTACTGAGTTCTTGCTAATATATCTAAGATCGCAATTTGATACCAATTTATATGGTCTGACACGTAACATCATAATGTCCCGTCACTTATAGCTGGCTGTAAGTCTAATTCGTGTCACTGACATCTTCTCCGTTATATTTTCTATGGTATAACGGATGACCATAGAACCGTTATCTATTGATATAATGAATGTATCGGGCTGTATCGGGCGATCCATCGACATCCCAACCGATATCGGGAATTGCTAAAGAATAGCTCCTGATCACAGACGTGAAACTAACCAACTCATAAGCACTGCTACACGTGCTATTATCTGATGTCATGTCATCTCCAACATCATGTCGATTGCACGAGAAATATATAATTATGACAAAGCTCTATATATATCCTCTAAAACCTAAAAAAAATTTACAAATGCTGTTGTATTATGCTCATTAACAATAAAAAGTTTATCCTTGGTTAAAATTTAATATTACGTTGGGACCCTTTAAAACGCAGATCAATCAAATTAATGAAATGACTTCAATCGACATGAAATTTAATTAGGCATAGATAGATAATTTCCTTGAAAGTGGCATCATCAGCGAATTCCATAGGCATCAGCCTCTATATGAAGCTGAGGTCGGCACCAATGTTTTCTAAAATCGGACCGGACGGTGAACCGATCCAGTAGCCCACCCTGAACCGTGACATCAGGATGATATCATATTCCCTTTAAGGAAATAAATTTTAAAAGGAAAACTAGCGAACAATACGAATATTTGTGATGAATATATTAAAAAATTTGAGAGCTCAGCGATTAGTGAAGGCATTCTTTCCCCACCCAAAAAAGAATATAAACTAGAAGGGCTTCTTCTATACGCCGCCAGTACAAATTTTAATGCCAATAGAAACTTTGTAACAATTTTGACTCGAGAAGATTAAATCAAAGCCTGTAGTACAATGGAATTGTTGACAGGTCTCATTCTCCAGAAGTGTAAGAATGAACAAACAGGTCTTTAAGCAATATTCTGAATGTAACTGCTATATATCATGACCCACGAACAGGAAAACAAAATGCGGGATGTCACGAATTAGAAGTCGTGTTGATGGATTCTAAAGAGTAGACAGCACCAGATTTAGCGCTGTCTGAGACATGGGAATTGGAATTAAGTATGTAAATTACCCACAAATGGAGGCACAAGAGATAAAGCAATGAGCAAACCTGGGCCTTCTTGTTCCTCCTCAGATAAATGACACCAATGGAAAAAACAAAATCCAACTGTTGAATAGCCGATCCTAATTGCTTCTGTCCTGTTCTTATTTTGTCGCGGATTGCTGGTCTTAGTGCCGAAACAGATGGTTGCTGTGACCCAGCTTCAATATCAATCGCTTCTAATGAACTAGCAAGTTCATGATTGTCTACAAAACCAGTTGCTTGCTGCGAAAACCCACTTTCATCAAGTAATTTGGAAACAGTCTGGAGGAGATGATTCGCATCAGCATCTTATATTTTTGGCAGCATCTTATATTTTTGGATACATGTAAAAATATGTATGCAGTTTATCAGACATACCTCAATCCTAAGCACCAAAGTTGCCTTCTCGGAGGAAAGAGCCTCAACCTAACGTGTAAAATAAATTTTAGTTCACATGTTTAATGCAAATTGGTCAACATAGAAACACGATATGTAATAAGTTCAACATAAATATATACTAGGTGGAAGTCTCACTTGAACCTAAGAATTCTGCACTCTAGATGACCGTAAAAATTTATAAAACAAACAAAAATTAGATCTGATTTTCAAATTTTGGGTACAAATTATGAGCACCTGATCAGATGTAAACAATTTGATCATAAGAATTTCACAGTTCACGATATACATTTTCATAACATAGTACACTAGTATGATGCAAACTAATTTAGTAATTGTGGTTGGTCATATTGTCTTCCCACAAACTATTTGGGATGGACGTACTGATACATACTAATTGTGTTAGCACAATAATGTGTTCTACACCAATATGAGCCAAACATGCTAACTGTATTTCATATATCCTAGATCTTAGATCCTAGATCTTCTTCCAGCCAAGATCATTAATTTCATATATCAACTAAACATATTTCAAGGCACTACATTGTGTTGGCATTAAATAGTAAGATTAGCTAATAGTAGTTAAAAGTTTTAAGGTAAGCAGCATTTTAGCATGTCAACATGTGAAAGACCAACAATAAGACTTCAATGCTTCATCATCATACTATACGACAAGGTATGCAATACCGTACCGTACCGGTGTTTCGAGGTTGGGTTGGCTTGGTACGGTACGATACCGGTGTACCGAGCAATACACCAGAGCATGCCAAGTGGTACGCCAGTACTGTAGCACTGCTATAGTGTACACTATAGCACTATAGTGCTGCAACAATATAGCACTGTAGCACGGTCCGTCCGATAGCGGGCGATCCACGTACCGATACGCCATCGGACTGGTACATACCACCCGTACCGGGCGATACCATTCGAAATTGCATACACTGCTATACGGATCTTATGACATCATAACTACAAAGTGAAAATCTCAGCTCACTTCTTACAGTGTTCAGTGGAAGGCAGAATTTGTTGCAAGTCTGCACCATTGGGGAAGAAACTTGGGAAATATGAGATTCAAGGGGATTCAAACAGCTTTATAGATGCTTTTAAACAATACATAGCCTCAAAAATATGGATAGACATCATATTTATCACAGACAGATTTCTCTTTTACAACATTTAGATGCTGACTTCCCCATGTTGAGATAATGTTTTGAATCCACATAAATTTTTTATGGCTTTTCTATCAGGAACTTCGGTGCTGCATCAAAGATGACACCTTTGGTCCTCAAAGAGTTTCCCCTGAAATAAGAAGCTCTAAGCTACAACTATTCCACCATCACTCTAGTGTACCAATCTTTCAGTCTTTTCATTTGCATGAATCAGAATTTGACCAATGTGTATGTACATATTTTCTATAACATTCAATCCAAAAGGAATGGGTGCAGTAGTAGAAGTAATCATCAATGGACATTCAATCATGGTGCATTAGCAAAATAAATTATTCAACCAACTATTCATGCCACAGGAATCTAAATCTATCATTAGATTGCAAATCCAAGATGGTCAATAATTCATTACTAGTGATTCTGTGAATTTTGAGGATCCAAACTGACACACGGCTGTTGGTTTATGGTCTTAGTCATGTGATACTTCAGATGAGGTTGAGTATTTCATGGTCCTTTAGAGAAGAATTTTTCACAAATGTATTTGGAAACTTCTTAAGTTATACTGAGGCCTCTTCAGGCAGTTGGCTTTTGTGATTTAGGCATGGACAGGAGTAAGTTAGTTCTCTCCTCTTTTTTTTTGTAACCATAAAACCCCCAACCCCACCCCCACTCCCACAGCGCCCTCCCATGATTTGCACTGTGTGCCGCTCATTGTATGCCAGAAGTACTCCTCTTCTCATCCTCCTCCACCACCACTTGCCGTACACCAGTGTTATTCTTCTAATCCTCCTGAGTATGCACTTTGTGTCCAAATCTGGAAAATGACTGCCTTATTGTCATACTCATTACTAGCAATTGATTCTTTATTTAACAGAAACAATGACATATTGAGTTTCATCACTTACTTTCAGAAAAGACAGTAAAGAAAAAAATTTGCATACATCATTTGTAGGGAGTCCCAGAAGTCTAGAACAAAATGAAGTCTTTGTCACATTTCCCCCAAAACTTATGGTCTAATATCACCATGGATCTGGGAGAACTTCTAATAAAAGAAACAATGACCAATTTTTGCTGTTATTGGGGCAACTACAAGTCCATAACAGGAATTCATGGATAGAAGAAAATTTTGTGTCATTTCATATACTTAAGTTAGTATCTAAACTAGCTTTCTCAGAGTGATATTCAAGAATGATGAAATATGTTAGAAACTTGTAGGTGAACAAAGATGACAATTATGCAATAAATATAACCATTCCAAAAGAGTAGAAACATGGGTGGAGAGAGAACCTGCATCTGCTTCTGTATTAAGCGATCAGTTAGTTGGTCAAGCCTTTTTTTAAGTTCAACCTCAACTTCAGTTGGATGCACAATATCCCTTCGCATCATTTCAATATTCTCTTCTAAATTCTTTGCCTTCACAGTTCAAAGTAGAATGTAAATAAATAAACCGAAGCACATTAGATCAAAGATACTTATGTCCAACAAATTTCGATCAAGTAGCAAAGGTGTAAGATAATGAAATCCTGTTCCAAAATGGAAACAGCTACAACAAAAAAAATAATGCAAGAATCTCATTTAACTTGTGATATAAGAGTGCTCAACCCAACAAAGTTTGGTCCATATTATTCTGGGCCTGCAAAATGCACAAATCAACTTGTGGGAATTAAATTAATCAAAATAAAGTATAAATTTTATAGAACTTATAACCAAATTAAATCCCTTCCCAGTTAATAATTATAATATATAATTTACATATATAAATTTGCTTTTGAACAATTAGAACCAATAATTAGGAAGAGAACTTGTATTATTTACTGTTCATGTAAAACCCCAATAAGGAAGGTTGTATGAAGTCGCTAATAGACATCATTAATTTTAGTCACATCTCATGATCACAAATTTCAACTAATTTCATGCAGGACTAGATTTCACTAGAAAGTGATCCGAGAAATCTTTAGTACCTGGGTGACCAATGTGTAAAGTGTAGGTTAGGAGAGCCCAAACTAACCAACTATGTTGGTGGCTAGATATGGTGCAAAACATACAAGCCTTGTATTATTATTTGATCAATGTGAGTAAAGACAGTTGGTCCAGGATCTTAGGGTTAGACCAACTCAGAATATAGGAGTAACTTTGAGATGAAAGATAATCATGCTTAATAATCTATGCATAATGATTTTTTTAACTGTTCGTATCCACATCAATTACATGCCAAATAATTTCTTGCAGTATACTTCAAAATGTGTCAAATACTTCCCTAAGTTACTCGATTTTTTGAATTATTACTAAAAACATCATATATATTAGGAATATTCATTGACACTCCTTGAAGAAATTTGCTTTTGTTAAATATATACACTTTGATTCCAAGGAAGATGGGTAATACTTTTGCCATATATGATATCATGTACTTTAACATTTTTACCATATTGTCTATTATCTTTTTTTTAGCTTGGTGTATTGATGCTTCCATATCCATGCTTCATAATCAATAATGCATATTCTTGAACTTTATATGGCCTATTAAATTTTTGGCCTACCTCAAGTACATACAACAACATACTTAAAATCAACTAAATAAATAATTATCTCAAATGCAGATAAGAAAGCAACATAGCTAATATAATAGAGATGAGTTATACAAGTCTCAGGAATGAAACCCCCACAAAGACTCGAGAGCAAAATATCAACCAACTGATATGCTAGACAAAAAGCTAGAAATTATGTAACATACTTGAGAGATTTAAGCATGTGCTAGACTGCTACAATAGTTAAGAGGGCGTGCAGGTAATAGAAAATGAAGTACCTTGTCCTTTAACTTCGACAATTTATCACATGTAAAAGAGTACTCAGCATCAAGAATTTCTTGTTTGAATTGAGACCTTCTTAATGATTCTACCTAGACAAAATTAAAAAAAAGATATTAGATATAGATTTCTGCTGTACTTTATATGCTGAATGAAATAACATAAAGCCAAATACATTACTTAAGTTATAGCATGTAAAGCAACATTCCTGATGTGACGCATATACTACTATTTAAGTTGCAGACAGCTTACTTCTTCTACAGAAGGGCCACGCTGGTGAATCTTAAAGAGATTCCTTCTATCTTCTGCAACAATTAAAGAGATAGATGGTTACACGAGAGTAAAAACAAGACTAATAAAACTAAGCAAATTCACACTAATGGCTAACAAGATTGATTCACATTTTGATACGCAATGATGGACAAGTATCATTCAGGGAATCAAAGAAAAATAGGTAAACATCGTGCTTTTTACAATCAACAGATATGCCAAAAGCTGCACAAAACATGTGAACTGTTACAGCTACATTAAGTCCATTGCCACCAGGCATTGGACACCAGTGACTAGCTAAGTCTGAAAAACCATTATGAAGGCCAAGTTCCATAAATTTCACAACCCACTGTTTTATCAGTTTCAACACTGTAGTTCTTGCTAAATACACATACATATTATTTTAGCAATCTACATCTGATGTAGACCATGCAACAATACCAACTTCAAAATTTACTTCATCATCTTGGCAAGAATATATCCTGTACTGGACAATGCAAGTCTCATAAAAAGAGAAATAAAGGAAACTGCATGTTACTGGGGCCATTCGTCTGACCTAGTAACACCTGAGGATGACATCAACAGTATATGACCCTCTCATCAAGTATTCTCTGACCTCTCGAGGATGAGGGAGAAGACAAATTACAACTAAACTATGACAAATAAGTTATACTAAACGAAAACCTACTACCAGGTTATAGCCTTTAGGTCATATCATAAACTATGACAATTTTTGAGAGAAGAGTTTGCAGAAAATGTGAGAGAAGAGTTTCGAAATTTAAAAATTATATTTTTAAACACATCTAGAACTCTCTAAACAAGATTTCCAATGCCTTAGGGAATCTCTCAATCCTCTCTAAAACCAAAATAAAACTCTAAACATAGAATATAATCTAACATATGACTATAAGTTCGACCTAAAATTACAACTAAAACTATGAACAAAAAATATATCCAATTTAATAGAAAATATAAAAATCAATAAAAATGCACTTCCCTAGGACTGACCAATGGGCAGACCCTCATGGGAGGTAGTTTGGAGTCCAATTGCTCTCCCTCAAAAGGAACTGATGGACTGTGGCAATACAGCAACATGGCTAGATGACATCATTTGATCCTGAGCTTTTGATCATTAATGGTGAATTATTAAAAATTGGAATTGAGTTTTCTGGAATTGACTTCATATTTCTGTAAGCACTCGGTAGCGAACAGGTGTTGAAACTTTTCTTTTCCTATGAACTTTACATCATTGGAGGACCAATCTGACATGATGGTTGCTAGTGTTAGATTGTCATCCTTGATTACACAAAGGTGAGGTACCAACATACCATGCAACTGGAGGCACCATCACAGGATAGTGATGCTTAAAAAAATTATTTGGTGGTGGTGTTACCATGGTGAGATTCCATGAAAAACTGCCAGAGTATTAGTTATAAATTATTCTGTCATCAGATAGGAGCATAAAGAAATATGCCAAGAGGCCTGTCACTGCAAGAGAGTGGCAAAAAATTTAACAAACTTACCACCTTCCTGAGGAAAACCTGTACTCCTGTATGGATTATAGGAAGATCTGTAATATGAGAACAAGAAGTTTGCAAGTGGTCAATGAATATATAATGATTGGGATCATTATGTAGATTGCAATAGGCACTGTCGATGTAATACATCTCTAATATTTTCATGGAAGATTGTCTCACTCTGACACCAATTGATGAAAATTGATTCTCCTCCTAGACAATTCTCCAACTTGAGACAAAGTGGCCTCCCATGAATGAGAGATAGAGATAGAGAGAGAGAGAGAGAGAGAGAGAGAGAGAGAGAGAGAGAGAGACAGAGAGAGAGAGAGAGAAGAAAGAGTTTACCATTAAATTATGATAATTCCATTGCAGTAATGAAATAAATACTGGGATGTAACCTTTAGGGCTTCCAATATGTCATATACACATAACAGTAAAATAAGATTATTAAGAAACAAGAGTATCTTTAATCTCAAAATCCTAAAAGATCATATATAAAGTATTCTAGAACTTTCTATATGTGACTCCCAAGGGCTTAAGACTCTTATTTACTTTGACTAGAATCAAAATAGGACACAAAAATGATAATGCAACTCAAGATGTGACATAATATTGATCTAAAACAGTAACTACAGATGTAGATAATACATCCAAAAATAACAAAAAGAAAAGAAAACTCAACCAGACAGGTTTTGGCCGACCAACATGAGCCCCTACAGGTTGATTTGTGTTTCAACTGTTTCATTACATTCTCGCCCACAACAAAAGTGAAGGCAGCATAACATTTGACATCATAGCAAACACCCTCAACAAGTCGTGAGGGTGTTTTGAATATGACGTCAACAAGTCGTGATGTGCCAACTATTTGTGGCCAGCTATATGGATTTGTTCTCCAGCATTGAGATTTGTACAAGGCAATGTCCTTAAGTTAACGCAAGAGCATTCAAATCTCTATTTATACATCCACTACTTTTTTGATACATTATTGAAGAGTCCTTCCAAAACTCATTATGAACAAGTGACATGAAAATGGTTAAGAAAATTGTTCGTAGTTGTATTTTACATAGTATCACAAAGCACATAGCAGACACTTGTTTCTATCTGGCCAAATTGATTTGTAAATGAATGTAGCCAGATTAAAATCTTAAGAGAATATTTGCTTTCGGAAGTTAAGAATTCTAAGAATGTAGAAGACGGTAATGTGTTCCAATAGAAGTTATGTTAGCCATGGACATCTGCAGCATTATGAAGTATGAACAGGTGTGTATAAATCCAAATGGACATAACAATTGAGGAAAAACGACAAGCCACAGTTACCAAACATATTGGTTTACCAACAAGCAGATAGAGAATGGTAGCTATCCAAGCCAGAAGTGTGAAAAACAAGTTTATTGAGTCCTACAAAGCATTTTCAGAGCATTAAGTACGAGATAACCTTAAAAATTCTCCAGGAAATATAAATTGAATCCTAAAACAATTAAAAGATAAAAAATAAATGTGAAACAAAAAAAGAAGTGGCAGCATCTAGTGAAGATATTGATGAAGGATTATGAGTTAAATTAAAATAAATTTGGAGAAAAATAAATGTATTGTTTGCTATATATCTACTTCTTTTTCTAAAGAATTTTTAAAAAGTTGGTCTCGAAAAATATATGGCTTATCTTGTTGAACCCTTTGGTCTTCTACATAACATATACAACGGGTTTCTAGTTAAATATGTCTAATCTTCTTGACTCTTGGTCGTATATCACATATACCACATCATATTATCTGCAACAACCATCACTTAACCTCTTAACATCATTGCTGACTATAGTCAATTCCAAATAGTTACTCTCTCTTGACAGTTACCAAGGATTTTCTTTTCTTCAGAACACCCCATGCATGTAATGTCTTGACAGCATGGTCTGGCACAGGATCCTCACAGTATGCACAAGGATTTGTCTGCATACCAAAGCACATATTAAAACCACAAACTGCTATGCCACACATCATGGTATTGGTTTGGCAAAAGTTAATTAAAGCTTTATACCTTGACAACTTATCAAGAATAATGTGATATTCCCTAATGGACTAGATCAGCTAGCTCTCACAAGTTATTCTAATAGAAGCATACGCAATATCTTAATGACAGTATAGAATTACAAAATATTATGAGCATGATCATTAATAAATCTACACAAAAATGAGTAAAAGCAAAAGGTAATGAATTCATATTCTGGATGAAGGCCTACCTTTTAGAGCCAGTTCTTTTAATTCAACTTGTTGATGAAGTTCTCCCACCCGAGTTACCTTTCATCAAGAATAGGAATAAGTGACAAATTAAATTATGTTTACGGAAGTAAAAAATCAATAAAAGTACTGAAATGTAAATAGCATGGTTTTCTATTTCAGCTGAAGCAAAAAAACTGCAGGAAATTTTAACATTCTCCATGCCAAAATGACCATTGTGTCATGAATTATAATAAAAAAAATGTAAGATTTAATATAGCACTTTTTTCCTAGAACAATCAGCAAATAAATCTTCCTATGTAAACTTATTTTCTAATTATTAGGTATGCTAGTAAAATGAAAAATTGATAGAACTCTCACATGCTCCAGGAATAGCCAAGAATAATATAAACAACAGGAATTGTCAAGGTGTCCAAGTAGAAAAGGAAACACACCGCACTTTCCAGATGCATTTGAACTGTTGCCAGTGATTTTGCAAGCTCTGCATTCGTTGTCTGCAATAACCTTTTTGCCCTTAGCAAGGACTATTCAAAAGTATGATCATAGAACAAGATCTGTAGATGGAATGAGGCTCTAATAATTTCAGGCATAATAGACTAATACATGCAATTATAGTGAAAGTCACAGCACCTCAGGCTCAGCTAACCGGGCAAGTGCTTCCATCATTGTACTGTTATGCTTCTGTTTTTCTCTCTCAACAGCCTCCATAGCTTCAATCATGCTCATCTGCAATTCTGAGGCCTGCTCACAAAAAGGAGAATAAATAAATATAGCACATAGTGATTACAAAAGATTCCGAAGATGGGCACGTTCCAACTACTTTGAATTTAGGGATGCAAGACAACAAGATAGTGCCTGATCAATGATTAATAATAACAAAAACCACCAAAAACATTCCCCCAGTGTCCAGACTCTTTCAAGTCAAAGTAATTAGAGGATTGCCCCATGATTGCACATGACTTACCGCACTCAATAAGGTACATCTTCCTAACCACCAAAAACCTTTTTATTGATGGATCATCACTAACAAAAAGTGTATAGACAATGACAACAATGACATGTAAAAGATTATCTTTGAGGCACTGGTTACATAATTCTACAAAGAAATTGAAACCTATAGAAAAGACACTTCTGGCATCTTTTGTCTGCATCTTTATCATCACAAGAAAGAATTAAGAATCACTTGAATCAATAAATTCTTACATGGTTCATCAAAAAGCATACATGACTACCTTAACGTTGGTTGGGATGCTCATATTTAGTGTTGCTCTTTCTAGAACGTCCTTATTGCATGACACAAGAATATGATATTTGTATTTACATGATATCATGCTATTATTTGAATATGCTTTACTTAGCAAGATATGTCTGAATAATTTCTCAAATGAGAAGATGAAGAGTAGCAGTAAGTACCCAAATAGTATACTACTCGAGTACCAAACCCATGAAAAGTTGGAAAAATAAACAACATAACGAGAACAAGACCTCTTCCGCTTGCTTCTTCTCGCGCTCCTCAAGTATTTTCTCCAAACTCTGCTTCTCGCCCTCTAATCTGGCAACAATATCTTCACGTTCTTTGATGGCCTCAGCAGCAACTGCCGCTATCCTCTCTGCAATGATCTGCTCTTTCCTTCTCCTCCTTTCTTCCCTCTTCTGCCTTTCTTCCTCATCTGAATCAGATGCAGAATTGGAATCACTGGATTCCTCATCACTCTCCAAAGAACTTCTCGTTTCATCACGAGAACCGGATGTTCTTAAGGCAATGCCTGCATGCTTGCTTTTCTCATTGCTCCTACTTTTACTGTCATCACCACCTTCAACCCCCTCCTTCACATCTAGCTTCTTCGAATCAATATCCGATCCAAGAGCCCGAGAACGATCACCACCACCTCCTTGAAATTCTTGTTTAAATAATTCCTTCGTCAAGTCTAAAAAACTGGAAGATCCGCGTGAGGGCCGAAGGCCGGCGGACGCGGAAGGTTCCTCCCTGTCTACGGAAACGTTCTTAACGGTATCACCTTCGGAAGCAGCGACATCAGATCTCCTCGCAGGCTTAACTAAGCCGCCAAATCCCGCGCGGACGCCCTTGCCGACGGGCGAGAGCAAGGCAGCGGGCTTCTTGGCACCGCCGTTGGGACGGGGAAGGGAGCTGGCCGGGTCGGCGGAGCTGAGGAGCTCGGTCCAATCCCCTTCAGCAACGGATGGCTCCGAATTGCCCGGAGACGGCGGGACAGAGACCGGCCTGCCGATATCGGGCGGCGGCGGGGGAGACGGCGATGATTTCGTGGGCAATTGGTACTTGAGGGGGCGAGACGCATCAGCCTTCTTAGGGATCTCTTGGGGGAGGCCATCGTAAGGGGATCGGGAGCTTTCGCTCTTGCCCAATGACTCAGCCGCCTGTTGATCGATCTGAGGACGACAAGGAGCAAGAGATTAGTGCAAGGGAACTGGAAGAAGGGGGAGACAACGAGGAGGCGTTCTTGCCTGCTGGAGAAGGGACTCAGCGACCTTCAGCTTGGAGGAGATCCAACCCGCCATGGCCGGTGGACAAGACGTGTTCCTCCCTTCCCTTCTCTGTTGGCGACGGACTTGTGCTGTAACGCTGAAGGGGTTCGAACGGGGGCGTTGGAAGAGAGAACGGCAGAACGGAGAATAAAACGGCATCCGATATATACCTTTCTCATCGCTACCAACCGAAGGTCACGTTCAGCGCACGTGAGCGGAGGAGCGGTTGGGGATTTGTTGACAGCTCGTGTCTCAAAAAAGTATTGTAATAGTAATTTCTCTAAATTAGGATCCATAAATAATTAAATATAATTGATTTAATGGAAAATATTTTTTATTGGATATTTCGTATATATTTCCAATCCAATATGTTGAATCCAAAATTAAAACTCATTTCCACCTTTTTATTGCACTGAGAAAAAAAAACACATTGTCGCGGTAGAAGAACTGCTCCACAGCACCATAAACCACTGTATGTATCACAAGGCTGACAGCACTATGTCAATGAATTCATATATATATATATATATATATATATATATATATATATATATATATATATATATATATATATATATATATATATATATATATATATATATATATATATATATATATATATATATATATATATATATATCAATCTATGAACCTTGATTTGTATGTAAAATGATTTCAGACTATGTAGAGAACAAAATTATTGTGAATCAGCAAGTATTTTGAATTGACACTGTATGATAGACAAGTGTACGAACACTTCAACACCTTTCACTCTCCTCCAGCTCAAATCTTGCAAACACAAGTAGAAGTGGATAACTTGGTTCCGCTTCGCTTGTGTGCAATGGTTCATCGGATGGTGTCGTAAAATCTAACTATGGTCGATAAGGTACTTCTCAGCAATTGCAGCATTGAGGGCGGCACCAGTTGGAAGAACATCTTCATCGATCATAAAATAGGGAGAATGAGCTACGTGAACCGATCCAAGCGTCTCATTCCTTACACCGATGTAGAAGAACGCTGCTGGAATCATTTCAGAGTAGAAAGAGAAGTCTTCTGCACCCATTGTTGGTTCGACGACCTTGAAGTTATCGGCACCCAATAATTCGATGGCTACCTTCTTCACATGCCCATACATGGAATGTTCGTTAATCGTAGGTGGGTAAAACCTTTCTTTCTCGAAGAAGTCCACAGAAGCTTTGCATCTGAAGACACTAGATTGCTCTAAGATGACCTGTGGAGAAGTGCATTGAGCTGAATGAGGACTAATTTAAGCATTCTTACTCAACCACAAGGTAAGTTTTGGCAACCAATCCTATGACAATTACAAGGGTATCTGAACACCAACCTCTTCTATTCTGTGCCGAACCTGGTAAAAGCTTGCATTAGAGAAAGCCCTGAAAGTTCCGCCTAGACTTGCAGATTCAGGAATCATGTCAAGATTGTAGCCGCCATTAAATGAGGCCACTGAGACTACCTGAAACAAACCGAAGGGAGTTTAGAAAAAAAACACCATCACTAACAAAAGGTAACAGAAGATGAAATAAAAGCTGTCTTGATAGGTTGATTTTATCAAGGGAGGAAAACTTGACTTGATTAACTAATATGGTATGGAAGCACCTTGGAGATCAAGTATCAGCATCATCTAAGCTTCGAGCAGCCGATGTTTAATGTCATCCCTTTCATGTATTACACGTGCCAACATAGTAAAAAGCATGATTTGAATCATATTACTAGTGAATATCTAAGATAAATTATTGTTGGTAGGAGTGTAACAAATTATCCAGAATGGCACACAAAGTTTGCCGAGGAGAAGTTGCAAGAAGTATCGCATGCTTTATGCTCCCCACTAAGTGCAGTTTCCATTAATTATTTCTTTAGCAAGACTTTCTTCGGTACTCTATAATGTACCTTAATGTTAATTTGAAATAAGTTTCCTTGTTCACTCCATGCATATCATCAAATTTGAAGTCCCTATCATATTCATGAAACTACAGAGTCAAGTTTAACACCTCTCCACTTACAGGAACAAGACTTGTTTCAACAATCTGGTTAGAGTAGATGGATCTTCCACCGATATTTTCCCTGTTAAGGCCAACGTCCCTATATTAAAATTCCACACTCCAACATGAACTGCCTGTAATTTTTCCTGGAAGATTCGGATCCATTTTGTACAGATGATCACAGGATCAATACCACCAGTCTCTATACTAATACAGATAATCAAGAGGATACTCATGGCCAAGATTGAAAAACTTGACTTTTAGATCTGAAATAAAAGATGGAACTATGATGAATGCAGAAAAAAGTTCATTATAATCCTGCATAGCTTTCAGCAGATAAAAATAATTCTGATACTAATAGCTTCTAATGATATCAAAGTCAAGTATTTTCCAGATCAGATAGCAGATGACTCAATATTGATAAAACTAATGTAGATTTCTTCCACCCAAAGAACACTATCAATTATTTGATTGAGGAATAAAAAATGCTACATGATGAAAGGAAGTAACCAAGTTGAACTGTCTCCAATTTTTTGGCTGACCAGATTAACATCAGTTTCATAAATAAAGACAAAGGGCAGGATCAATTTGTTATCAGATGTAAAAAACATGGGAGCTAAATTGAAGGCACAACCAAGAAGGCAAAGTATTAAAAAGATAAATCAAACGAAACAGCAGGAAGACAGACTAAGGCGGCAAAACTATACTGATATTTTTGTTAATTATTTAAGCACATACCATTTTATAGGGATTATGAAGCAGGGTGAACGAACTTATCGATGATATACATAAAAGAGATTGAGATCTGACCTGAGAATCTAGAGGACTGGATTCACGGGCCACAATGTTCTGTAAGCTTATCACCACAGCTGCGGCAGCCACTATTGGATCAACTGAATGGTGTGGATTTCCAGCATGCCCCTCTCGTCCCTTTATTACTGCTCGGAAAAAGCCACATGCAGCAAGCAAAGGTCCAGGCCGGGAGCTAATGACAGAAGTAGGATACCCATGCGATACGTGAACAGCAAATATAGCCTCCACATCTTCCAAAGCACCATCTTCAATCATCCGCTTTGCACCTATTCCAGCTTCTTCTGCAGGCTGAAAAAGCAGCTTAACAGTTCCCTGCAGCAACAGTAACAGTCAGAATCTATGCAGCTAGTATTAGCTTTACATTTGGCTGTTATGCATTCATGATGCTCAAGGATATCTTTGGAAAGGGAAGAAGGGCCTGAGTAATTAGGTTTCATGCCCAAGCAAAATAAATTTGCACCTGTCTTCATCAAAATTGTACATCTATAAATTCAATTTACATACAAATTTTTTTAGTGTACATAATCTTTTGATACTTATAATTGAACCAACTTGGCCTTCGATATCACAAAACAAATTTGTTATTTGTTCTAACTTTTGAAAACTTAGGCTGAGAACATTTATATTTGATATGCAGACATTTGTGACACTGAAGTAAGTCTTTTCACAATAAAGCTTGAAAGGACATATCATTTAGGAACTAACATCAGAAAAATTCAGCACTTGGAGAAAAAAGCTGTGTTGATTCAGAAGTCATTTTATGGATTGTTTTCACTGACAAATGATTTGGAATACCATCAATTCGGAATTTCAACCAGTTGATGTATGAAATTTCACTTTTGAAGTTTGTTTGATTAATTTTGTAATAAGGTGATAGATGAAGCGACCATGAATCATTTTTGTCACTGTAAAGTGTGCAATGGTAGAAAATTAAGATCAACAAAAAAAAAACCAGTCAATCATCCGGTTAAATCCTTAGATCATGCCAAATTTCAAAGATTCAATTAGTCTGATTTCTAAAGCTGAGTATTTTGAGATTAGAATAAATAAATACACTATACAATTTATCTATATAATTTCAACATGAAACTTTCATGTTACGATGTAATAAAATGAGGAATGAAGAATATTTTGCGGAAAGACATTTCATTTTTAATGTAAGTTATGAGAATATGTACAAAGATACATCACAAACAACTACATATAGGAGAATTTGTTCTTTTTGTGAAATTCCTGATCATTTTATTACTTGCTATATTTTGAACATATTTTTTTCTCAAACTACATATAGCTAATAATTTTTTCGAACAACTTACTATTTTTCAAACATATATATTTTGTGCAGTTATTTTTGGTTATCTCGATTTCAGAGCAGGTCTTGGTGCATTGATAAGTTTACTCCTTTGTGCATCTTGAACATACGTCTCAAAATCTAGAGATCCAGAGATTAAGGCTGTGCACATTGACCCCTCCTAGAACCTACATTGGCGAGACCCTCATGGGTTTACAATTTATTTTTTAGTTATCTTGATTTGTTTAAGATTTTCTATATTTTCCTACCTGGTATTGTGTAGAAGTGCTGAAACCTAGTGCCAAAAGCCATATAACTACTGAAATTGGAGCTCCAAAGATGATCTAAACCAAAGCCAAATCCAATAATTCAAAATCCAAACATTGTTCCATCTCTGAAACCCTACCTGGTTGCTCCTTTTCTTCTTCCTCCATGCTGCTAACCCACACAACCAATTCCTCCACTATCAACATGTCAACACTCAACATATCGCAACATATTCTTTTATCTTTGACCAATTGGACTGCGGATGGTAGAGTTTGTAACAGTGGGATGCTGTGTGGCACTCATGCTGGGCGAAAAATCCTGTTATTGCTCAAACACCCATGCCAGATATACCTATATCATTCCATATCTTTAAGTTTTAAATAAGTCATATACAGAGTCGATTATTGTATTGTTGCGCCTATCAGAATGGTCTGAAAATAAGTAACACTCTTCCTATAAATTGAGTGACACCTTTAATCTTTTACACAAATTACATGAGTTGAGAGAATAGCTTTAGTGTTTCCTGGAAATAAAGTAACATCTTTAAGTTTGGAACACCATTGGATCTCGGAAGGCTTACCTTCAGTAAGTGAAACTAATTTTCTGACAAGGTTATGGCACTTAGATGAAGTTAGTTAAGTGAAGCTTGTTCACGGGCGACAAAAAAGACTAAGCCACATATTCAAGTCATGAACAGATATTTCCTAATGCCGGGATGATATCTACAGAGCAGAGACAATCACAAATTCTGGAAGTTGCGGTCATTCTAGTACTCATAAGAGTATGAAGTTTTAAGCATGGACAAAAACCTTTAGACGATGCTCATGCGTCTTTAGTATCCTGGCAGCACCCAAGAGCATAGCTACATGTGCATCATGCCCGCAAGCATGCATTTTACCGGGAACCTTGCTCTTGTACTTCCACTCAACAGCTTCCTGAGACAAAGCATGTTGGGAAAAGAAAAGTGAATCAGCATTGATACTTTACAGTAAAAAGTACAGGAAATACACCAATCAAAAGCAGATCAGAAGAAAACAATGCAGAATCAAATGTATCATTAACCATAAAACAGGTCCACCATAAATAATGACTAAGGAATCATATATCACTCGCGTGCAACTCATTTAAAATTGATGCGCTGACATTGTGTCTCTACCGCTCTCCATGGTAATCAAATACAACACATGCATAGTCCGAAATGCTAATGAAAGATCGAGTTGGTATCAATTCTTGTCCTTATAACAGATTAGGCCCATTGTAGAGATTTGCATGACCGTCTGGAAGATGCCATTGTCCAAAAGTCTAGACTAGTTAGAAGGTCATTTTCTACATCAGAACTCAAGTGCCTTTCAACCAGTGGAGTCCACACCGACTGGAAGATACATTTTGATCAACCAAAACTGGATATTCACAAACATCACCAGTTGACAGTTGTAGTCTGAACTCTGAACTACACGTTCTAAAGTAGAATCAAAATTTGGTATCATAATTATTCTACAGAGTGACAAACTATTACCCTCACAGAAGAGCACCAGGAATTCCTAAAACCTCAACAATCAGTAGATGATGTGTAATATTAGGGCAGGAATTCCATTGCTTCAACTCAAACGATCAATCAAAAAATGAAGAAAAGGGGGATTCACGTGAACCTGAATGGGCAGAGCATCCATATCAGCCCGGAGGGCGACGAACGGCGGGTCACCGGTGCCGATGGTGGCGACGAGTCCGGTCGCGGCCAACGGGAACCGGTACTCCACCCCCATCCGATCGAGCTCCGCCCTGATCAGCCGGCTCGTCTCGAACTCCTCGTACGCGAGCTCCGGGTGCTCGTGAATCCTCCTCCTCACCCCCGTCACCCACTCCACGGCCTCCGGCTGCCGAGCCAGCCACAGAATCTCCGCTCTCCAATCCCCCGTATCCTCCTCTCCCCCCCCTCCCCCGCCGATCCTGCTCCCGTTGCGGCCCTCCCTGGACCCGCCCCTACGGGCGCCCCCCTGAACGACGTCCTCCGCGAAGTAAGAAGTAGAGCAGTTCGTCACCACCAGCTGCAGTAGTATCATCACCACCGCACCCAAGGCCGCCATCCAACCCATCACCAATCAACGACGAAGCTAACAGGGAGGGACGAATTTATACTTGTAGCCGGATACGGGCACTATCATCATCTCTTCTCTTCCATCTTCCTTCCTGTCTCGTCCTCAGCAACAAGTTTCAGTGGGGCGAGGTGCGATGGTCGACGGAGAAGGGGGGCAGCACTGCGCGTTTGCGGTAAAGAGAGGCCGGCGGTGTCAGGTGCCGCCGCCCAGCAGAGGCTGCTCTAAACAGGATGCGGGCAGATGAGCGGGCTTGCGATGCGCGATGTGGGCGAAGCGTCTTGACTGGGGAAGAAGGCTTGCATGCTCTGGCGACCTCCGGCTTTCGTGCTCGATTTGCTAAGTACCACGTGCGGGAATCGAGTCGAAAACGTATGGTAACGCCCAGAGACGCAAGCCACGAATGGCACCAATGCAACGCCCTCGTGATTTCTTGTGGCGTAGGATGTTTCCTTTGCGGTCTGTTGTTGTCGGTAAATCTAAACCGGAGTTTTTAGATATTTATCTCTCCAGTGTTGGATACCCTTGGATTCGGGGTTTCCCGATCTGGCAAATCTTTTGAGCGGATCTGCACTGCGGTGCACAGATGTAGCCAATTTTGATACTGCCGACCATTAATACGTTCACACGGAACAGTGCACCTTTTTTGACCACTGGGTTATAAACAGACGCTAATAATGATAATAATAACAATAATAAAGGGGATTTTACATAAATATGCTTAAGGTCTTATACATATCTATCTTTTTGGAAATAAAATATTTGCCTCCCTAAAATTTGATATAGCATATATATCTTTCCGAGTATTTTGACATACTTATACCTTCGGCTATCTAAATTCTTAATATATGTCACTAAGCTTAGCAACAATTATACTGATGAGCTTATAAAATAATAAATTTTAAAATACTTAAATATATTTTTAGTATTTTATTTAAAAAATTAAATTTAAATGATTAACTATAATATTACTAATTTATAGGAATATATGTATTTCAAGTTTGGATATCAACTTATTAATAGATTAATAGATAGAGAATAATTAGAATGATATTTATATATATGTTTTAAGAGATATATACTTGCAAAAAATTATAGTCAACCAATTATCATTTAATATGTGGCGTGACAACTAAATTGGTATAGAGGATATAAGATCTATCCTTTTGTCTATCTAAAGTCAGATGATTATAAACAACCTCTCCCTTTTTATCTTCTATGTGAACACGAATCCAAGAGGGACTATTAAAGGTTGTTAGGGTCATCCTCTCATGGAATATTCTCTAAAATATTTTTCTCTTTTGCTCGATATAAAAGCTTATTTTTGATATAGGAATCAAAGTCAATTACCTTTTTTACCACTTCTACTTCACTTCATCTCATCTCAGGGTTAACTTGGGTATCAGATGGATCAAGTCAAAAAACCCACTCCTAACCTTGATCTTCAAGCAAGTTATCATCGGAGCACCTGAGCACACTCATACTGACTTCTCACATTGACTTCTGTGAGATCTCGAGCGTCATCTCGGTGGTACCTTATTATTCCTACGCATATGTAGTCGAGGCACGTCGGGCTGATTTAAATATCAATGATATTTTTTTCTAACATTTTGGCATAGAAAGAGGGTTATGTCATATGAACGTTAGCCCACTAACCCACTTAATAAGCTTTCAAGCAAAGAGGCTCCACTCTTGACTTAGTACCTTCACTCAGAGGGGGTAGCAGCTAGCATTTTCAAACCTATATACTTCCACCTTAGTGCAAACTCTGATAAGGTACTAGCATTTGTTCAATGATTCAATCTCTCCCACGATGGCAACCTTGACCCATATGCTTATCCTTACCAAGGTTTTCTTGAACCTCATTCAATAAGTATATGCATTGACAATAATGATACAGATCATCGACCCTCTCCTATCTCACTTGGTCCAATCGGTAGTGCCTCCAACCCTACTACAGTACTATTGATGCCCATCGAGATTCTCCAAATTAACATGGTGTCAACCCCCTAAGATGCTCGAGCTTGTTAAGCCCTCAATAGCCTGATCCTTGATCGTAAAGTTTAATAGACTTCACCATTCTTGATTTGTCTTACTCGAGTCTGAGGTGCATTCCATAGACTACACGAAGGACACCCTTTGGTCGAATTGCAACAGATGGACTAGTACTTGGAGGACATATGTCGAGATTTTCAACTATCTAGGGGAGAAGACTTGATCGACCTCAACTCAAGTCGATCACCATTCATTTAGAAGATCCAAGAAGAGCCTATCCCCCACTAACTTGTGACTCCTGACCTTGAAGATTTTATGGTTGTATCGACCCAACTGAGCATATCATAGCCTTTCGTGCTTAGATGTTCTTATACAACATGACAGGTGTTTTGATGTGCTACACCTTTCTTATCATGCTGCGAGGCCTAGCACAAGAATGGTATGCTCACTTGAAGCTATTTTTTATTAGCTCATTTACTGAATTAGCAGAAGATTTGGAGCAACATTTCATCGGGAATGTATGCTCTCAAGGTTTAGCAATAATCCTCATGGAGCTTCAATAAGGGGAGGAAGAGATGCTCTTAACTTTCATCACCCGATTAGTAAATGAGATCCAAGGCATAGCCAACGCTTATCTGTTGCTCTTCAGATAGACCTTTCTGATGGGACTTAGGCCCTCCCAACTCTTTTGGTTGCTGATAGAAAGACCATTAATGATAGCACTTGAGATACTTCATAAGGCTAACCAATATATCATCACTAAGGTGATGGTCTTAGGCAAGCATAAGGAGTTGCGCAAAAGGTCGAAGCAGAAGTGACCATCATTTGAATATCTCACCTAAGGCACACCTAGTGAAGTAAAGCTTCATAAATTTATCACTGGTTGCTAGCAAGCCATCAGCAATGAGGTAGACAATTGGTTAGGTGCTAGATTTATTTTCGATGTGTAATACTCGTAATGGATCACTAATATTATACTTGTTAAAAAATCTAATGGAAACTGATGGTTATGCATTGATTGTATCGATCTTAACAAAGCATGTATTGAGATTGAGTATCTCAACAACACTAGATGCACCCCTACAAGGATAAGTGTCTGAAGATGCTCGATGCACCCTCCTCGAGTATAAGCATTTCAATGACACTGATGCACCCTTACAGAGGTAAGCATTCGAAGATACTTGATATGCCCTCATCGAGAGTGAGCATCTTAATAGCACCAACGTGCCCTTATGGAGGTGAACATCTGAAGATGCTTAATGCACCCTCCTCAAGAGTGAGCATCTTAATAGCACCTGATGTGATCCTATGAAGGGTGAGAGTTTGAAGATACGCGATGCGCCCTCCTCGGTGGTGACCATCTCAACGGCATTGACATGCATCTATGAGGGTAAGCATTCAAAGATGCATGATGCACCCTCCTTGGGAGTGAGCATCTCAACGACACTATGTGTCATTATAGGGGTGAACGTATAAAGATGCTTAATGCATCCTCTGTTGGGCTGGCAGCCCATAGATTCAGCCCATAGTGGGCTTGGGCAACCCACAGCTCACCCCCTCTTAATCTAACCCTAATTAACATTAGGGGGGGTGTGGTGGCTACGTTTTAGAGGC
Organism: Musa acuminata AAA Group; assembly: GCF_036884655.1. Taxonomy (NCBI): domain Eukaryota; kingdom Viridiplantae; phylum Streptophyta; class Magnoliopsida; order Zingiberales; family Musaceae; genus Musa; species Musa acuminata. The sequence goes on from NC_088356.1 coordinate 43,659,854, forward strand.
AGAAAAAGGCATAAATAGGGCAACAACGTGGGAGAAGAAAAGAGCCACGGGATTCCAAAGGAAAGGAGGAAAACAAGGCAGAAAAGGAAGAGAAAGAAAGGGAAGAAGACAAAGACAACGCAGAGAGGTTGTTCTCAATCATCTACCAGTGTTCTCATCTAAGGTTAGATCAAATCTACAGTAAACTCTTGCTGTGATTACTTGGGGAGGTTTTAGATATTGTAGTAAGTGACGTGATCCTTGTATCCCAGTTATTCTCTTGAGATTGTTGCTAGGGTTTAGGGCAAGAGATTAAGATTTGTATATTCATTATTCTCATAGTGGATTATCTCTAGTTTGCCCCATAATTTTTACCCTTCACATTGAAGGGATTTTCCACGTATATCTTGGTATTCTATTTGATTGTGGTTTCATTTAATTCTACTGCGTATTATGATCTTCTAGTATTTGTTCATATACAAAGGTTATTCCTGTTTATATCCCCATCAACTGGTATCAGAGCAAAGGGTTTTGGTGATTTAATTTTGTATTTGAACATGGAGGCCAGTAATGTTTCTCGCATGATTAGTTTAAATGGAAATAATTGGATGATATGGAAACCAAGAATGGAAGATCTCTTGTATTGCAAAGATTTGTATGGACCTTTGCAGGGGGATAGTGCAAAACCCATAACTATGACAGATGATGAGTGGAAGATGTTAGATCGAAAAACAATTAGATTTATTCGACAGTGGCTCGATGATAGTGTCTTTCACCATGTTTCTACTGAAATTTCTGCATATTCTCTTTGGAAAAAGTTGGAAAGTCTCTATGAAAGAAAAACAACTAGCAACAAAGTTTTTTTGATCAGAAAACTTGTGAACCTAAAATATAGAGAGGGTGCTTCTATTGTTGAACATTTGAATGAAATGCAAAGTATTACTAACCAGTTATCCTCTATGAAAATGTCTCTTGATGATGAGTTGCAGGCATTGTTACTTCTTAATTCATTACCAGAAAGTTGGGAGACACTGATGGTTTCCCTCAGTAATTCTGCACCAGATGGTATTGTCATTATGAGTCAAGCAACAAGCAGTTTGTTGAATGAGGAGTTAAGAAGAAAGAGTTCGGCAACATCTCAGATTGATTCACAGGCACTTATCTCAGAGAACAGAGGAAGGACAAAGTCTAGAAGCAGTTCACGCATGGGTAGAAGCAAGTCAAGATCAAGAAAAGATATTGTTTGCTATAATTGTAGAGAGAAAGGACATTACAAGAACCAATGTAAGCAACCTAAGAAGAGCAAGAAAAAGAGAAAAGAAGTAGAGTCTAAAGAGTCAAAAGATAATATCACAACTACAATGTAGGGTGGTGATTATTTGATTTTGTCTCCTTCTGATGATATTTTTTCTTGTGTGTGTCAGGATCTTGAGTGGGTGATTGACACAGGTGCTTCTTATCATGCTACACCACGGAGGGAGTTTTTTTGCTACATACAGGTCTGAAAATTTCGGTGTTGTCAAGATAGACAACTATGGCATAGCAGACATCATAGGCATGGGTGATATCCATTTAAAGATCAACATTGGCTGCAAGTTGGTGCTTAAGGATGTGAGGTATGTGGTTGACTTGAGGCTGAATCTAATTTCAGTTGGAAGGCTAGATGATGAAGACATTGAAAGCAGATTTCATAGAGGACAATGGAAGCTCAGTAAGGGTTCTCTTGTTATAGCTAGTGGAAAGAAATGTCATACTTTGTATAGGTTGCAGGCTAAAGCTTATGGTAAGCAGTTAAATGCTACAGAGAAAGACTTTAGCATGGAGTTGTGGCATAGGCGATTGAGACACATGAGCGAGAAGGGGCTACAAGCTCTTTCCAAGAGAGAGGTATTACCAGACCTTAGAGGTATACATCTGAACCCTTGTATTGATTGTTTGGCTGGTAAACAACATAGAGTTTTATTTGCTAGTACTACTTTGTCTAGAAAAATGCATGCCTTAGACCATGTTTATACAGATGTATGTGGTCCTTTGAGGACAAAAATTCCTGGTGGATCTGTTGATGTTCTTGGTATAAGTTGTGCACTTTATTTTGTCACTTTTATAGATGATTTTTCTAGGAAAGTTTGGGCCTATGCTTTGAAGACTAAAGATCAGGTGATTAATGTCTTCAAAAGGTTTCATGCCATGGTTGAAAGGGAGACAGAAAGGAAATTGAAATGCATAAGATCAGATAATGGTGGTGAGTATACAGGATTGTTTAATGACTATTGCAGGTCACATGGGATCTAACATGAGATGACAGTTCCTGGTACACCTCAGCATAATGCAATTACAGAGAGGATGAACCGCACCATCATGAAAAAGATCAGATGTATGCTTTCACAGGCCAAGCTACCCAAAAGATTTTGGGATGAGGCTTTGAGGACTGCAGTTGATGTCATCAACTTATCACCATGTACAACCCTAGATGGTGATGTTGCAGAGCATGTATGGTCAGGGAAAGATATTTCCTACAAGCATTTGAGAGTGTTTGGTTGTCATGCATTTGCACATGTTCCAGATAATGAGAGGTCCAAGCTGGATGGTAAGACTAAAGAATGTATTTTTCTTGGTTACTCAAATGATCATTTTGGTTACAGGCTTTGGGATCCAAAAAAGCAGAAGGTGTTTAAAAGCAGAGATGTAGTCTTCTTTGAGGATCAAACTTTTGGAGATTTAAAGAAGAAAGCACCAGCTAATACTTATGCAGAAGGATTAGGATTAGCATATTGTGGCCCAGTTATTCCTCTAGTATATCAGGGTGATGGGGGAGATGTGCAGGAAGATGGTATAGAGCCTGACGTTGATCTACCTGTAGGACATGTTGAGCAAGAAGAAGTAGGAGAGCAAGTTCCAGCAGAACCTCAATTGAGAAGATCTTCTAGACATCGTCAACCTTCCAGAAGATACTCTACAGATGAGTATGTGATGCTTACTGATGCAGGTGAACCAGAGAGTTACCAGGAAGCAGTTGAAAGTGAGCAGAAAGAGAAGTGGTTAGTTGCTATGCAGGAAGAGATGAATGCTCTTCAGAAGAACCACACTTATGATTTGGTACTGCTACCAAATGGAATGAAGACCTTACCAAAAGAAAGACAGGAGATATGCCGACAGTTGGTCGGCATGGCTTCACATTGAGGAGTCATGGGACTCCTAATTAACATTATGGGCTGAAGGGGGAGGTTGTTGGGCTGGCAGCCCACAGATTCAGTCCATAGTGGGCTTGGACATCCCACAGCTCACCCCCTCTTAACCTAACCCTAATTAACATTAGGGGGGATGTGGTGGCTGCGTTTTGGAGGCAGAAAAAAGCATAAATAGGGCAGCAACGTGGGAGAAGAAAAGAGTCACGGGATTCCAAAGAAAAGGAGGAAAACAAGGCAGAAAAGAAAGAGAAAGAAAGGGAAGAAGACAAGGACAACACAGAGAGGCTGTTCTCAATCATCTAGCAGTGTTCTCATCTTAGGTTAGATCAAATCTACAGTAAACTCTTGGTGTGATTACTTGGGGAGGTTTTAGATATTGTAAGAAGTAACGTGATCCTTGTATCCCAGTTATTCTCTTGAGATTGTTGCTAGGGTTTAGGGCAAGAGATTGAGATTTGTATATTCATTATTCTCATAGTGGATTATCTCTAGTTTGCCCTGTGGTTTTTACCCTTCACATTGAAGGGGTTTTTCACGTATATTTTGGTGTTCTATTTGATTGTGGTTCCATTTAATTCCGCTGTGTAGTATGATCTTCTAGTATTTGTTCATATACAAAGGTTATTCCTGTTTATATCCCCATCATCCTCCTCAGGGCTTAGTATCTCAATGACATCGAAACTCCCCAATGAGGGTGAGCATCTAAAAATGCTCAAGACATCCTTGGGGGTGAGTATCGCAATGACAATGACATGCCTTATGGTGGTGCACGTCACATAATAGTACAAGGCATATCTTCAAATATCACCACCTCGCCAAACTCTCGAGGTGCGTAGATCGACCAAGATCAACCCAACCTCCTTGGGGAGCTTGAGGTGGGCCTGAGGTGCGTAGGTCGGTCAAGTCTGACCTGACTTGGAGAGCCCGAGGTGAGCTCGAGATGCGTAAGTTAACCAAGCCTAATCTAACCTCCTTGAAGAGCTCGAGATGGGCTTAAGATGCGTAAGTAGCTTGAACCGACCTACCATTGTCAATTAAAACTCCTAATAATATTAAACTTTAAATAAACTCACTATGATTAAAAAAAAAAAAAAGGAGAAGTACAAATATTTAGATATCTTTTTTAACTTGAATAATTAGTGTTAAACTATAGTTAATCCTTGTTTACTATATTAATGGATATTGACAGAATAAATACTTATGAAAGACCATATATATGTCCATTTGCTATGACATGTATATCTTGAGCAAATATACCATTTAGAATTTAGAAAAAAATGTAAAACATCTTGGAATGAATATTCAATATTTTTTTACTATAAAAACTCTTCAATTGTTATTGCTCATAGATCATTATCATATTTTTTAATTTATAGTTGGCTTGATTAAGGTTAAAAGTCTATTTTGATTATTTATAGTGTTTTACTAGGAACCTTGTCGCTTTCCAATAGCGTAGATTTACCTCTTTTGTCGCTTACCTTGGGCTCTCCGAGGAGGTCGGTTCAAGCTTAGTCGACTTACGCATCTTAGGCCCACCTCGAGCTCTTCAAGGAGGTTAGATTAGGCTTCGCTACTAGAAAGTGACAAGGCTCCAAGTGCAACACAAATGATAGCAAGGGACATCTGCGCTACTGGAAAGCGACAAGGCTCCTAGTCTGGTAAGGACCGTGGGGTGGCCTTGATGCTACAAAAGAGGTCATGTGGCTATCCATGATGGTCGACTGGTAAGGTTTTGTTATGTCGCCAAGCAACGTTGGCCATCGGTGAAGAGCGTGTGACTATACTAGCCATAGCCAAATCAATCGGAGAGGGTATGCACGTGCGCACTGTGGTTCAACGGCGGTCCATGAAAGGGTGAAGGTTTTAAGGTTTTAAGGCTTTTACCCTAGTAAAGGTAAATTTTGCCCTTATGGAATCTATTGATTCCAATGGATGTCCTCCTGTGATAGTTTTGCTTTTCAAATATTATATATTTTCTATATATATATATATATATATATATATATATATATATATATATATATATATATATATATATTCCTATAAAATTATAGTTTTACCCTTCAAAAATTAAATATTTCGGATTATGTCCTTAACTATAAAATTGACTAATTCGACATGCTTTAATCAAATTTTGGTCGAAGCCTAATTTGAACCCAATTTTGATTGATTTGATTAGGTTGATTATTGGGTCTAATCTGGGTAGTCTAATTCGAATTGGCCTAATTTAGGATGTCCAATTAAATAAGATTAATTGACTCATTTAGGTCATTTATAGAATTATATATATAATAATAATTTTTTTATAGTTTTCTTATATGACTTATTGGTAAAATTTTTGCTACTGATAATTAAAATTTAATTATTGTTCTTAGATATTTATGTATTTATTCACATGTATACATTTTAAAATTGATGTTTATTTTCATATAAAGTCATGAATTTTGTTTTGTTATGATTGTTATCATCATATGAGTTTTTGTTTTGATTAAATTTTTTGTTCAATAATTATTATAATTAATTTTTATTTATCAATACTACATAATTAGATTAAAAAATATTTAATGAATATTATTTGTAACTTATATCTTTAAGTTTTATCTAGGTTCGTAGTTATCAAAGTAGCATCGGATGGTAGACTTATGAAATAAAATTATAATAAATATTTTATCATTTATATGATATTTTAAATTATATTTTGTATTATTGTATTGGTCTTATAACCACTAAAATAGTCTAGACTAATAATTTATAAAATTATATTAAAGAATTAGTCCTAAATGATATTTAAAAAGTAATATTCATAATAACACATATAATTATGAGATTTAGATAATCTCAAAGGAGAATTTACTTAGAATAATTATGGGATGGGACAAGACGATACTATTTTGGATATCTTTATAATTTATGATTGTATACCCAAATGTAATAATATTGTTCTATAAGAATGATATTAATCTTGTATAAATAATTCTAAGTGAATGTTGAAGATATTAATATTTTATTCAATTGTGAAACATGAATGATATCAATAATTTATCATATTTTGAAAACTCAAGATGGTAATGTTGTTTTATATCTTATTGTGGTATTTCTTTTCATATACTCTCGTGCTTCTAGTGTCTTTATACTCTCTAGTTTAAATTATTCAAACTGATTAGATTATATATACTTCACATTGGGTGTATTAGATATTAACTATGAGCCTGATTGATGAAAGTACTATAGAATAAATTAATAAATAAATACTTGGAAAAAATCCAATAATGTCAGTCTTATATTTATAAGAATAATAATTACAAATAACATTAAGATTTTATTACTATATGCAACTAACTTTTAGAAATATTTGAGGATTATAAAATACATGTTTAAATATGGATGAAACCCTTAGGAACCATACATTTCCCCCTTTCAGGTTTATCGAAGTTCTTGGAATAACCTATTTGTAGTTACACCAAAACAAGGATAGAGAAAGGACCATCTCGGAAGCTGCTTACCTGCCCCAATTTTTTTTTTTTTTGGCAAGAAAGAAGGAGGTGGTGAGAAAAGGATTTGACTGGCAGAACATAATTGATTTTTCCAATATCATCAATAGAAGTTTCAGCCTAAGAGATTTGCCCTTTTATAGGAATTTGGAAAAGCGGCAAGCCGTGCCTCCAAAATTAAGGAATCAATATAACAAAGACTGAAAATTTCAGAGGGGATATAGGACCAATCTTGGTACAATTTTAGTTGTTTCTCTTATTGCTGAGAATTTAGAAGGACATCATGCATAAGCAGTTTGGAGTTTGGAGTCTACTGAAAGAGGATACTTTGTGGTTTCTTATGCAAGTACAAAAGGTGTTAAATATTAGTAGTCGAAATCAGGGTATATCTAATTGTTATTTGTTCTGTGTCGGTTTGCTTGATACACCATCGAGAAAAGGAATACCATGTTCCTTCAATAAATTGAAACAATTTTATCATAATAAGATTTTGGAGATCATATTCCTAGCATATTAGTGATTAGTTTAGTGCTCTTAATTTGGATGTGTTTTGTGGAACATTTGAGTCTTTAATAGATGGTGTGATGTTTGCTACTGTTGAAATTTGTAATCTTTAGGTAAGTGGAAGTCAGGGGCAGAAGTCGCCTGCACAGATGTTGTTTTTCATTCATGTCATCTCCAGCTTCTATCTAAACTCATAGTTCCATTCTAATGGGAGGTAATGCACTCTCAGTGACTTTGAATTCTTCAAGCTCATGCGTAGGCTTCACAGTTTTATGTAGTTGCATGTTGTGGGTGTGAGAATCACTGATATGCTTAGTTATTGAAAAGTGAAAGATGCACCATACTATGATTAGGAGTTCTGTAGATTGACTATCATAAACACTCACTGATAGTCACTGCAGCTTATTTAAATTGGAAATGAAGAATTGTGCAGTTAGACCACAAAAAGATATTAATCTTCACCAATAAGTTCCTCAGCCTGTTGGTTCATCTTGAAAGGATTTCAGCTTTAGATCATGTAGATGGTACTACCCAAGAATTTAATCTTGGATCCTTTTGAAAAGATAATATATATATTTTATACATTTGTTTACTAAAATGCTTTGATCATTTCCAAGTTCAGTGCATGAAATGTCTCTGTGTTGGTGTTCACAAGTAATAGTATAAGATTTTACTGTCATAGTTGCTTATAATACATGAACAATGGACATTCTATAAGCGTGCCAGAGAAAGTAGGTGCTTATCACATATCTGTGTTTTTATATACTTGATTGTGATTACTTTCACCAAACATTTCTTTTGTCTCTACTGCTTGCATTAATTTCTTGGTGCATATTTTGATGACATTCTATGGCATCTTAAGATCTTTTGCTTGTGTTCTTAACATAGTGGTTATAAATAATAAATATGATGACATGGAATATCATGTCAAAATCTAGTTAAGGATGCAAACAATATTAAGAATAATTTGAGATGTGATAGGTCTGATAAGAGAATAATGATATAATCGACACTTCTCACCTAGTCGACACCGTGGTGTTGTGTGCTTCATGCCACGTCACATCATTGACACCTTGGTGCTACATGACAAATAACTCATAGTCACTTAGCTGTCACTTAGGTCCTATATGGTTGATACTTGTCAAGTAGTCGACGCTCTAGTGCTATATCATCGACACCTACTTTGATGACTTAGCACCACATGCCTAATATTTCAATATCATATGAACGACATGAAGTAATTCCTAGATGCTATAAACCATGTCACGATCATTGCACGTTTCTCGAATTTGAGATGACACGAGTCCAATAAGATGGAGATAAAAGTATAATCGTCCTCGTTATCAATGTGAGTCTTCGAGTATAATAATCAAAAGTCTGAATTAGAGTGGCACGAGTCCAATAAGATCGAAATAAGTATGTAAGCGTTTTCGTTATCAATGTGAGTCTTCGAGCATGATACTACGCCATACGACAGCAATATCGTGTTCCTCACGTTGCATCTCGTCGCTGGTTCCCTAGATACTACGTCGGTTGTCTCCTGGGCCCCATCAGCTCGCTTTAGCGAGCGAAAGGTCACAGGCCCCATGCGAGGAGCGGTGGGCGGTACGTGAAAACCATGCAGTAGTGCAAACCCTCACGTACCTGCAGCCACTGGGGGCATCGAAGGGCCGTGGCCTCTTCGAGCCCCGACGGAAGGCTTCCGTTTGTCGGTAGCGATGAGATGAGAGCTCACGGCCCTTCGTTGCCGCCACGGAAGGCTTTCATTTGTCGGTTGGCTCCTCAAACAATCTTGAAGTCTGTGGAGTCCAACTAGAGGTGCAAGAGACGTTGTGAAACATGACAAGATATATCACGTATCTTCTCTCTTCTCTGCTGGTGGTCAGGTAGCACTATAACATCTGGAATCAGGATGATTAGCATTATCGTTTGAAGGATTTTGAAGCCAAATGGCATGCATGGTGTTCAATTAAATGAAAGATTCCATTATAGCTTTCTTAGTGCTCCGTTCCTCATGGTAGGATGGAGAAGGGAAGAGTTTTGCAGCCCAGTTCGACAGCATTTAGAACATTAGTAGTGACTTGGCGGTGTCGTACCCCATCTTCTCCAGATTGGGCACCACGGCAAGCTGGATCATCGGTGGCGGCCCGCAGGCGAGCACGAGCGTGTCGTCGGAGCCGCCCACCGGAATGTGCCCCCTCAGAATGCTCTCGGTGACGCGCCCCGTGCTGTACCGCCACCGCTCGCCCTGCTTCACCTCGCTGATCACGTACCACGCCTTGAGCTGCGCCGGGTGCTCCCGTGCCCAGCCGTCGAGCTCCTCCCGCAGCAGTATGTCCTCCGCCGTCCGGTTCGCGTACACCAGGTGCATCTCGGTGTGGTCTTCCGGGTCCTGCAGCGCCGCCCGGATCACCTGGTACACCGGCGTGATCCCGGTCCCGCCGGCGATCATTGCGAGCCGCTTCGCGATCCTCGGCTTGCCTTGGACGAGGAAGTTGCCTCGGCCGGTATACTCGATGTGGCCGAACGGTCCCTTGACGTCGAGGGTGGAGCCGACCGGCAGCGATTCCAAGTGCTGGGACATGAGGCCGCCATTGGGGAATCTGGCGTTCTCGCCCTTGAAGTAGACCTTGATCAGGAGCTCGAAGTGGCCGACCTCGTCGACGGAGCTCGTGGGCGTGTATGGCCGCATGCAGAGCTTGTCGTCGATGGTAGCGTAGAGGAAGATGTGCTTCCCGACGGGGAGGCCCAGCACTTGGTCCGCTGAGGGGAGCGCGAAGCGGAAGAGGCGAACGTCGCGCGATGCGGCCTTCCTCGACACGAGCTTGCACTGCACCATCTCATGGGGGCTAACGAGAGCCAGGGGCCTCGAGACCTCGCGGATGGTGGCACGAAGGGAGGCCTCGAAGGTATTACCCGAGGGCGCGAGCTCGCCGATGCGGTAGGCTTCGAGGAGGGCCCTTGCCTTGTCGGAGTGGATGGCGTCGAACTCCTCGGTGCAGTCGCTACCAGCGTTGACGAGGATGCTGTCGGCGCCACCGGGGTGGTCCTTGATGAAGGCGGTGCAGTCGTAGACGTGGCCGTGAACGACGATCCAGGCGGAGGCGGCGGACGCGTGTTCGCGCACCTCGGACATGGCGTACCGCTTGGTGGTGGTGCTCATGAAGGGGGTAGAGACGCTCTTCTTCATCGACGCCACCTCCGACGTCTCAAGGTGCTTCTGCGGCGCCATCCACCCGCCCGACTGGCTCCCGGGCTGCGTTGGGTGCTCGAACACCAGCCCGATCTCGTCCTTCTGGTGCCGGCGCACGTTCACCTTCACCTTGAACCAGCAGTTGTTCATCATCCCCTGCACCACCACCATTTGAGAACCAAAGCCAATAGACCAACTCGAGAGCGAGAACGGGTTACCATGACGTTCCAGATGAGCTTCTCAGGCTGGGTGTTGAGGGACTCATCCCACGCCCGGACCGCCACCTCCTTGACGCCGAGCAGGTCCGTCACCTCCACAGCCACGGACCAGAAGCACCAGCACCAGTACTTGCCGAACTTGTTGGGCTTCTCGGGGTGGTGGAGCGCGCACGGCAGCCACGTCTCCCCACCGTCGTTTGTTATCTCGACTCGTGTCACCTTCCTTCCGCCACCTGTTTTACACAAACCAGATGATACGAAGTTCTTTCCGCAGACTCTATCCACCATGACGCCCGATGAAAGCTTTGCTTCTGATGACTTAGGTACAACGCGCACAATGCACATTTATTTTACTTGACATTATCTTCTTTTATGATTATTTCCTCATCACAAAATGCAATATCGGGTGGGAAACCAAACTGGCGAATGTTACAATGTCATAAATGCAGGATGTAGCATAGGATACAGTAAATTTAAAGAATGATGTCTCGTAGATGATGCCATCTTCTTATGAAATATGACATCACGATCTGTGTATATCGGACAGATAAAAACGGACACCGGCTAGTAATTACATGATGATATATCCAACTAAGAATAGGCATATCCAATTAATTAAGTTGGTAATCAGTATATAACATACCAGAATACGCATAACCTCTCATGAAGTAGGGCTTTTGGATCGTAGAGGCGTCGACGGGAAGCATCTCGTCGTGGCCTGGCGTGATGATCACCGAGTTGATGTTGAGCTCGTTGATGATATATTCCGGCTTGTACCACCAAGCTACGGAAAAATAATAATATCAGTCATTTATTGTGATGATTCGTATGGGTAGATAATATGGCGATCCCATTACCTTCGGCGTCAGCGAGCTCCGCGTCAACGTGAGAGGGAAGGACGCGGTTGTCCTTATAATGGTAATAGCTGTTGGACTCTTGCGGTGCGACGATGATGCGCCTGAGCCACTTGACCATTCGGCCACCGATGAAGCCCGGGATGATGATGCGCACCGGGAATCCGTGGTCCGGCTTAAGCAGCTCGCCGTTCTGCATGTAGGCGAGCATGACGTCTCTCGACGCGTCCATGGCCGCTTCACGCCTGAGGCTCGTCCCGTACTTGGAACCGCCGCCGCCAGGGAGGTCCTCCGCTCCCTCGAAGCACACAAAGAGGACGCCGTCCTTGCGGTCCCTGATGCCGCACCGGCGTAGCACGTCCCGGAGCCGGGCGCCGCGCCACACCGCGGTGGATATGGCTGCCGGGCCCCAATTGAACCCCATGGTCTGGCGCACCATGTTCTGCTCCTTGCGCCGGTTCCCGGCGCAAACCAAGGTGACCGGGATCTCGACCGGGGGGAAGTCACGGACCAGCTCGTCCATGGTGAGCCGGACCGGTCGCTTCACCAGGCCGGTGATCTCCACCGTCCAAGTCCCCCAATCGGCCCTGGGGACGGCCCCGTGGTTCCGGACGTAGTGGAGCGGGACTGGGGTGATGAACCCGTGGTGCATGAGCTGGCCCAGCGGTGGCTCGCAGTTGAGGGGATGCTTCCCGGTAAGCCGGATCAGGGAGGGGCTACGCTCCACCCAGCTGTCGGCGGTACCCTCGTCCCTCGGGTCATGCACCGCCGGCTCCGCCTCGTGGTGGCCGCCGCCATACTTCTTTTTCCAGCCTGCCACCTCCTCATCCTCGTCCTCGTCGTCCAGGCCGCCGTAGCACCGTACAAACGCCTTGCCAAACCGTCGGTTGTCGATAGACGCCGCCATGGCAGGAGTAAGCATTTAGGAAACAAGAGGAGCTTCAACTCTTCTGTTAGCAAGCACGAAAGGGAAATGGGGACGGTTTACATATATATTAATAGAACCCACCGGGGAAGAAGAGAGGCACAGTAGCGGAGGAAGGAACGGCGGCAATTGGATCGACCCCATATATCTACGATAGATCACAGAGGTGTGAAGCGGGGACACTGATGGCGGCGCTCGCGGTCTGGAAAACGGTGATACGTGTAGAGTGCGCAACACAGACTTAGGCGCCGCCAAACTCAGAATCCCAGAATATATCAGAGAAGCTATCAATAAAATATACTTTCTTCGTCACTCAGCTGTCTCAAGTAAAGCTACACCATTTATTTGCTTCAAATTAAAACTAGACCGACATAGTTTACTATTAAAAAACCATTTAGATTAAGAAGTTTGATGTACTATTTCTACAATGGCATGACAAAATCATCATACTTTCCTAATATCTTGGGGAAGATAAAATTACCAATCTTCAAAGAAGACAAATTGAGGAAACAAATGGAGGTGAAATGCACAACTCCTAGTCATTGGTTTGATCATCTTGTGTAGCTTGTTTGACATGGAGCATCAGCTTATGTATACAATGTATCACAGAGGTGACATCTGCCTGCAATTACATGCCTGAGGTATGTCTTAATGTATTCCATATTCTTTATTTGTGTGCTGGTATCTTGGAGATATAAGCTCTGTTTCTTTCCGGGAGTCGAGAACATGGTGGATTTCAAACCAGTGCAGTCCTTAAGTTCAGAGAGTGGCTAATGCTGAGAGGTCATTTTGTGGCCCTGACCTTCATTTCCTTTGAAACATTGGTGATGTTCACAGTAGATCTGATGACTAATTTGCTGGAAGTTAGTTTGTATGCTTCAGTTCTTTGCCAGTCTTCCCATCTGCATTTTAGATTTTCTTTGTCTGCTAATGCAGTCAGGTTGCCATACTGGATAGAACATTAAAAATGTGCACTCTTGTTCTGATTCTTCCGACATTGAGCGGTTTGCCATTTGCTTCAATGAAGGAATGGAAGCTAAGCTGCATTTATCAGATAAATTAGCTCTCTCCAAAGACTAAGACATGTTGGAAACATATTTGTGGTTCATGAAATGGTGTGCTCCTGCCATGTTTTTGCTTCTTGATTTATCTTGATTTTACAAGGTACAAACATCTCAAGTTTTGCTGTGTTGGTTGTGGTTGGAGTTGTATCATGATGATCACATTCTTAGTGTATTATTTCATGTTTAGAAGGTTAATACTGATGCAATGTGTCATAAAATTGGATAGTATTTACAGCATATCATCTCTTGGTTGATGCCCAATGCTGAACTCTTTTTTCATGATCTTCAGTTCCATGAGTTTGTTTAGGCACATTTTATGCAATCTATTATTGATTTTTTTCCTACATTACTGTCATTTGTTCCATCTAATTACTGAAATGGTGCATTTACTTTGGCAAGTTAGCTCTCTACAGTTATCACTTATGAAGGTGGACATGTTGGAAATATACTTCTGACCCAAGTAAGGCTTGTTTCAACTGCATTCCTTTGGCAACCTCACCAGCACAGGGTCTTCTTGAGCTTGGTTCATTGCTCATCAATCAAATGATCCAGTTGTATCTCAAATCTAAAACCTTATCTTATTTTCTTTTCTTCGTAAAGGTTAAACGATGACGATGAGATCTAATTTAAGACATTGCTATCAATAGTCAACGTAATATATGCTAGTCGATATCATCCCTAAGGATTTATCGGGTCGTCTTGAGCGTTTGACCTTTGGTAGATTGAATTTAGATAGAAATTTGAGAAAGATTAACGTGCTGTTTGTATTAATAAAATTCTGATTATTTGTCTAAAAGAACTTGGTATTGACGTTCTAGTCAACCTAACATGGTTTAGACTTATGTGCATATGTATATTCAGGAGGCTTTTGATGTGTACAAGTCATTCTCCTGATGTAGCTATGAGAAGTTTGAGCTCCGAGATGTCGAATCCTAAGATGTTGAGTTTCAAGGTACCACTTATACGAAAATCAGGGTCGGAGGAGGTTTTCTAATCTGATCTTTCTGACATTCAAGTTAATAATCTGATATTCTCAAACATGGATTAGAGTAGTTCTCTTTAAAAAAATTTCTTTATACATTTTTATATATATACAAAAATTATGATTGTCTTGTTTTATCATAAAGAAAGCGAAGGGAATTTATATTTCTCTTCTTTGTCTTGCCATACCATAATGAATGAGAGAGAAGCTTATATTCACATATAAGCCGACGGAGGATGATATGAATTTTGAGTGGTGGTGAACTATTAGTAAATTTTTTATTAGATGTAAAGTGGCAATCCTTTATCATTTTGGATCTTTTGATCCTTAGATTATCTTTTGAAGAGTTAGAAATTTAATTAAAATGCTAATTAAATATAATTATAATGGTTGGAATACTTCAAATCGAACCAGCAGTCAAACCCAAACATATGACATTGTGGTTTGGTTCGGTCCATTCGAGACGTTCTGTCTGTATAAACCGGACCAAATCAAACCGCGCATCTGAAGCAAGATCGAGAGGTGCGGCTTGCCATAACGAGCCTACATGCCAAGTTTGTTGTGCCGAAACCGAGCATCATCATCGCGACCACCGATTCGTAGGTTTTCCCAAGCCGAAGGAGAACGCAACAACTCGAGCGAGAGACAGAAGACAGCGCGAAACATTGCGAGCGATAGCAGAAGCGCACAGAACGAACGAAAGAGAGCGAGCGTAGAAGCGTAGAGATCGACAGAGAACGCGACCAATAAACCAAGCAGTTGCCCCCTTTCCATCCCTCCCCCTCCTTCTGCTCCTCCTGTTTAGAGAGATCAGAGAGAATTCCTTCCTCGCCGACGCCGCCGAACCGATCGAATCGGCCGGGAGTTCGTAGAAAACATCCTCCTGCCGTAAGGATTTCTTCTCCGTTCTCTTCTACTTCTGGGGGCATCAATCCGATGTCCGTTAGGGTTTGAGTGCACCCTAAGTTTGTGCCCCTTTGTTCTCTTGCCCTCTTTCCGATTTTTCTTTTCAGTCCCTCTATTCAGAGTCTAGGGTTCGCCGTTCTTGATCCGGCGCCGTCTTTTGGGCTTTTGGCTGCCTGTATGGATGGTTGCCCCTTATTGATCATTAGGGTTCTTCCCTTCTTGTGGTTCGTTTGAAGGTTTTTTTGAGGCGATCCCTGCCTGGATATTGGTTATAGTGGCATCCCATGGGTGTTTGAAGCGTATATATCTTGGCCGTCTCGGCAGGACTCGGTGTTGAAGCTTAAGCATTCGCGTAGAGGGTTTTTGTGCGGTTTACAATCTCAGGCAGACGCACTAATTGTCGCTCTTGGTGACGCTTATTACAAATTTTGGACCTTTCTGGAGAACTGCATTGAAGCTTTAGCATTCGCATTTCTCTGGAGAGGGCTTTGTATGTGCTTAAAGTTTCCAGCAGAGTAAAATCTTGCACTTAGTGATGCTAATTTAGTGGGATATTTGAAATTTGCAAACATTGGTTCTCTTGAAAGCACTGGGTTTCAAGTTTAAGCACTAGTGTGTACCTGTGGAGTTTCTGTGCAGTTTAAAGTTTTTGGTAGAGTAAATCTTGCTTCTGAGATGACCGCTAATTTTGTGCCCATGGTGGCGACTTGAAGCCAAGGGTTTGCCTTTTGGAAGTAGTATGCTGGAATTATTGTGATAGCATATCTTGTATAGGAAAATGATATTCATTTGGTTATAGATTGGATCCGAAGGTAGAAGGTTTTAACTGTATATAGATAATGGTCTGGACTGAAAATGGACCGAGGTGAGCCGGCATTGGTTCCACAGTGGTACAAATTTCCAAACGGGAGCACTTCCAACAATGCCCTGCAATCCAACTCTTCCAAACATTCTGGTAGTTCTTATTCCACATGACTGTTACCTTTATTGCAGTTTTGTCATAATGATCTTTCCTGCTAACATATTTCTTTTATTCCTGCTGGTGAAAATGGTGTAGGGCTTGGCTCAAGAGATAAATCACTTGGCGACCAAGACAGGAACTTGCTAAGGAGTTTGAGCTCTAATGGTTCTGCAATTTATGATAAAGGCAGCTCTGGTAAATCACAGGCTTACAGTAGTTTCAGAAGGTCTCGAGATAGAAACCAGGAAAAGGATTTTGATTCCCGTGAGAGGGAAATTAAGTCAGTTTTGGTTGATAATGGTTTCGATCATCGTGATTCATTTCTTGGAGTTGGGGCTGAAAAAGATGCCTTGAGGCGCTCCCAGTCCATGATAGCTGGAAGGCAAGTCAACACCTGGCCTAAAAAACTTGGAAGTAGTGGAAATAATATTGTTCCTTCTGTGGGAACTGTAAGTGGCAGCATTAGCAAAACCTCGTTTGAGAAAGACTTTCCATCTCTTCGAGCTGAAGGGAAGCATGGTTTTTCAGACACAGGTGATGTATCACCTCTTGGCCTTAGAACTGCTGTTCAGAGTCTTCCCGTTGTTTCTTCGGTCATATTTGGAACTTCAGCTCTGGCAGAAGTACCGGTAAAAGTTGAAACTAATGGAACCATAATCTCACCTGTCCTACAAGCTGCTCCCACATGTCAGGCATCTGCAGCAGGAATTACAATGTCAGGATTAAACATGGCAGAAGCATTGGCTCAGGCACCATCCCAAGTTGGTAACACTCAGGTAAATTATAGAATAAGATAGTGATTTCTTGTTTCTTTTGCTTGGTGATTTCACTAGCACGGGATTTAGTTTCTTTCTTTAATTGTTTCGCAGTTAACTGTTGACACTCAGAGGATTGAGGAACTTGCTCTTAAAAAGTGCAAGCAACTAATACCCATGATGCCTTCGATGCCTAAAGCCTTGGTATCATAACTTCCATTTTTCTTGGCGAGACATATTTTCCTATTTTAACACTATTGTTTAAATATATTGTTGCTTTTCTTCATTTCTCATTGTTTTAACTCTCAAGTGAGATGAATATTCTTTGAGATCAGGCTTCCTGATTTACCTTAATGACAATTATCGAAAGAGTGCTTAGCTACACAATCCCTAATGTTACTTAGAAAAGTTTTTGCATCTTTAATTCTGATGATAAGGTGTCATGTAATTGTTCTATCAACCATGTAAAGTAAAATAAGAGTTTGGATCAATATTTTAGGAATGTTTGACCATGACATATACCGGACGAAGGAGCTTGTGATGAAGTCTGTAAATACAAACATTTGATAGTGATGCTCTTCCCAGCCAAGTGGTTATGTAAATGGATCCGTTAAAGAACTTAGCAGCAAGGTTTGTAGATCCCACCATGCCTAATCTGAAGTTGGTTATCAAGTGGATATGTAAGAGTGGAAGTGGGACTTGTCTATTTACTTTTGCTCAGCCAGAAGGCCCAGAACCAATGCTAAAACATCCCGATAGCGGAGAATTTGGAATGATAAAACTTTATCTGAATTAGCTGAGTCCGATGACCCTTTGGTGATTGCATGTGTTTGACCAAGTTGGTTGGTTTTGATCAATTTTGGCTGGACTAGGATGGTTTCCAATCATTTTTAGTTCCAGTTCCAATTGCTTTCAGGATGATTCTGGCCAACATAAGGGTGACTAACAAAGACCTATCATTGGTCTAATCTAGACTATTCGACCAAATTGTCCCAATCCTGATCGCAAATTCTAGCGTTGATTCCAGTTCAAATTCTAGATTAATGAACCTTGTTGAAAGTCAGCTGGCATGTGGAACAATAAATTATATTGGTTTCAGTTTAGCTCATGCAACTAGACATCTATCTTCCAAATTATTCCCAAGGCTGGAATGAGTCTAGAATGAAAGTGAAAATTGGAAGAATTAAATTCGCACTATAGATCCTCAACTTATGCAATGCAACTTGATTCCTCTTACTATTAGCCGCTTTTTTCACTAATCTTTTAAATTTAGAGTGGAACTTCTGTAACTTCCTATCTACTGAGGTGTATTTTATCAATTGCATTTTGGTATACATGCTCTGGATCTTTCATAGTTTTGGCTTAATTCTTCAAAGCACTATGCCAAATTATTTTACATAATTGTAACAAGATCATTAATTTTGGTACTAAACTAGTAACCAGTGCCAACATACTTATTGTGTACCGGCCTGTACTAATATAAAGAAAAAGAGAAAAACTGTTGGAGTGCAGGAAACAAAATGAGAGAGGGAGATACTTATACCACTTCCTCTTCTTCCTCTTTCATTCCTTCCTCTCAATACCTTTCCTCTCTTCTACTTCTTCCTTTGCTGTATTTTCTTTTCCTATCATGCAATATGTGAGTACCACTCTTTTTCATTTTGTGACTTGCAACTGCCTATCAAACCGCAAACTTGGTCACCCCACAGTGTGCCGGCAGGGTGGTTTCTGAATTGATCCTCACTCAGAGATATATTTTGTTACCTGGCAGGATACTAGGAGTTTCTATTTTTTTTCTTATAGTGATCCAATCTATTTCTAAGAACTTGTGTTATGTACTTAAGAAGTGCAAGTTGTTCTTCACTTCTCCTTTTTGTTTTGACTTTCATATCGGATTCCATATTTCTAAAGCTTTCCAAAAATTTTGTATCATGTTGATTAATCATTTTCCATGCATTTCCAACAGCTCCATTTTTCATGTCTAACCATGACTTGATTATAAAATTTTGAATTGTTTCATATTACATTGCATGACCAAGGGGCTACATAGTGATTGATGTTAGTTTGTATTAATTTGCATCACTCCCTACTGGAATGCTAATAGGATATTACTCCTAATTGGGGTTTTCTACAATTTAAGGAGGAGAATAAGCCTACAAAGAAAGAACATGAGGAAAGAGGCTTTGGTGATCATTCGTTGCTTCCTAATGTTCTAAAGATTTCACCAATCCAATTTATATCCAAAATAAGAACTCAAGATCTAGATACAACTCAAAATACGACTCTGGACTCAATAAATAATCTAAATATAAGTAAATGAAAAAATATAAATGTAAAGATAAACATGACTCGATGTAGATCTAATCAAGTAAAATAGGCTCAACTGAAAATTCAGATGGTGGAGGTTGGCAATCGACAATGGATGCCATTTTGTAGCAAGTATATTTGTCCTTCGAGTCAGCTCTGTAAAGTGGAGGATCTAAATCTGATTTTGTAGTCATGCCATTGATTTTACACCAACAACAACAAAGCTGTAAGTCTCAATTATTTGTGGTCGTCTACATGGATCTTTTGTCGTCATTGAGATCTATAAAAAAATCATATGTTTAATTAGGTTTATAGAATTTAAATCTTTATTTATAGTTTCTATTAAGATCTTTTTAAATCTTTCTCTACCTCTCATTGTAAATCTAATATTAATCATTTCACATCTTCTGACTATCGCATTCATCTTTTCATTTTAAATAATTTTTTTCTCATCTTATCTTCCATCGAAGCAATACCATCTTAAAAGATTTTCTCTCATCCTATTTTTTATTGAAGTGATATCTAGTTGTTCATGAATAAAAATATTTCGTTTCCTATCTTTCCTAGTAACTCCACATATCCATTTTAATATTTTTTTCTCATTAACACAAACTTTTTGTATATGTTTTTTCTTAATTTCCCAACACTCAGATACATATAACATTGTTGGTTTCACAACTGTTTTATAATTTTTTTTAATCTTAAAAGTATCCAATGATCACACAAGACTCCTAACGTCCCTCGCCATATTAATCATCATGTTTCTACTTTGTGAATAATATTTTCATTGATCTCTTCATCTTATTGAATAATTGATACAAAATACCTAAAACTTTTACTTAAAGGGATTTCTTGTTCATCTAATTTAATTATTTTTTTGTTTATTTCTAGAATCAATAAAATTATATTTTATATATTTAGTTTTAGTCCTACTTAATCTAAAACCTTTAGTTTTTAGGATTTGCCTCGAGAGTTTCAGTTTATAATTAATTCTGCTTAGGCTCTCATCAATTAAACCAATATCGTCAACAAATAACATATACCAGGGTGGTCTATCATGTAAGTGATTAGTAAATTCATCCATTATCGATGTGTAAAGGTAGGGACTTAATGCAGATCCTTGGTGTAATCCTATGTTAATAGGAAACTCACTAGACACTCTCCCTATAGTTCTAATATTAGTAGCTACATTATCATGCATATCTTTAATAACATCAATATAATTAATGGATACACCTTTTCTAAAACACACTATAATAAATTTTTAGAAACCCTATCATTGGCTTTCTCTAAGTCAATAAAAATCATATGCAAATCTTTTTTTCTCTATACTTTTTCATTAATTGTCTTAATAAATAAATAGCTTCTATGACTGATCTTTTGGACATAAAAACTAAATTAATTTTCAGATATATTTGTTTCAAACCTTATCCTACTTTTGATAACTCATTCCCAAAATTTCATGACTCATGATTTTAATTCCTCTATAATTTGAATAATTTTGTTTGTCATCCTTATTTATATAAATTGACACTAAAAAACTATTCCTCCATTCATCATACACTCTTGTGAATCTCATATTTTATTAAATAAGCTAGTTGATCACGCTACTCCCTTGTCCCCTAAACTTTTCCAGACCTCAATAGGGATGCCATCAGCCATACTATCATTTTTTTTCCACATGCTGAGGTTTAATGTGATTGATGTCATATGTTGCTCCATGATTGAAGATGAAAGCCATCATTGTCTCTGAAGTTGACTTAGGTTGGGTCAAAAATTGATGGATGGAAGGTTTTATTGTGGTCGACTAACAATATTTTCAGCTTATGAAGGTCTACTGGTGAGACTTTAATAGAATTGATTAATTAGTATTCTGGGCATGTTGTTTTAAGTTTCAACAGGCTGTTAAGATCAAGCATTAAAATCTTGGTCCAATCGACATACTGGTTTGGTATCAATACCAATACTGAGTGTAGGCATGGTTAGTATCAACCAAACCAGAAGAGAAAGAGAGTGAGAGAGGAGGTAGAAAAGGAGAAGAGGGGTTGAGGCAACAGGGGCAGAGAGAGAGAGAAAGAGGTGTATGGGTCAACGTTGGTCAATATTGATTGGACCAACAAAGAGAGTGATAGAGGAGGCAGAGAAGTTGGTAGAGGAGGAGGTGGTGGTGCCCACTTTGTATGACCTCTTAGTTGAATTTGGAAGAGGGAATCTTTGTGCCGCTATGGAGCCAGATAACTAAACTAAGGGAGGGAATTTTATATTTGTGTGTAGGTGGAAGTGGACTTTTTTTATGAACTTTTATTTTGAAAAATGTCATAATCACTACATCTAGAATCCTAAGCATTGTGCCAGTTAGATGCTTCAATGGTTTCCAGGAGAACAGTTGTTGCATTGTTATTTACTTGTAAGGTCACTTTTTATGATCTTGGGGACCATTGTGCAGCTATAACCTAGATAACAAAAGAATGGGAGGGTTTATATATATATAGAGAGATGGAATTAGACTTCTTATGTGAAATTTTGCTTGGAAATTGTCAGTCACTGCATCTAGAATTCTAGGCATTGTCACAGCACAACATTAAAAATGTATAATCTAAATTATCTTATATTTGGCAGTTTATTAAGACTCCTCTAGCAGATGGAAAGGAAAAAAGGACTTCCATATAAAAATAAATCTTTTCGAAAACAAAGGATTTGGTGATCATAATGGATAATTTGTTGGAAAGCTACAACAAATGGATAGAGACTGTATCATTGAGGTGGTCTCAAATTGTGTATGAAGTTATCTTTAATATTATTTAATGGTCTTGCCAGATTTGATCTTTCATTTTTTCAGCTTATTGATATCACAGATGAAATTGGGAGCTTAGTAGTAGTTTAGAGGTGTCATAATAGGAAAATCTAGAAAGTAAACTAGACAAAGAGAAACTGACATGAGTATGTTGTGTCAGATTCAAGTCCTACAAGAATGCCCAAGTAGAGACCTGGGTGTAGGTTTTTGCATCAGTTGGTGAGAAGCGGTAAGCATTTGAGTATTTCTCCTGCTTTGTCTTGAGGAAAAGTATGTCTGAGTTTGAGGTGAGAATTGGACTAACTATATATAATTTCAATAATTGATGTTTGTTGAAGTTTAGAACATGTAGTCACATTACATGATACATGAACTAATAATTAACAAGAATTTCTAAGATATCCATCAGGGAGAAAAGCTAATTTACCAACATAATGCTTGGAATATAGAGAGTGAAGAAGTATAATGATTGAAGGTATCTTGTCCCTCATCTAGAGAATGCATTTAGGATTTACCATTTCAATTTTTAAGTGTCTTTTTAAGTTTTTCATATGTATGATCTTTTGGTATTTGCTCTATCAATTGGATAATTCAATGAAGCATCTAGCATGGAACAACATCAAACATCGATGCATAATATGGATATGTATCTAGCATGGACAACAAGCATTTTGAAATATCCATGTTCTTAGATTGTGAACTTCATATAGTGCCACAAGACATTAGACTTCCAATATGCATCCATTGTGAGATGCAAATTGGATATGGTCAGCTAATAAGCGGAAAGAGAATTTTTATGATTGGTTATGATAGCGTACAAGAGGTAGGTATTATCGTTTTACAGCCCTTTCTTTTTGTTTTTCATTCCCCACCTTTTTTTTTGCCTTTCTCTTCATGAAGGCAGCAACAGTTTGGTTCCTTTCTTGACTCAAATAAATTTAATTTGCTCATGACCATTTATTGCCCTCAGAGTTGCAGCTTATCAGAAAAGACAAGATCGAAGATAGCAAGAGGCGGAGATTTCAGTTCTCTTGCTAAGGTTGGCCAGCAATCACATGTGAACCATACTTTCCGACCATCAGCTAGATCTGATATTGCAAAGACGGCTCAAGTGGGAAATTTTCATGTTCTTAACCGAGAGAAGAATAGCATCTCTCATGTTGCCAAAGATGGATCTGGTATTGGCAAAGTTATGGACCCCACTGGTCTCACATCAACTGCTGCAGTTCTTCCTTCGAAGAGACGAACTGACCAAAACTTTAAAGTTGACAGCAAGAATGGTGCTGTAACTCATATCTCGCATGGCGAAAGAAAACTTCCTTCTCAATCAAAGAATAGGAATGATTTCTTCAATTTACTGAGGAAGAAATCGTTGACCAGTCCACGTGCAATTCCAGAAGCCAGCTCTACTGAACCGACATCAAGCTTGGAGAAGGAAGTTGACAACTTGCAAATCACTTCTGTCAATGTGAGAAAGAAGAGCCTCCCATCAGTATTGGATTGTTCAACAGAAAATGGAAATGTTTTAAATGGAGATTCTTGTGCTTCTGATGAGTCTGAGAGTTTTGATGCCGACAATGGAGAAGCCAATCCATCTTCCGACACCATAGTTGACCCAGAAGAAGAAGCGTTCTTGCAATCTCTTGGATGGGATAAAAATGCTTGGGAGGAAGCTCTGACAGAGGAGGAGATTGATGCTTTCCTTAAGAAGGTAAAAGTTTTAGGACTTTTTCTGGTTTGTCACTGCACATGGTCTTCTTTTTTTGGTCCCTATCTTGTGGGTTTTACATCCTAAAGCTTATGTTGCTTCTTTTTTTTTCTCATCCTTTTTTATCAGTACGAGAAACGAAGACCACTAAAGATTGTGCCAACAGATCTGTATGCGAACAACTTGTCTGGTGAAGATGCATGAAGACTGAGCACATCTTGCTTGAGATCTGAAAAGTTCTGCTAGTTTTCTGAAGTGAGTTTCTCATTGATACTTAGGAGACTAAAAATTAGTTGTTCGAAATATAGGTTGGTGAAAAGAATCAATTGGTTTTTCTTTTCTGTCCTTCAGCTGTCAAAATGAATTTGAAAGTGCAGAATAAGATATAATTGCTTCAGTTCTTGGATCTATGGCTTGCGATCTTTGAAAACGTTTATGGTAAGGTTTCTGTTGTTGCTTAATGAAATCACTGGGTATTGAAATGTTGATTTTTTGAGAAATGAAAAGTGGTTTGGAAAGAAAATGGTTCTCTTTGCAATAAATTTTGTAATAATGGATAGATTAAAACTCAATGTCTATAAAACCATGTAATAATCTTTAAAGAACAAGGGTGTGTTTGTTCTTTTACCATCTTAGGATAGACTTTTGGTAAAATTTGAAAAATAAAAATTATGGAATTTTTTTGGTAAATTGCTCATAAGTGTTGGTTGTTTGGAGTTAAAATTTATGGGATTTTTTTTATAAAAGATTTTTTTTTCGTTTTTCCTAAAAGGCATCTCCCTTTGGTTTTTTCAAACAGTTTCCTTTAATTCAAAAAAAAATTGAATTATCTGGTCGTTCTCATCCTAATAGTGTTTTGATAATCATAATAAAAATATTAAAAATTTAATTTAAAAATATTATAAATTAATTAAATAAAATTAAAACATATTAAAAATTATTTGATATATCATATTAAGTTTTAAATAAATATTTATGATAGTTTAAGAATAATATTATCTAAATAAAAAAAATAATCTGTTATAATATTCTGAGCGTAATAATAATAATAATAATAATAATAATAATAATAATAATAATAATAATTAATGGCTCTAAACTGGTGAAAAAAAATTAATGAAAATTTTAACGAAGAGAATTAATTTGAGGGATTATTTTTGAATATTTTTAAATTAAAAATACTATTTAAAATATAATTTTTTTGGGAAAAAAACTGAAAAGGAAATAGCCCTAAAATTCATATAAAAATATGAATCACTTAAAATAGTGTGTGATTAGATAGCTCGTACGTGATGGTGGCTGTCTAACTTTTTTGGCTCCTTTACCACTTCCGCCACAAAGCTGTTGACTTGGCAAGCAGCCTCATTTACTGGAAATAAAAAAAAGGGCAAGACAATGACCCAACTCTACTTCTACTCGAAGTAGCAGCTCTCGGCATGCATGCACGACAGACACGTACGTCTCGGAGTCAATCAGATGTTTGAATGGTTTGTTTATACAATACAATAGACATCAAGCATTTGTCAAGCCAACGTCTCATTGTCACTCTCTCTCTCTCTCTCTCTCTCTCTCTCTCTCTCAAATTAAAACCCTACAAGAAACCCCGGCCTCTGCACAGAGACAACACACCAAGAAGAAACCTATACCCAACCCAATGAATAAACTAAGAAAAAGATATAACACTCAGACAAATTAATTCCAATATAAACTAAATATAAAATCAAACCAGCCCACAGACTTGACTCTCCCTCCCTCCAGAAATAAACATCCCCCCCCCCCACTTAACACTATCCTTGCCGACCGTTGCTTCACATTTCCCAACTGCACTACCGACCTTTTTTCCCTCTGTCTTTCCTACTGCTGTGCTGCAACTGACGCAGACCCCATTTCCCAATAAAAGAGAAAAAAGGAAAGAGCGAGGTGTTAAAAGAGACACCGGAGAACGAATGAATGCCCAACAAAACCTCAAAAGCCATAAAAGATAACCAAGAAAGGTTGGCACGAAGCAATGGAGGAGAAAAAGCCTCTTCTGCCACTGCTCTTCTTCTCCGTCGCCATCATCGCCGGCGCGGGCGCCGCCGTGGCCAAGTCGACCATCGAACCGTGCACGGGGACGGCCTCCTGCTCCGCGCTGCTGGGCTACACCCTCTACGCTGATCTCAAGGTCTCCGAGCTGGCCGTCCTCTTCCATGCCGACTCCACCGCCCTCCTCGCCGCCAACGCCATCGACGTCTCCTTCCCTGGTGTCGAGAACCGCATCCTCCCCGCCGGCCTCTTCCTCCGCGTCCCCGTCGCCTGCTCCTGCTCTGGCGGTATCCGCCGCTCCCTCTCCACCCGCTACACCGTCCGTCCCGCTGACACCCTCACCTCCATCGCCGCCTCCGTCTACTCCGGCCTCGCCACCCCCGACCAGATCCAGGAGGCCAACAACATCCGCGACCCCGCCGCCCTCGACGTCGGCCGCACCCTCGTCATCCCCCTCCCCTGCACCTGCTTCAACTCCACCGATAACAACCTCCCCACCGTCTACCTCTCCTACGTCGTTCGCGCCGGTGACTCCGTGCCCGCCATCGCCGCCCGCTTCTCCACCACCATAACGGACATCATGAACGTGAACGCCATGGGGAGCCCTTCGATCCGGCCAGGTGACATACTCGCCATTCCGCTGCCAGGTTAGAAGACGCACTTTGTTATTGTATCTATAAGCCTCATTTATGTGCATCATTCTCGTCTCTTGTCAAAGAAGTTAGTCTAATGCTTGCCCGAAGTGGCACGAGTAAAGAACCAATATCAACCTATACTTCATCTTTAGAGGACTATAGATATTACAAGAGAGGAACGGTTAAAAACCATATGCTTCTCTTTTGAAGCTATAAAGCCTTGATTTTTCAGACTTGTAGACATGCTAAAATGACACATTATACTGTTCTAAGCCTTTTCATTGTTCGAATGTGGGAGTTCGCCCATAGGCTTGAGAATTTTCTATAACTTAGTATGAATCTCGCTCATCGAGTTGAAGGGATATTGTAGTATGGGAGACAGACAAGCTGTGAAGCATTTGCAGAAACAGTTTGGTTGCCTCAACACCTGAGTGTTTGCCATTGACAGGGTAAAAGTTTTGAAATGAGTGTGACAATTCAGCTGTAAAATGTAGCAACTTATCATCGACTAAAATGTTGAGAGTTGTCTAACTTGATGAAGATGGATGCTATGTCATTTGTCTGAATATTTATTTTCCCAGTGGCAGAAGATACAAGGAAGCATGTTCCTTCTGAAAAGGGGAAAGAACTAGAGGTCTCTGTTCGGATGCTAAAGCAAAGGCACTGTTCAACTGCTAATCTATCTTGTACCGCTTAGCATTTCTGTCGATATAATTGAGCTTTGGGTGTGTTTTCACGTATTAGAATGCATGTCATTTTGTTGGGAATGAGATTATAAGAGAACTGGATGTGGTCGCGGCCATGTATAAATCTGAATATCCATGGTCTTGTGAGATGCAGAGTTTCTCTTCTACTACATTTCGAGTTTATTAAAGCATGTTGATGGCAACAGAGTCCAGAATCGAATTTAGGTGTATTCGAGGTGTCTCACTTGGCAAGTGATAATAATAAAGCATATTGGATAATACAAGTAATACAATTTAATCATGAAATCGGTATACCGAGTTTCTCTTCTACTACATTTGGAGTTTATTAAAGCATGTTGATGGCAACAGATTCCAGAATCGAATTTAGGTGTATTCGAGGTGTCTCACTTGGCAAGTGATAATAATAAAGCATATTGGATAATACAAGTAATACAATTTAATCATGAAATCGGTATACCGAGTTTCTCTTCTACTACATTTGGAGTTTATTAAAGCATGTTGATGGCAACAGATTCCAGAATCGAATTTAGGTGTATTCGAGGTGTCTCACTTGGCAAGTGATAATAATAAAGCATATTGGATAATACAAGTAATACAATTTAATCATGAAATCGGTATACCGAGTTTCTCTTCTACTACATTTAGAGTTTATAAAAGCATGTTGATGGCAACAGACTCCAGAATCGAATTTAGGTGTCTTCGAGGTGTCTCACTTGGCAAGTGATAATAATAAAGCATATTGGATAATACAAGTAATATAATTTAATCATGAAATCGGTATACCGAGTTTCTCTTCTATTACATTTGGAGTTTATTAAAGCATGTTGATGGCAACAGACTCCAGAATCGAATTTAGGTGTATTCGAGGTGTCTCACTTGGCAAGTGATAATAATAAAGCATATTGGATAATACAAGTAATACAATTTAATCATGAAATCGGTACACCGAGAGGCCCTTTATTTTCATGAAAGTCATTTAAGTTTATTCCAAGGTGTATCGCAAACAAAATTCTTCTGTCTACGATCACGAAAAACAGAAACAAGTTGGGATAGGAACGTTATAGCTTTTGGATTAGAAGAAAAAATCAACAACAGGAAGGGGATTGATATCAATATATAATTGTCAAAGCAATCTCACGGAGGAATATGATAATCCAAGAATCTTGAGGAAGGAATCATTTTAAGGAGAGGTAATTCTCTTTGTCCTTTTTGAGTAACATAAAGGAGCTCTTTTAGCCACCGAGATCGTCCTTTTTGAGTAACATAAAGGAGCTCTTTTAGCCACCGAGATCGAGTGTGCTAGAAGCTTTTGTGATTTTTTTTTTTTAATATCCCTATTTCTGCTCTAAGCCAGCTGACCTTTCATTGCCATTACATACTGACGTGATTAAGCCATAAGTTTGAAAGCCAGATTAGATTCTCATAAAGCAAAGATCTGTTGTATCTCCTATGAAGTTGACTTTCATGGACCATTTTATTTCCAAGTACTCCATTACATAATCTATGTCGAATGGTGTACAAGAATGAATGAGTTTGGCATATACAAACATGAAATACATGTGATTTCTGTCTCAACAGTTTAGTGATATACAACTCATATGAACAAACAACATTTGGAAGTGTGGTTCTCCCCCTTAGTTCCGATGCATGTAAATTTTGTCATCGATAATATTCTCTCAGCACTAAGGCTTGTAGTTTATTTCCCCTTGATATATATAGCATGCGCATCGATGTTTCCAAGTTATGCATCGGACTATGGCCTGATTGTGGCCAATGGGACTTATGCCATTACTGCTAGCCACTGTGTTCAATGCAGTTGTGGACCAGGAAATCTCAGGTACTCATTGAATTCTACTTTGTCTTCTGCACTTTTTGTTTTTGTTTTTCCCCTTTTTTCTACTTCAAACTAACTGCAACTTCTTGCAGATTGTATTGTTCACCAGCATCCTTGTCAGCATCATGTTCGAGCATGCAGTGCAGCAACAGCAATCTTATGATCGGAAACTATACTTCCCAGCAGACCAGCGCTGGTTGCAATGTTACTTCTTGCAATTATGGCGGCTTTGTAAATGGATCTATCGCCACTGTGTAAGCAGCTTCTACTAGGATTCTTTTATCTTGATCATCTTCTTTTTGATAAAGCAAAGTATGTGATTTTTGATTCACCATGCAGGTTAACCACATCTCTTCAACCTCAGTGTCCAGGTAATCTTTTTTACTTTCTTCCCCATGAGCCTTTACAGCAGCTTGTTTCATGTGATTTCAAGTGTGGAAACAGCATAATTTATCCGATCGGTATTACTCAGGGCAACATCTGCTTCCTCCAGTGATACCCCCACCGACCACAGTAATCCATGATTCATTTCTCATTCCATCACCATCGCCATCGCCATCGGCAGTCCAGGCAGGTACTACTACTATTACAACGCCGAGCGCAACGGTGCCAGGAACATTTTCGCTACCTGGTGTTTCTCCTGCCTACGTCCCTTCTGTAAGCATTTCTGAGGCGGTTTTCGTTAGTCCATTAAGCCACATTTTATGGTTGTTTGGCCTATCTTTGGGTCTTTCCAACTCCCTGTTTTAATCTTCTTCAACTATCTATGCTGGGAAGCAAATTTTGCATCGGTTGTTCATTGGCGAGCTTGTCTGATGTATCTTGACTTTTGCCGAGACCTATATTTACGTGTCTAATTTATCCAGTTGTTGTTACTTTCATGAGTATTATGATTAATCTTATGCCTTTCTTTGTATGAATTACTCATAATTCAATTCCTCTATTACATAATGTAATTGGTTTGTCAACAAAATGAATATTAACCATACTTCTCTTATCAGTGGATGAGGCAAGTGATCATTAGTACTCCACCTATGAGTCAGTCCATCATGAATTCTATGACTCAAAATCCAATACCAACCTTAGAAATTCTAGAGGATTTACATGTACTTTTTTTCTTCAGCATACAACTACAAAAAAAAAAGATTAATGTTGGGAGAGATCACAAATGCATGCAGTTAGAGATGCATGAGTCCAAAGAAGAGGCTAAAGAACTTGACAACTCCAACCATGAGTTCTTTTCTCCAGAGGAGAAACCTGATGATGCTAACCTCACAAGACTTGATACATATGCTAAAAGAACTTGCAATGGACTCTTCGATATGCAGCCAAAGGGGAAACGATAATTCTTGTGTGGGAAGAGATTATTCTTGTTCTCCATCACTTGTCAGCATGAACGATGATTGTAAGGGTAACGATAAAGGATGGTAATTGTTTTGTGTTTTCTAAAGGTAAGTGACGAAGGTTGTGTTGGATCTCAAAACCTTTACTATATGAACTATACAGTAACTAACTCGAGAAGCACATTCATTGAACATTGCATGTGTATATATATATATATCCTTTCAGATATTTAAATTATTTATGCAAAATATTTTTTTTTTCAACAATGTATAAATGCATAATGTTAAGTTATATTTTGGTTCTTTGAATTGGGGAGGTGAGTCGAATCTAAACGAGGCTCGTTTCAAGATTATCTATGATTCTATTTACGATTTTGGACATGTCTATCCTACAATACTTAGTCAAAGGTGTTTTTAATAATGATTTGTTTGACGATCAAATTAATTTACAAAGTTAATGGTTCAAGATTGAGCTTAGTCGAATTGGTCATACTAATAATTGAGATATAACCAGTAAATCCTTAAAATACGTATCTTAAAGTTATTTTTATAAGTAATACGAGAACAATTGCATTCGAGATTGTCAGGCATTAAGAGAAGATGTGCGACGTGTTGGGTGTGGGCATGGCTTAGTGTTTGTGTATATGTGTATATATGTATATATATATATATATATATATATATATATATGGATATTAGTTTGAGGGATGAAAAGAAATGGAAGATTTGTTTCTCCTTGGCAAAGGAATGAGTGATAGCTAATGAAACAAGACATTTGGGAGAACTGATTACCAGGTCAATTTTAAGCATTTTGACTAGATAATCTATCATTAAAATAAGATTTGACAAGCTATTCTTGATCTAAATGGCTCCTTAATGTGTAGATTAGAATTTGCATTTGTTTGTTAATTAAAAGTGTCTTCAATAAAGTTAATTGTCTTTACTGAAACATTCCAAGGAGTTACTGATGTGACAATCTCATGGATGGATTTGATATATTTCAGTTGGGTACCATTTAACCCAACCAAGTTAGATGGAAAGAGATCCAACTTATATATGCAAACTCTGGATAGATCAATCTCAACTTTGATGTGTTTTCTGATCTTAAAGACCCTATAGAAAAGACATGTACATTGATGCCAATACATTGAACACATTCTAATTTCATTCTTGATAGCAACATCTTTGTTCATGAAGAACATGGCTTTTACTACCACTAGTCCACTACTACTATAACACATCTGCTTTGGGAATCCATCATACCTCCTATAACCCTTCTTAGAACTTTGTCTCAAGACTTGGATATCTGAATCACTTCAGAGCAGCAGCAATAACATTTCACCTACTCCACATCACAAAAAGAAAAATGGAAGAAGTAGCTCTTTTCCTACAAACATTCAGCAGTGCGGTGCACCTACAAATTCATACTGAGCAGACACCATACATATGAGAACAAATAACAATCGACTAACTAAAGAATTCTTATCTTTGGAGTGACAAAAAATCCCACTGGATACACATCAGAACTACAGCTTAGCTCCTGTGTGCATTAGTAGCAGTTTCATCTCCATCTAATCGAGTTTCTCAAACCAGTACAAGCTTTTCGGTCAAGAATCAACCAGAAGCATAAGTGTAACCTCAATATCCCAACTGACGAGATGACAGCCCGTTCATCTTATGGTCTTTTACAGGGAAACTTGATCTTCACTAATCGTCGGATTTGATCTTGCTTGTAATGTTCATTGTTTCCGTCAGGAGATGCCTCTCTAGTTGTATGAGTGCGTAAATAGTCAAACTAACATCAATCCCCGGTTAGAATAAAGCACTCCAAACAGCTCCATCTCCTTCACCACATCTCTCATGGACATCCTTTATCTTCTCCACCGATTTGCATATACCGCTGCAACTCCAGTCGAATGATGCAATACATACATTTCCTGCCTGGGCCTTCCACTCGCAGTCTGGAGAAAGGCAAGCAAACAATTATGGAGGTTAAATGTCTCTTGTGTTGTTTCAACTCTTGTATCTTAGGAAGAAACAAACCTGGTGGTGTTCCACAGCACATACTCCTCTCATCAATATGTTCGACTTCCAGTCCGATGAACCATGAGCCTAATGATACATCTTCATTGGCATACTTGTGAAGTATTGGACTGACATCAGTGATTCAATGATTAGAGTGCTACCATATAGAGGCCAAGCAGCTAATGAGATAATTATCCTTACTGGTTGATTGAGATGTAAGTAGCCAGATCTTTTGAGACAGCATATATCTGCCCAGTAGCATGGCGAAAGTACTTGTTTCCTTCTTCTCCAAACTTCCAATATTCAGGTTCATGGTACTTCACATTTCTACAATACATATTCATAAATCAGAGATGCATATTTCTACAATGCTACTTTAAAAAACTTTTTACATTAGGAGGATCACACTCAGTTGAGTGTGGATAAAAGATTATTACTTGTCAGAAAGTACTGGCCCAGACTTCATGCATCCAATGTACGTTCTGGGCTTTGATCTGTGTCGAGCAAGAGTTGTGGCTAGCATACCTGCATTTCAGAAATAGTTTTTTTCATGTATCATTGCCAATGAATACTCTAGAAGGCATCATATTGGATCTTTATTGAGCTTTATTTCACACCTAGATTCAAATGGACATCATCATCCACCTTGACGTAGAACTCAGCATCCCATGTGGCAACTGCAGTGGAAAAGAATATTTTTGTTTTTGCAGAAAGTTCATGGTAACCTTCCACATGTGCCTGCAATACAATCATATCGATTCAGAGAAGAAGTATTATTTGCAAAAAGCATAACAATCAGAGCATGCAAGTTAAAATGCAGGAAAAAAAGGCAAAAGCCTTACCAGCCTGAGAAAGTCATTGTGCTGAGCTTCCTCTGAATCAATAGCCTTATCTAGAATACTGTGAGATGTCGCACTGCAAAAAAAATGGCAATTTTAACTTTTAGCTTTCTAACGACCAGGCACATTTATTTCCTGGACTTACTGTAGTTCAGGTGAAACTGGTTTAAAAAGAGAATACTGTGAAAACATGATGGATCTGAAAAAACTATATGATGTGACATATTTAAGAAGAATGAAATGGACTGTATAGGATATGATTAGCTTGGCATAACAAATAGGAACATATAACACAGTTTGAAAGAAAATTCTGTCACAAATAACCAAGATAAGAATTACTTCATTAAACAAAGATTTACCTACTTCCCTAAAGTTCAGAAGAAATTGGGAACACATGCTAGTAAAATATAGATAATGGTGGTGCATTGGTCTATAATATTAAGAATACCCAGGTTTCTATTGAACAATCCCTCAATGGTGGTGCATTGGTCTATAATATTAAGAATATTAAGTATTCTGCCTTTTCCAAATCTTTCTCTATTTTCTTCTAATTTGTTTCGGTATAGAGTGTATATTTCTAGAATTCAAGTGAAGTTGTCATCTAGGCTTAAAGACAAAATTGCGATCCATGCTCAAGCTGAAGCAATTGGCTGAATAATATTATTCTGCATGTTTCTTTCCAATTCTAGCACTAAAACAATGCATTTCAATTAATTAAATCAAGGTGCTTTATCATGTCTACTGTCCTAAAAAAAGCATTCAGAAAAACCAATGAGTAAAAATTTTCGTTCGTCATATAAATTGATGCATGCTGGAACAGGATTTGAGAACCATCTTAATCATTCTATACAAGTATTCCGATTTTGGCTTTAATAATACAAGTAAAGTATAAATCGTTCCTCCTCCCTTCTAATACATATATTCCTATTTGGCTTCAATAATACAAGTAAAGTATAAATCGTTTCCTCCTCCCTTCTGAGTGACAGCTCAAAAAAATTAGAACCTTTGTTTATCCGTCGATCTATCTTTTAAAACATGCCAAAAATTCCTTCCTTAAATTGTCAGATTGTCAAACTATCAAGAGTTCATTTGTTTAATAAACTAACCATAGTCTAATTTGCATCCCTCAACGGTGTTATGATAGTATAAAAGAACAACTTATCCACTTCTACGAAGATAACACTAACTTTAATCCGTCTAGTGAAAATTATTACCATCTGCAAAAGCTATATCCAGTAGTGCCAGTTGAATTAGTTACAAGGCTTTGACCTGAGTATTAGTTCGAAGAACATGTTTAGATCAGTTCTCATCATGTGGCATGCTCATGCAAACATGAAAATCCAAGCATCTGAAAACAATTACAAAAGCATCAACTAGAAAGCTGAATTTAAAATCTGCATCTGCGGATACCAAGAGAATGGACAAAGGATCTTGACACAATGATTTCACTAGCACAGGCCATACAGCAAAAACAGAATAAGATGCTAGAAGCTCTGTGACTTATTAGCAGCTTTTCCAAAAGCTTAAGAGGAAATAACTGCAGAAATCCTCTTTTACTTGCCTGTGGCCAATCATGAAACGAACAACAATTCCTTTTTCGCGTTCTAGCTGTCGAAGCTTTTCACCTAATCCGACCCAAAAAGAGGAATGTAGAAGATGGTTAATGAAAGATCAGACTACTTCAGACCATAGTAAAAAAAGTTCCCATAGTAGCAACAAAAAAAAACACAAAAATCATTTGAATAGATATACATATATGTAAATATATGTGGAGATTTAGATCCAGTAAAGATTGCACCTTTAGAGAAAGGGTTACTCATGGAAACTACCTTGGGGCATCCATGTCGCTCTGACCGAATCCCTCCTCTTCCTGCTGCTAAATGCGGTGTTGATCCCTATCACCACAAAAGCCTTCTTCCGCGGCCGCCTGGAGGCATCGATCGACGGGGAGCCGTCCTCGCTGATCAGCTCCCGGGCGCTCCGCTTAGCAGCAAGCTCCATCTGCAGCGTGGAGATCGCCTTATCCAAAGATCTGGCATTCCACACATCCTGCAAGCTTTAGTTCTCAAAAGAAACCCAAAGAGGGTTACAGAAAACCATCCAACTCCGAAAAGAATAATCTACTACGCACTGTATGGCTTCATGGGTCCTGGTGACCTCCCCCATCACATCCTTATCGTCCGCATGCTTCTGCAATCAAAATCCGATTTTTCAGCTCCCAACCCCCCTAAATCTAAAATATACCAAAAGGAATGGAACTCGTCCGGATCGAAACAGACTCTTTTGGTGGTACAATCTTCCGAGATGATCTGCAGCTCTTGTTCCGTCTTCCGCCTGCTCGAGACGATAGGGTTGTTGACATCCGGGACCGTCCAAAACCTGCCCACACCAAAGAACACGATCTCGATGAAACCAAAATCAAATTTTTGCCACAAGAGAAGAGCGAAAAGCAGACGAATCTGACAGACTTGTCCGTGAGGAGCATTCCGAGAGCGAAGCTACAGAGGCAGAGAATGACGATCCATCGGAAGGACACTCTCCGATCGCAGCCACCGCTCCGCCCCCTCATCTCACCCTCCTCCCGCTGCTCTTCTTCGGTTCAAAGAGGTCGGTGGAGGAAATGGGGTCCGGGGTATGACGCCGGTGCTTAATCGGAACCTCGTGGATTGATCTCAGGCGACGGCCGGTGGCACAAACCGGGATCCGGAAGGCTTTTGTCGGGGCTTCGTTGGATTCATGTTCATCGATCTCAGGCGTTTCCGACGGGGAGGGGCGAATCGAGCGGACTAAATAGGGACGTGTCCATTCTTTGTCGGAACAGACGACGCCTATCCTACTCGTTCCCACGACTACCCTACCTCTACCCGACTTTCTAATTGGTTGAAAACATAGACCCAGAGGGACCCAGTAAGTAGAGCGAGTAGAAAATAGGGTAGAAACGGAGAACGCAGGAGAATAAGTAAAGAAGATGTGTTTTCTTTATTTGGATCTGGGAATCTAAGCCACGGGGGCTGCTGTTGGCATGGGCGAACGTGCCTTCACGCACACATCAACACCCTCTCATTCCCATTCATGGGGTGGTCAAGCGGAGGACTTCTCCTTCCTCCTTTTCTTCTTCATCATCCTTTGAATTGAATTAAATCGAATTGAAGAGGGTGGGTTGGAACGACCATTGCTTCCTTCATGGAATTCCCCCAACTTTGTTTTGACCGAGGTTGGTGAGACCATTGTGCAAGGGGGAAGCACCGAGGAATGCGCGTTAAGGAGGTACGCGTGAGAAAGAGAGAGAGAGAACATACATACATACAAACATAATCTAAAACACTTCATGTCGCAACTTAACTCACGTGTGGGAACACAACAACCTCTCTCTCTCTCTCTCTCTTATTTCCCTTCTTGTCGTGAGTCAAGTCGTTTCGCAAAATAATATTCAAATTTTGAGTGTTTATATATACATATATATATATATATATGAACGAAAATATATAAAAACTCTATTTGTTTTTGTTATCCTCTTCCTTCCTTTTAACGGTATCTATTAATTCTAAATTTAGTTTAAAGGTTATGTTTCAACTCGAATGATTTTGGGATGTCTCTAATAAATAACAAATGATAAGTTTTTTTTTCTTGTATAAATACTATTTGAATATAAATCTGATGGATCGATCTACTTACTCATATTATTTTTATTTCTATATTGAGAGTTACTTTATGTATTACTTTACGTTTCTTTACGGAGGTTATGGGATGTCCCTAATAATCAACAAATGATAAATATTTTTTTCTTATGTAGATATTATTTCAATAGAAACTTGATGGATCAATCCGCTTACTCATATTGTTTTTATTGCTATATTGAGAGTTACTTCGTATATTGCTCAATCTTAATATTATATATATATATATATATATATATATATATATATATATATATATATATATATATATATATATATATATATATATATATATATATATATATATATATATATATATATATATATATATATATATATATATATATATATATATATATAGTGCTTTGACAAGAAAAAAAAAACATTTTTGCTACATACCTCAACCATGAGCATGTATTTTAGGGGTTATAAAACTCTTTTATTCCCTAAGATTAGGAATGAAAATATTGTTAGGTGTGTCTCAATCGATCAAAATGACAACAACATGTGTCATGAGAAGACATGAAAGCTCTACGTTTTATTGCTTGGATCAGAGATGTGCATCAATCTTCTCCGCAAACCTGAGCTGCCCCACCTCCTTAATAGTTTAATGTTAGGTGGCTGAAACCTACATTTAGATTGAGCCTTATCTCCAAAATTGATTGAAATGTGGGGTGCATTGATGAACATGTGACAACTACAACTCCCCACTAATCATTGAGCAAAAGAACTTGAGCTGATTTGGAGTAGAGGAACTCATCCTACTCAAGTTCTTCTCTCAATCATAATTCATTCTACTAAAGGCAAGTGTAAGATGATAAGAGAATTATTTATTTAAATCCAAATGTATTTTTACTTTTGTTTGCTTCTTTAAGTTCCAATTTTTTAAGAAATTATTAACAGTTGATTTTAACTTAGTTGGAAGAGTCACATTTGGTTTCCATATTCATGGACTTAAAATTAAGTTCACTATGTCATTGTAATTAACACTAATTAACCATCATTAATTAACTATTAGTTGAAACTCTAACTTTTACTAATATCTGTAAAATAAAAGTTAGCCTCTATATTTAGATATAAGGTTACATACATTATCTCTCGTCTCTCTTGTATCGATTAAAACTTCGTATATTTCACTTTGCATATCCTTTTTTTTTTTTTTTTTTAGATGCTATATATATATTTTTTATATTTCTTAAACTAAAACAATCTAGTTTTGAATATATGCCAATAAAATCACATTCCAAAAAATTGTCCAAAAAATTCATATGAATTATATGTTAAAAATTCATATATAATATCAAATTACTCCTTTTAGAAAACAAAAACCAATTAAATCAAATTCCTCATTCTAACTGTTTGACCCATTAATTATTTTTGTGTGCTGCCTAACCTTTCCAACATTTAGATCAGATGTCTAAATAAGTTGATATTGCTTATAACTTACTTAGCTTTTAGTGGCTTAACTACAAGTTTAATATCCTGGTATAATGTTATTAAGCTAATCGATATTGTTAATGCAATAAATGACCATTAAGCTCATGCTTATAACTGCCAAAATGGTGAACCCTTACAACATTAGAGAAAGAAGAGAGAGAGAGAGAGATTGAAATGAACGAAAGTGAAAACTATGATCTACTACTTATATTGTTTTCTACATATTCTCTTTATTTTTGTTCATTTCTACATTTCAATTTCCTATTACATCAAGAAAAGAATATATCACATTTGGATGTTCTAAGAGACATTAATGCTGGTTGTTAAGTTTCCTTAACGAGGATGTAAAATATCAAAAGTTATTCTGACTTCATCAATGTAATTTTTTTTTTCTCGTAACACATTAATGCTTGATTTCTTAAATTGCCCTCTTAATGAAGAATTAAAAATGTCATTTTCTCATCCTATTTCCAATATTAGTGAATGAGTGAGTGATGTTCCATCAAAAGCAAAGACAAATATACAATTACAACTCAGATAAAATATAAATCTAAAGACATTGATTTTCCAACATAAAAGCTGCAAAAAAAAGTATTTATCTTTTTCTCTGTCTGATATTTATTTTACTACACAACTATCGGTAAATGCTGAGACCATCTTTTTTTTTTGTTATCATTAATATATATATATATATATATATATATATATATATATATATATATATATATATATATATATATAATCGATCCTAAAGAGTTAGAATTTACTATTTTGTTGTTATTATTATTGTATCATCTTTTTTTTTTTACCTTCTCTTATGGCCTAACATCTTTAACTCTTTGGAGTTTGATTCACATTTTCTGTTTATTGAATTTCTTGAATTCACTCTATAATGAAAAAACATTTTACTATTATTAGAATTTTAACATTCTTTTACTAAAAAAAACATTTTTTTGCCTTTTTTCGTATTTTAAAATATTATATATGGAAGCAATTGTCCAACCGCTTGACCTACCTATAAACAGATAAGACAGCAGAGACTCGACCACAAATATGTGCCATTGTTACATGATTCCACCCTTCTGATGGACCACATTACAAACTTCAAGCCGTGATGCAGAAGAAGATCATGATCCCATCCTTTTAATGGACCACATTACAAACTTCAAGCTGTGATGAAGAAGATCAGACAACGGGAATGAAGCATAAATCTGACACAATGGTGATGAAGATGGTGACAAAACCATTACTTAGAATGCACAGTACAGCCTAAACAGGGACAGAAGAGACTGGCACTACTCGACAGAAAGTTTCTGTATGTGTCTGTCTGCAGACTCATCATTCCTTGAAATAGCAGCAGACAGGCAGACGAGGGTATGACGCTGCAGTTCAGATTCTTCAGCCTCGTTCATCCTATGCTTGAGAATGAGCAGATCGAGAGGCTTCCATGACCAGAAATGGGCGAGGTAGATCGACTCAGTCACTGATTTGGAAAGCTTCAATGGCTAACTTGGTGTTCTCCAACCTCGAATTACTCGTTCTTGACCGATATGGAGCAGACATACACCTAAGATATCAGATGCACAGGAAATTTAACGTTCAGAAAGCAGTAATCAGCCAAAAACAAGCAAGTCCATACACCAATATCTTTCGAGTAAAAGAATTATGTTGAACTACAAAGAACAAGGACAGCAGAACAAAAGTTCATCAAGACAAATAGCTGCAGTATCAGAATGCACTGTTCATTATATTATCATGATGCTGACCAGGGAAAGGTGCTATTTAGTTTTCCACTAGTAGCTGAAAAAGACCAATCACACCAATTTCCTTGAGTCAACAACAAGTGGATGACAACGAAATAACGATAAACCCACAGAAATTAATCAAGTTACCACAA
Source organism: Musa acuminata AAA Group (assembly GCF_036884655.1). Taxonomy (NCBI): domain Eukaryota; kingdom Viridiplantae; phylum Streptophyta; class Magnoliopsida; order Zingiberales; family Musaceae; genus Musa; species Musa acuminata. The sequence continues at coordinate 43,700,102 of NC_088356.1, forward strand.
GCATGAATGGGGGCAATCAGTCTGTTTCAGCCAGCAAGATATGGCAAAATCCAGGGTTGTATTATGAAAGCACAGTTAAACAGTAGTGGTGAATTACTGCTTAGGTTGTATGGCAAGAATATGACACCAATAATACCACCAAATTAGTAGTGAACATTAGCTGCAGAAGCCAAGAACCCAAGTAAGCCAAATTAACTCTAATTGAAGCAAGAAAAAAACAGTAAACGCATGACATAAAAGGTTGTGGCAAACCACTGGATTTACAGTTCATGCATGAACCATGCATGCATGATGGAGGATCATGCATGAACTAACTCAGATATTACCTACAACAAAGCTTGCCAAAGTGAAAGGACAGTCTAGTTCATGACAGATCCACCAATACAGAATCACGAAATCATCAATACATAGCCCTCCTCCCGTACAAGACGGAAGATATTTTCCATGATATAAATCATTTAGGTCGCAGAGGAAAAGCTTACAGTGGCACTAAGACTTGCTCTCCATAAATTGAAATTTTCGTAGTTACAATATAATACTCTTGAGTTCCATATCAATATCAGAATGCCAGGCAGAGTCCGACCTGCACAAAACACCTAACCAAAGATACATTGACAGAAAGGAAAAGGAAAAAACTGAATGGCTGGACTACATAACAAGTTGAGGATGAATTTTGATTGAACAGAAACCAATGGCATCTACAATCAGAATCAGTATATCAATACCACAGCAAACCACTTTGTCAATAGTGCCCCTGATGTGATTAAAGAAATGATATTGCACTTTTGCACAAGCTAAATGATACTCAATATATCAAAGAACAAGGAAAAAACTTGAAAAGTGAAATGAGCACAGAACTTACCTCACTCAACTGTTCCAAAGACTAATTCCCAACACACATGTTCACCGAACACTTGATGAAATTCAGAATTAATAGTCACAAATTCAGGAGGCACCAATAGATAAAGCTCATTGCTAGAAATTCACTGAAGATTCTTTTGACCTGGAACCTGCAATAGTGTGGAACAGAGACAAAAACGCAGCATATAAAAAAGAGGAAGATTGTAACTCCAGAAAATAGTAATAATCACAACAGCAAGACAACAGAACCTTCCTATGAGGGTAGAACAAAAACAACTGATAGCCAACCAATTGAAGTACTGCAACAGGCATATGAAGTTAACTTAACAGTGCACACCTAAGCACATGATAACAAATAATTGCTAGCTTTGCTTACATTTTCCCGATGGTTGATTCTTGCATCATGTGAAAGTATGATGACAGTGTATTTTCTACAATTAACAATTGCTGATCTGATGTTTGACCATCCTATTTCTCTTTCCTGCAATGTCTGAATGATGACACAAATAAGAGACCCTGGAAAAAAGTACACTGGTCCTAAGAAATATTGAGATGCCAAGAATGTACAAATAATTTTACAAAACCTGTAACCTAAATGATCCTATACCCACATATACAGATGCATTAAAGAGCCAAGCTTCCATCATGGCCATTAAGTGGGTAGCTAATGGCAAGCAGCCAGCTGGCAGTCAACAAACAGTAACAGCCACATCATACATTTTTGGAAACTCACTCCAACACTTCATACATTTGATCTTCAATAGATATACATCAAAATTTTCTTGAGGCTGCATCTCCGTGTACAAATACATCGGCAATCCCTCCCTATTTTTGCAACATCAGCACCAGCCTTGCTGTTTTGCAACATCAGCACATCAACCGAGCTGCATCCTCCTTTAAAATTGTACACTGGACCACTCTGGCCCCCACGAGTGAAAAAGAAAGAACCAACTCACTCCTCTTTGCACCTATCCACCAGGCTCTTGTAGCTCATGAGACTCCAAATCCTGTTCAAGTGGCAGTTCTTTGGAAAGAGATCCAACTGGAACATAAAAATATCCTTTAGGAAGACGCTGATTCTGCATAGATGCTTGGTCTGAAGTCATGACGAGTTCCTTCTGGAAAGTCTCTGTCTGCAACAAAACAAAAGCATAGTTACAAAAAAACTAGAATTATACCCAAAACTGGTTAAAGTAAATCAAAGTATACATTTGACACCTTTTTTGCCTTAGGTCTATTTTCTCCATCTGCTGATTTCCAAAAAGCATTAGATGCTGATTTTTGTGGAAGTTGCTTACCAGCAAAAGATGCCCTATCGGCTAATTTTCGTTTGAATGATAGTTGTGATGAGGAGCTGTCATCAGTGTTTCTATCAAAGTTCTTATTATGCAAGGAACACCTAATTGTGTGTTCCCTGGAAACAGTACTGTCTACAGTGATCTCATCTGATCTCTGGATTGTTCCACTGTAGGACCTATTATTTATTGAAGTTGTAGCAGATTCCGAACTGGCCCCAGATTGGAAGGAACTCCTTACAAGCACTGAGTACGCAGCACAATCCCTCCTTGAAGCAAGTATGTCATGTGAACAACGAACCAAGTCTTTCTGTCAAAATTCAACTAGTTAATAAACCATGTGCACGTCAAAAAAAAAAACTACAACCAATGCTGATGTGAACTTGAAAAATTAAAAAGATTAATTCAAGCAACTTAAACCTAGTTGAATCCTTAAACAACATATAATTTGGAATGATGTGGTATCAGCTGTCTATTGAATACTGAATGCATATGAGGAACCTTATTTTGGGCATGTAAATAATTTGTATCTTTTCTGGTCCTTGCGTATGATTTTTGAGTAATAATCTAATGCTAATCCAGCAATTAAAAGCTTAGTTATCGATTTGCAGTTATATACAAGCATAACATGGTTTAAAATATAGAAAGTAAAATAATACATGTACACAAAGAAACAATAAAGTATATTAAAGAAAACGAGAGAATTATTGGTTGCAGGCAGTGGTGTTTAAGATGTGGTTGCCCGTGGGACTAAGTACCCATAAAAAAAGTTGCACTTGGTCTTAGAATTGGATACTTAGCATCCAGGAGTCCACCAACAATGAAAAAAACAAAACTTATGATGAGAGATGAAAATTTAAAATGACAGATGAAAACATTTGGCGTGTGCGAGTGGCATTAGGCATCTTATATATTTACGCATGTACTGACTACCACTTGGACAATTTAGCACACATTTTAGATGAGGTTTAATTTAAAATTCAAGTTAGATGCTGAAATTGATAAAGTCTCAGAGGTTTGCTACATAATAGCCCCTGGTATCATAGATCCCTTTGTTGAGGGCATCTTCAAGTATCCAGGTATCTAGTAAGAGGGAATTAGATAAATTTGAAGTGCCCAGGTGATAGTGCATAAAAAAGGTACACTGGCCCCATTTATGGATGTTATGCTAATGTTATGCCAAGTTTTCTAAACTGAAAACAAATATTTTAACTTTATTCTGTTTAGATTAGAAAAATTGGAGAGAACAAATAGGGAAAAGATGGAGAAATTCTATTTTTTCTACAAAATTTACAAATATTTTAATAAAAAATCAAGAGAAGTAGAACGAAGCCCCCTTCTCCATGCCATTTTTTTCCTTACTCAGCGAGAGGAGAAAACAGAAGAGAAGAGAAAGAGTTCAACTGACACTTCTTTTCTCATTATCCACCATTACAAACAGTGTTAATGTGTCCCACATTGACCCTGTTGCAAAATGCTTGATACCAAACATTCAGCATAGCACTTCCACGGCTGAGTGGTAGTAAACTGACCATCCTGATGGAAGGTAGAATCCTAGACAGGATGAGCATAAAACTGAGGATGACCTCAAACCATATTAAGACAAGGCACATCTTACATGATCATTTTGCTGGAAGAGAGCAGTGCTGTACCTTATTTTCCAACTAGATCACATGCAAATCAAATCTCTAATTTTGATTTGGCCCAAACATGGATCAAGGTTCAGTATGTTGTGTGGTATGGGTATATGGAGACATGGGACAATAAATTTCTTTATATGCAGTACAAGAAGAGTAGTTTATAGTTGCTACTCCATGTCAGGATTCGCCTGGTTGCTATACACACACACAACATATATATATATATATATATGTGTGTGTGTGTGTGTCTGTGGAAAGTGCATTATAACCAAACGAACTTCGCTACTGCAAAAAATATATTTTAAGAAATTTTATTTTTCATCTAATTCTTGTCTTTTTTTACTATTTTAAATCCTCTCACTTTCTGGAGATATTTTCCTTTCTTCTAATTTATTTCTTTCTGCTTCTTCCCTAAACTTCCTTCTCTTTTCTTCTGTACTCTTCACCTATATTCAATTTCTGTCACTCACAGAATCTAGTGCCTAAGAATCACAAGATTCTGATCCCCCCATCTGTCTCACCATGCCACAATTGTTCTTTGGAGCCACAATCAGGAACGTCATGCCACAAATGCTGCATGGCAAGTGGCGAGCATGAAGTGACACACAATGCATGGCTCATAAAGCTGAGTGCACTTGCATCTTCTTGCTTCTCTCCTCCTCCCTCTTGGCTGGAAAAAGGTGTCTTATGATAATATGGGATGAAAAAGTCCCATCAACCAGTATGCATGACACAAGACATCGTTCAAGGGAGTTAGAGACCTTGGTAAGTATGGTCCTAATTAGCCTAATCTAACTGACTAACCAATACATAATGTACAAAGGCCTTTTCTGATGTCGCCTTGGAAATATTACAAGTATACTTGTCATGTGATCGACACTAATGGCAAACACTGTCTAAGGCTGCTTCAGCGAGTTGACCTTTTCATATTCTAGTTTTACTAAAATATAGAATTTAGAAAATCATGATGTGCTAAGCATCAAATATTATCGTATAAAATTGATAAATAGAAACATCTACAGTTATTAACAACCAAGACATGCCTGAAATAGAAGAGATAGGAGTAGCATCTGCAAAGTAGAGAACATCAATTAACCTAGGCTCAAGGCTACGCCCGAATACAAGATACTAGTTATCACCAGGTCTGGCCGTATGGGATAGATTGCAATTAGAAGTTTGTTTTTTGTACCACTTCAAAGAAAGAATATAGAGGAAGTTATCAGTTCAGAGATACTAAGACTGACAAAAGAAAGGCAATTTTGCCTATAGCTATCTAAAGCATATAGTGTTATGCGTCACTGTATGGGCCTGGATAAGGGACACGCCACTTCATTCATAGTTCCTCGGAAGTTATTTACCATTGTGATAAATATTAATAACTTTTTTGCCAAGGCCAGATGTTTTGGCCTGAAGAGTTAATTCATTATGCATTCAACTAGTTCCAAAATAACGGTTGTAGAAGACCAGAAAGCTATAATGCATTACTTCACATAGATCTTAGAAATATCTGAAAAGTAACAGAAATAACTGAACACAGTCGAGATAGGCTGTCTTTAGAATAACAGATAAGCAAAAACAAGAAAAGATATAAACAAAAGAGAAGTCAGCAAAAGATGGTGACCTTTAACTTTTCTCTTTTGATACTTCGTTCACAAAGAAGACGTAATTTTTCCAATTCAACCTGTAGTAAAACCTCAATTAGAATATCCACTCAGTTTATCTCACATATACAACTAAATGCCACACAAAATAATAATAAAAAAGAAGATGAACATGTTTATATATTTTGAAGAATCTTCAGATTACAGATATCTTCTGAGTTCTCCACCAACTTTGATAATTCCATTACAAGGCATATAATAACCAGTAGATACAATTTCACTTTAAAAGAACAAAATTTACAAAACGAGTCCATCTGCAAATTCTTTATTGCAATTTAATATCCTCGAGACAACAAAAAGAAATTGTTCCTTAATCTTCCACTTCTCAAGACTTTTCCTTTCATATATTAAACTTATCTTGAGACACTTATTAATGCAATTTATCTCTTCCTTGAAGAATATCAAAAGCACAAACAAAAAATTATTCAAGACGGCTGACATAAACAATACCTTTTCGATCAAATATCTCTTCCAAAACAGGATATGAATAGGTCTACACTTTATGTAGGCTTATGAACTGAAAATAACAATTATATAAAAATCTTGAACACTTTCAGTTCTCGTGATATTCAAAAGGATCTTAAAAGGAATAATGAAAAGCTACTTCATCGCCCACAAAAGCAACACCATACACAACAGTGTTATGCAAGGACATGCTCTATACCATCACTTCAAACTATAGGCATTTGTTATATCACTAACAAGCTCTAAAAGACAAAAGGAAATACAAAATTAAAAAAAAAAAAAAGAACTACATTATGCATGTTGTGTTGGTTATATCCTTTAAAATTGCACATTGTTGATAATGACCTTGAGATCTTGTAGACAGATATGTCAAACAACACAGAATTAGTTGGATAACAATTGAAACTTCAAAGCAATTAAAATAAATGACAAGTTTATACACTTGGCTACATGCATATAGTGTACAATTCGCTGACTTGTCCGATTACACAACACTTTATGCTACTGGCCTATCAAGCATGATGATAAGTGAGACATGAATTTCAACAAAACAGACACCACTGGCATCGATAGACTAGATTATTTCACAACTTCTTTTCATTATAGTTTAAAAGTTGAATCAAGATTGCAAACTCCATCACTTTGTTCATCGATACAACTTTCAACATATTTGTGCTGGTTTCTAGATTATACAAAAAAGTCCTCATGAAAAGATCTCGATATAACAGAAACAGAAGGATTTTACTTCAGTGCAAAAACCAAGAATAAGTGCAGCACTTTGTGATATGAATCAAACGCCATAAAACATAGCAGCACAACTCTCCAATAACCCTAAAATAACTGATTCAAGATACAGCACATTCTCACCCGTATTTGTTTTAAGCTATTAATGTCTTCAGAACCACATTGCTGGTTGTCAGCCTGCCAATTAGATCAGAAGTCAGAAGACTCAGAAATCTAGTTAAACACTATGTATGGGGGTAAATGAGCTTGCAAATGATAAAAGTCTCGAATAGAGAGAAATTAATATATTGAAAGAGACTTAGATCTGCCTTCCATTTCTCCTAAGAATATTAAGGTACTTTCCTCTCTTTCCTTTTGATTTTCTTTTAATCTCTTTATTTTTGACACTGTTGTTCACACTGGAATATAAGCTGCTGAATGTTGTTTGCTTTTTCTTGAACAAATATTTAATCATTAGAAGATCGGATGAAGAACGCATTTGTCCGTTCAAGCTATACAAAAATTAGGGGATATACAATATGAATAATGTCATTACCTCCCTCTGCCCTATGCTATGCTTGCCACAATAAGCCTTATGTTGTATGTTGTCATCAGTGACCTTGGCATTCATGTAAAATCCAGCACTAGTAGCACAAGAAGGATGGAAAGTAACTTTACAGTGTCCATAGCTGCACTGCATCAGGAACAGAATAAATAGTCAAGACACAAATTTGATATCTGATTTGTAACATGCTCCATCATATTAAAAAAGAGAGCAGACCTTCAGGCATGCACCAACATTGTGATAGCAGATACAACAAGTGTCCTTTTCCTTGGAAATGGTATCCTGTAAAGAATAAATGATAACATATTCCACATTTACACTTGTTACATGCAACAGTGAGCACAACGAAACAATTGATGCAACACAGGATTTGTTTGTGTACATTCCCTTTGGTGCATAATAGAAAATAGATGTAATGAGCAAGAACATACAAATAATAAACTATAGAATAACAAATTACCATTCCTTCTACCAGATTCTCTTGCCCTCTTCTGAAACTTGACTCCAACAACCACTAAAATGAAACAATTTCTTATATAAGGAAATACTGATGGACTAAGAGATTCACAAATTTATTAGAAAATCACCATAAAAGGTTATTACCTCTGCACAGAGGGCATGAACCCACTGTCCATCTGCTGACTTTCTCAAAGCACCAGTTACACCACCACATAAGCCACACTGAGCTACAACAGCAGATGTGCCCTTGCCGTCTATTTGACTTTTAGGGCTAGTAGATGGCAGTGACATGTCCTCGCATAGCTCACATTTCCATGATCCAATTGGACTTTTAAGCCTACGGTAACAGTCTAAGTGAACTGCAACCTGCAAGGTATATTGGCCTTAATATCAATATTCCAAGAAATCACAAAGATGAACATATCAATTACCTTGCACCTCGAACAGACAAAGACCCGGTTCAATATTGTCTCAGTTCGCATGCAAATCTCACAGGACAGGGCATTGTCTTTTAAAAACTCTGGCATCTGGAAAGCCATGGAATGCTTGGCTGATGATAATTTACCAAAGGTTGACCTAAAAGCCTCAGTTGTTTGAGGAACCAATGGGGGGTGTAACCCAGCTATACCAGTCGCAGCATTTATTTTTATGGGAGTCTATTAGCAAAGAAAATAAAATAATTAAAGAAATCAGATCATTTGTGTGAACATATATTCACCAACAAGAAAGGTAAATCTTTCACCTCCTGGGTACCCAAGACAGTCTCATCATTTGAATCTTTCCTTAATGAAGAGTTTCTTGATGAAACTGCAGCTGCAGCAGTAACCGCAGCAAGTACAGCCTGAGCTTCTTTATGCTTTCTCTCTTTCCTTCCTCGCTTCTTTGCTTCTCTAATTTCACGAAGAAATTGATTGACAAGGATTAGGTCCCATTTGCGTTTATTTAATGCATTTAGCTCATGAGCAAGATTCTCAACAATCTTCAACAACAAATCTTCTGCACAGTGAAAAAAAAGAATAATTTAATGATTATATGTAAAGATAACAAATAAAACAAATCACAGATACTACTTGAACAGTTACTGAAATAGAGCTAAACAATTTTCCAAATACAAATTTTTTAATTTGTATTTATGCTAATAAAACACAATATATGTTGTACCAATATATCACATTTTCACATACGCAGCTTCAGGTAGGATAATACAAACAAAATGGTAAAACTATAGATTATAAGATGCTCTACCACAATTATGCTTGATCAAAACAGCATTATCAAGTAGCCTAGCTTGTAAGTAAATTATTTCTCCCTCCACTTCATCTTCAGGGGAAAGGTCCAAGACACCGACGCTTTTAGCTTTAGAAAGCTGATCAAGCTCTTTTGCACCATCCGATGCATAGCTTGCAGCACAAAGCAATCCTTGTTGGACACAGGAAGAACACAAAGACTTGGCTGCATATGTAGACAAAACATAATTTTTCTTGTCAACTAAGATGAGCAATTATCAAACAAAAGATTATGACTTAACGAACATGCAAACTTAATCATGCCTTGGATGTAGAGACTCCTTATGGGGACTTACCATTAGAGAATGGATCTGTAGGCTTGTTCTTTAAGAGTTCAGAATTCTGCATGTGCAACAACTTTTTCTTGATCAATGGATGAACAACAAAAACAGAACCAGATCCACCATTTCTGCATAACCAGAAAGTCAAATATATAAAAATATATAAAGCAATTATCTTCCTAGTGGCACCATGATGATCAATAAGATTGACCCTTTCAAGAGCTACATTGGAGAAATATTCAAGAAAGAGTAATAGAAACTTACTCAAGATAAGATTTAGTACAAAGCACCACATCAACTTCACCATCATAGTAATTAGAATAACCACTCTGCATGGTATTTTGAGTCGTGGTATTAGTATCAACAGCTTGGTTTCCCTCATAATGCAAAAAAGACACTTTCTCCTCAATATCATTTGCCATGTCATCTGCATCAGATAAATCGCCGTTTACTATCTCAGTGAGCTTCCTATCCATAAATATACAGTAAAAATCATATTACTGCCATATCAAAATTTAGCTATAAGCCGATAGAAATTTAGCTCTTTCTACTTATAAAGATGTCTTAACCAAGCAGAATGTATTATTATGCATTAGTTTGTAAGATGTATTTGGATCAATACAATGCTGCTTTAACATTTCCAATACAAGCTTAGACCTGACACTTGCTACTGATGGATCTGCATGAGCCCTCAGCATCAGCTGTAGCAAAATGTTTATGCCACAGAAGAAATATATGTGATAAATTATATGCACTACTGATGTATTTCCATATTTATTTTTTGTTACTCAATCTTCCTTATTGATAAAATATATGATTGCTAGGCTACCTCCTTTCTAAATTCCTCAATCAAGAAAATTTTCCTTGTTAAAATGACATGTTCAATTAAATCCAAGACTTCCTTTTTCTTCAGAGTCCTCGAACAATCTAAGATTTGTCTCCTTTTAGCTGGCTTTCTCTTTCTTTGTCCTTAGACAACATTGATAACTAATGTTTGATTATGGAATGTATTGGCATTTAGCAACTTACAATATTAATAAAATACCCCTAAGCTAATAAAATTCATTAAAATGATAAATGTATTAAAATTGTCTCACATCAACACCTGTATAACTTTAATATTTTCTGCTTGTTCTAAATCTTGCATCATATCTCGGTCTTCTCCATTCCTCTCTTAGTCGCTTTTCTTTTTGTCACACAACCTTTCTCTTATTTCATCTTCTAAATGAGATAAGCTGACAGGGCTCCTGTCTTTGCCTAAAAAGGAGAGCTATCTACTTATTGCTGCAAAATGCAAAGTCTATTACTAAGGAAGAGGAAAACACAAAAGCCACCAACATTTTTAAAGATGCTAGTTTTTAATTCCAACAATAGTGTCACAATCTCCAGGTAGCATTTTCTTTTCTAAAACAAGAAAATGAGAATTCTTTCTTATTTGCAATAAACTAAAAAGTGCATCAATTTTCAAACAACATCATCATCATGACTGCACAGGATAATACATATGCCTTATTTCCAACAATCAAGATAATGTGAATGGAGACACTAAGTGACAAATGAATGGATACAAATAAAGAGATATAACAATGTATAGACACAACATACTTTTCTGCCCTTGATTTGGATCTGAAGGGACAGAATCTTCAGCTTTAGATGTGTCTTCCAGAGTCTGTTGAAATTAGTGTTGCGTACATAAGAAAAATATTTTAAATCAAGTTATAAAAAAGTCAATTCAGAATGAGCAATTAAGTTGTTATCAGAAAAAAGAAAAGCCAAATTAGTTTTACACCAAAAAGAAGTTCAGATAATAATTTGCAAAGTCAAAACAGTGGCAAAAAAAATGAAGCTATAAATATCATCTCAGCATACTTTGCCACAGTATTACTTTATCTAATAATTCTTACTTATAAGCATTTTATGAACTAAAGATACATCTTGACAACAAAACAACATCACTGTACTTGCATTATACTGCATGGTTATCTTATACACTCTTGTTCAAAGCAGGGGCAAGTAACCATAGGGTTACACAAGCCAAGGGCTGCACAGCACTGCCATGCTGTGCACTAACACGTGATGCGATCCAAGTTCCCAAAAAACCTGAGGCACATGACTGCACATAATTGGCACAGGACCCATCCCATGCCAATCAGCAACCAGTATACCATGCCTGATACATTGAGAATCAAGTGTAGCATTAGATATCTTATCTGTAACTGTAGAATTAACATTCATAAAGATTAGCTTATAACAGTATGTGTCTCATCAATGAACAAAATTGCATTATATGTCCTACCACTCAAAGGAGAAACACCTACTTATCATTTCTGGAAATCAAAATCAGGAATGATGTGCAGGAGAATATGCTCTCATTCAAGAGAAAGGACGTTAATCAAACATGCAGGACTAAAATATCACAATCTACCGGGATGTGTGGTAGCAGATCCAGCAACATGAATGGATAATTTTTGGAGATAATTCATAAGCTTGAATACGCTATCTCTTACAATTACCCACATATCTAAACCTCCAGTTTATCAGTTATCCATGACAATGTGTACCTACTCAAGATGGGTCCCTGTGAAGAGCTTCGACGATGGGATCACTGACCCATTGATTTTGCTGAGCTTAACAAAAGCTTAAACCTAATCCAAAATATTTATAAGCCAAGTTAGCAACAGTACAGTTAAATCCAAGTCTTGGCTCACTTCCAATATAGGACTAAACCTGGACGTTACAATCTCCCCCATCTAAGAGTTTAATATCCTTGTCAATGACCTAATATAGCTCATAATCAAACCTTACCAAACATGAGGCCTAACCCAGAGATGGCATCACGTCATAATGTGCTATCTAGCCTCATTTACGGGTAATCCTTTGCTACTAGAGTTCCTTACCATATCCAATACTAGGTCGGCTCTAAGAACAATTGATCCAAACCAACCTAATGGGATAACTGACTTATTAACTTACAAAGTTTGGACTACTAACCTAAAATACTTCAGTCAATCTCACAGTAGTACTACCCTTAGGCACTAATAATTCAATCTAAGTGTTTGTCCTCATTCAATATGGGATTAATATAATTTGGTCTGATTTAAGCATAAAAAAGGATTGGGCTTTGAAATTTTTCATATTATGGTTTATAATTACAGCTAGCTTTCTTGTTTATTAAAACCAAATCAGAACTGTAAACCTTAAAAAATATTGCCAAGTAGATTTGACTACTCAACCAATTTCCTGAGTCTCCAAATCTCTAACTCTGTTATGTATTCTCCTATAGATGGTCGACATCCACCTCTCTCTACTTTCATATGATTAGTCATGCCCATACACAAGAGGCACAGAGTTGCATGGGCATAAGCTAGATATGGTGAAAAGTATAACTTTTCTTCAGTCATCTTCTTTTGCCCAATGCTACCCTTTTACCCAATCTATTTGTTGCCTCTCAAGCCTTGCTCTTTTGCCCCCTCACTGCAGCATCGCCAGTCAAACACCGTGAAGCCCCTTGCTCCAGCTAGAGGTGTCAATTATGCCCGTGGGGACCTGGGGGTTGGGGCAGGAACGGGGTTTTTTTTATTACCCACGCAGATATGGGGCGAGGATGGTAAAGAACTCCCACTCTGTCCCTGTATGGCTGTACCCATCTCCGCCCCATCAATATGTGAGCCTAAATGTTAGGCCCGAATGCCTGGCCTGTTTGATTTAAATCAAACTGGGTTGAGCCTTGGTTGAGTCGATCGTGAGTCAACTACAAACTATTTGGTTTGATTGAACTAGATGAAACAATATTAACATCCCCCCGCGCCGCGACCTGCAAGTCGGAGGAATGAATTCAACAGTCAACAATAATTATTATTTGTAAATTTTGATTTTGTTAATTAATTTTGATAATAGTTTTATTTTAAAAAAAATAGAATGGATTAATTAAGAGAATATGGAAAACCTGTGGATTCCCCGCCCCTAATGGGGATTCCCGGTTCTCGTCCCCGACCCGTATAAATGGGTAATGGGGCAGGGATGGAGGATGAGACAGGGACGGGGATGGGGGAAGCACTCCCCACCCACCCCAATGACATCCCTAGCACCAGCCTACTTGCTGCCACCGACCCTATCTTCCTTCTCCTTAAGACTAACCTCCAACTCAATTAAGAAAAGATATTAAAATCTTTACCTTTTTCAGTGTACTATTTGTTTTAAAAATCACTTGCCAGCTCACAATCAGCTCTAAAGTTGTAACTGGTTGATGGTGTGCATCATACACAGACATACAACAAGGTCAGAAGTCATTCTAAACTGTAACCCATGTAAAACCTTTCTAAACGTTGGTCCATGTAAACTGTGTGTGGTCATCAGAAATTCAAGCCGACCTATCACTCTCTTTCTAGCAAATAACTAGGTTTTCTCTCTAGGTAAATGAATGGGCAGAATGATTATGTTAGAATGACAGTGTTGGAAAATGTTGATTAACTGACGAAGCATTATCTGTGTCACAGTTGAGTCATTATCTTACAATCTCACTCACCTAACTCATCAAGCACAACGGCACCATCCCTTACTAACCTTCATTAACCAGATTAATTTCAAATCCAAACTGCCTCCCTTTGTGCCTCTCCATATGTAATACGATCTACAATGCATTTCCATCTCCAATTCCTTGCCAAAGGCAGACTATAGTTACACAGTGAATTAAAACCCACAAGTAATGGTTACCTAAACTAAAACCACAGAGAAAGTTAACTTGGATTTAATGTCTGAAGCAATGAGTGCAACTGGTTATGGCTCTTCTATTTCGGCAATAATTTGAATAGCATACAAGCCTTATTCAAAACTGCAGCATACTGTAAAATCACTGTTTGTGTTGGATCTAGGCCCTTGAAAACTGAACCAAACCTGAACAACACTTTGAAGGCAAATTATTCAAGGAAATTTTTAAAATGCATTACACAATAGTAAATAGTTAATATGAAGCAAAGCTAAGATGGATATGGAAGAATTGCAAACAAACATTCCAGAATTTGCACACTTTTCTAAAGTAAAATCAACACCAAGCTAATCCTTAAGAACAAATGCAACATGTTTTTGAACTTGTGAATTAGAGTTTTTACCATCACCACAGGCTTTTGGTCATTTGACAATCCAATAAGGAGACTAGAACATATCCTCTCATTAATATTTCCTTTCATATCTTCGCTTATGACAACTTGAATGTCGTCAATCTCATCAACTATTTTCCCATTACCATTTTCCAAAACAGAAGCCAGTCCAGATGAACGTAATGCTTTGTTATTTTTCAATATCATGATGTTGCTTTTTGTTCTTCTCCGTGGTGGCAACAACTTAACAAGAACAGCATCCGATACTTCAACACCTGTGACATCACCACCTGGATTATTTCCTGGATCTTCTATTTTAGCATCATTTAGTCCATCAAACTTTGTGACTCTATAATCTGATGATATCACAGGACCATTCCTAACTTTTGATGGTTGCAAAGTTGGTGTAAGTACAGAACTCTGAAGCCACTTGATGATTTTCAACCTTAACCCAGGTGAAAAGGACGTTGTTTCTCCCTGTCAAATTTGTAAAATATTTAAAACTAAAAAAAGACATAAGGAAGTGAACAAATATGCATTTCACACATACGATAAGAGCCGCTTGTAAGGAGTCCAATGAGATGCCCATCTCTGATGCAACATCATCGGCATTAATTTTACCTTGATCAATTAGCTGCACAAAGAAAATCTTTAATATATTTATGTGGCAGCATTCCACCGAAATTGCATCCTTGTAAAACATAAAAGTAGAAACTCTTAAGTTTCCCAGACAAAAACCTTTCTCAGAATTGCAGAGACATCATAGGTACTTCTTTTAATATTTTTGTTATCAACAGCTCCATCAGTATCCATCTCCGCAATTGTACCTGCTTGACCACTGTTGGAATCAAGCCTATCAACTAAGGCATCCTGCTCATCAGGCTTCATTTGGAGTATCTTTTCTGAGTTCAAATTTGCAATTTCATTTTGCATCATGATTTGATCTCTTTTATTGGGAGTAAGCTGTAACATTGGTAACTTTTTAGTAGGTAGAACAGCAGATGAAAGCTTTGGTACCAATTTCTTATCATCAATAGCCAATAGAAGATTGTTTGTGTCCTTAACACCACCCATATCTTGAAAAGTCGAATGCTTTGAACAAAAAGCTCGCAACTCAACCTACATAAGTATCAGGTAAGAAAAGGTTAGCTTTGACATGCCATAAGATGCAATGTCCAGAGATAATATAGTAGGGAAGGAAACAATGAAGAATTACATTAGTGCATCCGAACTTTCCCCATATCTCCATCTGATGATTTGACTCCCTTGCACACAAAGGATGAAAAGATGTTCTGCATGTCCCTGAAACATCCCAACTGGACCAGATATCATAACTGGAAAACTGTAGAACTGAAAACCAAGTAAACTTATTAAGAAGTGAGTACATTAATAATTTCAACATCAATCATCACTGGCCCACATATAAAAGTATTCATTCTGTCCAGTTTCCCAATGTTATGGTTCAAGAAGCTGCATGTGAGCTGTCATAAAACCACCTTGCATAAACCTATGTGAACATTGTTATTTATTAGGAATGCACATGAGGTCACATATACAGGCCACATTAATTCATTATGTGGCTAAACAAGCAGTTTCTGCAACAACATAGATCATTATGTCGCTTTCTCCTTCCCATTAAGCAATTTCATAACTAATCTACAACAATTGGTTTCTAAGCTGTGGTACATCCACATGACAATTGACAAAACTTTGTTAATATCTAAAACCTTCATAACATTAAGTTACTTCATAAAACCCTCAAGTGTCTTGTCATAATTAAATAGCTTGAGTTGGTCTATGTCCTGTTTATTGTTTTAAATTACATCATATTCTTTTGGCACTCATTGATGTAAATTGTTTCAATATTCTACTGGGTACTAAGTATCTGGCTGTATACTTATTATGCACTATGAAGCACTTGATTGACTATATATCATGGCCACTTCAAGAACATTGATCTTATCACTTCATAAACGATACTTTGATAAGAAATAAGTAAATTTACATGGCACTAATGGTAGTAACAAACAATACCACCCACATAATCAGAACAAAAAGGAAAGCTCACAGAAAATGATACCTGATTTACCACCCACATAATCAGACAAAAACCACAGAGAAATTTGACACTAAAAGGTGTACTAGAATTAAAAGGAAGATTAAAAAAAAATATAGAAGGAAGACTTACCATGGCTGCATCTTATGCATAGACCATGCTTCACCTTACACACATTACATACTAACTTCCTGCGTTTATCTTGTATCCCTCCCATGTTCATAACCAGTTCCATTGCCCAAGTGTCTTTCACATATACGTCCGGTGTCCATAGGCTGCAAAACAAGTGCACAAACTTCGCAGCACCATCACTCGGGCTAAGGGAAGGATCCATTGTCACTGTTTTCAGTGCTCCACCATCTTTAGGACAAAGCAAGCATGGCCTTGAACTGAGGTCATCACCGTCTCTCTTTGAAACTATTCCAGCTGTCTCCAAATGCTTACACCAAGCACACAGCCAAACCCCCTCTGGAACCTCATGCACTCCATAACATCTCTGGTGCACCACAACTTTGCAAGAATGGCAACGAAGAAACTTATTTTTCTTCACTCCATTCTCTATGGAGCAACAGAAATCACAGAGATTAACTCCTGTGTGTGAATGAGGAAGCAGTAACAGCCTATCCAAGCCAGCATCTCCATCCAAGAGCTTCCGTTTCTTATCGGCGCGCTCAGCCAAGAGAACCAATCGTTTCTTCGACCCCAAAAGCCAATGCAAAGACAGATTATCATCATCTCCTACTGTTTGCATCGGCATTGCATCACCAACAGAAGTCACAATCTCATCTATTTCCATGGGAGGAAGTTCCTCAGTTGCCTGAACTTTCTCCACCTCCTCAATTTGCTGCTCCAAAATCACCTCCTCCTTCTTGGACAATGTAATGGAACTCAATTCAGCTGCACAAGTATCCGCCTTACTATCTTTCTTGTCATCCTCCACCCCATTATCAAACACCGGCATGGTGAAGCACGAATCCAGCAAGCCGGGACACAATGGGAGTTTCGGCGCCAACAAATCGATATCAGACAGAGTAACCGGTCGGAAGAACTCCTCAGTCACATCCCAAACAGTCGGAGGCGTCCCGTGCCCCGAGGGCTTCTCGGCGGCCTCTCCGTGGGACTTCTTGTGCTTCCTGTGGCTGTCCGGACCCCGCAGGAGGAAGGACGCCAAGCCCGAGGGGAGCGTCGGGACCCGGGGAGCGGACTCCTCGGGGTCGAACGGGGAGGAGACCGAGAGCGCCTTCCGGGCCTGCGCGAAGAGATTCACGCCGGGCACCGCCGCCTCCGCAGGAACATCAACGGAGCCTCTACCCATCATCGTAAGCCCGGGCCACCGCGCGGCGCTCAAGGCCGGGGGCCGACGAAGCGACGGCAGCTGGACATCGAGGGAACCCTAAATCGGGAAGGGAGAGGCCCAGTCGCCGGGAATCGGGGACGGGTGGGGGAAGCTAGGGTTAGGGTTTCTTGCTCGGGTATCGTTTATCGTATTCGTTCTCTTTTTCGCGTCTGTTGCGGAGCCGAAGGGAAAGAAGATGAGGGAAGTCTTTTGGCACTTTGCGTTGGCTCTCTCATCGTTTACTTGTCTTGAGATTGGGTTTAGCGAAATGTTAGTTGTGGCTCGTGCCACCTTCACGTTCTCGATGTTGTTTAATACAAAGGGCCAAAAAAACGAGAGCGGCCGCATCCGACGACCTCAACGATGGGCATTCGGCACCACCGCAAGGCTAATAAATTAAGCTGTGTTGATAAGAGTGCAAACCGATGCAATATTCCCCTGCCAAGCAACGGAAGATTCCCACCCTCTCTTTCATGGGTTGGGCGTGATGGGCTGTTGTTCTTGGCCCCGCCCAAAAGTCCCAAATGGCTCAAAGATAAGTGTACATATCCATGGCCACAAGTGCACGGCTAAAACATGTCCTATTGGTCCTTATACCAGTATTTTTGGTGGGCCTTCGGTGATTGATGCATCAAGGTATCAGACATGGAACTATCCAATCTACAGAGGGCATCGGATTGCAACATCTAAGAACATGCTGTAAGGTGACGTTAATGTATCAACTGTGGTTGCTCAAATGAGGAGAAGACGATTGTGCCATCTAAAATTAATCGAAGGGCAACACTTGCAGTATTTCAAATTGCAAGTTAGCTTGTAACATATAGAGATCCAATTACACATACACACGTATGCAAACAATCAAACTCTTTAGATGCAAAGTACTTCTAAGTAAACCATTTGACTGTATATTCTACATTAATTACTCATGAAAGGGCTTCCCACAGAAAAATCCATGTTATTGCAGACCTGAGCACAAACATTCTTCTTGATCTTACCACTTAATCTTCGGAATGACAAGTCCAATATATCAGCCCACTGCAAATGAGGTCATCATCAGTGACAGGTTACATTCCATGTATCCAATGTGCATATGTTTTAGGAGGATTACCTTATCAAAACAAACACACACTGCAAAACACCAGCAACTCCTGTCCACACCGAGGGGCTCTTCTCTGTGAGAGCATCTTGAACAAGCAGGCCTACTGCCCCCGCTAAAGAAACAAATGACACAACATATGCCACAAAAAGCCAGAGCTTCACCCTGCAAATTCCACCAACAAATTTAGGACAATGAAATGAAACAGCAAACAAAGGGCTTAAACATATTCCAAAAGCAAGCAATTACACGGTGAGACAAACGATTTATGAACCAAAATATCATGTAGGCTTCTGACGGTCAACTATGGTATCTAGTCTTTCAGATGTTGTTTGAACTTTTTATTAGTTGTGACAGCTGCTAGAGATGGTGAGTGCTCAAACATTTCGGAACTAATGCAAAAACAGTCCTTTGCACAATTGCTTCAAGAAGAATGCCACTTCCCAGCAATAAACTTCACATTCTGCTCTACTCAATCAGGATAACCATTGAGAAGTCTCCAAGCTAATGAGGTGACCTCATTCACAAGCTCAATGCCTCCTCACACGGACACAGTCTCTAACTATTGGAGATTCGTAAGTAATCAAATACACTTTACAGTCCACTGGCTTAACTGTACAAAATTAGCATTAAAATTATGCAGTTGCATGTAACCACCATGAAAACCTCGTCAGAACAATATCTGTTCATCAAGCTTCATGATCAGGACTAATGCACATCAAGCAGAATAATCTGCTAAGAAAATTTTGTGCATGACCCAGGCACAGAATGAAATCTACACAAGTATGATAGTCAATTCCTGCATCAAGCCTAAAGATGTATACAGAAATTAGAATTCTGATGTCACCTATCAGAAAAAGCATTCTAACCATCAGTCATAAAGAAACAACGTGGAACACTAGATGATCCTTCAAATGAAATTGGAGCAGAATGGAATATTTCAGAAAAAGCATTCTATCAACTGCAACTCACAGAACAATGAAAAACCTAAAATATATCTCATTTGAGTCCAAACATGCTCAGACAAATACTGCCACCAAAATGCAGTTCCCAAGAATGTTGCTTGTTAATTAAATTGGGAAGGGTCAATATGCAATCAATGGATGGTTAATTCACAGGAGTCATACAAGTCCTTAAGTATGTGACGAGAATGTTGAATTTTGAAAATATGTGCAATTTGTCGGTTAATTTAGCAACAGGAACTCATTCAAGATAAGAAAGAACATAGTTAGCAATGAGGAACTAAGGAGAATAAATAAAAATCATGAAACATTATTGACCTGTGAGGATTCCTGGAAGGCACATGGGAATGAAACTAGGAATGAGGAAAAAGAATTCTGAATCAAAATCTGATTGTATGAAGCAAGCAACAAGGAATCAAAGGAAAACAAATAGTAATCATGAAAGAATGGTGACTCTCTAAGACTTCATGGAAGAAAGCTAGAAGAAGAATGTTGCCGAAACATAATATGTGACTCTACATCCTCTTCAACACCTATTCACTGTTTTCTCCTTCATTGATGCTGCAACAACATAAGATGTTGCAAAATAAGGCTTCATGGAAGAACGCTAGAAGAAGAAAAGGAAGAAGACTGCTGCAGCAACATAAGATGTGACTCTACATCCTCTTCAACACCTATTCACTGTTTTCTCCATTGATGCTGCAACAACATGAGATGTGACTTTACATCCTCTTCAACACCTATTTAATGTCTCTGTCAATGAGCTATCTTTTGGAAGACCCAACAGAACAAGATAAATTGAAAGAAGTTACAGCAAACTGACAACTTCAACTAAAATTTAGACTAAAATTTACAGTAGCAACCACAAGGAAAGCAAATCAAACCCTGTTTATATACAACAACAACAAAACCAAAAATCCCAACTTATTGTTCATGAATGAAAATAATTCTTTTTCTTTCTTTCTTTCCTAGGAAAAGATAGAGGATCAAGGGTCGGGTTAGGTCATTGGCAACCAAAGTAAAATTATGTCAGATCTCATGTACATGGATCTTGACCATATTTATATCAGCCAATAATTATTCAAATGCTACAAACCTTCAATGGAAGTTGGCCAAATGGTAACAAAGTTAAACCTCATATCTCAATTAAAACCTGTTTCAGCTTTCAATGCACATCAAATCAACACTGGTCCTTTTGAGGCTGAAAATAAATTAATTTCAGATGATTGTAACAACATGAAGTTTCCAATATGCTTGATATAAGCCCTACATAAGCCCAATGATCAAATGATGTATCACAAGTAAGCTCTTAAGTAGCGCCCTCAAAGTACACGTACGATGCCCCAATTGATCAATAAAAAGTTTCAGCCTTAGAGTGGAGAAGTGTTGCAATTACATCAGTATAATGAGTGTTCTACAGCTTTTTGAAATATCATAAAAATGAAAATTGGAAAAAGGATTGAGGCCAATATCAAAATCAAAATGAAGATAAAATCATGAGCAATATTAGATTGGGATATAGATCAGGAGAAAGGAAGCCTAAAAAGAGGGTGAGGTAGCTCCCAGAAACTGGCAAGTTTACAATGAAGTTATATCTACAGGACATTTCAGATTCCAACTGAGAGATTGAATTTAAACATGCTCAGGGATAAGGAAATTAAGGTGAGAATAAATATAAGTTAGAAGAATACTCAGTAAACAAAACTAATTGTAGATTAATGTTACACTGACACTAATATGTTGAAATTCTCTTGTATAATTTAAATAAAGATTGAACATAGCAATGTAATCTGTACAAGTTAGATAATACAAGTGTTCTTTATCACAAAAGTCAACTTCCAAAAAATATTCAGTGATTTATTTTGTTTATTGTGGTGTAATTCTTAGTTGAACCAGTTTGACAATTTTGGTGGGGGTAATTCTATTGGATTCACCTTTGGCTTATTAGCTTATGTTAGACAGTCTAGTTTGTTACATTAGATCACATCAACTAAGTTTATTTGGCTTTTGAATTAATTGAACCAAATTGAAAATATTCCAATTTGGTTCTAAAAACCAAACTGGTGCCTCTGCACACCAGATTTTGTTTCAATTCCCCAATTTTGGAATTCAATCTTTCAAGATAAAATTAAGAACAAAGTAGTAGTTTCTTTTAAAGGTGGATCTCTCTGTTTCTTTCCACTTCCAATGCACCAAACACCAAAAGCAGAAAGTTGTATAGTGTATGCTGGCTTCAAGGCTGCCACTTTATCCGATCAAAGAGTTCTTAAAAAGTCAATGGAAATTGAAATCTCAAATGTTTTCTTTCCTTATGCAGATAAAACGCTTACCAATTTTTGTAGCGTCTCTTCACATTTTTCTATGTTCTTTTTCTTCCCTTCACCTCCTCCTATTACTTCTAGAAACTGAATCTAATTGTTACTCCCAAGTATCACAACCTCGTTTCTAAGTCCCTCACTCTGAACTACAAATATCCTGCCATCTTCCTTCACTCACATGAATTAACAAGAGATATTGAGATGTCATGGGAATTCCTCAGCCAGAGATAGCTAGTCTTGTACAGGCATTGACCAGTTCATTATTCACCTGAAGTTATAAGCATCATTCTAAACAAAAAATAAAAAATATACATCTTCTGAGCATCAGAATCATGGAATGTTTAGAACCCAAAGTCATAGAAATTTTCGTATTTTGCAATCAGTAAATAATCTACAAGAATTATAAATAACTCTTGGTAGAACAATCTTCTCTCCATTAAAATGGCAAAAGAATATAGACAAAGAAAGATGCCTACTGAGAAGGAATTTCCACGACCACAAAATGAGGAAGGACATCATATTACAGTTATCACATGATATAATTTAACAATGAGAGAGTGGCTTTCAGACACACTATGTGGTTATAGATCATAACCCATAACAAAATCGACATAAGATTTTTTAAATATTGACAGCCACAAGTTGGTTTTAGTTAGTGTTTGAAAACTACTCTTCCAAGTAACTGAATGTCGCTAACCTAATCTTAAAAAAATGTTGAGCAGAAAAGCTTTCGTAGAAAACTAACATTAGTTGAATAGGAGTTCATGGATCATAGAGAACTAACACTATTAGAATATGATTCAACTAACTGAAGCAGGAAGTACATCATCAGAAGCATGGCTGTTAGAATTGTAACAATTTGAGTTGCATCATCACCAAATTAAGACTCCCACTTACCAAAGCCCCACAATTTTTGTCCAAAACCTATCGGTTTTTCACATTGACATGTGCAAAACTAAATCCACAGGCAAAATCAAAGATAACAGACGATCAGACGAGAAAAAATCATACCTCCATTCGGTCTCTCCGTAAGGTGAGTAGTAATCGTAGCCGATCTCATTCTTGTCGACGCAGTTGAACATGAGAGCCGCAAGCGACGCAAAAATTCCTAAAAATTGGTCATCGGATGGGGTCAATTCGAAATCTAACGAGTTACGGAGACACGGCCAAAGAGATCAACAGCGGGGGCGAAGGTGAAGGGGGTTCACCGGGGAGGTAATGTAGGAACGAGATCTTGACGGCGCTGCAGACGACGGCGTCAACCCAGAACCACCACCCTGCGCCGAACACGGCGCCAGCTATCCCCGGCCCCATGATCTCCCACATCAACCCCAGGTTGTCCATCGCCTCTCCTGTCGCCCTCCGCCCGAGCTCTGTTGCGTCTTCCGCCGGCTATCAGCTTTGGCAAAGACGCGTTCACCCCAACGCCGAAGGGCCTAATGATGGAACCGATACGCTAATCCAAGTCGGATCCGGTCCGGCCCGGCTTATGACAGGTCATATGCACCAAACGGTCTACTTATGACCACGTGAACCGGACCGGACCGATCAAATCTCGGAACATTGGATCAACGATTAAAAATACATAAATAATATACTAAATATATTATTTATTTATTTATTTACATATATTAACTGTATTTATTTACTTATATACTAAAAACTGAATGATCGCATGTTGAAACTGTATTTATTTACTTATATTAAAAATATAAATATATGAATAATATACCGAAGAGTAAATTCCATATAAAAGTTTCTGATTTTACCTAATCAGAAAATAAATAATTTTTTAGAAAATCTTAAAAATAAGGGTCTAAATGATTATTTTTCTATTTTTAAATCATTTCAATCCTTTAAAGTATGAAATTATTTTTTTATTATACCCCATTTGACATGAATTTACAGTAACTTTGAAATAAAAACAAATTTACCATATTATAGAAGGCTTTATATGAGGGGCACTATGCAGGAAAAATATAAAATTGGGAGCTTTCTCTAGAGAATTTATCTTATGCTACATCAGATTTAATAACATGATGAAAAAAGAATTATAGAGGTAGAAGAACCATTATGAAAAAATAAATTTTATACTATTTTTTTCTTTTTCTTCTTATGTATTTATTTATATATCAGATAAAAATTTATTTTGGAATGAGTAATGATTTTAGGGTTCATCATAAGTTATAAGCATGATTGTTCTCCCTCTTTGCACTATTGTGAGACCATTACTCGTTGTTATCATCACATTTATCTTTCATAATTTATTTTCTTCTTTTTTTCTCATTTTTTTTTATTTTACATATTTTAATAATAATAATAATAATTGATGTAACCAATCTTTTGATTGTTCGAACTTTAGACTTTTTTGTTATTATTATTGATTTTTTTTATTTTTTATCTTTATTTATATTTTTTTCTCGTATTTTTCTTCTCGGATCTCAATAGATGAATATCACGCTATATAGCTATGTGTATTAAAAAAATATATTAATTTTTATATAAAATTATATTTAATCCATCAGAAATAGAAACTTTATACTAAATATCTTATAATAATATGATAATAGTTTTAGAAAAGTTTACATTGATTTGTTGAAAATTAACTCAAGTTCTACTCGAGTATATATTCAATTCAAAAACATCATGTTTGAAAACTTAATCAGGATAAAAAAAAAATAAAAAATTATGTTATATATCTTAGAGTTAAGTTATAGTAGTTTCAGATAAGTTTAGATTTGTTCGATGAAAATTAACTCGAATTACACTAGAGTTACGCTCGATCATATATTCAACACAAAAATATTTTATTTAAAAAATTAATCATATTAATTTATATTAAAATAATAATAATAATAATAATGAACATATTAAATATCTCATTCTAATAGTCCCAGAGAAGTTTAGATATGCTCCATAAAAATTGAAAGAGTTACACTCGATTATAGATTAAATATAAAAATATCTTATTTCAAAAATTAATCATCTTAAATTCATGAAAAAAATTAATAAACATACTAATATTTACTATGGTAGTTTTTAAAAAGTTTGGATAGATTTAGTAAAAAAGTCAAAGAGTTACACTTGATCAAATATTCAATCCAAAAATATTATATTTTTAAAAATTAATCATCCTAAAATATATAAAAATAGAAAAAAATAATAATAAACATATTAGTATCTCACCTTAATAGTTCGAGAGAAGTTTGGATAGGTTTGATAAAAATTTATAGAGTTACATTCGATCACAAATTGAATAAAAAATATCTTATTTAAAAAAATTAATTGCTCGATATTCATAAAAAAAAAAACTAAATGTATTATTATCTCACCCTAGTAATTGTGAAGAAGTTCAGATAGATTTGATGAAAATTCAATGAGTTACATTGATAATCGATTTAACCTAAAAAATCATCTTTAAAAATTTATTCATCCTAAAATTATAAAAAATAAAAAAAATAATGAAATGATATACCATAGTTCTAAAGAATTTTGAATAGTATTATATAGTTGCAAATAATTTTGAATTCGTTTGATGAAAAAGATACTAAATACTTTGGTTATACCTGAGTTATATTCTTTAACAAATCGAATGAAGTCTGACCTGATAAAAGTGATCCAATCTGAATTGCTCATATACCCCTCGATAAAACCTAAAAATAGGGATGCCATATTAGAATTAGCTGTTGCTGGTAAATTGCTTAATTTTTTTTAATAAATAAGAATTTAATGGTATAAGATTCTAATCGGTGAATCGAATCGATCAAATGCATGATCATTTTTTTGATATGATATATTGTTATTCTTAGGAGAATTTTAGTGTAATATGACTAACAATTAATCTATGAAAAATATGCTCCATGCCAAGATAGCATCTGTAGATCTAAAAGCATCAATAACTTATAAATTCATTCAAGTTGAGAGGTAAAAATACTCTCATACTTCCAATGATAATAAAGTTACTTGCTTTCCATATTCCTCTTATTCGAATCAAATTATTAGAAAATTATAACTATTTACAACCTGTTCTTCCATAAACTTGAGTGCCTCGATTTCATTTGATAGACGATTATTATATTATTGTTTCGTTTGATAGCTCAGGACTAACTAAATCATTTTCATAATCATATAGCAAATTAAGTACTGACTCTAATGGCATTCATTTAAAATATTTATCAATAAATTATTAACCAATTATCGATCGATAAACAATCTTACTTATTTCTCTTTCTTAAATGGAAGTGCCTTAAAATTTGCTTTGAATTCATTTGCCACTGTATCATTCGATCCTTTCGATCAGAAGAAAAAAAATTATATTAATTTTATATTCACTACCATTTTTTATATTGAACTATGTGAATTATATCACATATTCTACTAATTTTTTCTCTTAGTATTATGTTGTTGTCATTATTACCTTTCTATTTACTATATATATCTTATTTTTGACGAAATTGCATAAGCCCGTCTAGCTCAGTTGGTAGAGCGCAAGGCTCTTAACCTTGTGGTCGTGGGTTCGAGCCCCACGGTGGGCGAATTATTCTTTCTTTTTTTCGGGTGTATGAAATCAAACAGGGAGCTCACTTTTCACCCACTCAAAAAAAGGGGTCCCACCGTCCACGTTGGACACAGCGATAAATGCGAGAAGAGTATGAGTTTCGTGATCGTTGGTTTCTACCGGAACGGACGAACCAAACACGGACCAGACTCAACACTCGACATTTAGCCTGACCCGTTTGGATTATTTGACGGTCGTGACCTGTTTGGGATGTGTCACGAGCGCTCCGAATGCCTACCTTGACGCCCCCAAATTCTCTCGCTCCTCCTCCGCCCGATCCGCGACCGTCAACCACGGAGGACTCACCGTCGACCAACGGCGGCCCCGGTGGCTGCTCGGCCCCCCTGAATCCTTCCTCCTCGAAGCCCATCCCGGGACCCGACGAGCCGGCCTCCGCCGCGGCGGCCATGTCCAGGCGGAGTGGGCGGAAGAGGAAGCCCCGCGAGTTTGGCGGGCGGAGCCCCTCCGGCCTCCGGCAGATGAAGGTGTGGTCGGAGCCCGACGAGGTCGCGCTCCTCGAAGGCGCCCTTGCCTTTCGCTCCCGTACCGGCGCCCTTCCCAAGCAGCCCACCATGTCCGCCTTTTTCGCTTCCATCAAGACCTCCATCGCCACCCACCTCACCCCCGAGCAGGTCGGTTACAAGCTCAAGCGCCTCAAGAGCAAGTTCGTTCACTCTTTCGCCGCTGGTTCCTCCGCCGTTGTCACCGCCCACGACCGGCGCATCTGCGAGCTGTCCGCCGAGATATGGGGCGAGGAGGCCAAGCAGGCCGATGGGGACGCCGAGGAGGACGGAAACGGGGACGTGGCCCCCGCTGCCACCGAGGAGGATGATGATGCGGGAAGGGAGGATGATAAGTATCCGTTCATCAGGGAAGCCGTGGCGGAGTACGGGCGGTGCTTGTCGGGCGTGCTCTTGGAGAAGAAACTGAAGCTAATCGATGATTCCAAGGGGAAGTTGCTGGAGGAGAAATTGAGGAAGCAGTGCGAGGCCGAGATGGAGTTGTGGGCGAAGCGCCTCGATTTGTTGAAGGAGATATCTGAGCTTCTGATGGATGCCCACAAGAGCTGAGGACTGTAGCTTACATTTCAGGTTGATTACCTTCTAACATATTGCATAGTTCTCTTTTAGCTTAGTTAGAGCTTAGAATATTGTTGTAAGTGCTACTTCTTTTGGTCACTCATGTTGATCATAGTGTTCTAACTAGGGATAAGTGTAGTAGCTTATATTTCAGGTTAATTACCTTTAACGTATTGCATAGTTCTTCTTTAGTTTAGTTAGAACTTAGAACATTGTTGTAAGTGCTGCTTAGTCACTCATGTTGATCATAGTGTTCTAGCTAGTGTGTTCTAGCGAAGTATTGTGTGAATTATTAAGTTACTGCAGTATTTATTAATGACAAGTATCTGTTTTACTTTGCAGATCTTTTAAGGTCTACTTGTCTAGTTTGGGTTTATGTAGCAATTAATTGTTTATGGATCTTTTTGAGGGTCTGTTTAAATTCTTCTAAGTGCATACCTCCTGCATTTATATTCTATCAGGACATTCTTACAATCGATTGCCTCCGAGACGACAATAATAAAACTGTAAATTCCAAACTATTTGCCTATATGGATCTTTTATTGTCATTGAGATCATAAAGACTAAAATTAGTATTTAAATTTTTATTTATAGTTTTTATTAAAAAAATTTCGGTTTTTCTCTATCTTCCCTTATGCCACTAATATTAATAATTTCACCTCTTTTAACTATAGCATCTATAGATCTCTGGATCATATGTTCGTACCATCTGAAACGATTCTCTTTCATTTTATCCTTTGTTGAAGCAACACCTGATTATTTACGAATGAAAAAGTTTTTTTTTCTATCTTTCATAATTACTCTGCACATCCACATCAATATTTTCATCTTAGTAATATAAACATTTTGTATATGTTGCTTCTTAGATGCATTCAAAACTATAAAGTATTGTTGAGCTAATAATAGTCTTATAAAATTTTTCTTTTAATCTCAAAGATACCCAATGGTTGCACAAGATTCCTAATGTCCATCACTGTAACCATCATGTTTTTACTTTATAAATAATATTTTCATTAATCTCTCCAGATTCAAGATACTAAAAACTTTTACGTAATAAAACTTCATGCTCATCCAACTTCACTATATTCTCCTCTCTTTTATTGTTATTACTAAAATTCCATATTATATATTTAATTTTAATCCTTCTGAACCTAAAATATAAAGTTTTTAAAGATTGTCTTCATAACTCAAGTTTCAAATTAATTTCATTTAAACTCTTATCAACTAAGATAATATAATCAACAAATAATATACACCAGGGTACTTAAATGACTAGTAAATTAATACTATTGGAGCTTTATGCTGTCGTGAGTCTCGTGACAATATTTAAACATCATCAACTATTCATCTACTTAATCTAAAACTCGTTTTGCAGTGAGTTTGCGATCTTTGGATTGATATCATTACATGCCAATTAGATGTTATATAATAAAATAGGAAAAAAAATGTAATATTTCCTTTTTCTAAATAAATGTCAGAACAATCCCAAACATCATTTGAAACTTTCTTGTAATTCGATTAGTCACATGTTAACAATTGATATCAATACATGCCACCAATCATATAATGAAGGTAAAATATTCTTCCTTTGCTACCTAACCAGATTTGATAGGCTCACATATATAGACCATTATGCTTATATACGGTGCTTTCATGAAAATAATTAAACTAAAATAATATTGAACTATCTATAATCTATCTTGTGACAGATTCACATATGTTGACTATTATGTTTATATTTGATGCTTCTAATTTGTTTGGGTGAATAATGAAATGATAATAATATTGAAATGTGTATCTCAGAGAGAAGTTGGCAACCATTAGTTTTAGCTGTCAGAAATTGGCTACTTCATATTTCCATCTAAAGTTAATCTCACCTGCAATGTATTGACCTCTTAGGTCAATGGTGGATGAGGACAATTTAAATTGGATTTGCTAACATGACTAAATAACTCTAGCCTGATAAGCATGATTAAATTACTCTGGCCTGATTAACTAAATTTAATTATTCTTTATTTGGTTCGATGCAGCTAGCTAATAGAGTTGTCTGAATTAGCAAAGAGAATGAGAAAAGAGATTGTTATTTTAGTTCACTATATTAAGTGGGTTAATTTAGTCCTGATTATCTGGGTTCAGTTCCTTCTTGACATTATTAGTATCCTTCAATTTAACTCTCGTTAAACCTGAACTAAATGCAGAGCTAAGTATGACTGTGAGGATAGTAAAACTATGTTTATTTTCTATTGGTGTCACAAATGCTGGTTTCAGCTATATCAGCAACTGAACATAAATAAAACCAAGAAGATTAATTCAAGTCTTCTACATTATGCAGCATATTCTACGTAATTTAACCAGTAACTAAAATCTATATTAGACATATTATGAACATCTCCAGTTATTATCATCTAGAGCAATCCGAATCAGCATATATGAGATTGTAAATGCGATAGACAGACAGACAGCTAAGAGAGAGAGAGATATTTTCTACGGGCTTCTTGGATAGTTAGCCATCTCCACTATTGTCTTCTCTATAAAATTTGTTCATATTCTGCTACACAGTACTTCAAAAGTTTCAGGACATTTAAGATCACCACAGTATGTAAATGCAATGTCAGAGATTTACCAACAGAAATGTTGCTCAAAGATGAACCTGCATTTCTGAGGTATAGACTATAAGTTGCAGAACAATGACTACTAACCCAAATTGTTAAGGTTGCTTTCATCTATTGTTGCTAGCTGATTGAATTTGACTTCATCGCCTACAAACTTCAGAGTTGGAGATGGTCGACAACTACTTGCCTGTTTGGTGAGTGTGATTTTTTTCTTTGTAGTTGCCAGACTAAAGAGCAGGGTAGATATTGATTAGACGAGACAATTTTGCAGGTGATATTTCTCTACAAGATGAAATCTTGGCTGGAGATCTAAAGCCAATAAGAGAAGCAAAGCTTCTGAGAATGAAATGGTGCAAAGATGTCACTCAGAAAAAAACAAAAAAAATGGGTGGTGGTTGGTTTTTACAGGTAGGTGGGACCTTCCAAGTAGTTGCATGGTTGGTATCTTCCCAACATATATTATTTATATACACATATGGATGGATTTCTTCAAGGAAAAAAAAGGGTTAGTGGGACCTTTGTCTCTAAATGGTCCAGTCATAAATGGAATTTTGTTCTGGAAATCAGGAGAAGATTGCTGATATATGTTATAAGATCAGTTAATGGAAAACATGGTTTGAGAACAGAAACAGAACTGGGAGTTATCTGGACTTTCTGATATCATTTATCCAATAGTCCTAGACTTTCAATATCCACAAATTATGTCAATGTGCTCAAGTGAACACCAGAAATTTTGTCCAGCTTTCAGCTTGAGGATTTTAGATTCTTAATTGACAAAGCTTCAATGGTTTTAGGTTAGGAGAGAAATGTGAGTCTAGAAGTTTTCCAACTAGGTGGGCATATGTCAGTCTTGGTGCATGAACAATGATTAATTACAGCCAAAGTTCTTACCTACAAGAAGTTGGAGACAAGCATTGCTCAACAACTCTATGCTCTGATGGTTGTGTAAGTTTTCTATCCAGTTCAACCTATCCATAATTTCTCTTTCTTTTCCCTCATTTTGTTCAAAGTAAATGCTCCATTTATTAGAGTTGTGTAATAATGCTATCCTTATTTTTTTAAGAAATACATTATTTACATGTCAGATTCTATATGTTTAATGCCATATTTGTAGTGTATGAATTGATCTACAGTGACATTGCTCTTTTACAATTTATATTACCAGTGCTCAAATCATAAATACATGTATTGTATACATTGATCAACCTTTTGTATCAAAAGATTACTAATTGAGTTGGAATCCAACTCTCTTATTTGCAAGCAGAAAATTCATTTGTTAAAGTATGACTTCATGTTTGGTGTGTCAGAGGCATCAACAATGACATGAATGGTAACATCTCTCCTTGTCCTGTCCCATGCCATGCATGTTGGTTCATTGGTTGCAGTGTTATTTCATGCTTGGTATGCGAGTGCCATCAATGGTGACACTCATGTTAATTACTTAGGGTAATCACATATTTATTCTTGCATTCTTGTCCTTCATATATGTCCCTTTCGTTCTAATTAATCACATTTAACTATAGTTACTTTTAATTGGTTTGTATTAAATGGATATGTAAAATACTCGCATTATTTCTGATATTTTTATTGTCATACTGAGTTCTGATTAAAACGATTTAATGATTAAATAATAGTTAATTTATGTAAATAAACCATGCAAATTTGTATGCAAATATGCATACATATTTTCATATTTATGTGGTCTACTTTTTATTGATTGGAAAATGTGGTTAGAGAGAGAGAGAGAGAGAGAGAGGTTAGTGATTGGAAAATGTGGTCTACGTTTTATTTATTTTTGACCAAATATAGTGGATCACATTGGTGGTTGATCAAATTATAATCATGAACACCAAAAAATTATTCTACTCTAATTTTAATATTTGCTCAAAGCTTGGAATTGATTCCATATTCTTCTCGGATGAATCATATCAATTTTCATTAGTGTTTCTTCTTTATCATTAAGTGTTGATGGCAATAATCTAATGTATCCATTAATAAAAGATCCAATCCCTCTCAAGAACATGACAAGCATTATGTATAAAAATGCTTGGATTTAAAGCTATGCACAGATAGATGCTAAAGTCTCCTTTTATGGGTGAACATTGAAGTTGATGCAAGTGAGGAATAATTCAAGCTTTAGAACCAAGTCCAATAAATCGAAAATACTTCATAGGATAATTAATTCATTTTGATCCTTGCATATAAAATTTTAATTTCTTTTAAACCCTTGTTGAGAAGATAAAACCAGCAACTTATGCAACCAGTGGCAGTGGGAGTATGTACATTGAGAGCTACTTAGACTGTATTAATAAGACCATGATTTGGGGAAAGAAACATTATATATACAAAAAAAATAAAGTAGTATTAATGATCATGATATCTTTTATTATTCTTACTTATTGTCTACGGAAGAATGGGTTCCAATTTGGCATTGCAACCCAAATGTCAACCCTCACAAGGAGCGAGTGGGGCCAATTTGTCATGATCTAAATGGAGTGCAATCCATCTGTTTACCTTTCGGTGTTTCTGTATATTTATTTATATGCATTTAAATTTCTAAAGGGTATTAATGTCATATAGAATTTGAAGTAATAGTCAAATGATAAATAAATTAACCATAATAGTATATATATATATATATTTAAAGTAAGCATATTATATGTTTTTAGAGAAAATTCATGTCAAGTAGTAATCGAATAGTAATTAATTATCAATAAGAGTATATTTTGTAGGTTTTTGATTTAAAAAATTAGAGAGATAAATAATATATATATATATATATATGATTTTATCAAATAATATAATTATTTAAAGAAAATAATGATGCCGAGAACATTCCATTCCCTCCCAAAAGACTAAGAGGGAGCGGAGCCGCTGCTTCCTCCTCTTCGTCTCCAAATTCGTCCGCCTCTCCCACGTCTCCTTTCTTCTTCAACTGACTGTGTTACTACAACTGCTCGCATTGCTCTCCTCCCATCCGTTTGGGGAGGCGGCTTCCGATGCCCCGATAAATGGGGAAGCCGGAGGAAGTCCGCGTCGAGGTCCCCGATCGAGTCCTCGCCAACTCCGCGGCCGGAGGAGGGGGCGGTCGCGGAGGAGACGCCGGGATCCGCCGGGCCGTCTCTCTGAGGTGCCTCGTCGTTCTGGCCCTCGGCTCTTGCGTGCTGCTCTCTGCCATCTTCTGGTTCCCTCCTTTCCGCAGCCGACGGTCCGGGTTCGTCACTGACGACCCCGACAGCCTTCACGGTGAGCTCCTTTTTCTCGGTGTCCTTTCTCGGTCTTGTGCTGGCGGGTTGCCTTCTGGTCGTTTAGGTGCATCCTGTGAGATGAGACGCGTGTTCGTGATCTGGATCAGGCTTTGTGGGATTCGTTGGATCTCGGGGTTCGAGAATTTAGGGCTTCTTTTTCTGAAGCAGATTGAACTGCATTTGCTTGATTTTGCGGTGGGAAGTCTGCGGTCTCCTTGATTTTTTGTAGGGCTTTGTCTTCCAATTTTTGCAGAGGTATACGTTGTAGAGAACATTGGGAGGGTATGCATATTGCTGTAGATTAGGATAGATTTTTTTTACTTTGCAGGTGAGGATGGCCATGGTTTCTGGCTTTGCAGCTAGTATTATTAGCTGTTTCCCTGTATAAAGGGTTCATCTAGATTCTTAGGTTCCTGCAATTTGGCTTTAACGAGAGAAAAATGATGCCATGTCCTGCTTACAATTTACTTGTCTACTCTATTCCATTTATCTTTACCTACATAGGATAATTTTTAGAATCACAACAAATTTTAAGTTGAGTTTGAAGTTGTATATCGCATCTATGTTCGGTTTGTCTTTGTTCAAATTTCATTGTATGATGAACAGTCATCAATGTTCTTAAGTCATAATGTAAAACACAAGTTAGAGAATACGTAACTCTTCTATATAGTTAACTGAACATTCATTGCCGTCAAATATTTTGATTAATTCATTTCTTGAGCCATAAGAATGACTTCATGTATCATTGTGAGGAAAGGAGGCAAATTTGCAAGATTGCAAGTGATGAAATGGACCTGAAAGTCTTTTTATTTCCCCAAAAGGAACAAAGGAATTATATGCAAATTTGTCATTGACATTGGATGTTTTTGATATTGTTTTGTCGTTGGAGAGAACTAGATGGCTGAAATTAACTTTAAGATGGAGCACAAGATGTAGTTGTATATAATATGTTTATAAATTTCAGAGGCAGGATTTTGTTACAGCATGCTGTTCCTTTTTTATTAGGGTGTATAATGATTAAATATGGTATTTTGTTGTTTCATAACACAACCAGTTACTATCTTTCCTATAATTGGTCCTAGTGATGTGAATGTAGATGGTCAAACAAATTTATTGGAACATGATTAATGATGTAATAATCCATTGTAGAGTGAATTTAAGATTAAAATGTGCAATACTTGATGTCAAGATTTACCAAGGGAAAACACAATGTTAGATTTCTACTCGATTCAAACCAGCTTTTGGAAGAATAGTTCTGGCATGTGGATATATTATATATTTTATTTTTTTTGTTCTCTGCGAATCTTTTTTGGCGAATTCCTAGAAAGAGCCCCTAGTTTTGAAAAAATTCCTACAGAGCACCCCAACTTTCGAAAGTTCCCATAGAGAGCCTTATTTTCATAAATGATGATTTTACCCCAGGTCACTCTTGTTGCTGGTTACCTTTGTCGTTGGCCATGCTGGCCCCGGGTCTTTTTTTTTTCCCCCAAAGGAACAAGGGAATTATATGCAAATTGGTCATTGACATTGGATATGTTTGATAGTTTTGTCATTGGAGAGAACTAGATGGCTGAAATTAACTTTAAGATGGAGCACAAGATGTAGTTGTATGTAATATGTTTATAAATTTCAGAGGCAGGATTTTGTTACAGCATTCTGTTCCTTTTTTATTAGGGTGTATAAAGATTAAACATGATATTTTGTTGTTTCATAACACAACCAGTTACTACCTTTCCCATAATTGGTCCTAGTGATGTGAATGTAGATGGTCAAACAAATTTATTGGAACATGATTAATGATGTAATAATCCATTGTAGAGTGAATTTAAGATTAAAATGTACAATACTTGATGTCAAGATTTACCAAGGGAAAACACAATGTTAGATTTCTACTAGATACAAATCAGCTTTTGGAAGAATAGTTCTGGCATGTGGATATATTATATTTTTGATTTTTTTTTGTTCTGTGTGAATCTTTCGTGGCGAATTCCTGGAAGGAGCCCCTAGTTTTGAAAAATTCCTACAAAGCACCCCAGCTTTCAAAAATTTCCACAGAGAGCCTTGTTTTCATAAATGATGGTTTTACCTTGGGTCACCCTATCGTTGGTTACCTTCGTCATTGGCCACGCCAACCCTAGCCACATCTTCCGCTGGTTGACTTTGATGCTGTCGATCACGGGTGAGGAATGAGGGAGGGGCGGCTCACGTGTCCTTGTCGTCGTCGCCAGGCCCCCTCGTCATCGATCGTGGGCAAGGAAGGAGGTGCCATGGTGTGTGTGCCCTCACCGTCGATCATGGGCAAGGAAGGAGGGTGGACGGGCGGCTATTTGAGGTTGCAGCCAACCCACGCGTGGAGGAGCAAGCAGCCAGGGGCTCACGTTCGCTCACAGCCCCCCACCTCGTCGTCATCCTTGGCAGAGGAGAGGAGAGGTAGGGCGGTGGTGCAGGGCTAAGGCAACTGTGGGTCTATTAGAGGTAGGGGTAAAATGATCTTTTCACGCAAGAAGGGGTGCCCTGTGAAAATCTTTGAAAGTTGAAGCGCTCGGTAGGAATTTCTTAAAACTAGAGGCTTTTTCCGGGAATTCACCCATCTTTCTTTTACTTCTTTTGCTTTTTTTCTTCATTTTTGTCTAGCATGATAGTCTTTGTAACATTCATG
Source organism: Musa acuminata AAA Group (assembly GCF_036884655.1). Taxonomy (NCBI): domain Eukaryota; kingdom Viridiplantae; phylum Streptophyta; class Magnoliopsida; order Zingiberales; family Musaceae; genus Musa; species Musa acuminata. The sequence continues at coordinate 43,736,358 of NC_088356.1, forward strand.
GTTTCTTCCAGCCTTGATGTCAGATAGCTTGACCTTTTTTTAATCCACTAATTTGTGCTTAAAAAGCTAACAGTTTGATATTTTACGTGGGTGCTGTGTGATTAGGGATAATCTTGGTTGGGTTTGTTCTCAAGATTGTTTTTTTGGAATAACTTATGTTGCTGATGCAATTTATGTAGATGAGCTTGGTCGATCTAGGTTCACAAGGCTGGTAGGTCATATTTAATCTATCTGCTAGGATGCTAAAGCAGATGGTTTACACTTGGAAAAGTTACCAGAGTATGCATATGTTAGGATGGCAGCAGGCCAGATTTTTCTGGATGCTTACCCATTGAAACTGGGTTTGGGTACCTAGATTGTAAGTCTGGCCTGGGGTTGAGTTTTAATAGAATGAAGTTTGTAGTTGCCCTACACATTGCAATTTCTAACATATGCTGCTGCATAAGCAGGTCATATTAAGTATTCAAATAATTATAATTAAATAAAAAGAAAAGAGAGGGTGGGCCTTGGTACAATGGTAAGGTTGTTCCTTTGTGACTTGGGAGATCAGGGTTTGAGTTATAGAAATAATTTTTTTAAATTTTTAAGGGTGAGGTTACATACATTTATCCTCCCTAGTTCCCGCATTGGCAGGAGCCCCGTGGATCCTCCCATTTTTAAATAGAAAGAAAGGAATTTATAATATTATTTAGCTAATGTGTAGGTGATTATATAATATGGCTAACATAAGAATAATAGAATATATGAGATGATGTTTATATTCATTTAGGAAAGCATTTTTGTAATAGTTGTAAGAAATCAATACACATACGGACCTACCAATGATATTAAATTTTTTATCATGGCTCTCATGGTATTAAAATATGAAGTAGCCCTTATGCAAGGCAGTCATGTGACTGTATCTACATATGCAGCTACATATTAGAACTCTGTGGGAACCTATAGTTGTTGATTGGACTTAACTTGAAGAATGTGCTTAGCTTCAGCTTTCTGTATATCACATATTTTCTAGCAAAACAGGACATCTTATTTTGAATATTACAGACATGATTTAATCAGCAACTGCTGGGACTCTTGCTAAGGAAATTTAGCTATTTGAGTTGACAATTTTTTTGTGGTTTTTCTTCAAATATTTACTATGTAATAGCATCTATTGTGTTAGATGATGTGGATTTTGCTTCTTTGTTGTGCCTGGCCAACGAGTAGAACCTTAACCAGATGGTACCTTTATAAAACCAAAAGCTGTAACTAAAGCCTTGTGCTATTGATGCATTTTGGGGACGTTTCTGAGTTCCTACTAATACATATAATGTGGCGATGTAGTCGAGAGGTGGTGCAAATCCATGCATAATGTTATGCAAAACATGTAAATAGATGTGGTAACTTCAGGTTATCTCTTGCAGCCTGTTTTATTTGTTATTTCAGTTACTTGAACATCGAAGGGCTTTATATGGTTATCAGATATAAATGGTTATCTTGTTTCATTTCAGCTGAAATCCAGGCAAGTCTTGTTTTGCAAAAACCAATTTCACTACTTGGTACTAATGCTGCAAGATTGGAGAATGACATTCTTGAGGAAATTGGTATTCCAAATACTAAGGTTGTTTCCACTTTATTTCTGTAACATTCATCATTATTCGCATTATTTGGAGCATTAATGAAGTTTATCATCAAAACAGGTTTCAGTTATCTCCATGCATTCGCTGGATCCAGAAAACTCTACATACGTGGTCTTTGGTTTTCTTCCTGACCCAAAAAATGCCTCAATAAGCTTACCAGCTTTAAGTATTTTGAGATCAACTTTGATAAATCTGGTCCTTCAGCAAATTAATATATCTTTGACATCATCAATTTTTGGGCATCCATCATCTTTTGAACTTTTAAAGTTTCCTGGAGGGATAACTGTGATACCTTTGCAGTCAGATTCCATTTGGGACATTGCTCAAATCCTATTTGACTTCACATTAAATAACAACATTGAAGAGATTCTGGAGAACATTGACCGCTTGAAGGACGAACTTAAGTTCGGATTGAATTTGAGGTCTTATGAGGTGCCCATCAATATGCTTTTCTTATTTTCGTGATTAATGTTCTAGCTGTAAAATAAATAGTTAAATATGTTCTCTCAATGCAGAATGTATACGTGAAGCTGACAAATATAAACGGTTCCACGGTGACACCACCAGTTACTGTTGAAGCTTCTGTTTTGTCAGACATGGGGAGCGGTAGTCTATTACCAGATAGAATGAAACAACTAGCTCAGGTTATCACAAGGCCCAATGCTAACAATCTTGGCCTCAACAACTCTGTTTTTGGAAAAGTAAAGCAAGTGCAATTATCATCATACCTTGAACACTCACTCTCAATGGCCCCTGGTCCATCTCCATCTGGTTCTCCATCTGTTGGCAATCTTTACCCTGAACCTCCTGCTTCCTTGAACCCTACTCTCTCTCCTGCTCCTGTTCCATCAGATAACGACCATCGACCGCCTCCATGTTTCTGTTGTCACACTTTTCCAATAAAAAATCCAATGGCATATGCACCTGCCCCAGAAAATGGCATCCAGCCAGATTCTCATTCTGCAAGTGCACTTGGACCTTCAAGAAGGAATGTTGATCCTTTTACTAACTGCTTTCCTTGTCCATCTCTTGCACCAAATACTGGTTCATCAGTTCATCCTTATCCGCCAACTCTTTCTGGCCATTTACGACACTTGACCAGTCCTCCAAGTCTCAAAGCAATGGGGCCAACTCCCAAAGTGCTCTTAAAACACTCACCATCATCACCTGCAGCTAGCTATGCTTCCAGGCCTGTACAAGTCAGTGAAAGTGGTAGCAGAGTGTCTCCAGCAACTTTGTTATCATATGCATCATCCTCTTTATTTTGTAAGTTGTTTTTGCTAACTAATTGACATGGCGATTTGTCTAGAGAAAAGCATTACAGATTTGTTTCTTATTTGATGCTTAAAATATAGCTACATATGGACAAGTCTTATGTTATAAATCATCATGGATAAAGTTTTAAATTAATTATTTTTTTCTTAATATCGTTGGAACTGGCAAAAAAAATTGAACTGCGTTTGTCATTTGAATCTTCTACATTTGTTGCTCCATTAAATTTTAATGGCATGTGTCTTTTGATTTGTATCCTTTTGTGTCCTAAGATATGTCTATGTACTCCGTGATGTTCAACCAAACCTCAGGTCTGCCACTCGATTTTATGAAATTGAATCTTGGCCAACAGTTCACTTCTGTAGCTATATTAACTACTAAAGCTTACGATCATGGGGATTGAAATGAGATAACTTGTTCTTTGTTATCTCAAATTCATGTTTGTATTGCAGGTCCTTTTTGCTTCTCTTTAAGAAGCTTTCGTTGGTGTCATTTTGAAGCTTTTGCCCAACACAGAGAACCTGATAAGATGGTCTTTATGCTTGTTTTTAAGATGCTTGATATTGCTCACTAGTTTGAGACAAGATAGAAGCATCTCAACAATTGTTATTAAGATGTTTGATATTTTCTTGAGTCCTATTATTTTAATCCTGAAGCCAATGTAGTTTAGGAATGACCTCTCTTAACTAGGACTTCTCTTCTTTGAGGGTGGGAAACTTTCCAAGAGAAAAAAGAAAAAAAAAAAAAAAGCAATCGATTTTATTGTGTGAAATAAAAGAAGATAAAAAAGCTGATTAGAACTGGTTGCAACTGATAAATTGGATTTCTTAGCTCTTCCTCTCTTGTCTTGATCTGATTGTAACTGATTAGAACTTCTAAACAAGCCATCTCAGACTTATCGTCCCAGTCCAAATAAGACATTTTGGCTGGACTGTCTGTGCAGGTGCAGGAGACCCACTGAATAGGGTAGTTGGGTGTTCTAGGTTGATTGGGCAGGCCTGTTGAGCAATGCAGGTGGGCAAGCAAGGTCCATCCTCGACATAGAACACATACATTAAATGATTAATTATGTTCAACTGTTCAAGATAATTAGTCCAGTTAATTTCATTTCCATGCAGTCATTACTTGCAATGTGAAATTAGTATAGCTGCTCCAAAGCTTTTTGAGCGCTGTACTGGAATTATTATCCAGTAAGCAATCTACACCCCATAGAGTAAGGCAAGTGCTCGTGTGAATTGGCAATACATGTCTGTATCAGGTCAAAATTCACCATCACAGGCAACAATTTTTTATTTATTATTATTATTTTTTCATTGTCTTTTCCTGTTACAATTGCTCTGAATTCCTGCGTACTGTAATTTAATGTAATAATCTTTTAGGTATTGTTATGCTTTAATTTATTTTTGCCTTCCTGGTCAAAATATATACTTCAACAGCCTCATCTGGCAGTGTTTCTAGTTAAAGGATTCTAGCATTGTCCTTCCTCCAGGAGATTCCCATGTTGAGTACTTGAGTGTTCCCTGTGTGGATCAAAATATAGTCTGAAGCAGACAAAATAATATGTTGATTAGGCTGGGAATTGCAAGGCATGAGAAATCATCATTAACTAACTCATTGCACAAAGAAAAAATAATCATAAAATAAGTCAAAGATTTTATTTTCCTTTATCATATCTAGTTGTAATCTTGCATCAGGATCGATACGGTGTTTTTCAACCAGGATTCTTTATCTTTTGTTAGTTCATATGAAGGGTGATGTGGTTATTCTGCATATTGAAGTCTTTTTCTTTTGTTATTTTAGTTTGGGCCAGTAGTTGAGATATTGCTTTGTCTACTAAAATTTCTGCTTTATTTGAGATGAAAGCAAAGATTTTAATTTTTTTACTTATGTCGTTACTTCTGTTTAGCCAAAGCTGCAACCTATGCTTTCTGGGAGATGAACCTGACTGGATTACTGGGACTCATGATATTTCAACTTGTATGTGGGCCGCGATAACACATCCAGCACGGACATGAAGTGGTTCATGCAGCATGAGATATACTGCTCTATAATTGGAGCATCAGCAGCATCTGGAGTCCAGCTGGCATATGCTTGTTGTAGCTTGCATCGAAAACAGTTATTATTGCTAATGGAGTCTGTGAATTGAAGTGGAAGAGTCAAGGACATGTGGGGACAGCCGATCTGAGTTACCTCAACAAGTGTAAATACAAGATAGATAGTATGATACGAGGTTATAGCTGCAAAGGTGGCAACCTTCTTTTCCTTTTGAACAGAGGTTCTCCCCAAAGGGCTGGAGCACTTCAAGGCTATCGATGTGAGGGTGAGCTGTTCCTTAACTTCCTTTCCAGCAGAGTACCTCCATTTGACTTATTCGTGAGCTATGCTAATGTGTATTATTCTTCTAATGTATCTGATAATGCTCGTCAGATTGAGCTGTCTGCTCACTGTAATCAGCATTGTCACCAAAGTTTGTCAGATTGGTATATTTGATAGTTTTCGAGGTTAGCATTTGCATTGCTGCTTTTGTATTCTGCTTATGCCTGATCTCTAATGTCAAATTACACAACAGAAATTTTTTTGTTCGTGTAGCTTATTGGAGTTAGGTTAACCATGCATGGGTGTTAGTCATCCATCCTGAAGAAACAGAGTTGATAGATCTGCATGTTGTCACAAAATTATACTACTTGATATTGTTTATGTTGTGGAGATTATTTTGTGGAATAGCATGAAAATTTCAGTTCTTGTATTGTATCTGATTTATTGGAACTGGATTTGCTTAACTGATACCTAATGAATCCAACATCAGATAAGCATTAGTGCAACTGCATTATTTTTTTTAAGGATATTTTTTGCTATTTATAATTATATATAAATAATTTTAAATATTTTTAAAATATCCCTTTATATACGAACATAGACGCTCTCTCTTCTTCCTCCTCGTGCTATTTATATTTTTTTTTTCTTTTTTTCTTCTTTTTCGACTTAGGAGAAAAATCTACTCGTTATTTTTTTAGGGATTTCATATGATCTCGTCATGTCTGCGACCAACGAATAAGCACAGGTCGTTAATAGCCCCCAAAAAAAGATTGCTAATAGTGAGCTTCTTTATTAAAGATTAATATGGGGGCATTCTTAAATTATCTAATAAGGATCTATACGATACCTTTGTGCCACGATTAATTTGTAGATGATTAGTATTTATAATCCAATAAGGATCTATACCTAAACAAAATATAATATTGTATAAACTATTGTCATTGTTCCATCGTATGTATGATCGCATGACTAAATCGAAATATAAACATTTGAAGGTGTCATTTAATCTGATCGGTGAAGACTTTAATAATATTTCATGAGGTTTTGAGTTTGAATTTTGTTTTCGTTATTTATCTTCTCAAAAAAATTATAAATACTTCATTAGAAAGACAAAATAAACATATATATATATATATATTATTTATGCCTTTAAATTTGATTAATGAATGCGGTAATCCTATCTTAAACGGGTCGGAATTCGGATCAGGTTTCGTCTTGGATTTTACGTGGAACCCACCGTGAGGTCATCTCAACCTCAGCCGTGGACCCCAGACGTTTAAGTTTGTCGCAGTGGTATGCGGAGCGCACAGTCACGTCGTCCCCTCTTTGATTGTAAGGTACGAAACCCACGTCATGCGAAGTTGGATCGGCCACCCAAAACGCATGCAAACAAGCCGATTCCTACGTGCCGTCAGATCGAGGGGAAGGAACCTTCTCTTCTCCGAAAAGAGCTGCGCGTCGACGCGTCGAATGCGATCCATCGACGCGTTTGGTTCTGCAAGCCAGTAGAGCTCCAGCCGAGTGATAGCTGGAAGAAGACCACAAAAGCTCCGATCTCCTGTCCCCACCGCATCACCATCACCAGCCGCCGCTCTCACAACCGTCCAACCCAGGAAGCTTCCTCTTCAGCACACTCTTCAAGCTTCCCATGGCTTCTTCTACCCATTCCATTCCTGCACACCACCTCAACTGCAACAGGAAGAAGAAGAAGACAGACCTTGACGTGGTCACGATGGCTTCACATCATATGCCTCATGTTCAGCTGGACTGCACCGATCCAATCTCAACTTTTCATACGAATACTATAAGCGATATTTTTTTAAAAAAAATCTCTATTTTTTAAAAAATTCTCAAATGGCACTCTAATTCTTAAATTTTTTCATAAAATATTTTTTTAAATAATGATATTCTCTCTGTGAGCCATCGCTTTCGACCAGCACCATCATCTTTGCTATACCCCATAAGCGATTTGCCTAGGGGGTTGCGGCCACGCCTCCACCTCGTCGATCATCCCTATTCATCCAGAACAATCGTTCGTCGCTCATAATATAGGCGTGATTATGTGCAAACACGATCAACGACGAAGGTCTTGCCTTCACTATTCTCGACCATGGCATAGGCAACCACTGACCCTCGTTGTCTTAACTCTCCTTCTTTATCTTAATAACTAGTGACAAAGGTGCAAATAAAGAGATTACAAAGATTATAATTGAAGAAAAAAAAGGATTATGATCAGGGGCTCGTATCCACTCGTGGCCCCCTACGCATCATTATTCTTAACCAAAGGAAGAAAATATAAGTTGACAATGCAAAACAGAGACGACGTCAAATCTAATGGAGATAGAAGTGAAATAATATTTTCATATAATCAAAAGTATGGAAATTTCTTAAAGTTAGAAAGCTACATAAAATTTTTTGAAAGATAAAAACTTTTCAGATATATCTGTATCAGATGTGAAACCAGAAGTTGAAGTTGGTGGGTCAAAGTGGATCACTCAGTCAGATGATTTGCTGGATCGCAAGCCATAAATTGAAAACGAGTATAACGTCTAAGTAGGGGATGCTTTACAAAATAATACTCCTAGTTAGCCTGAAGCAATTCCATGATTGATTGAGACTGCCAGTGTTTCTTGTGAACCACATTGGATGATACTGTGAGCCAACTAATCCTGTGAATGCCAAGACTTCATGAACTGTTTACATACATTTGGATCGTCCATGCAAGTCATGTATAATTGATCTATCTATCTATCTATCTATCTATCATGTCTGCAAAGCACCTCTCCCAAAGAAAAGGGCCATGTCAGTCCAATCACAAGTGTAGAACATGGCTCATGGAAACTGCAGCTTATACGATCAGACTGAGAGATACATCAGATCACTCTTAAATTAATGACACATGAATTAATGTCAATGACAGAATCCTCGTTTTGAGGGATTCTTCTCTTTTCCTCGCCCGGCTTTATTGCATCAGGAAAACCCGCCTCTATAAATAAGCTGCAGCTCTCTCTCCTACGCATCCTCCATCCTTGCAAGATCGAAGAAGACACAGCACCACCGTCAATGGTGAAGAGCAAGATCAGAGGGGCTCTCGATCACTGTGACCCGAGGAGCAGTGCTGCTGCAGTCAAAGGTAAGAAGCAGTACAAGGGTGTGAGGATGAGGAGCTGGGGCTCATGGGTCTCCGAGATCAGAGCACCAAACCAGAAGACCAGGATTTGGCTGGGCTCCTACTCCACGCCGGAGGCCGCGGCGCGAGCCTACGACGCGGCCTTGCTCTGCCTGAGAGGCACCGCCGCCAGCCTCAACTTCCCGGCCTCTCTGCTCCTGCAGCTCCCGGATCGCGTCATGTCGCCCAAGTCCATCCAAAGAGTGGCTGCCGCAGCTGCCACGAACGCTGCGTCGCCGTCGGTGTCATCAGATACTGCAGAGGATGAAACACTGATCTCGAGTTCAATGGGCGATGGACCAGCCATGGAGGATTCTCCCATCGATGACTCGATCAACTTCGAGACCTTCTTCCAGTCACCCAAGTGTAGGGATTACATGCTTAACCCATCTCTCTTCTTTGCTCCTCCAGCCGAAGAGTGGGGTGAGGAAGCTGACATCCATCTGTGGAGCTTCTGCTGATCTCTACCTGCACTACTCTTCTCATCACTTTCACTAAGGTGGAAGTCAAGTAGATTGCTCACTGTAAAAATGACCAAATTGGTTCAAAAAATAAGAGGAAATCTGATGGAGCAACATCTTTTAAGGCTGCTCCATTGGGTTTCCCAGCTATATATTGATGTAATGCAGTAAGTTCCAATTAGCATAAATAAATAATAATAATTTTCTGAATATTTCACTCATTACTGTCAGGTCATGAGAAGAAAAAAAATCATTTTTTCTTCCCTCTTACTTTGCTACTCTCTCTCTCTCTCTCTCTCTCTCTCTATTCCCTTTCTTTGCATTCTCTTTTTAGTCCACAAGAAATATGAAGAAAATTTTTCTCTCCCTTGGAATAGATTTCTTTACTACAACCCACTCAAGAATAGGAAGTCTTTGTAATTGGTGATAGAAGAATCATTGAAGCATTATTAGGTGTTTGAGTTCCTAATAGTTATAAGGCAAGAAATATCACATACAAGTTGTAATTGGCTCCTCTATTCCAATACACAAGACTTGAATTAAGCTGTGAAATTGTGAATCATTAGAAGAAGTGGAAATGAAGGAAGAAATGAGAGGTGGAGTCCAATTTTTATCATTTAGAAAGAAAAGGAAAATAATATATTGAGGAGAATCTTAAGGATTTTTCATTGCAATTATGCATCTCTAAAAAGGAAAAGAAATTTATATTCTTGTTAAGTTCATTAAACTATGGAATTTAGCAAGAAATTCATATATATATATATATATATAATAGAATAAGGTTTATTTGTGTAAATTGGACCTAGTGCTACCATGGGCCACTGTATATATATAACTCAGCCCAAAGCATGACTATAAGCTAGTTATATGATATATACACCAAGAGATTAGAGTTTGAGTCATAAAAATAACTTCTTTGTTTATCGGAGTCCTAAAGATATACACACACTCAATTATTTTTATTTATCGGAGTACTAAACATTATTTGTAAATATAAAATTTTCGATAAGGTATCGAGTTCACGATATCATATTAAATTATTGATTGTCACTAATACATCCAAAGCATGATACACTCATACATGCTCATGCTGTACCATTAATCATCTTCAAAAAATCTTGCTTGTGCCACAGTAGATGAAAGTCCTGAGACTGATATCATTCATCCATCAAGATCAAAGTCCAATGTAAACAACCTACAAGTCCAAACCATTTTGAGGTAGGTTTGGGTGGAAAAGAGAGAGCAGACTTGGTCCTTTTATCACACTCAATGATCTCATAAACAAAGTTCCATTCATATCTTAATCATGTTGATCCTGTCAAAAGTCTCCTTGTGAACACCTACATGAGACTTGATCTTAGCATCACTTCTTGGCCTGTTCTTGCCACTTATATATGGATCATAATAAGCTAAAAGCTAATGATGGTCAAAATCTTCCACCTTACCTACTTTGCTACTTGTCAAATTTCTTCAGGTTTAATTAGAGATCTGTCTTCTTTGTCATGTTTCTTTGCAAACAAGTTTCAAGCCAGCGTGCGTTAATCACAATGCACCTTTTTCTTTTTTGGTGTATTTATTATTTTGCTTGCAAGAAAAGTGCATCAAGATCCGAAATAATGGGCGCTTTCCTCTATCTGACGGCACGCAGAGCTTTAATAGTCCCGCAGCCCAGGATCTAAGACGCGTCCTAGAAAAGAAGAAATAATTCTCCTCTCCATCAAACGTTACCCTATCATCTACCATGCTTGAGATTTCAAGTGGGGACCAGATTTGTGCCAGTCATAAGTTAGATACGAAAAGTGAGTAGATATAAAAGGGTAAGGAGAAGTATCTGCTGAAGGATGAAGTCCGGAAAGCTGCATCTCAGCCGTCAGTTGCGAATCCAACGCCACCACTCGTCCGAGGTAGATTCCGTCACTCGCGGTGAGGATTACGACCTTTTCTTTTGACCCCCCAAAGCCTTCGCCTCTTTATATCCCTAACGCTTTGAGCCCTTCGCTTCGCTTCGCTTCGCCATGACGCCGAGCTAGTGGAGAAAAGAGATGGAGTTGCAGAAGGGTAAGCTGACCCGTACGCCGTCGTCCCTCCTACGCTCCCCTACCGTCCGATCCTCCATCCACAGCCTCTCCTCCATCGCCGACGATGAGGAGGAGGAGAAGCCCCACCGCCCTCACCGCCATCAGCCTCGCCATCGCCACCACCTCCTTCACCTCCTCCTCCTCCCCCTCCCCTTCGCCCTCATCTTTTTCCTCTTCCTCTACCTCCGCGATGACTCCCCACTCTTCGCCAACGTCCTCCTCCTCTCCTCGCTCGTTACCGCCGCCTCCCTCGCCGCCCGTCGGTCCGCCCTCTTCCGCGGTGGCGCCACCGCTGCGGTCCGCCGGGCCTCATCCGTCGACTGGTTCATCGGAAGCGCCGAGAGGAAGGAAAGGAGGGCCGTCGGGCGGATCGTCCGGGAGGGGGTCGAGTACTACAGCAATGGGGACTACTATGAGGGCGAGTTCCACAAGGGGCGGTGCAACGGCAGCGGCGTCTACTACTTCTTCGGCAAGGGGCGGTACGAGGGCGATTGGATCGACGGGAAGTACGATGGCTACGGGATCGAGAGCTGGGCAAGGGGGAGCCGGTACCGGGGGCAGTACCGGCAGGGTCTGCGTCATGGGTTCGGGATGTACAAGTTCTACAGCGGCGACAGCTACGCCGGCGAGTGGTTCAGCGGGCAGAGCCACGGGGTTGGGATGCAGACGTGCTCCGACGGGAGTTGCTACTTTGGGGAGTTCAAGTGCGGCATCAAGCACGGCCTCGGTTACTACCATTTCAGGCAAGATTTTTTGCTCAGTTTCGCTTCTTATTGATTGGTTGCGTCGATTTAGTCGAACAAAGTTTGGGCCTTCGGTATTGATTGTTCTGTTTCCATTCATTTGGAACCCTTTGATCGGTGAAAGGTAGGTTTTTTACTGCAATATCGTTGAAACGAATTAATTGATAGATAGAATATGTTGTCTTTGCTGTTGATGGTGCTGTTTCTTTTTGCTGCATTGCTGTGATGGTTGTGGAAAATTTACTGCTTGGTGTTGAAGCCAATTAATTGTTGTGGTGCTGGTTGTGGAAACTTACTGTGTTACTGTCTAAAACTAATTAATTGAAATGTAGACTGTGCTACTGCTCACTGTTTTTGGTGTGTTCGATGTTTGTCTTTTGATCCTTCTAGTGTTTGCACTCTGCCTGTTAGTGATTGATAGTTATAACTGGGTCCTGAAATTGAGATTATTTAAGGTCTTGTATTTAGGAATCATAATATAGAATGATGCTCAAGGATATCATAATCGTGTTAAGTTGGTTCCTTCTAATATGAGGAGCTTGTAGACGAAGTCATGGACCAATTTAGATGATAATGGTTAGCGACTGATAGTTATAACTGGATCCTGAAAATGGGATTATTTAAGGTCTTGTATTTAGGAATCATAATTGGCAAAGCCACTCGGTGGCTGGATGATTACATATAGAGCGATGCTCAAGGATGTCATAATCATGTTAAGTTGGTTCCTTCTAATATGAGGAGCTTGTAGACGAAGTCATGGACCAATTTAGATGATAATGGTCATGGATTGTAGTGAAATTGTAATATTATGTCTATCACCAAGGAATGTAGTAACTAACATCGTTTATGTTGGTTTGTCTAGTTTTCTCACTGGCTCTCTGCAGGGGTCAATTTTCTGTGACAAAATTTGACTCTCTTCTTATGTTTGAGGTGGAAATAGATAAGATGCAGTCATGACCTTCAATTTTTCTTCACTTGGTGTCATGAAGGTTAAACCACTTGGAACTTTGGGTTCTAGTTGATCACGTGGTGCTATTCTTGCAAGAACTGGTCTTAGTGTCTTGGTCTTCTGTTCTGGTGAAGAATTCTTGATAGCCTGTTCATACTTCTCCAACAATTTGTTTTTCTGATCTTTAACATTTTTTCCTAATAAACTGTGTTATAATTGATTTAGTTGCCTTTACTGATTTTCCAGTGTCAGCATCAAGTTCTTTTTTGTTTGAGTATAGAAGTTTTTATGAATTATCAGGAAATGTTCCTTAATGCAAGTTTTGTTCGATTATAGAAGTTATTATGAATTATTACATGACTTGTAATTGGCAGCACTTTTCTGTCTAAATTGCTGGGTTTGAAGTAAGACTATTTATTGTGGGAAAACTCTGGTGGATGTAGGAATGGTGACAAGTATGCCGGCGAGTACTTTGGTGACAAGATCCATGGTTTTGGTGTGTATCACTTTGCTAATGGTCACTGCTATGAAGGATCATGGCATGAAGGCAAGAAGCAAGGTTTTGGGATGTACACATTTCGTACTGGGGACACAAGATGCGGAGATTGGGACTCTGGAGTTCTCAAGAGCCCTCTTCTTGCATCAGATCCTGCTGTTCAGCGTGCCTTTCAGGTATCACATGCTTACTCTTCTGCTAATTCTCTCTCTCTCTCTCTCTCTATTCTTTTTCCTGTAACATGAAAAGTCTCCATGTAGGCGGCTCGGAAGTCTGCAGAAAATGCTATTCTGGTTCCGAGGATGGATCCACAAGTAAACAAAGCAGTCACAGCTGCCAATAGAGCAGCCACCGCTGCTCGAGTTGCTGCAATTAAAGCTGTACAGAATCGGATAAATGGCAAGTTCTGCGATACCGATGTTTAAGTCCAGCATTTGGTTCAATTGTACATTTAGCCACTAAACCAACCAATCCCAGAGTTAACGACCGGGTCGGCAAATGCTTCCTTGAGTTAGATAATAGGAGATTGGCTGACAATATTGATCTGAACTTCCAAGAAAAAGTTACGATCTTCCTTGAAATGTAAAGTGCATATAAATCAACATGTATCTGATTTGAGTATGTGCTCCCCCAGCAAGTTCAGCAGCTCATGTGCTTGTTGTTTTCACTTGTCTGTGGACTTCAAAAGTGCAATCTGGTGGCAGAAAGGATGATCCCATGTGCTCACTGTTGGTTGTGTTTGTAAGTGCACATGGGAAGCAGTAGCCTTTCTCTCTCTCTCTTGGTCCCATGTTTCTTTTGATGACAGGCTTTGGAGTATTGCTCTCATTGCATGTGGTGACCCACTTGATGTTTCTATATTTCATGGTACTCATACCTCAATGCGGAAGGCATTAGAATAAATGTTCTCTCCCTCTCTCTCTATCTCTACCTAAATTTCCTCCTATGGTTCAACCACTCCTCCCTGCTGTACCTCTTTACCTCATCAGAAAGTATGGTGGAGGCATTATTGCACGAGATGGTTTCATCTTTTGGTCTGAGTGTATTGCTTGTGTGAGATATGCCTGGGAGCCGCACCATGGTGGTATGTGATCCCAAAGAGAAGAGACAGACCTGCAGTCTTCTTTTCATGTTTGATCATGTTGTTGGTTTGCATTAGTGTTCAAGGACAGTGATGTTTTCTTCTTCTAATTAATCAATCATTGCCTGCCTTTCATGAGAAGGAAGCTCTTGAAACAGGCAGCTACTCTTTGAACACCAGAAAGAAGAATTCATCTCAGCATCTGGCTTGATTTTTCAGTATCAGTCTTCTCCTATTTGGTCATCCTAGAATCAGAATTATTGCATCTCTGCTTCAGAATGAGGACCTATTGGTGGAGACCAGAATGTCAAATTAGATTTAGTGAAAGATCTGATATCATCAAAGTACAGAGGTTCTTAGGAAGGGGGCAAAGCATTTTGGAATTGTTTGTTCTAATGATGTTGGCTTAGATTACTAAATTCTGCTTCATTGTCTTTTGCTGACATAAGGTTTGCTCTGCTAACAAGCCACCGAAGAGTACAAAATTCTTTTATATGCTTCTAAAAGTCTGCCTTGATGATGCTGGTTGTGCTTAATTTTCATGGTTACATCAGTATCATCATCATCTGCTTATCAATGGCAATCAGAGGGCACAAAAAATGAATTTTTTTTCGGAATTTGCCGATCAGAAAACTTGTTTCCATCAGAAAAAAGATAAGCTATTTGGTGATTTATTCTTCACAGGTTCAACAATAATGGTGCTGATAATTGACAGGCTTTGGAATGTTAGCAGTGTTTGGTTAAGTTGTTGGTGCATGAGATCTATCAAAACCTGCTTATATTTGATTCAGAACTGGGTGCTAACTTCTTGAAGTTAGTGATGTTTCATATTCTGGCCTCTGAAATCAAGATTTGTCACAGGAAATGGATGGGATGAGACCAGATCAAAGTTTTGATCAGTCTGCACACCAATGCCAATGTGATGTAAACTAAAGAAATATATAGGACAAGTTCATGAGGTTGACAGCAAGGAATTAATGTTTGTAAACCATCCTTGGTCATTGATGGCTGATGCTTGAGACTACAGAAGTTTGAAGATGTTTTCCCCATTTGAATTCTTTTATCATTCTTTGTACAAAAAAAAATTGAATGTGGAATGATTTATTTATTCAATAAGCCAGCAAAGGTCAACTTCAAGGTCAAATTATCCAAAATATAGGACTTTTTCTATCATTGATTTCCAGTCACATGTTTGATATGATATTATCTTTCATAAGTAGAAGTTCACTCTAAAGAAGAGCAAAAGAGTAGCTATTTTGCTTGATTTTCATGAAAATTTGAAGACAACACTATAATATTTTTGGACTTCCATCAAGATCAGATTTCTCTGTTGGATCTCCATGAAACTTCCTTCCAATGCAAGTAAAAGATGAACACACAACATTACTGTACATTGGAGGTGAGGTCACAGGAAGAATATGGACAATGACAATATTACTATGAGAATGGATCTTTCTACATGGATTAAATGCTATGAACAGTAGTTTCCTTTCCTTCCTTTCCAAAAAAGTATTTTGGTCTGCTACAGTTGAACAACTTTCATTTAATTGTCACTTTGAACAATGATGATCTGATCAGTGGTTGGACCAGAGATTGGAATTACTGCTGCTTTCTCCATCAGCTATCTTGAAAATGTTAGTCTGCAGCTGCAAGGAGAAAAACACTTACCAGTCAAGGAAATACCACCAAGATTCAGATTGGCAAACTTATGATCTTAGTATGAGTTTAATAATCTAAAGGAAATCATAGAGAGGGCCAGAAGAGGACAACTTCAGGATCAAATGACATAAGAACTTGCAAGATTTCAAGGAAAAGTTACAATACCCAATGTTCTACAGATGTTAACATGGAATTTGAAAATAGGCTAAAGTTGGTAATACATTATGCATATATTGAAATGATTTTTTTTGTTGGGATGGAATTCTTGTTGTTATGTAATTAATTTGATTGCTTTTGTTGTGTTTAGTGTCAGAAATCTTCTGCACTTGTTTTGTGTTCATGAGACTACTGAACTTGACCTCTGTATCAGACTCCACTCATGAAGGTGTGTAGTTAATACAAAATATTTCTAATATTTTGTAGCATCATAATGAATTTTAAGGAGGATATATAAAACAAGATTAATAATTTCGGGATGAATACATATGCAAAATTAAATTTAGAGAAAGAAGTATTAAAATAATTGATATATGCATAAGAAACATTCTAAAAAAAAAACTCTCATTTTGAGTTTTTAACGAAAAGTACTCGCCTTATTAATATTTTTCTATCGATGTTTTCTTTTAGACTCGAAAATATTCCTAACAAGAAACGATTCAAGTAGATATAAAAAAATATATTATATTAAAATATCATAATTTACATAGAAATTAAGTTTTATTTTTATGGTTCTTATTATGAAACCAATAAGAATACCTATTTTAAACTCCGCGAGACGTAAGTCAATTACAATGTTTTTGTATAGGTGTTGAAGAAATATGCAATTGAGATAATATTTAATTTTTTAATATATTTCAGGTTCTCAAATCCAATACTTATTTGAAATTCTACAAATGATGATAAATTATTTTGTATTATATATATGTATATATAATCCTTAAATTAATTTATTGTTATCAAATTGGTCTACTTCCGAAAATGCCATCTCTCAATATCCATAATAACAGCCAACAGCTCCTGTTTCAATGAATTATCGACATGTTGATGGGTAGTTTCGTCCATGAAATTGCTATAAATACGAATCAAAGTGCCCTAGTGAGCGGGAATCGCCCGCCTCGACCCTCCGGCGGCTGCCGAGTCACCCAAGCGTAGGCGAGTCGCCTTCTCCCCGTCTCCTCTTCATCCCTTTTGCTCCTCTTTTCCTCCACGATCGAGACGATTCTTGAAAGATCCAACTGTGCTCGCGAGGCCGCCTGCACCACCGGCGGGATCGACGGCTGCCGCCTGCTCGATCTCGTCTAGTGTAACATGCAGGTGAGGCCACTGGTCCTGGTTTTGATTTGTCTTTCCGATCTTGGTGGGCACGACAGGCATCAGATCTGATTTGCTGAGATCTTGGTCTTCTTTCGTTGATCGTGCCCCCTACGATTTCTCTCCGTACCCCCGAAGCTATGATCAGTTGCATACGCTCTTTACTCTCCACAACATCCTCATTTTGATAGGGCATTGCAATTAACTTCGTTCTTAGTTAGTAATCTTCAAGCTTTGCAATTAATTGGCTGGCAAATTAGCAGATCTACGCCTCTTTCTGTTCCTCGTGTTTCATGCATTAGAAGACATTTCTGCGTGATTATTCCAACTGTAGTTGTAGTTGCAGAGCAATGTCGTATTTGGTGCTGCACACCGTTCTTCTTGAAATCAGACTATGGTTATCAAGATTTTATGTGTGCACACAGTAAATGTTCCTCTCTGCTTGAGTGTTCTCCAGCTTGACAGCCCATGGAGTTGCACTTCAATGATGTGGTATACAGAGTATCCACTAACTGGATGTTTACTTTTCATCTGTTTTCACAATCAAACAACAAAATTCAAGTAATGTTTGAAACATAAAACCCACTATGTTGCTTTATTTGCCATCTTTCTGTTAAAAATCTTCATTTTTCTTCCCATTCAGCTTTCATGCTTAGCTTTTTATTTGTTACTACTTACTGAATGATGTTATATTTTCTGCTTCTGCTTTTGCACACAGTTCTTGAAATCAGACTATGGTTGTCAGGATTTTATGTGTGCATATAGCAAATGGTCTTATCTGCTTGACTCTCCAGCTTGACAGCAGATGGTGTTGCACTCCAATGAAGTGGTATACATAATTCATCAACCAACACCAGTATTAGTTCCCTATAGAAATATGAAAACATTGTTCTTTTTCTACAAGAAAGCAAAAACATTCTTCCTAAGATAAAAGGATGATCAAACGCACAAGGTCTGGAGAGTCAGCAGTCCAACCACTCACTACACCGCAACAAGAAAGTCTAAGTTCAACTTCATGATTGACAAGCAGCAAATAAGTTTCGTTAGCTTCTACATCCAGTCTGCCCTTACATCTTGGCATCCAAATTAATGGTTGATGACCCTCCTGCTTTACTTGTCTGCACATTTTGTATAGATTCTATCATGGCGACGGCAGATTCGCCGCGCTTTATGATGCTCTCGAGCAATCCAACCTTCTCTAGTAATGATCCGATATTAGAGTCGGCGGAACTCACCACCTTATCTGCGGTCTTCAGAGCAGCACATAACTGGAACATAGAGAAAGACGTAAAATTAGCTTAAAATGTAGAAGATAAACAAAGGAGAAGGCTGTTCTTCCGATATATGACTATGGTACCTTTAGAGTTAAAGCTGTCCATGAGTGGTCGGTCCCTTCTAATGACTCGATCAACTGATCGTAGTTCTCCTGAAGCACACAAGACCGATGAACTTGAGTATTCATGGACAAAGATAATAGGAAAATAAGGAACAACAGCAAGACTATCTGAGACAGTTATGATTTATGCTAATTGAAGGACATGCAGAAAGCAAGACTATGATTTAACATTAATGTTTTTGGTTTTATACATTCTTGTCTGAAGGACATGCAGAAAGTAAGGGGAAAAATGCACCTGAGATTGGAGCTGTAATATGTCAATTTGACACTTGGTTATATGAATCTTTTAGCACTTCTATATTTTTTTTCATTCAAATCATGTATGGGTTCAATTGTACACATGGTTATTTATATTACTCTGTAATTACACTTCTCTGATCTACTAATTTCTACTTTTGAGTCTTATATCAGTCAGCTGGACTTTGCAAAGTGGACTTTTTTTTTTTCCTCGCCTTAATTATCTCGACTACAAATCTCATCTTAGTGCAATCATGTGATCCACAATTTGTTAATTTGTCAATCAAAACTTATTGGGATCACAAGAATGCATTTGTCATGTATCATAAGATATTAAGATTGTTTCTATTGGTTAGAATGACCATAAAAGATTCTATCAGATAATAAAAAAAGAGAAAAAAATTTACTTGTAAGCTCTTTAATGTACTAGAAATTTATTCTAATTTTTATTTTTTTTAAAACACTAATACACAATCATAATTTGTTCCTCATTGATATTGAATGTGCATTCTAAGCGGATTTCCAATCTCAAGCGATAACATCATCTCGATTTACGCCTCAAAGGAAAAGTAATCGTATCTTCTTGTCACAAAGACAAGGCATCATGATCTTACTTCCCACATCAGAATCAAATTCAAGCCAAAAGATTCAAAGTGATTGATCCAGAAAAAATACCTGGAACACTCGGACGAGATCTCGAGATGGTGTGAGAAGATGAGGAGAAGGAGGGAGCTCGGCGGGTGCGGAGGAGAGGAGATCGGTCTCTCGTCCGTCCCCATCGATGGCGTCACCGTCCTCGGCGACGTCGTTCAGCAGATCGCCGATGCAGAGCAGCGGACCTCCCACTCCGCGATTCATGTCGCCCTCTTTGGATTGGCCGGCGTAAATGCTGTTACCCCTTTTAGGGATTCTTTCGGGTCCGAACCCGGTATTGCTCTATCCGGATCGGATGATTTATTAATCGGGTGCGGATTTAGAATTCCTACGCGATAATAGTAACGGATGTAAAATAAGAATCCGTAATTAAGTTGTTAGCCCAGATTAGTAGTTCTGGGCCAACAATGGTTTTACATAAAGCCCATAAAAGAGGCGCAAATAATGCCACGGTAGAAGGACAAAATTGTCATTCTACCCTTAAATATCGTGGGAGCTATTGAAGGGATTTGGCTCCGTCCCAAACCCTAGTCGGCAACGAAGGCAGTCGAAGAGACGCTCCTTCCCCGGCTGCTTCGGTTTTAGTGTCAATCCTCTTCCATCTATTCTACCTTCATTTTTCAGTTTTCTTTGAGATTTAGCTTGCAAAATTGTTTTTTGTTTTTTGCGTTGGATTTGATACAGATTCTAATTTTTCGATTCTTTCTTTTTGGGTGGAGTTCAGAAATGGCGAAGTCGAAGAACCACACCGCTCACAACCAGTCGTACAAAGCCCATAAGAACGGGATCAAGAAGCCTCGAAAGCATCGCCACACCTCCACCAAAGGGGTAACCTTTTTTTTTTCTCCTCCTCTGACCCTTTTCCGATGTAGTCTTTTGCTTGATTTTTAGCTTATTTCTTTTCCCTTTCTAGAAGATTTAGAATCAGTTGACGCCGTATGTTTAGTGCAATGCTGCAAGCTGATGTTTTTGGTTCCGTTATATTTATTGCAATCTTTAGGTTTATGTAGCCAGTTGAATTAGCTAATTTGTACCTACGAACTATTCTATTATGTATATATACATTGTTTTGCGGTGCTCATCGATGATCTTAATATTCTTTATTGCAGATGGATCCGAAGTTTCTGAGGAATCAGAGGTATGCAAGGAAGCATAACAAGAGTAACGGTGCCTCGGGTTCTGAGATGGAGGAATAGAGCATGAACACAGTGCAAGATGGTTTTTTTCATTTGGATGTTCTTGTGCTTTTTTACTGTTAGACTGTCTTGGAATGATGTCGATTAAACTTCATATGAACAAAATTTGTCATTTTTATATTGCTTTTCCAACCACGTTGAAAACTTTTACTGCAAAGTAGTATTTATGTTGCAATATGTTCTGATTTCATGACAATTGTTGGCATCTTTAGTTATCTACATGTTTTCCATCTCAGCCTCTGCCACCTCTTAGATCGAAGTTATTGTTTAGGCATCTCATTGTATACCTGATTCAGCAATCTGAATTATGCGATAAGGTACATTCCACCATTTAATGTTTCATACAATGCAGGATGTTGAAATGTTGAGCTATTGTTTTATTTTGTTTATTCATTAAGAGTTCTTTTTATCACTTCTATTTTTCATTGTTCCACTGATGCCTAATCTTTAATCAGGTAGGAAATAACCTTGAACTTGCAATTCTGCTAAGTGCTGGGGTCTATAATTTATCATTCTCTTTTTATACGAAACAACCGAAGCTAACAGTTTGTTTACCTTCCTTCAAATGCATTCCTAATTTTTATTGGTTTCTTTTCAATCTGCTCTATGTTGAAGCTAATTCTTATTTTTAATTCTAATACATCTACTTTAAGATTTTAGATGGGTGACTAAAATGTGCTCGATACTTTCCTGCATTTGAAATGTAGTAGTTGATAATTTCGATTCCCATTCTGTTTCTTTCAAGAATATTGTTGGCAGTGCCTGTTCAAGTAGCAGAAATAGGAACTTGGCCTATTAAATGAATGCTCCTGCTTGTGGTAGACTGTTGAATCTGAATGGTTCCAGTATAATTTCAACCTGAATGCCCAATCTGTGTGTTAGTACTTCCTAGAAGAAATGGTCCCAGTATAATTTCAAGCAAATTTAGGTGTCTAAGAATTACAGCTGAAATGGTTCTTGGCAGCTTGGAAAATGCTTGCATGTTATGTTTACATTGAACCTTTTGGTCCTCTACCTCATATTAGGACCAGTTTTTATTAGTATTATTAGGTTATGAGTTGTGACCATTGTAATTTGTTTGCTGCCTTTGCTTGTGCAGCACCTTTTCTTTTCTAAACTATCTGCAGAAATTTTTGCTTAAAACTACTGTTGGTTTTCTATTACCCTATGCACCTTTGCTAAATATGCTTTCCACTCCTATTCACACCCTACTTAGTTTTGATAACTGATAATTTGGAGGGACCTGCTTGCATTTGTTGGTCTCTGGTTTTTTGTGTTATGGAAATGTTGAACGGAAAATGTGAAGGTGTGAAGTTATGATGTTGCATAGACTTCAAATTTGGATCATCCTTTGGAGATTGTTCATGATTAGATTACACTGAACATGTTTGAGCAACTAAATAGTGTTTTTTTGTCTCAGCTTCATGATGATACTGTCAACTTTTATTGCTCATTAATTCTTGTTGTACTTGAAATTACTAATAATTCTTGTGTTTTCTCATGTTGAGTTCTTGTTTCTGTTACATGTATTCTTGTTTTCTCATGTTGTTTCTGTAACACAAAAAATTGAGGCCAACAAATTTTCATGTGTCCACTATCTCTCAGTATTCATTGGTAAGTATTTTAGGATTTTTATTTAGATTCAAATTACTGATTAGTGTAAAAATTTAAGTAGGAAAAAGGTTCAAAATAAATTATGTAGTATGTGATGGAGAGGTAAAAGAAAATACTTTTGCTTATAGAATTTTTTCCAATGATTCTATAAAAAGTTAACCACATAAGTTTTACATCGAGTTTTGGCTTTATTACATCGAGTTTTACATGTAGAATTAAATTTTTTTTAACACAGTCAAGAAATAGCTAACCACATAAGTTTTACATCGAGTTTTGGCTTTATTATTTATTATTGAGTTGTCAAATATCTTCTTCTGATTTCGAGAACTTCTCTCCTTAACACAGTCTGGGACAGAAGCAGGTCACTTCATCCGTGCTTGGCTGGCTGTATATGCAAAGTCTAACCCCTCGTGAACTCACTGGAGAGTTGTATCTCAATGCTTAGAGCTCCACAGAACCTGTCATGTGCTCCTAACCTAGTCATGAGGGCATCAGCAGCACTGATAGGTCGAAGCTTTCATCGATTTGGTTTGTTCTGCTGCAACGATCTGAAAGTGATAGGAAAAAGTTCTTTCCAGATTTACTTTCAGATCTTCCACATCTGATGCAACTTCTGACAAGATGTGGAGCATTATGGATTTTAATCGAAGATTCATCCAGCTTCCACTCTAGTCAAAGCATTAATTTCTTGAAGAAATCATGACAATGCCATGTCTTCCCATCAGATGAGACACAGAAAGATTTGACTTTTTGCTATTAGATAGATAATATTATTGTCAATCAGAGGTGTATGGGGGGATTAGCCCAATTATCCAAGTGAGAGATGTTTCTGAGCACAGAGGTATTTAGTACATATAACCATGCATATATCTCGACATATAAGCTAAGCTAAATGGAGTGCAATTCACATCAAGCACTCTGCTGCTGCCGCCTCCACAGCTTGGCCGGCAAGCCGTGCTTGGGAACAGGGAAAGGGCGGTACTCGATCTCTCCCTGGCTTCCCACGATCTCCCACCTGCATCGCACACATGTTGGGTTCAGCTTCGTACGTGCTAATGAATCCTCCATGCATGCATGGAGTTGCCGCTTGGCCTCTCGCTCACCTGTACTTGGTCACCAGATGGTGGATCAAAATGAGCATTTCCAGCTTGGCTAGCTCGTTACCGGGGCACGCGTGAGCTCCGCTACCGAATGGCAAGAACGTGTTGGGCTTTGGAGCGACCTGCAGTTGCAGAGAGAGAGGAGATGTAGAAGGAGACGACGTAGCTGGGAGGAAGAATACCGTGAACGAGTACCTCGAATCTGCTGGGGTCGAACACCCATGGGTCGCGGAAGAATTCTGGGTTGTGATGTATGTTCCTGAACAAAGGCATCACTTTCCATCCCTTCGGTATAAGGAATCCTGCACTCCACGGCCATGTTTGCTGGATTCAGACCAAAGCACAGAGCTTTGCACAAGAACCTTTTACTGCGATTTCATGGTACCTTTGTACTCGACATCCGCCACCGCCTCCCTAAAAGGGAACGAGATGATGCTCGCCATCCTCAGACTCTCCAGTATGACCTACACCACGTTGGAAGGTAGCGTTACCCATTTCCATCGTTTCTGTGAAGGAGAGATGTTCGCATTGCACACGGTACGTACCTTGTGGGTCAGCACCATGCTTCTGGTTTGGCTCCATGTCAAGGGTCGAGCTCCAAACTGGTTGCTTTCCTGGATGACCATTTGCTCGGCCTGCAGGACAACGATGGTCAGGTCAGGTCGAATCGATGGTTACATCGGTGGAGCACTTGATGCTTCGGCTGTCGTACTCTGACAGAATCAAGAAGCTTGGGATCGTCGTGGAGGAACTTGAGGATCCACGTCAGCGCGCTGGCCGTGGTATCCTGTGCCGCGAACAGTACGCCGACGATGTTGTCGGCGATCTGGTCGTCCGTCAGGAGCTCTCCGTTGTCGTCCTTGGAGTCCATGAGATGGCCCAGCAGATCGTTCTCCCACACGCCCTTCTTCCTCCTCCTCTCGTTCATGATATCGCCCACTATCTTACCCAGTCGTTTCCTTGCCTGGGTCGAGAAGAACAAGAGGTTGGAGATCGACGAAGAGCAAAGCTACATGAACTCCGTTCTTGCTTACTTGGATTGCTTTCTGGTACGGCGTCCCAGGGATGCAGGTGGGGAACGAATTGTAGCCCTTGTCGACGTCGGAGTAGTTCTTTTTGAGCTCTGCCTTGGACCGCTCGTCCAAACGACCTCCGAAGACTGCGAGGATTCCCACATCAAAGGAGAACTGCAAGAGAGAAGTAGATCAGTGATCAGAGTACGCATTACTCCCCCCCGAAAGCCACGAGAGGCCAAAGTCCACCGACCTCCTTCAATGCATGGAAAGCAGCCACTTCCCGACCGACCCACGATTCCAGCATGGAGACCACCATCCGTTCGACGCTGGTGACGAGGCCACGAAGCGCCACGGGCGCCACCGAGCTCTGGACGAGCTTCCTCAGCCGCATGTGGTAGTCGCCTTGGTGGAAGAAAAGCGCCCACGGGCCGATCATCTGTTCCTTGCTCTTCGGGTAGGTGGGCTTGAACAGATGAGCTCGCGTCACCAGCACGAACCTCGCCGCCTCCGGGCTGGCCAGCATCACGCAGGGGCAACCCAGCAGCCGCGTCTTGAAGATCTCGCCGTACCTGCAACACGCCCCCCACTGAGCCCCCATTCACCGAAAACAACCTCCAGTAACGCGTATGCGAGAGAAAGGAATTGGGACCTCTTCTCTCTGGTGTCGAAGAAGGCATTAGGATCCTGCGAGTAAAGTTGAAGGGTCTCTCCGACGTAAGGCCATCCCATGGAGCCAGGCGGGAGCTTAAGCTTGTCCTGCGACTTCTTCTTGAGCTTCCTCATGAAGAGAGAGGTTGCAATGGCCAGGAGAAGGAAGGCGTACAGAACCCCACAGGCCATTCCCACCGTCCCTTCTGTCTCTCGATGGAGTCGTGGAGAGAGAGGCTTCGCAAAGGGAGCGAGAGCAGTCGAGGGTTTATGTAGAGAAAGGTTGCCATGCGCCGATGGAATTCGATTCGGGTTCGCCTCGATTAACTGCGAGTCCGATTAGACTTGACATCTCACGGACGCTTGTGGCTTGGCCACGATGAGGTGCAGCCCGACCGGTCCAAATCATCGATGTGCCGACAACACGTGCCGAGATGGCGACGGTCGAGACTCGAGATGGTTCTAGCGTTCCTTCATGGGCCATCCGATTACCTACGGATCTATCTAAGTCAACTTTCATTATGTCACCAATAATAATAATAATAATAATAATTAGGAGGATTATATGAAAAAGGTCTCTTTTGCTTTTTTGTTTCGCTCACAAGTGTTTCCTATTTTCAATTTTTTTTCATAGTATTTTTATATCATATAATACCGAAAATATCCTTCATAATATAATGTTTTTTATAATCATGAAAAAAATATTATAAAATTTATTTAAAATATTATGAATAATAAAAAAAGAAAATCTAACCTCAATCAAACTAATTATAATTCTAAAATATAATATCAAAATGGTTTAGGAAAAATGGGCATATTTTTTGGGGGAAAAATGGCAAAAACAGGGCATTTTAGGAAAATCGCCCTAATAATTATGATATGATCAAATCAGATGAACGGTTGAGATTATGAGAAGATAATTGAAGGCACCCATAGCTTTTCTTTCCTTCTGACTCGTGCTCTCCTCACGTCGCATCGACCACTGTAGCAGATGACAAGCTTTGCTTTCTCCGTGTTGGGCGAGGATGCTTTCGTTTCGGCGATCCTAACTTCACTTGTGGAGCAGGATTTTGAGGAGGACGTGGAAGATCTCGATGATGGTGATCAGGTGTGATGCAGCCGTCGTCGAAGTCTCAAAGATGTAGCGGTACTGTTGGGCAACAGTTGGACGTCGAGAACTGTTCCCTCTCGATGTAATGCTCGACCACACGGTGAGGTTCGGGCGGAGCTTTGACGCCGCCAACTCCTGTGCTCTCGCCGGCTCCGCCCATATGTTGACAACCGACGCAACGCAAGGGAGTACTGCAAACGAAGCGACTTGGCGACCGACAAAGCTCCGTGTGTGGCTGCCGACCACGCGACAGAGGCCATGCCCGGGCTGCCATGGCATCACCTGGGCCTGGGAGAAAGCCCGAGGACAGGTTCCGATCGAGGGAAGGACGGGCGACGACTGCAGCAGCACAGTAGAATACTGTGCATGTGCAGCATCGGCATGTCGTCGCCATCGTCTTCTTCTCCAGGCTGCGTGGGGACTAATTATTTTCTGTAAAATAAAATGTGGATAAGGATCGACAATATACCATCAGATCATAGTCATTATCATCATCATTGATGCAATCCATGAAAACACGTTTATCTAACAGACCCATCCCTTGGTGTTGGTGATGTTGCTCGCGATCATGCTTGATGGAGCCCTTGGGATTGAGATCTCCAGGGAAGACTTCCATTGGTCCAAATCGACGGCTTCTTTCTTGGATCTCAGGTTGGACTGCTAGCTGAGTCTACTGCGTGCGGTGGTGAATCATTGCAATCCACCATGAGCGACGAATGGATCTATTTCTCTTCTCTCTTATCATATACTTAAGCGAAGGAGAAAAGAAACCTGAGATGATGCGAGTGGAACTTGAGATGAGGACAGTCCCATGACTGGTGCAACAGCACTACATGAAGAAATATGGATATGGGGTCACAGGTCTTCAGTTGAAGTAAGTTTAGATCATCACCATGGAAGGCTGAATCAGGATCTCCATCTAGAAAGCATTAATGAGCAGTGGTACTACATGCTGCACAAAGGCTATTCCATCTTCCCCAACAACAAATGCTTGCGGAGAGAAACTCTGGTTGGAAGTCTCGAAGAGGTTGGGGAAGTATATGAGTCATCTAAGCTGCTGAAAACTTGAAGTGCTCAGTAGCTATAATCTCTACATCCTGAACTTTGAACCAATAAATCAAGCAAGCAGCTTCAGTTTTCATATGAGCATGTCATTTGACACCAACAAAGTGGACAACATTTGAATAATAATACTCTCAAACTCCCCAAAAGCTTATGACAACATTTGCATGAATTTGAAATTGGATTGAACTTAGGAAACTTGAGATTTCATGTTTCTTTTCTTTTTCTCAGATGAATAAACATTATCTGTTCCGTAAGGACAAGCGAGTTAGTCGACATCACATCATGTCAAAGGCTACAAAACAACTGAAGTGGTAGAAGAAGAGCCCCAACTTATTCTAGTCCATGAACTCTTCTCCTCTCGGTCTGTGTCCTGAAGGACCAGATCCTCTCATTGGATTCAGCCTCCTAAATATAATAGTAAGTTCATTGTAAAAGGAAATCGACTTTGCATGAATATAAATCGTCAGTGGCTTAATGCATCAATTGGTGCTACATATAATCTATTCCAAGGAAAACATTGGTGAAACACAAGTAATTATGTCGAACACATGGTGGAGAGTGAGCTAGTCGAACAGTTTGAGGCCCTCGTCGAGGTCTTCGCAGTGCCTCACATGGCGGACCACCGCCCCCTTGTCGACGTCCTTGTGGGCCTTGCAATCGTAGCTGGGCGGCGAGTGGAAGCACGGCTCCATCGACGTGCCCCGGCGGCAGGCCTGGTTCCGATCCGCCGGCCTCGGGATGATCCACGGCTTCAGTCCCCCGAGCCCCTGCGCCACGTACCCGAAGGTCGAGCACGCGGTGGTCACCAGCACGTCGCTGAAGCTGAGCAGGTTGATCTCCGCCCACGCCTTGATGTTGTGGTTCTGGTGGTCCGTGTGTTGCTGCTCCTCGTGGCTCGGTTGGTACACGCCGATGACCTCGCCCGTGGCCGTCGAGTGCTCGTAGTACATGTTCCGGAGTTTGTCGAAGTAGCCGGAGTACAAGGTGGTCACCAGGACAGCCTTCTCTCTCGCATCCTTTGCGGGCACGCCGGGCTCCTCGAGATTGACGGCCGGCAGCAGGTTCTCTTTTCTCGAACAATTGATGATCTGGTTGAGCATGGTGTCGAAAGAGACAGGCGCGTGCTGGAAGACCCTGATCTGAATGCCCACCATCTCATAAGCCTTCGCTAGATAGACCTGGTAATACCTCGTGACGTAGCCCCACACCACATTGGTCGGGTGGAGAAGGTATCGGCCCAGGTGATGGAAGACGGTCTCCCTCTCCGGGAACAGCCGCCGCAGCTCCTCCTCGTACTCCTCCACCAGAAACAGCGACGGCACGAAGTAGTTGTCCGACTTCAGCAGCAGCCACGGTAGCTTCCGGAGCATCTGCTGAGCGTCTTCGCAGAAGAATATCTTGTCCAACGCGCTGTAATCGTGGGTCAGGTGGAGGTAAACGTAAGCCGGCAGTGTAAGGTTGGCAGCAAATCTCATGTCGTTCTTGATGACCCCACTTTGGAGCATGTTGCCGTAGCTCTGCGGAGTTCTGACCTCGAAGCTCTCCAGCTTCTCCACCGGGAAATCCTTCGGCAGAGTCCACGAGGTCTCAGGAAACGGCTCGCAGAGGAGGTCGGCGAGGTCCTCGGGGACATGGACCAGCAGAACCTTGTCGTTGAGCAGAGCATAGAGGAAAGCAGACACGATGGTCAGTACTCTGTTCCCGAAGCCATTGTAAGGAATCCAAACAACGTAGTTGCATTCCCCCGGCCCGGTGCTGCGGCCGGACTTCAGCTGCTCTATGGACTTGTTGTAGAGCTCGGTGTTCGGGCCACATTTCTTGTGGAGAGCTTCGTACTTCCGAAGCCTATCGACGAGGTACGGCGTAGGTGTGTAAGGCGACGCCTTACGATACAGCACGGACTGGTATCGGCTCAGGCAGGAGCTCTCATCGAATCCAGGAGCCAACAGGCCGCCAAGAAGCTTGTCCTTCACTGGCTCAGGCACCGGCGAAGACGAGCTCTCTGATCTCAACCCTAAACACTCAAAACTCAGTGCTGCATCAACCAAGAAGACTTCGATCTGCCTCGACAACAAGGATTTAGTTACCTGTTTCCGCAGTAAAGCCAACGGATCGAAGCCATTCCAAGGACGGCTTCCTGTAAGCTCCAACGAGAAGCACCAACAGCGGCAGATATATCATGCAGGCGAGGACTACGCATGGCGTCCAGTTCCTGGAACTGTTGCTACTCTCCATCTCGGCTTCCGAATCCCCCGCCATCTCCATCTTGCCATAGCCGATCCTGCTGCGCTTCATCCCCATCGTCCTCGAGCGCCTACAAGAACTCAGCCTACTTATTTATCCAACCTCGGAACACGGCAAGTGCACTCCTTAACATTGTAATCCATGGTCTTCCTCTCTTCCTCGTTCCTCTCCAGCCGTCGATTTCGTTGCCTAGTGGCCATGCCACTACGATTTCTCTTGGTTTTCTTAGTCGATCAAGTAGCTTCCTCGCCTAAACTTCATCTTCCCCCGAGGGTAAAGTCAACCCTCGATTACCTTTGGACGTCGAAGTGCGCGCGTGCATGTGACAACCAGATGCAGTCAAAGATTACAATGATATTATACTAGTCGCCATTGCCCGTCGTAAACCAAATGAAGCGGCAACTGGATCTTGACAACCAGCAAGATCACACGACGAGGAGATCAAGCACTCGGTTAAGGAGGCATTAAGTAGACTCTTGCATGCATTACTTTACTACTCATCAGATCTGAATGTCCACTAAGAGTGCTACTGTAGTTTGAGAACAGCATAAGAAAGATCATTGGCTCTACTAAAAGACAAAGACAACTTCCGTGAAAAGGGCACTTCTTCTTCAAGGAATCAAGATAATAAATGCATTATAGTCAACACGTTTTTAGAACAGTTCATGAAACACGAAGTTAGTGGTGCTTAAGTCAATAGTCTGAGTAGAATAGATCTTTCTACTAGTCTTTTGCCCTGTCATTTAATAAAGGTCAACTCATACTACAAGCCTGTAAACTGAAGCGTTCAGATATTGGAGAAGGGTTTCAAAGATCACGTGGATAGTCTATGCATCGAGCAGTGCATGTTTCACGTTATGATTCCACGCGAATCACGAGACGGCGTTCTCTAATCTGGTTCGTTGAACAATCACTCAAAAGTTGACATCCCTTCACGTACGCAGAAAGCCGAAACATGTGTGCCACGTGCAGTGGGTCCTATATACTTCCAATAATATAATGGTAATGTTTCGCGGGTAAAAACGTTAGGTACTAAAACTTTTCAAGTTCGGAGAGGCTTCTTTCAGTTCGGGATCTCCGTTCATCATGATCACCGACCAACTGCAACCGATCCAACGGTTACAAAAACAAAGAAGCCTCCCGTCGTTCTGCGATCCAAAATGGTCCTCCTCGCCCGGCAGTTAAGATGCCGGAGGAGGACACGAAGCCCTTCGTTTCCCGCTCCGCTTGCCATGGCCCTCACCAACCCTAATCCCCTTCTCTCCAACCCCTTACCCCCGCCTCTCCTTCGCATCCCCTCGCGTTGCTTCCTCCGTTGCCGCGCAGCTGCGGACGCCTCCTCGGACTGGTTCCGCCCCCGGGGCGACCCGCCCGATGGAGGGAGAATGTCTGCCCGGGACCCCGGGACTCGAATTAACGCGACGGAGGAGAGCACGGACCAGAGCAGCAGCGGCAATAAGAAGAAGAAGAAGAAAAGCAAGTGGTGGTGGTGGTCTCGGGACCGGGAGAGCTACTTGGCCAACGACTCCGACGCCCTGCCGTTGCCGATGACCTACCCTGACTCTTCCCCGGTGTCACCGCAGGAGATCGACCGCAGGCTCCAGTGTGATCCCAGTATCGAGGTTGCAATTTGTTCTTGTTTGTCCTTCGATTTGCCTTCTTGATTCGTTAACCGTGAGGACCTGACTGGTCTTTGACATTTTGCTACGGAAGGATTGTAAGCCAGTGGTGTACGAGTGGACGGGGAAGTGTAGGAGTTGCCAGGGGACGGGGTTGGTGAGCTACTACAACAAAAGGGGGCGGGAGACGATCTGCAAGTGCGTTCCCTGCCTTGGAATAGGTTCGTACATTTCGTTTATGTGTTTTAGATTTTATTCATTTTGGTTTACAATCGATTGTATTCTTCTATGAGGCCGCGTTAATTATTAAAATTGATATTTCTATTCATGTTCATATCATAAAACCAACATGCCAGTTAACTGGAAATCCGTGCAAACTGGCAGTTCAACTGGGTTGCTGCTGAACTATATATGATTTCTATAGCTGGCTTGGTTCAGGATACTGCATCAGTAGTGCTTGATTGGTCTCTGTCTTTAACACCATAATGTCATGCGGCAGTTTCATAGTGGGTGCAGGAGAGACCTGAGTAGAACCGACAAGCATTCATCTATTAGGTCTACATTTCTCAGATTTGGAGTCTTTCTCTGAGAATCTTAATTGGAACATTATCTTTCAAGTCCAGCTACTCTTTTATGCTGATTTTTTTTTGCAAATTTGATAGGTAAATCTCTTCCACTTGAGTGCCAATGACTGAATGATCATTTTTTGATTTGCTTCAGTGAATTGTCATTGATGGAATAACAAAAATCAAAAGTTTTATTGGATTTGGAATCAGTAAATGGTTGTTAGATGATGTGGGATTGCCTTCTTACATGAGAATTGGCAGTGGAATATTAGGTTAATTTCTGCACTTTTTGGGTTGCAACATGGTTATTAATTTGGTTATTCATGAGCTCCTATATTGAATGTACAAATTTTCCCCTAAAATTCTCAATTTGCAGGGATCTAGATTGATGATTTAGATCTAAGGTACAATCCAACAAGCACCTATAGAACATATTTTTTTTGATTCTACGTCCATTAAATGTGTCATGACATTTTTTCCCTTTATCATAGTAAATTGCTGGTCTCTTCTGGTACTGTATCTACATCAGTTAAAGAAAAATCTAGAATATAGTAGAAGTGACCTTCTATCTAAGGTTGTGTTTTCTCTATTTAGAGGATGTTGATTACAGAGAAACATACTTGTGTATGCTTCTAAAGAATGTGAATTATTTAGAACCTTGTGTGCCGTGCTTTGACATCAAAGACTTTATGAAGTTTGTTCCAAGTGTGTTTTATGGCATGAAGCACTTTTCAAAATTAAACAGAATCTAGTTAATTATATCTCATATTAAAATTAGCTTTCAGAAGTTGAGTAAAAAATTTCTTTGATTTGGTAACAGCCATATATGACCATTTTAAACTCCTCTGTCTTGCCTCACCCCAATGTGCATTTTCATAACATATTATCCTCTAATAATCCCTTATTCCAAAAAGTAGACGTAGTGAAGTTTGATGAGTTGCTCCATCTTGATCATTACTAAAACAAGCTTTTCTGTATTTGTTCCTTCTTTTATTTTGGTAAGAAGCCTAGGGACAACAGTTGATCTGAAAGAGGTGTTGATGGAGGCAGGGAGTTACATTTTTTTTGGGTAACAGGATAGGACGTAACAATGGCCTATTTGCATGTTCGTGCATTGAAGGGTGAAGGTAAATCCTGTAATAGCAGTATGGGTACTAATCAAATGGCTCATAATCATTGTGAACAAAAATTCTTGCCATAGTATTTCTGGTACAGTTGTCATTTTTACCTTAAGAATATATCACTTTTTCCATTGCAGTGTGGTTGACTAATATATTTTATATATCTAAATCTTATTGCAGTTTTATGTTACTAGTTGTTATATACTATTTCTACTTCTGTTCGCAAATCAGATGTTTGACTCATCTATAAATCAAAAGTCACAGGGAATCCATTAGTGACATGGATGTTTTTCTCATTGATATTCCATGATTGAGATAATTGGCCAAATTCTATAGAATCATTTCACAGAAGTTCATTGATATATTCTTTCTAAAAAGCATTTTGACCTCCATTCTTGAATGAGTCTAAGACAATTCTAACTCTATTATAACAGAAGATTCCCTTTTCATGACACATAGATGTTTAAAACACTTTACTAGTCTGAATATCTCATTTTTAGTTTGATTCTTGTCCAGGATATGTCCAGAAAATAACGGTACGGGAGGACATCAATGTGATGGAAGATGTAGACAATGGAAAACCACCTTAATTCATTCCTTCGACAAGTAAATTCTGATAAATGATACTTAAGATTCCTTCATAGAGCAGATATAGAAACATTTTTCAATTTTTGTTTAATATGGTTTTAGTGCCATCTATGCTCTGCAGCCATAAAATCACAGACTGTTTTTGGCAGTTTAGTGTGGACCAAATGTTTTTTGAGGGTGCTAAGCTTGCAAGACAA
This sequence comes from Musa acuminata AAA Group, assembly GCF_036884655.1. NCBI lineage: Eukaryota > Viridiplantae > Streptophyta > Magnoliopsida > Zingiberales > Musaceae > Musa > Musa acuminata. The sequence continues at coordinate 43,769,884 of NC_088356.1, forward strand.
GCCAATATTTAACAAAATGTTTCATCCACTTTATGCTTTCCAAACATTTGTGCATTAATATGTAAGAGAAAAAACACTTATTGTGTTGTGAGTATTGCTGAAGATTCATATTCTTGTCAAGTGTTCTGTCTTCTACCCCTTATTTTTAATCAGTGATAGCCTAAATATGTTATGCTATTTGAGAGTGAAGGTAAATGTCATACCTTTGCCCATGGAATATGAATCTTGGAACCTTTTTTCTAACGAATCTATAGTTTGGCAGGGAATTATATATAGATTTGTGCATCCAAATTCTGGTGATGGCATACACACCGCTGATACTTCTGCTTCTGTTCCATCTCCTGATGTGATAAGCGGATGTCAGGACTCCACATTCTTTATTTTCAATCTGACTATCCAAGTTCATTAGTTTGAAGCTGGTAAAGTGGTAATCAGATTACAGGCTTGATGCTATTTTTTGACCCCAAATGTTAAGGAGATGATGCAGGAGTTCAACAAGTATCAAACAAAAAAAATCAGATAGAAGTTGAAACTGAAAGCAAAACCAAGGTTGGGAGTGTGGCAAATGATGCAAGCTGCTGACTTAACAAAAATAGCTTTAACAAGTTCGCAAAGCGGACTGAGAAAGGCTTTAAGGTCCTTGATATTGGAGACACTTTTTGGATGTTCAATCAAGTTTATGATGGCCGAAATTGTTCAAAGGGACACAAAAAAGATACCTTTCAAGGATGCACCCTGAGATGAGTGCCAAAATAACACCAAAGGTAGACAAGAATGGCAATCGGCTGTCATGAGCTCTTACAGCCGAGATTAAGTTGACCTAATATAAGTTATGAGTCAAATTAAGCAGGAGCCCTTAGAAATAGAGCCAGGAATGACTTTTATTCCATGCATGTTTTGTATTGTTTTACAGCTAATGCAATTTCTAAAATTAATGCAGCTCTCTCTCACTTCTAAATTTTGGTCTTCTTTCTTTGCATTTCCTGCAATCAGCTGATGTGTGCAAGGTTTACAGTAAGTTTAGCATTTTTGCAAATGTGCCTTGTCCGATGAACTTTAGTGCATCAAAAAGTGCTTCCATATAATCATGTGCATTTTCTATTCCTTTCATATATTGTAGTTTTATCCAGGTCTGATTTAAATGATATATTATATTTAGTGTAAAAGGAGGCATATGTTGGAAAGGAGGGAGTCATTGCAAGGATTCATTGTCTCTTCTAATACTTGTTCGTTTCTCATTTACCTTTTTCATATATCTCTCTTTTTTGTTCTGTTTAAGCCATTATTATTTTGCTTGGACCTGCTTCCTGGTTCTTTCTCATGCCTCATATCTTGAGACTTCTTAGACCACTTTTATAAGACCAACCCTGGAACTATTATCTATAGTTGTTTGTCTCATTATGGTGTATATGCCGACATGTAAGTGCAAGAAATCAGTTGTTGAGATTCCTTTTTCTTATGCTACAATCATCATGCAACATGCATCTGTACTTAAGATTAGGGGGAGAAAACCTAAGACAGTTGCTGAATTAAATACCTTTGAATGAAGGCTTACTGCATCAGATTTCGCAAAATGTAGCTTAAGAGTGCATGAAACCAGGGACACCAGAGGAATATATAGTTTCTATTACTAGCTATTCAGACAAGGAGAACATGTAGGAATAGGCTTTGGTTGTGTAAATACCAATCATCAAGTGGATAAGATCATGCATCAACAGCACATCATTTGAACAACACATCACCTGCAGTGCCATGTCCACCACCTGTGCCTTAAGTACATAGCATTGATAATTTCAGAAGATGTCAAGTAAATCATTACACAGGTTACAGTTACTGGATCGATGAACATTATCAATGGACGGGTACAAAAGCATTGTTGCATCGAACCATAGATTGAAAAAAATAGCTCTCTCAAACTTGAATCAAGAAATTTGTTAAGAATTAGGAGTTAGAACTACAGCATCTACATACATTATTTGATATTCTAAAGAAGTGCATTAAGTCATAAGGAAGCAACTTAGTATCTTGTTCCTTCAGTTAAGAGCTTTTGGTACACTTTCAGCTATCTTATTTTCTTACTTGTATTATGGATCCCTAATTTGGTGCCAATATGATTGTCTTCTCCTGGTCATGAAGACCATTATCTTCTTTTAATGTCAAATTCTTTGTTCATGAATTATCAGCAGAAGTATAAATAGATTAAAAATCCATTGATATCTCATCCTGTTTTTCTCTTCTCTTTTCCTCCTTGCCAACCTCAGCTCATAGCGTCTTTTCCAATTTTCGTCGAAGGTGGAGGATTTGGCTGTTCTTTCCGGAGGGTAATGGTCTCTTCAAGGAGAGGTACTAACTACATCTCATCTCGTCAATCGTATTTTCAACTTTTTTACTAGAAAACTTGCAAATTGTATGGTTGCATTACCCTGGGCTCCCTTTAGAATCCTGGAATCAGGAGAGCCTGGTTTCTATTACTTTTCTGCTTGGCTGTGCTGTTTTCTATTATGTTTGTGCTCGACAGACCCCTTAAAAGTAGATGAACGCCCCCTGTTAAATTTGAACGTGGCCATTAGACTATGCATGATAACATTGATGACCTTTGGAACTGTGTAGGGGTGGGAAACACAAGACTCGCATGCCTCTTCAACTGATATATGATAGATAGCATTCATGGCCTTTGGAACCGCATTGGGGTGGGGAACATATCACTCACATGCCTACTCAAGACTCCTTTTGATATGAAGTTCCTCGAGGATGAATCCTTGCCACCAACAAGGGAGACCAAAAGAGGGAGAAATCATCTCTTTTTGGCTACTACTAAGAGGTACTTTGTCTCGAGTAGTCATTTCCTGACTGTTCTAAATCACTTGCTTTGTAACCCTTGAAGTGAGATCTAGTTTGAGTCAGGAGAGAAAGATCCGTGTTTGCTATCAACAAAATGGTTGGTTCCATTGTTCTAAGGTCATCTACAGAAACTTAGCAAGGAGATGAGTTTACTGGCCCCTTTTGAGTGTGTGTTTATATATATATAACAATGTTTATATATATGTGTGTGTTTATATATATGTGTAGAGAACAAAGACATCATTGGTTGATGAACAATGTTTGAACAGATCTATATGCCACCCTATATAACCCTCACACACACACACCATATAAAGCAGGCTTGACCAGCCTACCCGTTTCGCCTTGAGATGGCATGCATTAACAGGTGCAACTTGGATAAGCAGGCCATCTGCGGCGCGCCGGTGGTGCCGCCGATGAACCCGCGCATCTCGTTCTCCAGCGACTTCGTCGTGGAGCAGCACGCCGCACGGACCACGAGCCCGCCGCCCGATCCCGACTTCGAGTTTGCCGTCGGCAGCCACTCGATGATCGACGCTGATCGACTCTTCTTCGAGGGCCGGCTGCTCCCGCTCAAGGACACCCACCAACGCGGGCCGCATCAGCGGGTCATCACCACCTTGAGGGAAGAGCTTCGGACCGACGAGGAGGACGGGGCCCGGTGGGAGCGGCCGCTGAAAGGATCCATTAACTGGAGGGTGTTGTTTGGAATCAAGAAGGCCCGTCGCAGCTCGGCGGCGGCAGTGACGGCAAAGAAGAGCGACGAGGTTGATGATGAGCTTCTTGTCAAGCCAACATAGGTCCGATTTCGTTCCCTTTTGCAAGCTAATCTGGAACGGAATGTTTCTTCTTACTGTGGCTTCTTTAGATCTTTGCTGCATCTGCGTACAGTGTCTCATAGATGGGGTTTTGTTATCCCCTGTTGTGTTTTGTAGGACCTCTAAGGCCAAGAAGGAGCCTTCTCTAATGGCGGAAATGATAACCTCTTTATGATACTGAAGCAACGAAGAGAGAAGGGACAGTTCATGAACAGGTTTTCTTTCTCTTCATCTTGTTGAAGCTATTGCCTTTAGCTAAGTTGGAAATGATGGTGGATTGTGCAGGCACTGGGATTTGAGGAGGCAGCTGTATATTAAGTCATCAATCAATCACTGTTTTCTGTCAATTAATTCACTGTACTTTCAACCATGTGGTGTTTATGGCCCTTCTCTTCTTCCCTTTGTCTGCTGTACACAAAGTTTCAGCTGGAAGATTAATTGTGTGAATGCTGAACCTGAATTCAAATCTGTGCAGATGAGGTTCTCTCGGTAGCTTTTCTCTTGCTGCAATCTTGTTTGTCCCTCTTGGTTGGGGAACAGTCATGCCTTTGTCCTGTTGTCTGAGTTCTGAGGAACAAAGAGCAGAGACAGAGACTGTGGAGGTAACATGATTTTGGATTCTGTCACTCATGTCCTTGTTCTTGTTACCAGCAAACTTTAGAAAATATTATATGCCAACAACTTGTTCTACTCTATTATTTCATATGATGTGTGACCTCTCAAGAAATATATGAATCTAAAATGTAAAAGATAGGAAACTGTACAAAAGATAACAAAGGAAAAAAAAAAAATGAAATCAACTCATCATTGTTACAGCCAGTATTGTTAGCTGCTACCTTCCATGTGAAGCCTGTGGAAACATAACATTATTCATCTGAATCACCTTCTCAGAATAAATTTGGTTCCACTGGAAAAGATTATCATCTCAAAACTATACCTACTCAGAAGTGTTGTTCTTCAAAATTGAATGAGGCTCCTTTGTTGACATGGTAAGATAATGGAGGAACTGCATCATTTAGATGAATGATGGAACCATTGTTTGGTTGTTCTTGATGCTGAGAGCTTCATGATAGTTTCCAATCTCGTCCACCACAGATGTTGTAGTGCAAGTTAGTAAGGTACATTGTCTTTCAATGTTGCTTGTGCTTGCTACCCCACTCTGTATTCTCTGATTGCCTTAGTTTGTCACCTAATTGATGCTGTGAATGATACTTCACACAATGCTTCTTATCTGCTATCCCCATACACTGGCCATCTTACAGAATTTTTAAGGTCTGGAGGTGCCTCTTCTGCTTCCATGTCTTCTGTCTCCACTACAACTGGATCAAGCATTAGTCTCTAAATTCTAGCCAAGTCTCTTATCTTTTGTTGCTCTTAAGTGATATACTCTCTGTTTTTTTTGCTCCCTAAATCGTCATTTGATGACAACTTTGGCTTGTCAATGATTGAATTTTTCTTGGTGTTCTTTTGCTGCTTCACTGTCTGCTTCAACATAATCAGCTGAAGTGATACTGCAATTTCAGAATTATCATGTAGAATGCTTTCATCTTTCTAGTCAGAAGAGAGGGATCATTTATTTGGCACCAATTTTGAAAGGTTTATACCTCAGAGTTTCATTGTTAGAAATTCATATAATTTTTGTAAAAGGATTTCCTTCATGAGATCGACAAGAAAAGTGTTTATGAGATCTGATGGTGATATACTGTTACTCAACTAATAGCTTTCTATATCAATTTAATTCTTTATCCAATGATATACTCCCTGTTTTAGTTATCATGAAGTCCTTTTTATTTATTATTGTTTACAAGTTCATACTTGATTTCTTTGTTCATTCTTTGTATTTTTCAACTCATTGTTGCTAAGAAAATATGCCATTAGTTCTTCATATGTCTACACCTGTTGTTTCATCTGAGTGTGCCAATGTTTTTCGAGTTTCGCTTACCGAATTGGATCCAAATTTTCAAGGCTAATTATTTGCAAAGGGAGTACCAGACATTCTTCTTAAAATTTTTCTAAACTGCATTATTTTTTTCAGTTACCATCATTATTTTCTTATGTTGTGACTTTGTTTGAATGACTCAAGTAGCTTCTCAAACCAAATTTTGGATAATGTGCTGCTAATTGCAAAATGACTTGGAGTCATCTTCATCTTGATATGCTTGAGTTTGTTCATCAACTCTGCTTATTTGTTGCCATTAACTTTCTTTGTAACATTCAAAGTTATCAGAATTTATTTGGTCCACAGTGCACACTAGATTGGCAATATGATTCAGCTAAAGATTCCATAAAGATATCAGGGACAATTTGGCATCACATTCAGGGAACTTGCCATCTTTCTTTCCTATTAAATTGTTGTGCTTATAATTAGTGTTTTCTGATGTCTGAGACATTTAAGCATCTTAGCAACCAGTCTTCCTGATACACCTCCATTACAGTATTCTTCTTCATGGAAGCATATATTTACAGGCAATTGCATTGATCCTCCTCATATGAAGTTCATAACATCATTTACAAACTAATTGTGAGCTCATTGTTGATAATTGGTGCATGTAAAACATAAGCCTCTCTGTTCTACATATGCATCTGACCTCTCTCCTTGCTTGATGACAGTAATCTAATTTCATGCACTTCAGGAGTCTTAAATTTATGTTCACATAACAGTAACCTCATCTAAGCAAATCCTTTCAGCCAATGATGGTGCTCTCTGCACTATAATCCTTGGCTTTTGCTTATTCTGAATGAATCAAATGTAACCTATTCTGAATGAGACATTTCTATCTTGATGGACCTCACACAGAATTATTGCTTGCCTTTGCTTAGTGCTCTCCTTTTAGTTGAGGATTGTGTCAGATCTCCATTGGACTCAGTTGTGCCCTTCCAAATCATCCTAAGCTTCCATGATCATCAACATTGGAGGCTGTAACAGGTACAGTGATTAATGCAGCAATTCATGGGCCAACTCCAACAGCACATCTGCATGATTACAGTCTGATGAGGGGTTGCAATCACCTTTGGTGCACAACATTAAATGGTTTGTCTTTGGTTAGGGTATCAGGTAGTTCCTCAGCTATTGTAGTCCAATCTATGGAGGGACCAATGACTCTATTTCATCTGCATTTGCCAACCATGACTTTGCTTAGAAATCTAATCTCTGGGTCCAAACTTGACAACAGAGCATTTAATCTCTTTGTTTTCTTGTTCATAAAATTTCAGATATGATCCTCACAAATAGTTGTTGCTCTAATATCATATGTTGTCATAATCTTAGCGCGAGAACTATTTTCGAAATCAAAGTACTCATAAATTACTTTTCGATGGCGGATAGCGACTCGTATATTAATTGGAGTCTAACTCGAGGACTAGATCGGAGTATCATGTATCGAGCTTTGATTTGCAGAAGATTAGCCTATAATTCTGTATTCACTCTCCAACATGCATGTGTCATAAATGCAAATCAAAATTGGCCCAACCAATTCGGTAGGTCAAATAGGAATTAGCTTTGCTTAAGGATTTCAGAAAAGAATAATAATGTATTGCAACCATGGAATACATGCCAAACTATTCAGTGATATAGTAGAAATATATGGTTGAACAAATCAAGTCGAATGTGTGGAAATCCTATACATACAAATTGGCAAAATCCATAATGGTCCAATTTCTGAACATTATATTTTCTGCTCTTTATGTTTTCCTTTTAATGTGTATGATGGAAAGCTTTTTTTATCTATGCTGAATAATCTTCTTAGGTTCATAAGTAGCTGCTCCATAGTACATTTCTCTTCTTAAACAATAATAATAAAAAAAAAGCTCTTGAGGACTATGAGATAAAAACTCATTTGTATTGAGAAACTTTAGTGTTAAGACTATTTTGAGATATTACAATATTTTTCTTATTTAATAAAATCTCATCTTCAGGTCAGAAATGGATACATATCACACACAGATCACAAGAGACCATAAGAATCCCCAACTCATTATTTAATTAATAATTAAATAATTTTGATGTGATTATTTACTTATATTCTAATTTTGGTTTAACAAATAAAGCAATTACCTATAATACAAGAATCTAGTTGTACATGTAAATCAAGACATGCACATATGACAATACGTCATGTGTCCATGTTTTCTAATGCAAGTGAAACACTTGCATGCTTTTCACATATGCAACTCTAATAAAAAAGGAATTCACTAGTTGGAGAATAGCAATGGCTTCATTAATTGACTAAAGAATTAATCTTAATTTAAAATTCTATTTCCGAAAATAAAGATCAACAAATACTTTTATTTGTTAATTATAAAACTTTATATAGATAGCATAGATTACAAACACTTCAATGATATGGGCTTTGCCGTGTTCAAGCTGGAAACCATGGGAGTCACTATCAGAAAATATAAGTTATTCTAAGTGAGGTAGAAAATTAAAAGAACAAATCCTTTAATTGAAGATTGAATTGTCTCTTCAGTGACATGTTCTTGCACAGAGACACATCTCAATCATCTACATCACCTGCACAGTTTCTACGTGCCATCGGTTCTTACGCTGCACACAAATTTACTACCTAGTCGCGGCGTTTACATGCATCTCCTGCTTGGAAGCAATGGAGTTCTTGCAGTGCGCGATGGCCGCCTGGATCGCGCTCTGCAGCTCCTCCATGGTGCTGTTGTCGGAGGAAGAGAAGGCCATGGATGTGGCGGAGAGGAGGCCGCTGTTGGTCCGAGACGTCGTCGTGGAGTCCGGCGCTGACAGCTGCGACTTACTCCGCCACCCCTCCCGTTCCCTACCGGTGGAGTGGCCGGAGAAGGAGTACGGCCTCCGACGGAGGTCGGGCTTCTCCTTCTCCGCCCGGAGGAAGAAGAGCGGCTCCACGATTCTCGCGTACTTCCTCAGAAGCCGGCCAACGTCGAACCCTCTTTTCTTCTTCTGCGGCTTCTTCTTGAAGTCCTCCTCTTTCTCTCCATCGCCGTTCCTCCTCCTCAACCACCCGAAGCCAAAGAAGGAAGACAAGCTCCTGCCCTTGGCTTTCTCCCTGTTCTTACCGCCGCCGTCTTCGTGGTCGACGCCGGCCTCATGCTTCTGGCTTCGGTCGGCGTCGGCGTGGTCGACAGTGAGGCCGAAGTTTTCGAAGGTTATGTCCGAGGGGCGGGGAGGGCTGGTCGGGGAAGGGAGCAGGTGGAGGGGGAGGAGGTGGCCGTGAAGGAAGATGTCGTCGGCCGGGGCCAAGTCGACGGCGGAAGTGGCCGTGGCCTTGCCGCTTTTGAGGGTCTTTGGTGCTGAGCTTAGTGGAGGGTGGAAGGAGATGGTGAAGGAGAACTCATGAGAAGGGGAAGCAGCTGCTGATGATGGTGGGGGTGGTGGAGGAACAACACCACCCTTATTACCTTCACTAGCTGTCTTCACTCTCTCCCTTTGGTGGTGTTGTATGTCCATGGCCCAAATTTTTGCTATCAGACGCAGGTTCAAGAGAGGAAGTATATAAATGGGGCCATCAATGTTTCATGTTCATTATCACTGGGCAAATATATCCAAACTTAACTGATATATATATATATATATATATATATATATATATATATATATATATGTCATGTCCAAGTTAATTGACTACTTAGCTAAGTTAGTCAGTATCTTTAAAAAAAAAAAAAAAAAAAAGGAGAATATTAAGAGTCAACTATTGGATGGGTTGTGTCTCTGCACGTGGCTACGTACAGTGCATGCATGTGTGCCCGTTAACTACAACATAATGTAATCTAAAACATGGGTTTGCCAACAAATTGGAGATATGTAGTCAAAACAAAGAATGTACTGGTAACTACTGGACATGCAAGCTGGCTGCCTTTGACAAGGCAAAACATCGAGACTGGAGGAATATAGTGATTTGTACAGTGTCTATGGAATGAATGCATCAGTTTTGTCAATGGTCATACTAGGGTGGTGCCATGGCACCTTTGCAATCTGCACAGTGATACATGTTTGTTTAACTGCCAACATATACATCGAGCCTATAATGATGAGGCACATAGGCTAATTTTGTAGCTTTTGGGAAGGTAATTTTAAGAGGCATATGATGTCATTATCTTTTGTTTTCAGAATACTTTTTGAGTTTTAATAAGAAAAAAAAAAACCATGGAGATATGTGAGAAAGATGAGAGTTAACATGTGGTGGGCACGTTCAATAGAACCCATTTGCAGTTGGGACTCATCTATCATTTATACCTTTGGGTGGGGAAAAGATTAGAAGACTTCGAAAGAGACCTCATCATGTGAATAAAAGAGGCTCATTGCAGGGCTTCTTTCATATCCATCTCGAGTTATGGTAAAAATTGATCATGTACTAGAAAACTTCAACTTGTAGTTAAATTGTCTTAGATATTTATTCCTTTTTACATGGGTCAGTAAGCCTACCATGGATAGAAGAAGACTACACGGAGTCAACCAGTCTATGAGCAAGAAGACAACCCTAATCATTAAGAGGCATATACCAGATGTATGTAACCTATAAACATAGCGAATATTTACCAGGAAGGACAAATAGAAGAACACTGACCTTGTAAGTTGGACCTCAGTTTAGCTCAAGAGGACCGTCTTCGAGTGTCCTCTCTTTCTTTCAGCTACTTGCTTGGTTTCGTCACTGACACAACTGAAGAAGATGAATTCTCAGCATCTGAATAATAACATAAATCATTTCTACTTCTGAAAGAAAGACAAATAAATCACAGGAGGCATAGAAATGGACCAATCACCTCTCGCCACAAGTGTTCTCACTAGCAAACATTTTTGTGTACTGATCTGACGATGGGAGAAGGGAAGGTTCGTGAACAAAAGATAGGAGACATCTTCAGGCCCTACACCACCTCCTATAATTTTGCACTTTCCCAAGAGGAAGGGCTTCAACATCTTCTAAAGACTTCCTTTTTGTCTTGAAATTGGAGTGCTATGTATGTATCACTTGTGGCCCGTATCTAGCTTTTGATTCACATAAAGATACGTTCGGCAAGAAATTATTGAGGACCCCTTTTTTCAGTAGTGATCAACTCATTGCCTATTGTGCTTGTCTTGATCCAACTTAGACCTGACATGTGTGTAATTTTCTTTCTGAAAATTAATTATATGCATCCCATCCCTAAAGTGTTAACAAAGAGAAAAATAAAGCTGTCTAAAGCAAGACAAGGTTTTCACAAAGTTCCCATCATGTCTATTATGCTAAGCATCTATTTTGTAAATGAAGTGTTAACAGAATTAGAAGGTCATTTGTTCTATTTAGGGCTTTGACCTCTTTTATAGATCTTGGGGAAGCTGCATGCATGACATGACAATAAAGTGGCGAGTGGCAATTGAAGGTGAACCAAAGAGTTCTGTGCATTTATTGATACAAACAAGGGTCAATCATCATAGCTATAACAAGACCTTAATAAATCTGTGTGGGACATGTAAACTAAGACCCCAATGCAAGTTACATCTATCCAAGTAGGTAAGCCAACCTTGTCCTCATGTTTTGTTCCATGAGACCTCTTTTGATCTATAATTACATAACTTCTATATTTCTCTAAAATCTTCATGTAAGTTCTGATGGAAAGTTTTCAATTAATATTCAACTACATGATTTTTTTTTTTCAAATTTATTCCTAATTTTGTGTTCAGTTGGGGAATTTCATGCATATTCTACAATAATTCAGATATTTCCAAAGTCTTTGTCCCCAGTATTTCGGTATTTCCAAGTCTCAGCTAACTTTAATGATATCTCAGTACTAACAAAGCCAAAGGAGCTTTAGAATTAAAGGGATGGTAAAATAAATGTAGGACCAGCAAGCTCCTGAATCTGAAATGTAGGGGGGGATTATGAACATTGGTGGAGTGTACACATCCAGGGATGTGAATGATTTATGAGCTGGTCCATGGGATATGGATGGGAAGTCTCCATGGGGCTTCCCTAAAGTCATGTTTGGGTCACTTGTTTGTTGTGTCTGTGCACTTTATTGCTCCTTATCACAAACATGACAATTTGAGTGGCCTACTGCCGGTGGTGCAGTCCAAGAAAATGGCTGTCTTGTTCCTATGGGTACTTTGAATCTGGCTAAACCTCCCTGAGAGACCATCTAAGTACATTGTATTTTTCTTGTAGAAACTGAAGTCTTTGGCTTTTCATTTAGTTTGGTTCCTTTTGATAAGGCAAAGCAGGGAAGAACTGTCAATTCATTGAGGGATGTGATTGTCATTTTGTCAACATTTTTCAAACATGAGTGTAATTGACAAATTAGAGTGGTGAAGCAAAACTCACAGCTATAACATGGACAAATGAGATTGTCTAAGAAAACAGAGTAACACAATTCTTTTAATAAAGGTGGGATTTGTTAGAAAAGTATTTATGCATGAGATGAAGATTGAGTGATGATTAAAATTAACATGGCTAAGGATTAAAAGAGTTGGGTGACACACACTGAGTTTTATGTGCAACTTACTAAGTTTTTGAATTGAATTGGTTTTCAATCTTATGTATATTAGTCCTAAGACTTAGGCTTGTATCATTAAAAATTCCAACATAGAAGCAAAGTTGAGAGAACCAGATGATTCAATTTACTGAAGGCAAGTTAGCTGAATAATATGTCAATTTATACTCGGATTTATCCTTATAAATAAGGAGAAAGCAAATCAAAACATCTATAAATAATAGTAAGCAAACTAGACCAGCCAGCTAGACAGTAAACAGATATGGAAGAACTTTCATAAATGCGTTGGTAATGGGTATAGGAAACCAACAAAATAATAAATGGCCGCAAATGGATCAGCCCATGGATCAACCAATAATACCTACCCTGAGCATTCAAATTACTTATCTCTTATTTTTCTTTAAATACGGGACAATTGGCACATGTAGGTTCTTGAACAAATTCACTGATTAATAAAAAAAGAGAAAAAAAGTTTATGGTTGATCAAAATATTACTAAACTTGAGTAGTGCTAATCATTTAGCAACAAAAGTGGCTCAGTTGGCTGGATATTACAAAATCAGATCTTAAACATGATCATAAATTGGTCAGGAGTAGATCTACCACCCTAGTTCCGGACCAATATTCTAATCCAACCATACTTGACTAAATTTGTCAGACCTTCAGTCCTAAGAGATCTTGAATTTTGTCAATTCTATATAAATCATAGTTGGCCTGGATTTGACAGAAATTTAAAAGCCACTAAATGAAGTAACATAGAGTACCAAAAGACAAAGATATGTACTGGCTAAAAATGTTGTTTCGTAGATTATAACAAGAGTTAAGAATGCATGATGCAGCTCCGAACAGCAGTAATTTACGCAGGATCTTAACCAAGCATTTGATCAGTAGTTCACCCTGACTTTGGTACTTCTGTACTATGTCTAGTTTTTCTCCATCTAATCATGGATAAAAATGGATGCTACAACACAACTAAATTTTTCCGAAACAAGAGACAAAAGGTCAATCATCTTTAACTGTGTCGACCACAAACTGTTGACATCACATCTGACAACAACTGAATGATCATTCTAATGTAGCCTAACAAAACTTAAATAGTTTATGTTAGACCTCATTTAAGTTGTGCCTCAAGCAACTTACGCTGCAATGGTAACAGCAGGTTGCTTTCTGAATTATGATATGCCTTGCGTTCTAAAGAATCAAGCAAACACAATTACCTCTCAAGGGAAACCCCGTGCATAGGGAGCACCATTTCAGGTGTGAACATGCCAGAGTTCCCAACCTCCACCCATTTCTTCAACTGAACAACAGAACCAGTTCAGACAAGATCAGGAACATTTTAAGTTCAAGATATGAAAAAAGAATTTGCTACCAAAAGATTTCCGTGCTTGGTTTTAGGCACAAGCTTTAATATGCCTAAACAACAAGGATGAAATACCGTAGTCAGATAAAGAAATGCAAAATACTCTGAACATAATGCTTCAGCCAGCATCCGAGCTGAGGTGCTCTAAAGTTCTACAGTTGAACACTAAATTATTTACAGGCAGGTTAATCTCTTTGTAAAATCAGGACAAGTAAGGGAGACTGAAATGCAAACAGATAGACCCTGGAAACCTGAAACTACAAAGAAGGTGCAGAGCCTTCTCATACTAATGGAATGGCTTTGATCTAGGTATTATGATTGGAGACACCAGAGCTCCTAGATCAAGACATGGTTGCCTTATTACTAACATAACAAGTGATTATGAAATCAAATGATGAAGAATACAGAATTAGTAGTAATCATATACTTTGGAGAACTTTGATGTTTATGGGACTGGTGTCTTACCTCACAAGCGTTGAGTGAGGCAAGATGGGCTATTTTTTTCATTATATGTAATATCAGTTCAAATGAAAATTTGTAGTTTTTGGGTCTCAAAACTGAAAAGCATATCTATCTATAAGCAACAAACCACATCTTTACTCTTCGCAAAACCCAACTAGGAACCAAAATCCCTATAACCCAGTGCCCAATAGGAGAAGGAAAAGAGAGGAGGTTGAGGAGTGGGGAGTCCTATTATTGAGAGCCAACGCCAGGCTAAGATACCAGTCCAACTACGAACTGTTGATTATCAATAACAGGATTATTGACTGCAAACTGTCAGACTGTCGACCGTCAATCACCTTCCTCTCCTTTCCTCTCCTCTCCTCTCCTCATACATATAAGCCATACTAGGGAGAACAAAGATCCATTTGTAGCAATGCAAAAATTAACCAAATATAATAGTAACTATAACACATGAACTTTAGAACATTGATAAGGTATTTCAGAGTTCAGAGAGTTGGACTTTAAAAGATTTATAAGAGAACTTAAGACATGATTCGACATTAACTAGAGGCACCGATCTTCCTGAGGAATTCAAGGTTATCCCCTTTCTTTTTAAAAATCAAGCTTTCCGGGAAAAGAAAAAAATCACTAGGAACTATAATAAACAAATAAAATTTTTTTTTGGTTGATGTCTGTGTAAACCTGATGCAGGCATTAACACAAGTCAGGCAGGATAAACTTTTTGCTAAAGCATAACTTTGCATTGTGCATAGTAACATTATCCAAGATCCTAGAGTCTATGATTGCATTGGCAATACTGACTGCCCTTCGAATACAGGTTTGGTAAGTGTAAATACACATAGGTTCACAATGCATACGAGACAGAACTAACACATAAAGCCTTGACATGTTAATATCAACCAAAAACAACAAATTCAAGCATTTGAGTAAACGATAGTAAAGATAAAAGAACAAAAAGGGCATTCCATCAATAAGAGAACAAGAAGGGTGGTGAAATTTTACCTTTCTAGATACAGATACCTTGGCAATCTCAATTCGATCATTCTTTTTAGCCCATGATGACCCAATACTGAAAACCTAGGTATCCAATCTTGCCTAAACCACAAGACGGATTTAAATATATTTTCGTACTTCTCAAATATCACAACCAATTCCATTTCCAGAACCAAGATTAAACTAAAAAATAACACTGACCTTCATATTTTCCAAGGAAATCCCCTCGGAGGTACGGCCAAGAAGAAGTTGACCTCCGGCGATCCTTTAACCGCATACAGTTTCCCCTCTTCGCTAAAAAGATAATTGTCCTTCTTAAATTTCCTGTAGGAATCCTCAAAAGACAATTAATAAAGACCAGGGTTGGGAGATTGAAAGACGTTGGCCTCGACGACCTCAAAGCCATTGAGACCCTTGATGACGTTCTCGAGCTCAGTATGGTCGACTCCGTCAACGGCGGTGAACTCGTGGGAGTCGGTGATCCCGTCGTCGGCCTGGAGGAACCCTAGAATCGCGTCCTTCGCCATTTTCTTGGCACCGCGGCCGTTGCCTCACCTCCGGCCGTCTTTGGTATCTCACATCAGCGTTTCGACCGTAGGCATACAGCGGGCTTTTGGATCAAGGATCCGTAACCGACCAGAAAGGGAGCCCCAATTTTTAATTCGGATCCTGAACTATTGGAGCTCCATTAGTCCATTCATTCCGACGCATACTGTGCCTCCATTTCGCTTCAAGCTACGCGTCGAGACTTCGATTAATGACTTTGAGATGCGTAACAGCACACGCGGACGGTGCGGATCATATCCCTGTGCGCTGTACCGGGGAGGAGCCGAAACCGTCGTCTGGAATCGGGTTAACGGCCCCATGGGGTCACCGCTTATGCCACGACCACGGCTGGGCCTGGTGATGTGTGCGAGAGCACGTTGTCATCACTTAAGTCGTGACGTAAGCGGGAATATGGGATAACCGTCGACTTGAGTCTGACTTAACGCACGACGTCATCGGATCCGAGTCGTAACAGTAGTCGTGGATTGAGAACATTGTCAAAAGCGAAAGATAGTACCACAATATTGAACCTTAAACATCAGCTACAAAACCAGACAACGATCTGAAGACGAGAGAGACATGGATATGAAGACGATGAAGCTCGCCGGACTATGTTGGGTTCATCATCGTCTTACTGTGGCAACTTGTTCAACTTGCAGTACTGGTAGTCCTTGTACTTCTTCGTCTTATATTTCGCAGGGTTTTGATCACTCACGAACTGGGGCAGAGGGCCGACCATCATCTCCGGCGGCGGCGAGCAGAACACCGGCCATGATATCCTTGCTTTCTCCTTGTTCACGGTCGCCCTGTGCAACACGCTCTTGTACTTCCCATTGCTCAAAATCTACAGCAAGAAACAAGAAGTTACAACATGAAATGTCTGCTCGCCGGATTGTAGCAGCTACCTCAATCTGATCGCCAATGTGGATGATGAGGGCACCGGGAACGTAATCGATGTCGATCCAGCGGTCATCCTTGGAGATTTGCAGGCCGGGGACGTCGCTGGGGACGAGTATAGTGACCGCCGACAAGTCGCTATGAGCCACCACCCCGAGCGCCAGGTCCGGCCGGGGGCACGGCGGGTAGTAGTTGATCTTGAGCAGCATGTCCATCTCCTCCCCTCCCAATGCCTTCTTCAGAGCACTCCCTTCGAGCCCTAACCCTAATGAAAGGCTGTCCAGTATCTTGTCCAAGATTCCCAGCAAGTACTTGGTGTATTCCTCGTTAGCCTCCCTGTATCATGAGGTGAAGAGAGAGAGAGACAGAGAGAGAGAGGACTCATTCACACGTAGATGTGTGTGTGTGTGTGTGTGTGTGAGAGAGAGAGAGAGAGAGAGAGAGGACTCATGCACACGTAGATGTGAGTTGGGAAGAGAAGGAAAGAGTAAGCATACCTATACGAAGAAGGCTGACGGGGCCACATTCCATGGTTGATGCGAGAAGGAGGCCAGACGTTGTGGAACAAGTAGTCGCCCCAAGCCTTCTTGCCGTTGGGATCCTTCTGGATCTGCGTGCCGTAGCCCTCGATGCTCCCGGAACGAGGATCCGCCGCGTAAGACTCCTTCTCCTCTTGCGGCAACTCGAAGAACTCCCTCCCCACGCGCTGCAGCTCCCCGATCACAGCGGCCGGGATTCCGTGGTTCACCAGCTGGAAGATCCCCCACTCCCGGCTCGCGTCGGCGATCGCGTCCACCACCCGGTCAGTGTCGGCGAGGTCGATGACCGGGACGGCGGGGGCGGGGCCGCGGTACGTGGTGGCGCCGGGCTGCTCGTCCTCCATGCGCACGAACTCGGGAGGGATGGTGTCCTTGGACTGTAACATGGAGGCAATGGCTTGCACCTTGACTTGCGCCATTCCCTGGTGACACAGTAAGGGATCCTTGAGCCGGTACAAGGAGAGGAGATGACATACAAAGGTACTGTTGCCTATTTGGAGTAGAGAAGACAACCTTATTCCGGTAAGACAAGACTCGGTCAACAGATGACAACCGCTATTTCGGAGGCTTTTCCTCGTTTTAGATGAGACATCAGATGTAAGCTGGTCATGCATCCTAATACAAATATATTATTTGAATCCGTAGTCATGAATTCGTAACCTGTTATATCCACCCTTGCTTTTCCATCACACGTGCCGTGATCAATCATGATCCGTGAAACACCGCGAGGCATAAGATCCAAGCATGAAGACTGGGATAGAGCTAAACGATGTGCACTTTGTGTGGACTATGAAGAGGAGACGTGACCGTCGCCACAGCGTGTTCACTGCAGCTGCCTCATCTTTTTCTCCATGCACGAGAACAAAATTGTCCACTGGGAAAACAACATGAGCATGTGATCCGATTGATTTGATAGCCCCATCGTCAGATCTTCATAAATAATTTTTATATAATTTTATATATTCGAATATGACATCTATTGCTTATATATTAATATACTAATAATATCATTTGACGTACGTTAATATTATAGTGTATATTTAAGGTTTTACATAATATCCCAAAAAAAGCAACCAGACACGAAACACGTTCGCCCTCCCACAGCATAACAATGGTTCCATTTTATGTTGCTCGTGAGGCAGAAAGGCGTTTCCTGTGTCACGGGAGACAGGCGAGCTCGGCCTTTGGAACCTCCACCAGTAGTGTATTTACAGGTAGGTGGAATTCTTCCTCCAGGGGTTCGCCCGCGAGACATTGTGAGCCGCGGTGAGATCCGCTGCAGAGGATGTTGCAGTTTGCGACCACCGGTCACGCGCCACGTAGGGGAATCGCTTTTGGGTACGTGAATTGATGACTTCCGACCTTCCACCGGCATCAGCGGATAGAGAGTGGATGCCGGAGGGGATACCGCGGAGTCAAGGTCGCCTACATTATGGCTGCGATGGGAAGGTGACGAGGAGTAGAGGAACGACCGGCGGTGGAAATGGCAGCCCGGACTCCTTAATCTACTGCGCCTCCGACCACCACGCGGTACTGCGCCGTCGGATCCGACCGCGACGACGGCTTCTCCGTTTTGGTTTCATCCCTCTCTCTCTCTCTCTCGTCCCCCTCTGTTCAAAATCGAGCTTTTCTCCCGAATTCCTTGTTGTTTCGGACCAAGGACATGTGGTGGTGTTAATGTCTGATCTCTGTCGGCTCCACGGATTCGTTCCTTGAGACGGAAGAAAGGGAAGCTTTTGAGAAAGGAAGTCAACATTTCTGACAGCTTTTTTAAAGATCAGGTTTGAATAAAATAGTGCGCACTTGTTCGAGGGATTTATTGGGTCGCAATTAAACGGATCTGCCGTTTCTTTGGATGGGAAAGAAGACAACGATGGCGATATAGAAAACAAGCAAGAACAGTGAAGGAAGCGGAGGGCAAGAGACAAGTGGAAGAGGAAAAGAAATAGATGAAAGGGGGGAATTTTGTTTGAAAAATGACAACTTTTTTAGTTTCCCCAATCCATATCGAGCTCTTTTCCTTCTGTGGCGCCTTGTAAGGTCCCGGTTGGCTTCCTCTGCCTTAACAGGGACGCTTCAAGCTTCCACGATTGATACGGCCCTTGGCCGGACGCGAGCGCGCCGGTAGTGGCCCTCCCACGGGCCCAGAAGCAGCGGGCAGGCCGTCCTCTCCTAGCCCGCTCCCTGATATCCTCACCCTCCCTCGGTGACACAGTCGTCCGCCACCTAATCCCTCCAAAGGTTCGTACTGCTCCTCTTTCTGCTACTGTTACCGCCACTTCCCCTTTCAGAAGGGAAAGACACCCATCTCGCAAGCCTTTTCAGTTCTCACGGAGAAGAAGCCTTGTATCTGTGCTCACATTGTAAAGCTGTGAACCATAGTTCCTGTCCTTGTAGAACGCTACAGCTGGCAATGCAGATCTGAGGCTGCTTCTTTCCATCGCTCGATTCCGACGGCCGGAGCGCCTATGCGTCTGTTCTGCCGCCGCGGCACTTCGCTGGTGGTGTAGCAGGGATGAAGAAGAGCTCCGCCGCCTCCTGTCGTAGCAGATCCGGGACGTTCCCAAGCCCCGGGACGCCTATCTACCGGCACGGCGTCGGCTCGGTCGCGTACCAGAACGGATGGAGCTCGGAACGAGTGCCGCTGCCAACGCACTGCAACCGGAGATACGGGGGCAGCGGCGTGTTGCTGCCGTTCGCCAATGGGAGGGCTTTGCCATCGAAGTGGGAGGATGCAGAGAGATGGATCTTCAGCCCGGTCTCAGGTGATGGGGTCGGGAGCTCGTCGGTGCCCCCCTCGCATCATAGGCGGCCAAAGTCAAAGAGCGGCCCGCTCGGAGCTCCTGCTGGGAAAGCCGGGGCATATTCATCGGCGTCACCGCTGGTTCCTTGCTTTGACAGTGGCAGGGTTCGGAATTATGCGGCGAACTCGCCTTTCTTGGCGGGAGTTCTAATGCCGGAACGCAGCTTTTGTGGCAATGGTGGTGGAGTGAGAGGAGGAGACGGTGGTAGCGCTGGAGGAGGAACAAAAGGAGTTGGTGGTACTGGTGGTGGCAGCATGGGTGGGAAATCTCATGCTGGTAATGGAGAGCCTTATGTTGTTCGATCTGCTAGTATTCATGGGTGGTCAGACACACTGATCGAGTCTTCTTCATCAGTGCCCAGCTCCCAGGGTACTACCGGACAATTTCTTGCTTTCTTCATTCCTTTATCTGCAAGTTATCATCAAAATATCTGTTTTCTCCATGTTGACAACACACACTGTTTGCAAACAACAATTTCTTTCGCATAAACCCCGATAAGCTAGGAAGAGTTGGACTATATGCAACTGGTTGGATTTTGTTCTTGTTTGTTTTTATAAATCCTAGATTCATGAGCAATTTCACATGCCACTATGAAGAACTTTATATGTTTGCTTGTGCTCATGGCCAGCAATATATTTCCATTTCAGATTAATAGTCTATGCTACTAATCAAATAAGTGTGTGCTGTTTATTAATATATGTAATCTTTTTTATGATAATAGCTTCTCATGATGGATATGTTTACAATTACTTTTTATTAAGGATATGTCAGAAAACCTCAGACACCATAGTCGATTTTGTGCAAATTATAGGAATCTTTGAGGATTTGTTCTACTCAACATTCTTTGTCAGAGAATTGCTACTCAACTACTGAGCATGTTTTAAAAATAATATTCTAGTATCTTGTGTTTTGTTGGCTTGATTTAATCGTGTGCCATTTGCAGATACCGATATTGATTAACTTGACATACATGCTCTAGATGTGCATTTCCTATTCGAACAAAGTATTTTATATCACATACAATATTTTCTATGTAAACCACTTTGGTTTCCTGAGCACATTACATGGTTATTCAATTTTACATGTTAAAGTAAAACAAGTAATGCTGATTATCAAAGCAAAGAGTTTCTATTATCGTGTTGCGTGCGAGTTCTGAAAGACTTCATTCATTTATACTTTATTGTCATAAGGATGCTGCATGGTAGTTCCATTCATCTGTGATATAATTTCTATTAGCTGGGGGCATGTACACCTCCCTGTGCTGTTCCAGTTCTTTCCATGTTTGACACCAAGTTCCTGAGAGTGGGTGATTGTCTAATAACTCATAAATGATAGCATACTTTTGTAAATTAGCATGACTTTAATGTATCTTCGTATACATAACAGAACACCTTAAGCTATAATTTATTGCCCTTGTCTTGCAGCTTTTTGGATTTTTGAAATATATTAAGCAAGAATCTACTGTAGTTTATGCTGTGTATGGTGGTATAATGAGCATAAATCCTATCATCTCTTCAAGTAGTTTAACTTACCAGATAATATTTGGATTCACATGCAGATGAGAAATCTGAAGGTACCAGAGAATCAGCTTCCACAATCTCGGCCGCAGTTTTGAGAAAGGATGTGGCAACACAAATGAGTCCAGATGGAAGTATTCCATCCTCTCCCAAAGGGAGGCCTTTTTCCCCTTCCCCATCTTCAGTCCCTCCCCTTGAGGAGCTAGAGAATCACTTCTCAAAGTCGGTGGTTAGGGATGTTCAGGTAGATGATCAAGTTACGGTCACCAGATGGTCCAAGAAACACACAGCACGAGGCTCTGATAGGCGTTTAGCGAGCATCCTAGAATGGAAGAAAAAGAAGACTGAGGCATCAAATAGTTCTGGTTGGGAAGTTGATGAAACAGCAAAATCCACATCAAAGTAACATCATCTTTTTCCTATGCTATCCTTTTCGAGTCGGTCCATGTTATGCATGCAATAAACTTTGAGGCACATTGTTAATAATCCGTAGATTTGAATGATTGTGTAGTGACACCATATTAAAGCACTTGCATTGAGTGCCGAAAGGCAGCAACAGATATTTGTCCAACAGAGATAGTCCTTGCCTACACCATGAGAGTGCATTATGTGAATGTAACTTGAACCTGTCTTCCTTACAGTAATTAACTGCTACAGTAGTCTTTTATACGCCACTTTAAGCTTAACTATCTTCCTAAAAGTGATTAGCTTGCTGCGCTAGTCTTTTTAAAGGCCTTACTTGAGCAATCTTCCATGAGCAAGCCTGTAATCATTCTTCTATCAAAAATTACTTGATTTATACATGTATATCTACATGATAAGTTCTGCTTTTTATTGGAGAAATAGAAAGATTCTGAACACCTTTTGCTTATTTTGCTTACATGATATGGGTAATTGTATTATAATTGGTCTGATATATGCCCAAATTTCTGACCACTCTTAACATATTCAAAGGTATAAGAGAGAGGAAGCCAAGATCACTGCATGGGAGAATTTGCAAAAGGCAAAAGCTGAGGCAGAAATCAGGAAACTAGAGGTGCTTCAGAACTTGAATGGTTTACCTTATTATATTGGACACTGTAGTTTATTATTTATCATACTTTTTCCTTAGTTTTCTGGAAAATAATTTTCTCATTCATAAATTACTGATCACAGATAAAACTAGAAAAGAAAAGATTTTCCTCAATGGAAAAAAATCTATACAAACTTAGATTAGCCCAGAACTTGAATGGTTTACCTTATTATATTGGACAGTGTAGTTTATTATTTATCATACTTTTCCTTAGTTTTCTGGAAAATAATTTTCTCATTCACAAATTATTGATTCCAGATGAAACTAGAAAAGAAAAGATCTTCCTCGATGGAAAAAATTCTAAACAAACTTAGATCAGCACAGAAGAAAGCACAGGAGATGCGAAGTACTGTTACTACCAGCCAAGACAACCAGCTAGGAAAGACCACCAGAAAGGCTTCATACTTCTGCAAGAGTGGTCAGATCAGTTCTCTGAGTGGCTGCTTCACTTGTGCCTTCTAGTCTTCATATTTCAAGGTAAACTTCACTAGAATCATAGATTTAGTAAGTTGATTATACATCATGTAATTTTAATTTCCAAGTTTCATCAAATCTTCCTTACCACTTTTTGGTACTGGTTAGAGTTTAGATTTATTAAAATTAGTAGAGGAATCTGTCAGCTTATTATTATTTAATCCAAGAGATATAGATTCTGTAATAAACTATTCAATTCATTAACTGTCTTGTCTTGAACAAATTTAATCTTTCTAAAATGGCAGATTTTTTCTTATACTCGTGCTTAGCATGTAGAGGCATCCAATCTGTCATTCAGTCTTTAGTCTGGTTTGATGGCAGCAATCTAATTAAAGAACTGAGGACACTATATTTCATAGTAACACGTGATCACTGTATGTAGGATTGTATTTGTATTCTCTGTTTAGGAATGGAGCCATTTGTCCAGAATCAGGGACTAGCAGTTTGATTTTTGAATGGATTATCTGCAATGAAATCCCATGGCTGCATGTGATATATATTTGTGTTGATATTATAGTAGTTTTATTTCACTAGTAATGGCCTTTGGTTCGAGTGGAAAAGAGCAGCTAGCTAATCATCAAGTTCCTATGATGTTTATGTAGCACTCATTTAAATGTATATAGCTTGAAAAATGCTTCTACTTTCCTAATTTTCCTCTGTCACAACGGATGCTTAAAAAATTACCTTTTCTTTTATTTTTTGAAAAATAAAGCTGGACAGATGCTGTCTTATTTCTATTCACGGCATCTATATAAATGTTGAAGTCCCCAGTTGGAACTCAACGAGCGTCCAACAAGAGTGGATTACACATGGCACCCATGACTCATGAGAACCCCAATGAGACTAAAGAACAATATTGCATTAAACCAATAGCCTTAATTATCTCAATTATTTGAATACAAGGGAATGATTTCAGCATCTCTTCCTTTGTTGTCATTTGCTAAATCTGCTAATGGCACATGAATGGGCTTGATTATCTAAAACAATGCAGCATTCTATTTCTTTTTCTGAAAAAATAAACTGTTATATTTTCCTGTTGAGTTTGCTTTCTAGCAAACGTAGTCATGACATTCCCACAGACCATGAAACATTTACCATGTGAACTTTTATGAAACTGTCTAATGGCATTCAGTTAATGACCGTGTCCTGTGGCATGAGTCTTAGCTCTGATATGGGAACCTTGTCAGTCCAATCCCCGGGACCTATGTTTTTCTTTGCTTTTGTGGTAATGGTGAATGATTATCTTTGGCGATCAAATATTTTCTTTTGGTAAGTTTCTGTTCTTTAAAAAAGAGCATATACGCTTGTATGTCTTCTGAAATATTTTTCATTATTGTAGGTAAATGATTATTTTAAATATTTCTTGATGATATGCGAAGTGAGATGGAGGTCTTTAAGTGGTGCAATTTGTTCTGCTGGCTAGTTTCAGGTGCCTTTGGTTTAGGTTGCTCTGAGGCAACATACAGTTAGGAGTATAAATAAGAAATTACTAGTGTCAACTGCAAATAATGGTATTCCATCAGAACAAAGCCCGGGAAGGCGAAATGAGAACAGCTTTCTTTATGGACACACTACATGTTGAGACAAATACTATATGTCTGTAAGCATTTTTGTGATTCCTCTGTTTTGTTTAATGGATAGGATTTGCATGAGGCCATGGAAGGAATTTGTTCTCCCTAGTTACGCTGGCATGGAATCATTGCAGCTAAGAATGATGGTGCACCAGCATTCGGTTTTGTGCACTGGTGGAATAACAACTATCAGAATTATTGGCACATACTACAGAGGAGCCATGAGCTTGTTGAATTGCCATTCATGTGATGAGATGATTAACTTGGTCTGGTTTCTTCCTCAAATGTTACTACAAGGAACAACTTGTCCTCAAATGCTTTATCCTGCTCTCCTTGTAGAATGCATACTATTCGGGTAGCACATTATAATCAATTCTCTCTTCATTAAATTCATCTGGAGGTGGACCTCATGTACCGATCCAATGAGCTCTGTTTTTGAGTAGCTAAGCTGTTTGTTTGCCTTTGATGTAGCTTAGCTGCACTTATAGAGTGTCTGTTGTTTTCTGGTATCAATATGAAATAGTGATCATGACAATTTTTGTCACTGAAATGTCTTCTTTATCAGTGTTATGCTGCCTTACCAGATCACTGGAGAGGAGAATTTAGGAGGCACACATTGGCTTGGAGAAATAGCACTTGTGATAATGATTGCTATAATAATTTTAGAGAAGTCATGGCTTCTTTGTTATAGTTTTTTATAGAATTGGGATAATGACTGTTGTTGATTGTCATGAAGGTTCACAAAATCATGCATTGCAATATCCTAAAGAGTCATATATGAAGGTTGTGCTGCCCTTAAAATATTATAGTAAATGTGATTTACCATCAAAGACCACATTTTGTACACTTCTTTGTTGCAGTTTATGTGGTTTTAGTACTCATGATTTCAAATTAGGCATGTGGAGAAACTGTTGTCTAATCAATCAAAATGTAGCCAACATTGAAGTGCTCTATAAATTGATCAAGCTTTATAATTAACTGAGATATATTTGTCTCTGGTGACTCCTTACATGAGAATCAAAGACCTTTTAGCTGCACTTACACAACACTGCACACCTGCATCCATCATTCCAAATTATGCTAACCTCAGGAGAAAAAGACTTGTCATTTTGTGATGAATTCAGCATTAAGCTAATATACACTCTTTGCATTGATTTCAAGAACTGAAAGCAAATGCTTTTGCCATATGCATGAAAGCATCTCATCATTGCAATGCAGTACGTAATACATGGAAAATAAGAGCACTGGTGTTCACAGACCAATTTGCTGTTAAGCAACAGGAAGTGTCTGGAACTGAGGAGGAAAGGGAACTTGGTCAGAATGAAAGAGATGAGTCTGGTCCCAGAAGCACATGAAGGAATGGTAACAAATGTTAATGTCGCAAGAGCTCTTCCCCATCTCAGATCTAACACAACAAAGGAAAGAAAGCAAAAGGTCAAGTGCCACAGTGACAGGCACATGTGAGGAGCACTGAGCTCCCAACATCCCACAAGGCCATGCATGGACTGAAAGCAGAGCAGGTTCAGTGCATTCCCCTCAGCATTTCTCATGAGGTTGGTGTGAGAAAGATCCATGAGCATGACTGGTATCTGCAGTACAAGTCAATGCAGGTGGCAGATGAGGCTGGTGGGAAGAACTCCTCATCCGAGTTGCTGTTCTCGTTGTTGTCGATGCTTTGATCCTTGTGTCTCTTTTGGCCAGGAGGGATGCACCGACATGCAGCAGAATCCTGAGGAGATCTGAGTCTTGTAAGGCCTTCCTGGAAATTTGGGTCTTGTTCATGACTAGTTTGCTGGCATTCCTGGTGGAAGCAACATCTTTGCAGACATTGATAGAAACATGAGACTGCAAACAATGAATGGTCCCTGACAACAAGTCTAAGATGATGATGTATGTGTGGTCTCGGAGGATGAAGGAGAAGGTTTTGGTGGACACCTGTTCTCTAGTTCAGCACATGATTCCTGGTTCTATTGACAAGCGCATGATTGTTTGAATGCATGAGAGAGAGAGAGAGAGAGGATATGTTTATTCATCAATAAGTGTATTTCTGTAATATTGTCATTGTATGGTTGTTAAAGAGATGCAATTCTACAAATATCCTGCAATCAATGCATCAAACAATCAAAGGAAATGGATGGATTGTGATAGCTTTGGTTATGCTTACTCCAAGACAAACAAAATGATAGAGCCATAAGAACTTGTTCTAACTTCTTCCTTGGAACAGATTGGATGAGGGAAAAAAACACCATAATATTTTATGAAAACAATACAGCAATAGTTTTATGTTACTCTCCTAAGAATCAATCATAGGAGCTGCTTTAATAATCTGCCCAATTCTCTTAAGATTAATTCACAGTGATCCAAGTTCATTAAAAAAAAGAAAATTAGGCTGCATTTTATCCACTGTATGAGCATTTTCTTCAGGTAATGCATCTTCTGGTTCAAAAAAGTTGTCATTTGTTTCCTCCATATTATAACACATAAATCATGTATGCTTTAGTTTCTTCTTCCTCTTCTTCTTCTCTCTCTCTCTCTCTCTATATATATATATATGTATGTATGTATGTATGTATGTATGATCTAAATTAATTAAAGGTCAAATGATAATCCTCAAGAATACATAATATATCTAAAAATGTCATTGTGAGGGATAAAAGTATTCTTTTATCTATCTATAAAGTGAAGAAAAAAAAAAAAAAAAAAAGGTGGGAAATGTCTTCATCCGATCTGATTAATGTGTGATCTAATTAATGGAGGAATGGAACAGCTCTATGATCGTAACTTAAATCGCGTAGAATTTGGCCAATGATCATATGACAATTAGATTGGACATCGGTCAGCCTGATTTGCTTCATTATTAGCTTGACCAGGTTAGTGCATCAAATGTGACAAATATAATATGATATGATATGATATATGGTGATCGGCTTCCCTCTCTTTGATCTCCTCTCTTCTCTAATGAATGGAATCAAATATTTTAGGAGATAGATAATTCCATGAACATCCTTAATTCATAGCTTTTTTTATCAAACAGACTAAATTCATAGTGTTAAAAGTTTTCATCCCTCAATCATCACATAATTAAGATAAATAACAATTTTCACTAAACCCGGATAATTAGATGTAATATTTGCAAAGGTTTACTTTTCCTTCTCATCAATTATTCTTTATTATATTCTATATTTTGTATGCTTATTTAACTCAAATAAACCAATGTTTATTACTGTCATAAATAATTAAATTGATTTTTCTGATATATTTAATGATATAATGTACTCTGTATTTAAATTTCTAACAATTATTATACTATTTCTAAACTGTGCAGTATATATATATATATATATATATATAACCATCCTACTTGTAGCGTTTATAAGCACCCAAGGAAAAAATCTCTAGTCATGCACGAATCTTAATGACACCGATCAACTATTAAAGAAGACTATACACCAATCGAAATACTTTGCAGTCTCTCACGTGCCACTCCCATGCATTCACGTACCCAACGCGAGAGAGAGAGAGAGAGAGAGAGGAAGATCTATTAACAGCATGCAAAGATCGACTATGTTATGATTTCACACAAACACGGAGAAAGGGTGGAAGAACGAAGACAAAAGCTCTTCTCCAAGCAACCCCACTTCGACATATCTTGTTCACGTATACGTAGCATTCAGACACCCTTACTGCAGCTTATACGTGTCCCGGAAGCAGGAGCAGCAGTTGCCGTGGGCCGGCACAGCTCCAGCAGCCGCAGCTCGTTCCAGCGACTGCACCTGCGTCTGCAGGAACTTGACGTAGCGGACGGCCTCGTCCAGCATCGACGCCGTGTCCATTTTCGTCCCGCCGGGAACCATTCGCTGAAGCACCCGGATCCGCTCGCTTATGCGCTCCCTGCGGAGCCTGGCCGCCACGCTCTGCGGGTCCTTCGAGACCCTGACGTTCCGGCGCTTCCGCGGCGGCCGGGCGGACTCCGGATCGATGTCGATCGGCTGCATCGCGGCTATCTGGAACGCCATCTCCCTCATTAGTGATTGGTCGCCATTGCCGGATAGATTAGTGGGGGTTTGAGGAGCAGCAAAGGTGGGAGTCGGTAAGTACTCTTGCAGTGGATCCGTGGAGACCTGATCGGTTTCAGCAAGTTGCAGCATCAAGTTCATCATGTTCACTTGGTTCTCTCGACGAGAGTTTGACAAGTCGACGTCCATTTGCCCCGTGAGAGATAAAAGATTAAGAACAACGGGAAGAAGAGTGAATGGGCAGCTCGCTCTCTCAAATGAAATGATCGCGATTGTGTGAAGTGTGCCTATATATATATACACACACACACACACACAAGTAGATAATTCTATTCTAATATAGATGACCTTTAGAACAGATGATGATGACGAATTGAGCACTCTCTCTCTCTCTCTCTCTCTCTGTGATTCCTAAGGAGCCCAGAGTCTGTTCCTGTCAGATGCTGCATGCACATCTTCTCTTCTTGCCCCTCCTGCCAAGTAAAACAAATGTGTATAAGGTGGTCATAACCCTAATTACAAGCTCACAGTCCTAATCACTGCTCACCCATAGTATCGCCACTGCCATTGGAAACAGTGGACTTGATCATAACCCTAATTACAAATTGCATATGTATTAACATCACTTCTTATTCATCCATCAAGTATATGTGTGGTATTAATGTCTTTAAAAAAATAATATTTTTAAGGACACATATTCTAAAACTAAGATCTCCAATAACAAATACGCTTTACCATTAGAGTCGAACGAGATCGGACTCGCATGATCGATCAATTAATATAACTCAAGAACTAAGCAAGACTTCTTGGGCCGCATGCAATTCCGATTCGGCTTGATTGGAAATCCGAGTCAAGACATGTCAAACTGGGCCCAATCTAGAGTGGTTTGGGCTCAGCCCATTTACTAACTACAACAAGGCTGTGACTCGAACATCAATTTAATGCCAAACTTATGGATCCATCAATTAGATCTGAAATCCAATTGGGAGATGGAGCAGAACCCAATTAATTCGGGTCGGGTCGGGTCGAATCAGCCGAACCGAGGAGATGAAGTCATGTGCGAACAAGATAGCGGCTCAACCTAATTAAGAGCTTGATGAACCTATAAAACTCCGCAGTAATATTGAGCTTCTTCGAGTTCAAATGCCTTCCCGAGCCCTGTTGTCTGCATGCGAGCAGACAATAGCATGCGATAGAGCGAAGCTATGGAGCAGCAAAGTCTCGAAGGGTTACGGAAAGAAGATGCTCATTGCTGGCACCACGAAGGAGACCCGACTCCCATATGGCCTCCAATTATGCTCGCACCAACCAGCACAAAAGGAAATAGACCACTTTTTAGCAGCAAAACCTCTCTCTTATCCATGTCTTGTCCGATCCTTTCAGTGAAGCAGTGTGGCAGGAAATAATTGCAGCCTGCAAGAAAAGAGTCTCTTTAGACCGCAATTTTTGGATGCGACTGTGTTGATTTTGGTCGTAAGGAAAACAATGTTGAGTTTGATCTGCTAAACTAAACAGCTACTGCTAATCGATTGATTGATAGATCCTTGTTTCCTTCTACGATGAAGAATAGAGCTACCACGCTGCTCTCTCTATCTCTATCTCTCTCTCTCTCTCTTCTGCAGTCTGTCCTTCGAAGAAGCAAACGCAAAACGAAGAGATTTCCCAGGATGAAGTGGCAGGAAGAAAGAGAGAAAGATAAAACTGACATCTTTTGGCACATGATTGCTTGCTTTGGACCGGAGCAAGGTGGTGATTAAGGAGCAAGCTCGGGTGGCCCAGCTTGCTGCCTTTGTAATCTTCTCTCCACTTGTCAGTCCGGCCAAAAAGCAGCAATTCCCTGTCTCGACCAGCACAGAATGGCTCGCTGCAGTAGACGACACGCAGGCAGATGCTTTGTGGCCGCAAGACGCCTTTGCTGATGTTAACTACACTCCGTCGTTTTCATCTGTTGCTGGTGTTAAATCACACACTCAATGGTAGAGAGTTCCTCCTCGATCTGTACGTATACGATGCACTGTGAATCTGCATTAGGTTCGTGAGCTGAAGTGAGTGTAGAGTCGCCCAACATCTCCACGTGCAAAGCATGTCCTTGGATCTGGCAAAGGAGAAAAGCTCAAGAGTGTGGCATTATGCTTCCCACACGTGAATGCAGACTCCACCACCCATACAAAGCGCTGCTGCGCATGCTCGCCTTCCTCAAGCTGGGCGGCAAAGAATTCTCACTGCGATGCATCATTGCTGGCCATCATATCCTCACATCCATGTTTCCCAAAGAAGATAACTTTTCACAGTGGTGATGGTGAACACCCCCGTCGAGTCACATGATGATTACACCCTCTCCGATCCTACTAGCATTGCGGCATCTCATGCAAGCGCTGCTGGAACTAATTTTAGATTAGCAGGAATAGGAGGGATCATTGGCTTGCAATCACAGATTAATGGTTTCCAGGGAACAATGCCTATTGTTTTCTTATGCCTGAGCATGGATTACTTCATTTCCCTATGACAATATAATAATGATGCTACCGAATGAGGAGAAAGATGCTTCGTTTACAAGCAAATTAAAGGTGTAAGACTGAATTCCTAATGATCTTCACTGTTTATCATCATTAGAACACCCATGGTGATCAGTGAGTGTTGTGTGTGCTTGGAATCTTAGGGGAAGCTAGCTTCCTTTCCATGTCATGACTGAAACAGTTGCTCAAGGAGACTAGCAGCCAGGGTGTACAGATTGGAACATAATTATTCGGTCATCTTTCTTCCCTTCTATCATTCTGTGTGCATCACTCTTTATTGAAAAGTGACTGTCTGGAGAAGACTGGCATTTGGGTAAACTAATAGCATGCATCACAGTTGAGTCACATGTCTGCATGTTTAAAATAATCAAGCTTCACATAAGTAAATTGCAACTTCCAAAACAGGTATCTTTTGTCATGAGGGAGACAAGGGGGAACCATCTAAGATATATGTTGGCATAAGCTTCAAACTGTTGGCTCAATGTTTTGCTGCTCAAACTCCAAGCTACTTGCTATATGAAGGGTTCTTAAGAGAGTTGATCTTGATGCAGCTTGGTTGCTTCATTTAGCTTCAAAGACTGTGATTTGAGGAGCATGAACTCATGGTGATATTGGACTCTGGTCCCTTCTCATCAATAGTTCTGTGAATCCAAGGCATGGATAGTGAACACTCAAGAGGGCCTTGTCCAATGCATTGTCTTCATCTGGAGAGAAACATACAAAATATATGCCTTTGACTAGAACTTTCTTGGTGTAAAAAATAACACTAGTGTTTATGCATTTGACACTACATTTCTAGGTGTTAAAATGAGACATGGATATTGCAGAATCTTCTACAAGTGTGTTGGAATACATGGAATGCATACATTAGGCCATGGTGAATGGTTGTGCTGAGAAGACACAAGTAGTGGTGGTGGTGGTAGTATCTCTAAGTTTATTATTAGAGGGTAGATTATTCTTGTAGATATGTCCCATTGATGCATAAATGTTTGTAGTGGCTCCAAATAAAAGCAATCTTTGGTGGACCCAAGTTTGACTTGGTGTGGTGGTAAGTAGGTCATATTTGGTGGTGGCAACAAGTTGTTGAATGGTTGGTGTGTTAGAGAGATATAGGAAACACAAGCCCTTATATGAGCTAATTTATCTTTAGATTCAACTCATATTTCCCTTCTATTAAGAACAAACACATATACATTTCCATTCATATTATAGAAGCCAAATACCTTGATCCAAGAAATAATAGTTGATTTTAGTGTCCTTCTTATATAATTGAGATTGCATCTGTCCAAACCTTTGACATGTTTCATCCTCTCTTCCAAATCCTTTCAAGCCAAATGGAATTTTACAGTTTCATTTAAGAATAATTGATAAGAGTCAAAGGCAATAGGACAATTCTTGATGATTTTATATTAATTCAGTTGCTGAGAATCATGGACATAATCTTTGGATCAATTAATGCACTCATGATCAGTGTATGATAATTCTAATGAATCATGTATTTTACTATTTTAGAAAAGAATAATTGCTATTCTTTTCATTCTATGCATGTGAGGGCAATTAGCTTCTCTCACTCACTCATAACACACCTTTATTCTTTACTTGCTCCCTTTACCAATTGGTGGCATCAATATATCCCCACCATGACCCTATTTTCCCCATACAGATCAAAAGTTGCAAGGAA
This sequence comes from Musa acuminata AAA Group, assembly GCF_036884655.1. Classification (NCBI taxonomy): domain Eukaryota; kingdom Viridiplantae; phylum Streptophyta; class Magnoliopsida; order Zingiberales; family Musaceae; genus Musa; species Musa acuminata. The sequence continues at coordinate 43,802,444 of NC_088356.1, forward strand.
AAAAAGAAGAAGAACAAGAAGAAGAAGTCAGTGTTTCTCTTTTGGATATAAGCAGTGATTCATGCTATATTTAATGAAGGTAAGACTTTTCTTCTAAATTATGTTTAAGAGAAGGTTGCAATGGAAATGAATGTTGGCTATGAATCCTTTGCAAATAGAAATATGAAACTGCAATGGGAACCACAGCATTCAACCAGACATGAAGTTTGTCACTGTGGACCTCATGCACTTAATTCAGAAAGAAAGATTGCAACAAATTTATCCTCTAATGATTCAACATACACATGATATGTAGTTAATGCAAACACTATCGGAAGATCACTCTATATCTGATTAGATTTCTAACTTCAACTTTGAACATTAGTTGGATTCACCATTTGATGTGGTATATATTTTATTCCCATGCATATATTTCTTCTGGTTCAGATTCTTCTCCTATCTTTTGATTTTTAATGTTAATGGTCATTGTTTGTCTTTTAATTAGGAAGTTGAAATTTTTAATTGATCTATCAATCTTTTTTTGGCAGTCTTTTGTATATATATATATATATATATATATATATATATATATATATATATATCTTACTCTACAAAAGACTGCCAAAAAATGATTGATAGATCAATTAAACCGAAAACAGAAAACAGTTTTGGTTCCGGAAACAGAAAACACGAAACAAAAACAAAAAAACAGGAAACAAGTAAACCGCGTGGCAAAAGCCAGCGCCTTAACCTGCGCCGGCTCAGCGCCCAGCCGCACCGGACCATGCTACCGTGCGCCACTGAGCGAGTAACTCTAACCCCGCCCGCGCCACAGTCCTCGAGGCGCTGCTGCTTCGCGGTGAGCCAACGAAAGCCTGCAGAGGCAAACGAGAGCGACAGGGAAGAAGGGTGGCAGAGCCTGCCGCGACATCGCGCGTCCTCTCCATAAAAGCCACCTCGCTCGCTGTGAGCTCAAAAGAAGACGCAGTTTAGCTTTAGCGAGAGATGGCGAAAGCTAAAGCGGTCCCCTTTTAACCACCTCAAGCTTCCGCCTCCTCACCGCTTCTTTCCCCTTCCATCGATGGCGTCCGGAGTCCCTTCTTCCGCCGTCTTCCTCTCGATTGCGTTCAACCCTCCCGCCCCCACAAGCGAATGAGATCGTTCCCCGGGTCCAAACACTGTTTCGTATTTGTTTTCTTCTGGATTTACGTCGATGTTGTTAGTGATTCTGTTGTCGTGTGGAGTGGCATTGGGTTGCTGAGGTTTGCATACTTTTCTGCGTCATCTCTCTTTCAGAGCGGAGAGGAGGAGTAAGTGGTGGTGGAGGCGATGAATGCCAAAGCGCGGACGCGGTCGCAAGGCACGAAAGCTTCCCCGAAGAACGAGAAAGTGAGCTCCTTTGACGTAAATTCGAGACGAGTCGTCTGTTTTATTGGGTCTTGTTGCTCTTTGCCTTGGAAAGTTGGCTCCTTTATTGCGAAGCAGAGTACCGTGTGTTTCTCTCTGGGCCCGTGGATCTTCCTCTGAAACCAAAATTGGATCTTTTTTTAGCTGTTGATGCATACGGAATGATATGGATTGGCAAATTCGAGGTTGGCTTTTGAGAACTTCGATATTTTTTTCGTAAAAACTGTGGTTTCTTTCTCAAGTAGAGAGTCTGCTATGTTTCTTCTGGGAGTTTGAGGAAAAATGGTGGCTTTTGATGAGAATACGAATCGGTTTCACTGATTTCCTTGCTGAAAACAAAAACATCGTGCTTGAATTCGAGATGGTTTCTTTGTCTCTTTAATGGATGCTTGTTTCCTTGTGTGGATTTCATTCTAATCCAAGTGTGAATCTGTTCTCTGTTCTCGCAAATTTTTCTGGGCGAAGGGAAGCGGCAAGGAGAAGAAGACTGGGATGGAGCGTAATGGATCAATGGCTACAGAGGATGTATCCAAGAGATGCCAATCTAGAAGAGATAGGAAGTTTGCTCTGCAGCAAGATGTATCAGTTCTTCTCTGAATTGTTATCAAACAGCAAGATGTAGTCTCTCAGCTACTCGTTCTTGATTTGGTTTTATATGATTTAACTTGTCATCTCGTTTGCAGGTTGATAAGCTAAGGAAGAAGCTGAGAAACGAAGAGAATATCCACAGAGCTTTGGAGAGGGCTTTCACCAGACCTTTGGGTGCTCTTCCTCGCCTTCCACCATATCTGCCTTCACATGTAATCCTTTACTTCTTCCTTCCTTTTATCTTCTCTTTATATGCTCCAGTAATCTTTAATCTTCCATCTTATGGATCATAGAACAGGTTAATTGTAATTACAGTTGCATAAAGATTTGATCTTGACTTTGAATTCTTTCTTTCTCCCAAGACTCTGGAACTTCTGGCTGAAGTCGCCGTATTAGAAGAAGAGGTGGTTCGCCTTGAAGAACAGGTGGTGAATTTTTGGCAAGGCCTCTATCAAGAAGCTATATTTATCTCATCCTGCAAGAAAACAAAGGAATTAGGATCTGATGCTCGATTCCTTTCTCGATGCTCCAAAACATTGGAGCAACCAAAGTCGTATTCGGATTCAGCATATTCTGAAGACTCGGCCTTCATCAAACAGCCAACCTCTGTGCAGCGGTCTTCGAACATGGACCAAACCATCACTTCATCTACTCGTTTCACCGATGGCAAACTTGCACCAAAGAAGCCGCACTCATCTTTGGCGGTCACTGATAAGCAGCAAGGAAAAGAGAACCTTATTAGTGGTAATGTTGGTAGGAACTGCAAGAAATCTCCAGCAAAGAAAGTCCCAAAAGTGAGCGCTGCTGCAAAGAGAAATACACAGGCAGATTCGTGGGTAACAGCTTTGTTTAATTTATATAGTTTTTAGAAATTAATTTGTCCACTAATTATGACAGCATAAATGATCATTAGTACTCTTGTTATCTATTCAGCCAAAATGCACTTCTGTCTATGATGAAGGAGCTGAAATTAAGTTAAGTGGTTCTTTAAAAGAAGCAGCATTTGAGAAGGCCAATACTACAAGTGAATCAACACTTCATGAACCGAATGGCCCGAACAAACTATCTGAGGATATCTTGAAGTGCCTGATGGATGTTTTCGCACGGATGAGCTCCCCGGGGAACACAAAAGAGCACATGGAGACATCTCCATCAGTATCAGGATCTAGTGGGAGTTTGGAAGAGTCGGATTCCATAGACCCATATGGTATCTGTGCAGAATTTGGAAGAAGAGACATTGGCCCATACAAACTTTTCCAAGCAGTTGAAACAAGCTTGAATGTTCGAGACCTTCTCATGGGTTGTTCATTTCTTACATCGAGATTAAAGTGAGCTTTCTGTTCCTAACTTGATTCGTCATTCCTTTAGTTGAGTCTATTGACTAAGAGTATAATTTCTTCTTGTCCCTAAAGTTCAGACGTCTGCTCGGAGAACTTGCATCAGTGGATTTAGCAGGTCTTACACATCAGCAGAAGATTGCATTCTGGATTAACATTTACAATTCATGCATGATGAATGTAAGCTGATTCTCGAAACACGCTAATTGACCTCCAAAGCCATTTAGAGTATTACTAAAAGTCCTTTTTAATATTCTAGTTTTGAGCATTTAGGCATTATGGATCACAATCAATACATGTGTGCTGTTTCGTTTTGTGCACTATATATGGGAGAAACTGTGAAGTTGCATCCACCTGTTTGCATTACATGTTTTGGAAATTGATGATTTGAATCTATCTTCCACTTTTCTTGAGCAGTATATACTGTTATTTTATCAAATTAGGAAATATGCAATCGACTATTAGTTATATAATTCTGATAATTTTTCACAGACACTTGAAAAAGTCATCTTTATGTCACTTTTAACATCCCTTATATCTATCTATATTTTTCCAGGCATTTCTAGAGCAAGGGATTCCTGCTAATCCTGAGATGATTATTGCACTGATGCTAAAGGTACAATGTCGGCTTCATTTTGTCACTTTTTGTTTTCTGGGAGCAGAAAAGAGAAATAATATCAAGAATGTTCTTTTCTTTGACAAAGGATTCTAACATCTTTCTCTTTTTACCAGGCTATGATTAATGTGGGTGGTCACCTACTCAATGCAATGACAATTGAACATTTCATATTGAGGCTGCCTTATCGTTCAACACAAGTAGGTTATTACCTTATTCGATTGAATTATTCTGGTTGCTAACTGTTCCTTCTCGTGTACTTAAAGGTCTCCCCGAAGGGTTCTAAAAGTGATTATGTGACAATGCGAGGCATATTTGGATTGGAATGGCCTGAACCCTTGGTTACATTTGCACTTTCATGCGGAAGTTGGTCGTCCCCCGCTGTAAGTTTCTGAAATAAACCTCATATACGTTTTTTGCATATTTTCCGGATTAGGTTGCCGGCATTATGATCTGCAGTATGCAGTTCGTATATATTCATTAAACAAGGCATGCATGTCTATCAGACTGTTTTTTCTACCACAATAGACATGCATAGAGTTAAAGGTACAAAGATTTTTTATGGAGTCTTGTAGCCCCCTTTTTTTCGGGTATATTTGAACTATTAGGTTAATTCTGGTCCTACGGTCAGTCTAAAACTGATCGACAATGTTGACAATTCTGTTTTCTCGTAATCCAGGTGAGAGTGTATACAGCAGATCAAGTCGAGAATGAGTTGGAAAGAGCCAAGAGAGACTATTTGCAAGCAGCCATCGGTATTTCCACACCAAACAGATTGGCAATTCCTAAGCTGCTCGACTGGTACCTACGTGATTTTGCCAAAGATGTTGATTCTTTAATGGATTGGATCTGCTTGCAACTGCCAGATGAGTTGAGGACTGAAGCAATCAAATGCCTTGAGATGGCCAAAAGAAGTCCAATTCAGCAGCTGATTCAACTTCTTCCATATGAGTTCAGATTCAGATACCTTTTGGCTCCATAACCTACTTGTACATCTCACAGTATGATGCTTTCCATGGTATCCCAAGTGTTAATGGTTTGTGATATCGATTTGATAAGCACATTGAAATTTGTTGAATAAGATTTTGCATTTTTGTGATTGTAGCTCTGAGTTTGTTTTGCATGCTCATGTAATGTATGCATCTGCCATAGAGACAGTACAGAAATATCATCGATGAGTTTGAACCTTGTTTAGAAGAAATTAACAGATCAAATTTTCTGGTGAAAGAAATATTATCCAACTTTGATTCTTCTAATGGCCATAGGTTATGAACAAGTTACATCTTAAGCATTGATCTGTAGAAGGATGGGCGATGCAGAAAAACATAATCATTTGTCCCATGGCCTCCACAATGAGGCATTTGAAGCCATGATCATTAGCTGTGTCACAATCTTGTTTGCATTCATCATTCGAGAATCAGGAGACAAAGTGATAAGCAGTTCTAGCTCTTTTGCTGACCAATTGTCCAGCAATTGCAGAGATATTTATGCTGATGAACTATATCCACACACAATTCTGAACTCACAAGGATCAAAGCAGGAGATTAGCTTTGAAGGAGGCAGCATTAAATTCACTGAAACAGCTTATGAGACTTCCAACTTCTTTCACTATCCATCATCACTTCAACCTTTTTGCCAGACTAAGGTGTTCTGAGAGATCCTGTGAGGTATCTGACAGGGACCTGTGGGCATCCAGTGAATATGACACAGCAAGGTTCCCTGAGACTGTCCCTCTGTGACAAGAGATTGGCCTTCCATGGCATTGCATTCCTGAGACTGTCCCTCCGTGACAAGAGGTTGGCCTTCCAAGGCATGCATGGATCTACCGGTCCTTGTTGACCTACACCATGTGGCCTCACCAATGATTGCTGTTTCATTCAATTTGTGGACCAGATTCTAGTGGTCATTGTTGTACTGGGACTAATTCCAAGATGGATAACACTGGCAGACAGTATCCCAAATCTACTGATCATGAGTAACGGAGTAGAACTACACACTTCAATGACTGCTTATGCTCTACTGCACAGAATTTTGCTTTTGTTGAGATGAACAACATAGTGGAAAAAGACTTTCAATGAACAGTGTTACCATTGTTGAGAAGCACAGAACCATCCCAATATGTGTGTAAATATGACTCATACAGTACTAAACACTTGGAAACTTGTGTTGTTCCATGGTGAGAGAAAATGAAGAACTTCAGAAGAAATCTGGCAATGCAATTAAGGTGCACTGCCAACACTTGGCTTGGGCACCACACACAAAACAATTGGTTTCTGATGCAGTACTGTTTCAGGTGCTCTGCTGCACTAACCAATGCAGGAAAATGTAGTTGGATCCAACTAGCAGAGCTTGTTTGAGTGGGAACAAACTGCAGGTGTTCTCCTTGTGAGGTCTGGTTTCCAGAGATTGAAGGTTGGCCTCACATTATTCAGATTGGTCTCACTGTAGTTAGTGCCATTTAGAGAAGGCTGTGGTCCTTTTGCTGATACCATCTATTTGTTGGGTATGATAGACTGGTGAGCATATTAATCTGATGCTGGCAAAGGATGTATTGAGTGTAGACTGCACTGCAGCACAGCTGGTGGTATAATTCTTTGGCAGAGCCTGACCCAGTGGTGAAATATTTAGAGACTTAAAGACTTGTGTTGCAGGATCACAAACCACATGCTTCATCTGCATCAAGAGTTGCTCTCCAGAGTCATAGTAATTCTCCAAGAAAAGCAAAAAAAGAAGATTTTCTCCAGTAACTCTGACCAACATCTCTCAAGTTGAAAAAGGATATTATTCCATACACCATATTGTGGCCAATTGAATATATTCATCTCTTTTGTTGACTTCCTCACTAGGTTGTAAGAAGCTTTTGCATGGTCCCCCACTACAAAAGGGCTGCAACTTTATTGTGCAAACTTTTACCCTTTACAGATCCTTGTATCTAATTTAGCTGCAACTACTGAACATGAAACAACTTTTAAGAGGTCACAAGGTGCAAAGCCTTAGAAGTGCATTGCAATTTTGAAAAGCTAAACTTAAAATAATGGATTCATCCCAAAAAGTCACCTGTTTCAGCACTGACATAGCATGACTCCACCTGCTACTAGTTGTGCTTTGATGCAGGCTTTTTGTCAGGTTCTCAAAGCTTCAATGTCTGGTCACAATAGACTATGTGCATGGATGGGCTCATTGTTGACTTGTGTCTTCCTGAAGTTAAATTATATGACATGCAGGTTGTGACGTGCGCCTTTTGGATTTCTAATTGTGAGTTAGGTGAAAAGTCGAGGAACCCAACAACCAACACTCCTGAAATGGATTTCTAATCTTACTATTATGATTCACAGTCATTCCTTATCTATCAGAAAGGTCACAATTTTGACTGAAGTAAGATGGATGGCACAGACTCAAGCCATGAATACGTTGGAAGGGATGTTACTACCTGATTGAGCCACACTGGATGTCTGATGAGGGATGTTATCCAATAAGCATACTGGATTGGGTTTGGCATCCTGCTATTTGTTAGTTGGGTTATAAGATCATCATGAAACAAGGACTTAAATCTGCACAACTTGCACAATGACACCAACCTCTCTCACCCACAATGTTAAGCTCAGGTGATGACACAATTAGAGGAGCCAAATGTAGAGAGAAGGCAAGCCAACAGTCTCATGTTTAGTTAGTTTGTTCTTTGAGCGATTAGCCTTAGAAGTCATGTAGGGCTTCATGGTGGTGAGCTCACACAATCAACATGATGGCATGAAGAGGATAAGAAGATAAACACAACAGTAATAGTGACTTCATGGTAGAATGGACATTTGTAGAACTTCATGGTAACATGATGGCATGTAAAGGATAAGAAGATAAACACACCAGTAATAGTGACTTACTTAAAAGCATAGAATTCCAAGAAAAAGAGTGCCATTTTTCTTTCTGTTCTCAGTTGAGGCTCCTTTCTTTTTTACTTTGTGTTCCTAAGCCTTTCACACCTTTTAAAAGGAATCACAAGAAAAAAGCTGTAAAATAAATGGATAAAACGAAAAAAAAAAAAAGTCTCAATTGAGCATAAAGGGAGAAAAAGGAGGCTCTCCTTTTTTTTTTTCACCCGCCTTAATTTATATAGTAAAATTTATACATTCCAGGTAGCCCCTCTGATCTTTGATTATTCTCAATCCAAGTAATCAGAATACCATACTTTTGAGCTCCGGAGAAAAAATCAATACTCCAGGCATTAGGACATAGAGACATTGATATGTTAGTCAAAGTTATCAATTTTGATTGGAGAAATAGGATCAGCAACTTGGAAGTGCCCCACCAGACGAGCAAAAAACATCATCTGTTGCTCCAAAGTGAACTTGATGTTCTCAGCCTGTGCCACAAAGCCATTGATTATGTCAGGAACTCACAGACCGCAATATTCAATTAGGAGGAAAATGTCAATATTTTATATGAATCACCTTTCTAAACCCATGTTGTTCTCCTTCGTATTCTATTAAAGCAACCGGCAAACCCTTGTCTATCAAAGCCTTGTATATCTTCCGAGCCTGAACAGGGGGTACAACCTGCAGTACATAACCAAAATTTGCAGGTAAGGTCATTGCTTTGATACCATGAGATGATTGTTTCAAATGTAGAAATGATGACTTCTTGAAGTGAGGCATGTCAGCAAAGTCTGGTTACTAAATTTATGTACAGATTGAAAGCAGAGTATATATGACTCAATCCGCATGAATTAAAAGGACTGTAGAACTTGAGGGTTTGATGGCAAGTATAAAACTCGGAGGCCATTGTAAATAAAACCCTCGACAAGTAGCATGTGTTGAAAAAAAAAAGGTAGCATGTGTTGCTAGATTAACATGGATGCAAAAGTCCTTCTTAATATATGAACCAAAAATTGCTAGTTCCTTGTTTATTCATGACAAAATAAAGCATTTGTTAGGTATGTAGTTGTTGCAGGTGTCTGCCATATATGATTTTGAGAAGATATATATTGTCAACTTAACCAATTGAAAGTCCTACCTGTTAGTTGTAGCTCAAACAAAGATATTCAACTCATGTGACTTAAAGAGTAAAATAACATAGGGAAAGAAGAAAATCAAGTCATGAGTGCAAATATTAACTCGTGTGTATACCTTGTCCTCTAAACCTTGGAACAAAATCACTGGGCAGGTAAATTTATCAACAAAGTTAATCGGAGACCTTTCAAAATAAGCATTTTCACTTCCTACAATCACCAAAGTAGATAAATGTTATCAGAAGACCTAGATACGCAGTCAGATAGTAACTAGATACATAAGATTCCATACTGACCAACAAGATTGTCAAGATAGTAAGACTCAAATTTGTGAGTTTCTGCTCTCAACAAAGTTAAGTCAGCTACCTGTTTTTCATTAATGTGGAAAAGGTCAAAACTTGAAGATATTAAGTAACATAACAAAATGCAAATGTTAAAGCAAAAAATAAAAAAGGAGTACATAAGCAAAGACATTCAATTTTTTGACTTACTAGGATTCAAAAAGTTGTCCAGGATCATATTGCTCAAATATGTAAACTGAAGCTCTACCAATAATCATTTGTCAATTGTGTAACTGAACTATCCAAAGATTAGAAGCTACCTGCTTATAATCATAATTAAAGGGATTTTTGCTCCATTTTGTTGCAACTAAAAGTTGTGTTGACTCCGATTATTTATCATGTCCAGAATGTTTGCCTGGTAGCTACATGAGCTTAAGAAACCAATATGGTCGATTGACCTATTCCCATATTATTTTAGTTTTTTAGACTGGGCTTTCTCAACAAAAATTTGGACTGGAACCTCACATTAATACACTATAGTTTCCATTTGTCTGCTATACTCCCAGGAAAGTATGATGATCATACTTTACTGCAATAAGGAACCAAACTCAATAACACTTGCAGGTTACGTTTAGGACCAAAGAAAACCTACATCATTAGGATAATATATTGCCTGTAAATTATTTCGGCAGGTTGGCAATAGTATTTGAGCTAACTGAAAAGGTTCTGTAGCTACACAACAATGACAACCATTTCCACTATTACAGATGAAGTCTACACTGTAGTATTAAAATAATCAATTTAAAATTATTATCAAAGACAGGGATATCACAGGTAATACCTTCTATCAAATATAAACTACATGCAAATTAATACTCGCAATTTCTGCATTTAGTCACGATGATAGTGCCTGATACATCAACATCAACTTACACCATACAGAGATGCACCAGCTTTAAATGTTTCTCTGAAAGCAAGACAAGCTAATGTGGTGTATCCACCAGCTGACCTTCCAGTTATACAAAGCCGTTCTCCATCCACCTTTCCGCATTCTACCTTGAAACCCAAAAGATTTATATTCTTGGTTATTATCAACAAGGTCATGCTTACACAGAAAAAAAGAGATTCAGAAAAACAGATACCAGAAATCTAGCACAGCTGCAACAATCATTAACATCAACAGTGCCCCACTGTCCTAGAAGTCTTTCTCGGTATTCTCTCCCATAACCTTAAAAAACATTTAGGTCAGTCAATATCGTATTTCTGTTTCTTTCTTGCTGTATTCCACAAGCATAAGTTGTCATGAACAATACATGGAAAAAAATTGAAGGTGGCAAATAAAAAGATTAAAGATGTAGTAACAACCAACTTCTTTCTAGTTTTGAAGAAGCAAAAGGTTCACTGGAAAAGAAAACCAAAAGGCCAGAATAGCCTGAACATGTAAGTTGTCAAAAAAGTGACTCGAACAAGAAAAGTTACAAGTAACGAACCAGTACTTCCTCCATAGTTAACATCTACAAAAGCCCACCCTCGACTAGTCCAGTACTGGATATTAAGATCCAGTATACAATGTGATTCAGATGTTGGTCCACCTGCAATATCATTAAGAGACCAAATGCTGTTAGTTATCCAGCACATACTTTTAATTCCTTGTATCAACTCAGCAAACTTCAGATTTAGGCTTTTCAAAAAATAGACCTACATTTGGCAGAATTTGAACAAAAAGCAATGGAAAACATATAAGAATTGCATATTAAGACAGCAGTCCACACATTTAAATGTCATAAAGAGATTTTGTGCTTCTTTACAGCATAAGGTACACATCAGTGAAATGTCAAAGCAGGATATTAATCTTTGAGAATCCTTATTTTATCAAAGAAGAAGGAAATCATGATAATGAGGATTAATCAGTGAAATGTCAAACCTTTTCAAAAGAAATTCTGAGAATTAATCAAGAACTTGGACTAACCAAGGGTTACAACTTATAAGAACAACAGCAACAAAGTCATTAGTCCCAAATATTTTGGGTTCGTTACATGGATCTTCTACAGCCATTGAGATATATAAAAAGTCATATATTTAGTTAAGTTCAGAATACATTAAATCTTTATTTATAGTTTCTATTAAAGTCTTTTTAGATCTTCCTCTACCTCACCTCGTACCATTAATATTAATTATTTCACATCTTCTGACTACCGTATCCAGAGATCTCCTCAGCACATGCCCATATCATCTTAAACGATTTTCTCTCATCTTATCCTCCATCAAAGCGATACCTAGTTGTTCGTGAATAAAGTATTTCTTTTCATATCTTTCCTAGTAACCCCATACATCCATCTCAACATTTTCATCTCGACAACACAAACTTTTTATATATGTTTTTCTTAACCACCCAACACTCAGATCCAAAGCATTGTTGATCTCACAATTGACTTATAAAATTTTTCTTTTAATCTCAAAGGTATCCGATGATCATACAAGACTCTCGACACCCCTCGCTATTTTGACCATCGTGGTTTTTACTCTATGAATAATATCTTTATCAATCTCTCTATTTTGTTGAATAATTGATCGCAAAAACCTAAAATTTTTACTTAAAGGAACTTCTTGTCCATCCGATTTAACTATATTCTCTTGTCTGTTTCTAGACTCACTAAAATTACATTTTATATATTCAATTTTAGTCCTACTTAATATAAAATCTTTAGTTTTCATGATTTGCCTCCATAGCTAAGTTTATAACTAAATCCACTTAGGCTCCCATAAACTAAGATAATACCATCAGTAAATAACACACACTACGAAGGTCTATCATGTAAGTGACTAGTAAATTCATTCATTATCAATGTGAATAGATAGAGACTTAATACGAATCCTTAGTGTAATCTGATGCTAATAGGAAACTCACTAGACACACTCCCTATAATTCTAACACTAGTGACTACATTATCATACATATCTTTAATAATATTAATATAATTAATGGAAACACCTTTTTTTTTCTGAGACACACTATAATAAATCCTAAAGAACCCTATCATAGGTTTTCTCTAATTCAATAAAAACTATATGTAAATCTATTTTTTCTCCCTATACTTTTCCATTAATTGTCTTAATAAATAAATAACTTCTATGGTTGATCTTGCAAGTATAAAACAAATTAATTTTCAAAGATATTTATTTTAAGTCTTATCCTACATTCGATAACTCTTTCCCGAAGTTTCATAGTATGGCTCACTATTTTAATTCCTTTATAATTTGAACAATTTTATATGTCACCCTTATTTTTGTAAATTGGCAAAACTTTTTCTCCATTCATCAGGCATCCTTCTGAATCTCATGATTTTGTTAAATAAGCGAGTTAACCAAGCTACTTCTTTGTCCCCTAAACTTTTTCAGACCTCAATAGGGATATCATCAAGTCCTACACTCTTAGTTATTTTCATCTTCTTTAATGTATCTTTTACTTAATTAGCTTTAATTTTATGAATAAATCTATAATTATTAAATCTACCACTATTATTTATCGTTAAACCTAAGTCATGTATAGTTATCATTAATAAGTATTATTTGATCTTCATTTTTAAAACATCTAATATTACCTAAATCCTTATACTTTATTTGCCTAGCTTTAGCAATTTGATATATATCTTTTTCACCATCTTTAATACCTAATTTATTATACAAATTATCATAAATTTTATATCATTCTTGTCATACTAACCCTTTTTTTAGCCTCTTTTTTATATTCTTTATATCTTTAAATTTTTTTCTCATTTTTATAATTTTGTCAACCTTTAAAACATAATCTTTTAGTAAAAGCTATTTTTTGAACTTCCTTACACCACCACTAACTTTCTGTTAAGGTTGCACCTCTACCTTTAGTCTCATCAATAATCTCCTTTGTTAAGCTCTTAATATTATTAGCCATCGTACTCTAAATAATATTAATATTATCCTCATCTAAGTTCCAAATCGCCTCCCTTTCCATTTTATTCTTAAAAGTGTTTACATTATCATCTTTAAAATTTTACCATATAGTCCTAGTAATTTTTTAAACCAAGGATTAAAATTTCGTACCGTATCGGAGTTTCAAGATTCGTTTGATACGATACTATATACTGAGCGATATATATATATATGTATATATATATATATATGTATATGTATATGTATGTATATGTATGTATATGTATGTATATGTATATATATATATATATATAATCGTTTTCGTCGCGACATCACCTCTCTTCTCCCCGCGACGCTGACGAGGCGGAGGACTCTTCTCCCAAGCGGACGAGAAGTCACTGACAGACGAGGGAAACCAACGTCGATCTCCAGGTTCTCCTCGTCTCCCTATTCTATCGTCCCCTTCTCCCTCTTCTTTCTTCTCTTCTTCTCCCTCGATCCCCAATCGACGGTCCATGTACCGGTCTGCTGGCGGACCGATACATATTACATACTGCTTGGTACGGGTGGTATTATTCGAAACTAAAAACCTTGTCTTTTCTTCTTTCATTTTCTACAGTAAATATCTAATACCATGAAGCCATGAACCTATGCTGATTCATCAAACTTTCGTTAGGTATAACTTTACAATTCTTACAAATAACTTTATCTATCTTTCTAGTGAGAAAAAAGTCTATTTGATTATAGTTATGACTACTCTAATAAGTAATTAATGTTCATCTCTTTTCTTAAAGTGAGTATTTACAATTATAAGATCATACGAAGTTGCAAAATCCAAAATCATACCACCATCTTTATTTTTCTCGCCATAACCAAAGCCCTAATGCACCCATTTATATTCACTATATATTTTCCCTACATGACTATTCAAGTCTCCACCAATTAAAACGAATGATATCATCTAAGCTTTCCCAAAATTCTCTTTTTGTTTGATTATCCAATCCGACTTGAGGGGTATAAACAATAATGACATTAAAAACATCTTATCCTTTCATAAATTTTAGAACTATAATTTTATCTTCAAATCTTTCTACATCTTCAACATTGTTCTTAAAATCCTTATCAACAACAATTCCTATATTTCTGTGTTTAACTTTTCGAGCATACCAAATTTTAAATCCAGTACTATCAATCTCTCTAAATTTTTACCCTACTCACTTAGTCTCTTGTAAGCAAATAATATTTATTCTTCTTTTAATTGTCTGTCAAATCTAATTTCTTCCCTGATAGTGTTCCTATATTCTAAGTTGCTAACCTAACCCTCTATTCTTAGACTATTGGTCCAAAATAATAAGAGAACCCTTGCCTACTTGACACCACATCCGGGCACCGATGTGATGGCCGCTTCCAAACGACCTCCTAAGCCCTAACCCACCGTTTGCAATTCGAGATATCTATGTGGTGAAGGTGACTCGTATCACTTTCGAATGACGACCTAGCTCTATATTGAAATATATTAAGATTCATGTTCATGAGATCTAACATAGTTTTACGCTAGTTGTCAATGACCTAAGGTAACTCTCCACCTTTTTCATCTTTACAACTAATAAGAAGCTCTCTCAAAACTGGTGGACCTCCATATCAAGGAAGTTAATTTCAAGTACAAGACCCATGTAGGTCCAATCGCATATCGTGCAAGTTTTGTTTATAGAGAAAACCAAAAAAAAACATGATAAAAATCAAGAGAAAATGAAAGAAACCTAATTTAGGGTTATTTCTCAACTATTCTTGACAATTACAATAAGTATTGATAACAATGAAGTTATATTAGTTTAGAAAACAATATGATGCAAAATAAAAATATAAAATCCTTATAGATATAGCTTAAATCCACAAAAATCTAAGGTTCAATTTTGTATATGAAGCCCTAACTTAGGTATAATTGGCCAAGTTTTGAAGATCAACCATAAATCCTAACATAATTGCATGAAATTAACCTAGACAATAGTTTTGGATTTACATTGATTTAAAGAAAATACAAACTGGATCTTAATATTTAAAATTTCTTATTGTGCCAATCAATCTCCCCCAATAGACCTAAATAAATTGGAAGGAAGTTAAGAGAGATTTAGGTGAGTTCTAAAAGAGATTTAAAAGAAAATGAGAGTCGGAAAGAGAGAGTGAAGGGAGAAAAAGAGGGTGAGTGGTTGCTAAAAGGCAGGCAAAAGAGGCTCCAATGCCTCTTATGGATGCTAACACCGCAACGTGAGGTTACCAGCCCGTACAAACCCAGTAAATGGGTCTGTGCTAGCAGTGAGCCTTATTATATGGTAAGATATTAATATGGTAAAATATGTAACCCTCAACCTTCAACAAAAATCAAATTAAACAGAACTGATACACTTTTCAACATGAATAGACATATTCCATAGTTTTGCATGTCACATCCTGAATGAACTATCTTATACAAGGTAAAAGCTCCATTAACTAACCATACATAGCAAGATAAATGCACAGAAAAGAACTGACAGTTCAAAAAGATAAAAGAGTAATTGTTATTTAACAGGAAATATCATTACTGACCATGGCTTTTGACCAATAATGGAGGTTTTTCATCTGAACATGCTTGATAAATGGGATTTGAAGGAGGGTAAAAATATGCATAAGCATTCTGGCCAGGACACTCAGTTGGAAACTCAATAATTTCTGGCAAGCTAAAGTATGGTTCATATTTTGTTAAATCTGGGGAAGACGACCAAAGTACTGAAGATTCTATTGCTTTTGATTGGGTTGCATCTAGTGTCACCTGATAAAACAGAAGAATGTCAGATGTCATTGATAATTTGAGATCTTAAATGCCATGATGCCAACAATAATCTTCAGTGGTTCATTGTTCAACCTTCACAATTGACAATGGATGGGTAGCTGATGCACCTTCAATATATAAGCAACAGGAGCCAGAAACCTGTCAAAACCACAGGTATCGGAACTTATCAGCTGTTTAAGCAACTAAAATCTTGATTTAGGGGACACAATAAAATGTATATCCACTCAACAGTTCCTGTTTAAAGGGACACAAATTGTCACCACTCAACATTCTAAGTAATCAAACAAATCATAAATTAATAAAAATCTTCTGGACCACAGATGTCAGAACTTATCAGTTGTTTAAGCCATTAAACGTCTAATTAAGGGAGACACAAGAAGATGTAAATAATAATCCACTATATTTTATTTTAGAGGGACACAAATTGTCAATTGACACAACCACTCAACAGTTATCCTTTTATACTATAACCGTTAGACTTACAATGTTACCAATATCAGTCAAATGAATATCAAGTGACGAAAAGGAACCCTTAACAGAGTCCAAAATTCCAATGTACGACCTCCCATTCTGTCTGCGAAAGGCAAAATTATTTTCAGGTAAAGCTTACCAAAAATACTAACAGAAATTCGAAAGAGAAAATAAATTTATAGGAACCTGTAAGTGCAAACAATATTATCATTTTCCCCATCTTTTCCAACAAAATCATATGAGCTAATGCCAAATACCCATAGAGGTCTTGTAAACTCGGCATTAAATGGATAAACAGCTACAACATTGTTTTTGTGTTCAATCTGCACATAAAGATATAAAAAAATCAAATCCATAACAAAACAAATGATAAAATGTAAGGAAAATACACATTCCACAGAACTAACATATAACAAGTGATTTACTTTATCAGGATTTTAAGCATGATGTCATAAGCACAACGGACTATGTAGAAGCCAGAGGAAACTTCAACCATTTTATCCTTAAGGAATCTCATACTCACAGATTGTTTAGAAGAAGAAAGGATAACACCAGGATCCTGGTTCTGAAACGGATGGTTCTAGTTCTACATTTTCTGGAACCGGAGCCAAAGAGGATCCCAACAGTTCCGTTTCAATTCCAAAACCGATGTTTTCAGTTCTAGTCATTCTAAACCAGAACTGCTTTTTTTTCAAATAATTGTTAATTTAAAAAATTAATTTATAGCAGAAACACAATCGTAATTATATTTCAAAATTTTCATCAACATGGATATATTTCTATAGACATGATGCGACTTACATGAAAACCTTCTCATTAACTTATATGGGAAGTTAATAGTAGCAATACAATGCTGTACACAATTTTCAAAATTTTCATCAAAACAGATAAATTTCTATACACAATTTATAGCAGCAATATAATACTATTTCCATACGCATAGCAACAGTACAAATTATTGAGTACTTATCACGATTGTTTACATTTAGAAAGTGAAAAAATGAGGAAAGTTATAAAATAATCATTAACTTATATGACCATTATAGTGCGACTTATAATCAACAAACTACCCCCAGCCTTCTCAATATTGTTGTTTATCTAATACATTGAGTTTGGTGAATGAGCTAGTAGAATTAGCAGGGAGAAAAAGTATTGTTGCAAAGAAAAAAGAAACGGAGGGAATTGTGAAGCTCGAACTCCAAGCTTGATGTTTATCTAATATGAGCTTCGGTCCTACGGTCGATGATTTGTAAGTATTGATTAGCCATAAACTCATCGGAGAATGCTTACTAGATCTCCTTTCTTGTTGTAAGTAGTATATATCTAAGATAAGTCATCTGTAAATGCTTTTCCTTATTGACCTTACGGAGGATAACGCAAAGCGGTTCCACTCCTGTTATAATTTCATTAACGACCTCACAAAATCTAAAAAAAAGAATTATCTTTTCTAACTTTTTTCCATCACTTGATGTTGAATACCTTTAATCTGACCATTCCTGTGATATGGCCATTGCCTTAAGACCGTGCCTCTTTTGCTTGATTGACTTTAAGGTGATGAAATTTGTTACAGAACGAGTGATGCCGGGTTGGAGTATCTCACTATTTGTATACTTCTGCATCAACGAGTGGACTATGATGGTTGTAGATAAACTTTGTCACCAATTGTGCCCTTGCCATACGCTTTCTTACTGATGGTAACTCACTAATGCCCTTCAACATAAGGTCCATGATGAGCTACATATAAAGTCCAAAATAGTATTTCTCTTCGCTCCTTCAATTGTAAATCGGCCTTCTTAAAATTAGCTCCATTTTCGGTCATAATATGGACAATGTATCATGGCCCAATCTCCTTTATCACAGTGTTCATTAGGTTCTTAATATAGTTTGCATCTTGAATTTTATTGGAAGCATTAACCAACTTATAAAATATGACCCTTTTATTGCAATACATAGGAAAGTTGATAATGCTCATTCTTGTAGATCCGATCCAACTATCACACATTAGTGTAACCCCATATTCATTCCACCGGCCCTTGAAGGATTTGATCCAACCATTCAATTCTACCACCTCCTCATCTAAATAAAGGTTGTGTATCTCCTTTGGTGTTGGTTGGATCCTTGTGTTAGTCTTTTGAATTGAAGACATCATACTCAGATAATATGGAACTTAAGCTATGTTTGTTGGAATTTTGTGAAAGTTGTTCCACGTTACTATTGTCTTATCAATATCCCATTTCTTTTCTTTTTTGTAAGCATCATCAATTCTTGTTTGTTTTGTTGTGTGTGGAGGATAGGCTTGTGAATCAATATCAACAATATCAACAATTTTAGGTGTTGACCTCCTATCAAATCCTCTGATAATATCTCAGATTCCACACTATCTCATTTTTCAAGTTTTTCAAGTTTTTTGGTGCCATCGACATGCCCTGTCATACCAACACTAGGCACATCGGTACAGCGCGGCACGTGCCCTAGTCGGAACAATAAGTCAAACCCTAATTAAAACCATTAAGTAATTAACTTTCAGACCTAAAATACCAAAATAGGATGCATTTTAGCTATTGGCTTTTCCCCGTATGATCAACTTGACAACCTCCTATTGTAAAGTTGAAGAACTCGAGGATGACTTCTTGATAAGTTTATTCCCCTCTTGTTAAAGAGGGTGAAAAGAACACTTCAACAGAACGTCAGGATGAGCAATAAAAACATCAGGCACACAGCACACTTATTTCTTGCCTTTGAATTTCTATAATAATGATTTAAATTCATTGTTTTAAAATAATAAATTCTAATCTTTCAACTAATTATTTTATTATTATTATTTTTTAATAATAATTTCTAATCTTTCAAATAGTTAGTTTGTTAAATCTTTCTTTATATATATTTTTTAACATTTATGTGTTCTTCTTCTTAATTTTCTAACATTCAATCAATTAGCATTTGTGGATGTTTTGCTTAGTTACAGATTTAATCAGTAAAGTTTAAACTTTTGTTGTTGAAGAAAAAAGATCATGCGTACAACCAAGGTATGCAATATCGTACCGTACCGGAGTTTCGACGTTCGTTCGGTACGGTACGATATTGTATACCGCTCGCTATATATATATATAATTCGGCGACGTCGCTTCGTTTATATTATATTATATATATATATAAGATTATAAATATTTATATATAAATATTCTTATAAAAGGCGACATAACATCGCCTTTTATAAAACTATTTTATATATAAATATTAATATATATTAATATATATATATATATATATATATATATTTCGTTCCGTCCGGTAACGGGCGGTCCGTGTACCGATCAGCTGATGGACCGGTACGTACCACTCGTACCGGGCAGTATTATTCGAAATTGCATACCTTGCATACAACAATATACAAGTAATGATAGAATAGATACTAATTTTTGTACATGTTAACTTAAGTTAATAGTCTCACTGAATAAACTATTCTTAACAAAAATCCCTGTAAACCAAGTTTTAGTAAAATTAATATTTTGTTATTAGTCTATGTGGAAGAACAATATGCAGTATATAGTATATACAAAGGAACCAAGGTTTTCATAAGGAATCATAAAGGACATAGCTCAAATTCATTATGTAAAAAAGAAAGGATTATCATCATTTTTTATGAGAACAAACAAGAAAGTGCAACAGAACAAGCATGGGAGCATGAAAACAGTAAACAGAAAAATAAAGTAACATGCAGACTAACAAAATAAATTGAAGATAGAGAAAACATTACCCATTTATAAATATTCCAAAACCCACTGCCTCGATCAGTGATGAAGAACAATTCCCCTGTGAAGTCACAATGAGAAGTAACAGATTGGAGAATGTAGGGGCAATAAACATCGACAAAAATTTTTTTGAATCTACAGCACACATAATTGTCTCGCCATACAAAATGCTATCTCAAGATTGGATGTTTGACCATCACAGAGAGAAGTTGGTACAATGTGAAAAGATAATTGTGGTGGCGAGTTGAGACTACACATAAGGGCATCTGTTCAATACATAGCAAGTGTGGTACACTAGTATATTAAAAATTTTGAGATGTTACCTTATCGGCACCAACAACAAATATGATTATAGCATAAAAAGTCCCGCAACAAGGATATAGAGGTTGAAAATAATTTTCTAGATCCAACATACATTGGCAGGTCAAAATTCTGCAAGTTGTCGAAATAGAAATGCATGGACACCAACAATTCAAAATTTCCAATTTATAAATGCAGGTAACGAGATCCTTGTGAGGACTCAAACTCAATAATTATACAATGCAAAAAAGAAAAGATTATGCACTTAAAATTCATCTTGGGCCAATGATTTGAACAGAGCTTTTATTGATGGAAAGTCACCTTGGTCTGATGGAAATAACATGATTCTACTACCAAACTGAATGACAGGACTCTACAGTTGGTGAATCAGGATCCTCAACACTTTTTAAGTTGTATGTCTATATTTTTTTATGAGATATGGTAGATTCGTCGTACCTGATTTTGGAGCTGCTCCCATGGCATATTATGTTGGTAGTGTGCGAACCCTTAATGTATTGGTAACCATCATCATCATTAACACGTGTTCTAGGAGCCTCCTAAGGAAAGTATAACCATGGCATGTAGGGCAGCGAAGTTTGGAATCTACTAACTAACCTATTGCTCTATGATGTACGATCGATCAAACTCGAAAAAGATACCAACTATCACCATATATCTATTGGCCATGAGATCCTCCGTAATATGAAGGTTACGAATACAACGAGCTCTTATTAGTGTCAACATTGTAGACCCTCTAACGCATTTGTTCAAAGTCATCGATTGTCTATCCTTTCCTTTATCCTTCCTAACATAAACAATATGTATAAATCCTCGAGCTTCGCGATTTGAATCTTGGGTGGCATGCGTAAAGTATGGCTCATTCGTACATGCCCAACCTCAGACTAAGTGGCAATAATAATCAATTGAACATCGCCACTATTTCGATGCACCACTATTGATGTCGCTACTATCATCACAAACCTCATGAGGCGCAGACCACGAGGGAGATGGTGTCTAATAAACGGACTAACTAGTGCTCATCAATCATGTTCTAGCAATATAATTACTCATTTGATTATGAATTCTTCCAACCCTATTGATTTGTTTATCTAATAATTTTTTTTAGCAAAATGGAGGCTACAATTTGGACCTAATCCAACAACTCCTGCTGACCTTAATGATTTTAGTATCATTGGAAAATTAATAAAAAAAAAATGCATTATTAACCGTTGATCAAATAGGTAAATACATATTTGTACATATTAGTCACCAACATATCATATTTTAGAAGTGCCCAACAAATTCAAATTCAACATCCACATTGGTAGATCAAATCCATATGTCAATGTAAACCTTCCATGAAAATACAAGAACTAGAGTATTCTCGAAAATAACAAGAAGCATCACAAGACCATTCAACATGAACCATATTCAAGCTCAGTTCTTGCTTAAAGCATACAGTTTTCACATGGACAAAAATACAAACTGAACATATATATGAAAATTTTATCAGATCTTAATGAATAACTTAGCAGAAACTGATCTGATGCTGAATAAAATAGCATTTAGCATCACGAAAATACTTAAGAAATGAGTTGCTTCAAATCATGTGGAAAACATATGGGATGGCTATCAAGAGGCAAATCTTGGGTATCATAAAAAAGGGAAATATGCGAAACCAGGAAATATACCTTTGGGTGACCATTTTGGTTCGGTTGGAGACTCAACTATTGTAGGATCACCACCAGCAACACATATTCGCTTGGACAGCTCTCTGTGAATAAACATGAAACAAACAATAAGTATTGGAAGACCAATACTTACAATCAAAGTTAACTACATTGTAAAATCAAAGCCTGTAAAAGGAAATATCTCAAATAATGTCAAAAATTCAAATCAATATCCTATTAATAAGTAAAGAATTTTTTGCACCACAAGTCAATAAGACAGATGAGTAAAGCACCTTCACCTTATGATGATCAAGATGGAAATTCCAAAGCAAAAGCTAACTAATAAGCTAGATAAAAGTTGAAGAACCCGAATGATAGAAGAAAAAGATATTATATTAAGCACCTATACACATTTATGAATTAACCCAAACAAACTAAAAAAACAAGTTGACATTGACAAGGCTCTTATGGTCACTGAACCTTGTTGATCTCAACTCGAAAGCTCTGAATCAAGGAAAGTCCATTAAACTTCCCTAAGAATTATAATACACTCAAATAAAGCAACTATTTTATGTAGTAAAAGCTATTTTAGAATGTGATAGAGCTTTGTGTCCTCATTTATTGGACATGAAAGCAATGAATTGACTGTCAAAAGAAAATACCATATCAAACAAATGACTCAACCCAAAGATTGCCATGTTGATTGGCACATCATGTTTACTTGTGCTAAAGGTGCCAAGTGCCAACACATGACAAGGCCAATTTTTTGCCCTGTGCTGGTTGGCATAGTGGCATCTTGACCAGCACATGCCTGACGGTTGTCAACATGGCACTCCTTGCTTCAGCCATGCAGTCACTGACTATCAAGAGCAACATAATTATGCTTTTATAACCTCTTACACAGTGTAAAACATGAAATGTCTATTTCCATATCAACGCATGTCCTCACCCATTCTCAGAGAAATATCCAACCCAAAGTTCAGCTTTATCCCAAGGCATGTTAGGGTGGCTCCACTCTATCCATGCCATCCTCTTCCCACTTGGATCAACACGTGGAAAAGCATAAAAGTCATTGCCGCTAACAAGTTCCTTTGGATCTTGAAGACATAAGATTAAGAAGAAAAGCATTATTTATAAATTCAGTCCCTCAAAAATTATGTCACAACTAGCATGTACTTGGTGAACACTTAGTAGCATAAGATGTAATTTCATGTGCTAAGATAAATATTTGCACAAAAATGTTTTACCTTGAATGTTTACATCATTGAGATGAATACAAGCAATTGTAGTGCTGGGATTCAAGTTGCTTTTGCGATGATCTGTAGAAAGCAAATGGAAGGGTACCATTGAAGAGTATGCTATGAACTTGCTACTTGTAAAGTTGAATCTTTCAGGTGTTCAGTACAGCAATTAATGTCTCTAACTGACCTTCCATTACAGTAATATAGCGACTATAGTGAGGGTCAAAATAGCCATCTGCATAACAGACTAAAGGTCCACCATAGTCAGGAGTAATAGGTACTGGTGAAGGACCTGTGAACAAAAGTGCTTGCTATCAAGAGGGTGATTAAAAGAACAGAAAAACTATAATAAGTGTAGTATGATAAACTGAAAATATGGAAGACAAAGAACCTACAACTAAAAAAGAAATGATGTCAAAAGTGCTGTTTATTTTAACATCCGTTGCAAAGGAGTAGCTCTAGATGCCGCTCTGTGAAATAATTAAGACTAGAAACAGGTACCATTTTTCTTAATGGATTTCGAATTATAACTTCCACACACACCAGGTTTTTTACGTTAGGAAGCAGGGAGTGTCAAAGAAAGAGTAAGATCATAACAACAAAGTTAAAGAGGAGCAATTTGTACCTCCAACAAAAAATTTATATAAGCGTTGATCTTTATAGTTAGAGAAAATAATGATATCCTCCGAAACAGCAAAAGCACCACCACCATACTCATGGGCCAAGGTTCGTGATGCAAACTCTGAAGGTATAACGTCTGTTGGTTTATCTTCCAATTTTGTCGATTCCTTCACAATAACTGCACGTCTGAATACTTAATTGATTTAGCAGATGGTTCCCCGGCAACATAATAAGCAAGTGATTGCATTGTAAGCTCTGCCCTTTACAAGTATACAAATTTTGTTGCAAAAAGAAGAGAAAAAATGGTTGATAGTAAATTACACAATAGGCATGAACAAGTCTTTACTCGTTATAGTCAAATACCAAAACATGGTATGCCATGCAGAAATTACCTGCACAAGATTAACAGCTATTATATATTCAACTCTCTATAATTGCAAGTATCACCTGGAACCAAGCATTGAAGTTTTGGGTAACAAGAAGTGTTATTTTAAACCATGCGGCCACATTTTGGCTAGTTTTGGCAGTCACAGAAGGTATGACATGTGCACCGTACCAAATTGTCTCCGGCCAACGACATATCAGAACACCCCAAGCCGCCTGATATTTAAGATCTCAATTTGAAGGCAACCTTTGTAACCATGGTAAGGCTGCTCATTTGTGGGTAACCTTTTGGTTCCGCAACTGACCAGTCAATAATATTGTCTTCAAAGAGTGGAGTTTAGGACTGGCATAAGAGATCAGCCTAGTTACGCTTTTGTGCAAACGCCATTTTATCTCCGTAGCCATAATGACTAGAGTGCTTATTTCCTATCTCGACCCTTATTGTCACAATCATTAGTTTAGGTTTGTTGTCAAATACTTTACAACTACCTCGAATGTAACAGGATCACAGAAAAGCAACTAGACAAAGCTCTCGACGTACCCTCCTTCCTCGGGGCGGGTCTCGATCCAGACGAGGCGGCCATCTCCCCCGACGGAAATGCCGCCGAGACGCTTATCAGCGCCAGCGACGACGTCGGCTGTGATGGGGGACTTCCAGGAGCCGTACGGCGCCGTGACCTTCTCGCCGCCACCGGATGGTGGCGGAGTCGTCGCCGACGCGGACGCCATGGTCCTCCGAAGGCTGGACGGGAGGGTGCGGTGCTTCCCCGGTAGTCCGATCGAGAGCGAGATGCGGAGACGAGCGGGGGCGGCGAGGAGAGCAGTGAACCGAGTGGCCCAGGGAGCCGTCGAAGTGACCACCGCCATGCGCTTGGGGATTTTAAGGGCCATCCCAAGCAATCGGAGGGGTAGAGAAAAAATCGTGGTGGGGCCCAGCTTATGAGGTGACTGTCTACTGGCCGTTGATGCCGGTGGCCACCCGATCCCATCGCCAGACTATGGTTCGCGTGGCTTCTTACGGAGAAGCATTCCACAAATTTGGTGGAAGTTTCTCCAGTTATTTCTCCCTTCTTTTTTTTCGACATATTTCGAGAAATAGGTGTTCAAACCTAAATGGATCTTGTGGATTTGTTAGAATAATAAAAATATATATAAGATCCGGTGCATATTAAGTGAGTGGTGATGAAATGGGCACATCCAAATCATGTTGCCCCACATTATTTGTATGTGTCGACAACTACATAAATAAACATTGAAAGATTTGGAAACGTTGAACCCTTCGGCGCACGTCACTAATCTCCGAGAGCTTTTAGTCCGCCAGCTGGCTATATGTAGATGTGTCCTTAACGTGTGCTTTCAAAGCAGCATAGAGCAAAGTTGTGATATGAAACAGCCTCTGCTGTCTAAAGAAGAGGGGAAGGAGATCTCGTTGCCATCGAAGTAGACAAAAACTCCAAAATGACCAACGAACACTGGTCAAAAGAGTACGTTGCAATAATCGGCAACAAAGTTTCACAGCGCTACACTCATCGCATAGGCACATCCACCACGACAAGGGCAAGCGAAAAAAGCAAGACAGCAAAGTTGAAGACGTGTTCAAATGTCTGGAGATGTTAAAAAAGAGACAACGATGTTTGATCGGCAGAACCTAAATTTATTTTGAAATGTTTAGGGAAAAATCCCTCGTTATCCATCATGAAAATGTCCACTTGAAATTCTAACCTCAAAGAAAAGGAAAATGATTTCTCGCGGGATCCGGAAACTTTGTCTTCTCAGCCCCGACTGTGCATACCTACAGGCTGAAGAGTGAATTATCAACTTGGATGAATTGCTTCATTTCGGTAAATCACATGGTAAAAAAAATCCACCTGATGATTTTTTATGCTAATCAAATCTCTATGTATATGACCCTTGTACCCAGAAAATTCATGCACAAAAATTCGGAGCTGAAGTCTCTTCAGCAATTTTTATCCTGCAATAACGACATGGCCAGAGGAATGGTGTCAGCTCATGTGAATAAGACTTCCAAAAGTCTATCATGAAAGGTGAAAACATGTCAAAGAAACATTCTGATATGTTTTTAAAATCCTTGAGAAATGTCATTGTCAATAACCTCATTTGTCGCAACTGATTTGACAGAGGTCTGGAACATTCTGGAATAAGCCTTGCGCTCCTGGTCTCGTCTATCAGCTATCTGTAGACAAATTAGCAATTGAGATAACATCAAGATTGGCGAAAGCACTTTCACTTGATGGTTACTTGCCTTCTTCTTTGCAGCTGCAAGTTCTTTCTTTATGCCTCCTGAGAATATCAGAAAATCGAATCAAAATTTTTAAAATTACAACATAGATGGGATGCATGTTTAATATAAAAGAAGCACACCATCATTCGGCTCTAACTCTAATGCTTTCTTGAAGCTTTCAACTGCAGCATCCACATCATTGAGTGCCATGTGTGCCTGGCAAGAGTTTTGAATGAATAGCTTGCATAGTTATAGCTTCTATAAACACTGTGATCAAAAGACGGTATCAAATAGCAAAAGAAAAAACAAAAGAAAGAAGCAAAAACTAGCAGTCGACCACTTGGAATTTTAAAGAAACATGCATTCGGTCGCATTACATATGTGGGAAACAATAAACTATCATATATGTAGGCAGAGACAATAAACTAGCAAAGGATCATTCACTACAAGATTCGCTGCATCATGCCATCAGCATCTCAAACAGGCATATTTTTTATGCAAATCTGCATAAAAATACACGAAAAAAAAAAATCAAGGCATATTACACACGAAGGTCCAGATCACATCCCAAGCAACCAATTCAAATATATCGTTGCAGATTCTACTGTATGTAGGTTATTGAAGATTAACAGTACATTCAACTTTAGAAACAAAGGTTTTAAAGAGAAAAACACACATCTGTCAGGTAAACACTGTCCTATCAAGTACAGACCATTGAAAGCGTTATCAAAATCAATATAAGTGTATAAAATCAGTATTATAACAAATTGTATGAAATTTTCTTATTAAATACAGTTTATTGAGAGCAATGGAAAGATTCAGTTTGTACTAAAGTTATTACTATGTCAAGTCAGATAGACTGCAACCAAGCAATTTACTCAAATTATGGAAATTCAATACTAAAGCGAAACATTTTAAACCAAGAAATGATCATGTCATAAACATGCTATTATAGCAATGTAGCTGTCTCCAAGTTATTGTAATAAGGTATGGCTTGGAAATTAGCATAAAGATCCTCAGAATAATGTTGCATTAACATAGATAAATCTTCAAAGAGAACATACTAACCTGACCTTGTCGAAAATACGCCTTTGCATTTCCCTCTCTTTCACGCAATGCAAAGTCAGCATCTAATAGAGCACCTTTCAAATCTCCTAACTTCAACTTGCAAGCCTAAGGGAAAAAGCCAATGAGAATGAAGCCAAAAGAATAAATATCATACAGTGAAATAAAATTGCAAGCAACAAGCAGCTATACCTCATTCACTCCAATCATTGTCTTCTATCTAATTAAACAAAAGTTGACTTTTAGAATATTTTTTCGCAGAGAGTTCATGACACGCAACTAGGTCATAGGTTATGGTAAAACTTCTGTGAACAGTCTATCAGAAGTATTTGAACTATCAAGCTATCACACACTAAATGGTTGAATATAACAGGGTAAGAAACTCCTTCCCACCAACCAGAACTAAGTCTTTACCAATTTTACATAATTTGATCTTCATGAGAATGAAACTAGTTCAACCTTGTCCAAGGAAGGTCCAGAATGTTCATACTACCAAAGTTATATCAGAATATAATGCACATAATTCATATTATTCAGAATGGAAGCATATACTAGAGGTTGGAAATTACCAAAGAACGCTTTCTGGTAGTAATACTAGCTGGATTATGTATAACAAAGATGAAACAAGATACACTCATCAGAGTATGAATAATCTTAGGTCAGCATGAAGAAATCAAGGAAGATTATAACTGTTTGGTATAAATAACCGACATCAAGTAATATGCAAGAACGAGATCAGAAAAATCAACATATCATATGCATGATTTATGATATTTCCGTTATTACAGTTATTTCCCAAACCAACTGAATGCCAAATAAAACCCTCAGCAATCTCCTAGTTGTCAAGGATTTTCCATGCACACGAGCGGAAACAAAATAAGTGAAAATGAGAGATTTCCTAGGATAAGTTATTGATCCTACTTTAACTAAGGATACAAGATGTCAACAAAAGGCTATTAACTAAGATGACCACATCTACATCTATAGTTCCAAGGTCACATTAGTTAAAGGCAGACAAGTGGCAACTTTCAACTGGCAACGCAAATGAGAAAATACAGATGGAAAATAAGATCACCGGAGGATCTGTGATGATGAAAGGACATATAAACCACCCGATACCACCAGAAAGAATTAATAAAAAAATAACATACCAACCGCACCAACCTATATGGTCCAGTACCAATCAAGGAACAGTAAACACTGGTTGGTCCATACCAATCCAACCAGTAATTGAAACCACAAAAAAAATTATTAGTATTTTGACTATTTTCTATGCTTTCAGCAACCCAATTAACTTTGCTACAGATAGACATTACTAAATATTGCAAAATGGACATTTGATAATATAAGTATTGTCATAGAAGACAGAGAATTCCTGGTCTTTCTCTATGTTTTCAGCAATCTAATTTTGTGCTACAGATTGTCATCAATAGATAATACTACATAGTACATAGACATTTGATGATAGATAAGTTTGCAAATGTGACTGCATGATCATGAATGTCTCTTAATACGTAGGTTTTCATAAGCATGCTAGCCATATCTACAAGCATTGATGTCTAGATGTGTAATGTGATATCATTTCCCAAAAAAGATTCAGAAAATGTAGATATGAAAAAGATATATGACAGATAGACAATAATAGTCAGATAACATTGACCAAATCAGGATGAAGAGACAGTCGACTAATCAAGTACGAAAGATAATCAAGGCACTGTTTGAGACAAACAACCAGTACCTATAGCAGTTTATTATAAAAAAACTCAGTAGTGCTACCATGTATTCACATCACATTAAGAATATCAAAGGAAATGATTCATGGAGGCTGCCATTGCGAGGAAGTGCCAAAGAAAGTGAATCAAAATGTTTCACCAAAAAGTACAAATGAAAGATATTCATCTTTATACAGAGTTTTACAATAGATGATTTGGAAATATGTCATATGGGGTTCTAAGCAAGATGCTAGACAGATATTGACCAAGAGTTGAATGCCAAAATTCTTCATGGGTTCAGACTCAAATCCAGGGAAAGATCAACCCAGGCTAGAAACCTAGTTCAGTCAGCAATCGTGGAATGAAGCCTTTACTGAAAAAATACATGGAATTATTCAGGTCACACCAGCATAAATAGATTAAAAAATTAACACTAATA
Source organism: Musa acuminata AAA Group (assembly GCF_036884655.1). Classification (NCBI taxonomy): domain Eukaryota; kingdom Viridiplantae; phylum Streptophyta; class Magnoliopsida; order Zingiberales; family Musaceae; genus Musa; species Musa acuminata. The sequence goes on from NC_088356.1 coordinate 43,832,287, forward strand.
AAAGTCTTACATAAGAATTGTTTGCAAAATGGCACAAATATGAACATCCTGTGCCCAAAAAAAAAAAGAATAGCGAAGCATGTTATGTCATCTCATACAAAAGATCTAGAGAAATGAATAACCAGTTTCTGCCCAATGCTGTTCAATAGAAAGGCATGCTAACAGGCTCAGCACCATAATCAAACTTTGCTAGAAACATATTGGCAAAGCTTCATGCCACAAAACACCAATATTTTATCTCCCTTAATCTACAATTTAAGCATGTGAATGAAAATAAGAAAGCTTACAGAACTGTTTGTCAATATAATTGACTTGGTCTTCCGCAACAACGAGCTCTTCTCTATACAATCCAAAAATCAAAACAAAGAGTAGTTTAGCTAAGAAATCTCAAGTGCTCGTTAAATAGCACAAAAACGTTCATGAAAGGAGTTACTTGCCTTCATCAATCTCTTCTTTTTCCCAGCATATGTCCAAGTAGCGCAAAGCCTTCCTGTATTTTCTAAGAGCCATCTTATAATCTTGTTTCTGCATGGTGTATAAGTTTTATAAATTTAAAACAGGACAAAAGAGCAATTAAAGAAACAGAAAGGATCTGAATAAAAACATCACATCATGTGAACAAAAATATGCTAGAGTCACAACACCAACATGCTAAGCTGTCCAGGCAAGTACAGTACCATGAAACTTCCACAAACACAAGGTGAAAAACAATAAAGCAAAACAAAGAAAAAACCGAAAAAGAGAAGTTGTATTTGGTAACATACAAAATTTGGAGTGGAAAAGAAATTAAATATTTCACCAAAACAGAAGATATTATAGAGACCAATGTGCAGCATCAAATATGTTCCACCTTGAAGAAATCATTCCCAAATGTCTTGGCAGAGGCCACAGCATTCATCCACCAAGAAACCTCACTTGGTTTGTCATCAAGATCATTTGGCCAATCAGGATACAAGTCACCATCTTTGAAGAAGTTTGATACACCATCATCAGCCCCCTCAGGAAGTTCTCCACAGTCCGAAATTACAACATCAACAGTAGTACAATCAGCATCACCAACAGGAGTGTGCTCAATCGAACGAACTACTCCCATGCCCTTAAGCACCTTCCCAAACACAACATGTTTTCCATCTAGATGAGATGTTCGAGTAGTAGTGATAAAAAACTGAGAGCCATTAGTGTTAGGGCCAGAATTTGCCATTGACAGCATTCCTTTTCTTTCATGTTTCAGTATAAAGTTCTCATCCTCGAATTTTAATCCATAAATGGATTCTCCTCCTGTCCCATCACCTGCAGATATATCTCCCCCTTGTATCATGAAACCTTTTATAACACGATGAAAACATGAGCCCTGAAATAAAATAGTAAGGACTCAGCAGAACTGAGGAATACAAAAAACTGTAACAAATTTTATTAACAACAATATATATCTGGTTTTCAAAAATGTTCATAAATAAATGATAAGAACATAGAGAAACAAATCAATCACGAATCCAATGTCAATCTAAACAAGGTCAACTTGTTACAAATTTTATTAACAACAATGTATATCTGGTTTTCAAATGTAAAAAAATGTTCATGAAAAAAGTGACAAGAACATAAAGGAACAAATCAATCAAGAATCCCACGCCAATCTAGGTCAACTGAAACCTAATATTCACATAAATTCGGCGAAGGATTAGGGTGGTGCAGATGCTCAATTGAAAATGAATCCTAATTATAATCAGTGGACTATATATTTTTTTTTTAAATAACTCAACTAGCCTCGTCTCAACAAATTTCCACCAAACAATTTATCAAAAGCAGACAGTGGTAAACCAGTCAGAACAATACTAAAATGATCAAGGCCCTCATGGAGAAGTCAAAGGTGTAGCTAAATTAAAAATATTACTTCTTCACAACCAACACATAAATCCCTTGTGAAAATATCATCATGTAACGTCAATATTTGGATAATATTGTATTGGATCCTGCTTCAATAAAACAAGGAGATTGGCTCTGATTAAAAGATAATAGCTGCTCGGTAAATATTATGTAGATCCCCCGCGACAACTCAAGAGAATTCCATCGACAAAAAGAACACAATTACACCCATCATAACAAAGCCTCACTAAACTGGCACAAAACAACCTATATGGTCTAATGCCCCTTATCTTTAGTGCAAAGAACTTAAAAAGTTCATAGTTAAAGCTTGACTGTGCCCTCCCTTCCAATTGCCCTCCAATGCTAATATATATGGACCACCTTAATTTCTCAACCAAATGGCCTCACCTCCCACCATCTTAGTTGTTCAAACATACATTACCCCAGCCATCCTATCCAGCAAAGGCTTCTTCAGTATACATGAAAAACACACATCATCCTATATTGAAAAAGAACTAGGAAGTTCCTCAAAGCATTATTATTGTTTTTTTCCTTTGGAAATAAGAAGTTGTATAGCAAATTGACATTCCAAGTAAATGCACATTTCAACTCATGAATTATGGAAAAACCATTTAAGTAAGTATCTGAACAAAATTTTAATAATTTGACATTAATCTTAACGTCAGCTCAAATTTTATCATGTCTTCGCACCTGGCATGCATAAATCAACTCCTCTCGCCGAGATATACTTCAAAATTGAAAAAAATGAGAAAAGAATTTCTCAATACTAGAACATAAGGCATAACCTGAATGATAGGATTTGGCAACAGATGGAAGAAGGCTCTCAAGCATATTCTTGATTCGCGTTCAAGAACATCACAATATTTTATAGAATTTGACATAGCAGTTCCCGAACTATCTAACAGCCGAATCTATACGTTTCTTTTTCTCATGTTTAGTTGCTTCATGCCAACATATCTCGAGGGATGGTGAAAGATGCATTGCCAACGAAAATTACTTAGTTTGGTCATCCAAAGAGTCGCTTCCTGACTCCCCCATGCAGCCATATATCAAACGCCATAAGAACAAGAGAGAGAGAGAGAGAGAGAAGGAGAAAACAAGAACAGAAACTCTTCCCGTCGTCTCTGGATATTCCTCTATTAGCCAGCCGAGGAGACAAGGTAGAACCCGCTCCAAGTCCAAGCAAAAAGACAACAATACCCCAACCGGGACCAAGAAACCCACGTCAAGAACGACCACCTCAGCTCGTGATTTCGCAAGAACGCAAAGGGCAAACCAACAAGACCGGACCAGAACACATGGAAACAAAATGGGGGGGCGGGGATGGGGCGGCAGGCGAGGGTGTGAGCGAGACAAGACGGCGTCACCTTGAAGTGGAGGGGGACGCCGGTGTGGGGCCCAACGCCCTTCTCCCTGGTGCAGAGCGCCCTAAAGTTCTCCGCCGTCCTCGGCACCACGTCGGCGAAGAGCTCCACCACGATCCGCCCTTCCACCTCCCCTCCGATGCTGACGTCCATGTAGCACCGCGGGTTCCTCTTCCCCTCCGCCGCCTCGTCGCCCCCGTCTCCCTCCATCTCGCTCCTCACCCGCTCGACCAACAAACCCTAATCCTCTTTCTCTCCCCTCCTCTCCTCTCCACTCCACTCCACTCCTCCCCGCCCCTCTACTCGACTTACCACTATGCGAGCATGAGATCGCTTCTTTATTCAATTTAAACTCCAAGGCCGGTCATTAATGACCCCATACCGAGCGGGGCGACCTTTTAAGGACTCGCCCAAAAAAATAAAAAAATAATTAATAAAAAGATGAAGCATGTTATTTATTTTATATTTTATTTTTCTACTGAGGTGCGGGGCACGAATTAATGGTGGTCCCCTGTGGGGACTGTTGTGATCCTGGACGCTGCAACCTGTTTCTTTCTCCTGGGTTCTAGAATCATCCACGCAAGCATTTTCCTTTTTTTATGCATTTCAATTTTAATTTACCTCCAAAATTTTAATTTTCTCGTTTTTATGTTTTATTGTTCATCTAATAAACTATCTTTTTTACTTAATAATTAAATCTGTCTAAAATAATAAATACTCTTTTATTCCTTTTACTATTTTTATAATGTTATTATGTGTTCCTACATTATCCCCTCAGATTGATTTATGTTTTCAATTTTAATATACCTCTAAAAAAATTTATTATTTATTTAAAAACTAATTTTTTATATAATTATTATTTTTTTCTCAAAAATAAAATTTATTATTTATTTAAATATTTTTATAATATTATTATGTGTTTTGGCAATGTCTCTTATGTTTGGTTTATAAGTGACAGGTCTCAAATTAAGTAAATATATATATATATATTAATAGATTTCTTGACTTTTGAATATTGCATAATAAACTTCGAGAGCATGTATGAAAAATATTAATTTTGAAGATATATATATATATATAATATCTTGGCTTAAGAAAGAAAAATAATTTTATTCATGCACTTGGATTAAATACCACTAATTATGATTGGTTTATATTAATAAATTAGTGGTCTTACCCGATAGGCTTTTAAAGGGTTTTAGCATCCTTTAGGGTTTCAAAGAATGGTGAGACAATAACTTTTTTAGAGAAATATATTTTAAAATTGACTGGAAAATCATTGGGTTGGAAGGCACGTATGTGCAATCTTGACATTTAATTAATGGGGTGTGGATAAAAATATGTTATCCATTGTTGGAGAGGTGGGTGGATAAAAAGGAGTTCTTGGCAGCATGTCCATGGGATTTGGTCACGGGAGGTTTGAATGTGTTGTCGGGGTTGTTTTTAGAGAGATGAAAGATTTTTTTTTGTTGTTGATAAAATAATCCATCAAAATAATTGTTTGATTATTTTATGAGTATATTATATTTCTTCATATCTCGTCGTTATATACGTCCGTATAAATTGTTAGGATGGAGAAAACTAAGATATTAATTATAAGTTTAAGTTAGCATGACTTAAACATAAATGCTCTCATGTATATTCATTATAATTATTTATCTTAAATTCTCTAAATTAATAAAATCATAATAAATTTTGAAGTATTTTTTTTTATATTTTATATATATATATAATTTAAAGATACTTGAGATATTTTTTTATTGGATTACTCGAATCACATTGATACATGCATATGAATATTATAATATTGATCTAAAAATCTCCTTCGATTCATTTGAGGAATTTGCTTCAGGGTTGTTAGGTTGCCCGGATAATATCAATATATTTACACATGCAAAAATAATTATTCATTGTAAATTATATGAATCTTAACATAATAATGCAAAGACTCTCCACGAGATATAGTCGATGACATACTAGATCTTAGCGATCATCAATTTTAATTATTGTTCCCATGCTATATCTCATAAACTATTCAGTATATCTTTATCTTTTTGTTTTAATATAATTTTTTAGTGATTTATTTCGACTCTCTTTCTAGATCGTCTAGTATTTCACTAATCTATACATGTGAGACATAAGAGGTAGGTTGATGCTTCTTGAATTAAATTTTTAATGAATATACTATAATTAATTGTCAATGAATTGTCATGAGTAGAATAATAAAGCTAAGAGTATATGAACTCTCTTATAAGATATATCTGATGAAATTGATACACTTGCATGATAATTAAGGCCACGACGGAATGGTCGTAGTTCTGTAGGTTACATGAATCTTAAAGTGATGACGAGAGGACCTTACTCGATGCCCGTATCAGGAGTTGTCTATTTTACAAATGCAAAAATATATATTTACATAGATATCAAAGATAATGGGAACGCTATGAACATGATGGTGCCGTGAAATATGCCTGTTCAAATCTTAAGGCACCCATTGGAAGATCATCCTCTTCGTAGAGAGATTTGCTTTTTTATCACCCCCAACCCACCAGACGACTTATTGCAATGTGTCATAAACTTGGATAACATCCGATTCATCAATTTAATTAATAAAAAATAAAAAAAAATTTAGTAAAATTTAAACTAGAGTTATTAAATTTTAGGTTTAAAATATTAACAACTGCATCATCCAATTATAGTTTTAAAATATTAACAACCGTTGTCCAAATTTTAGATCGATTTGGTTTCGATTCGAATTAAACCGTAATCACCCATAACCAATAAGAACTTGATTAATATCCAAGAATAAATTCTTAATATATTCATTTAAAAAATAATCTTCGAAATCGAACTGTGATCACCCTTAACCATACGCACTTGATTAGCATCTAAGGATGAAATATCAATATACTGTTTTTTTCAGAGGAATTTTGTTCTGGGATAAAAGCTTGACAAGGCAACAAATGGACCTGTTGGTTGCTTCCCTTGCCCACCCAAATGCTGGGGGGCAAGTACTGGGGCATCAGCTTTGAAGTTTGAGCCCAGGGCTGGTCGAGGAAGAGAGTCATCACCAGGCACAGGCTTCCTCTGTACCACCACCGCAGTCTTCTTTTGTTGTCTTCCTCACACCCACCAAAGAAATCTACAATTGCATAATATGATGTTAAAGAATACTGGTCTCAGCCTAGTAGTAAACAGCACTAGTCAAATGTTGGACAATGAATATATATATATATATATATATCGATGCTGCATTTTTGCAGGAAAGACAAGGAACAGAGTTTGATGCTGTTCTACAGTAGTGGCCTCCATCCAGTGATAAAACCTGCAAAAGAGCTATATGGATAGTGTCTTGTGCCATTGAAGACATGCTGAGCTTTCAGGTCTGGTTGAATGTTCACCTCAGCGACACCATGTTGCTCGATCTATATCCTACCACATCATTATTATTATTATTATTGCTCTGCTCACATGTCCATTGGTTTTGTCACATTGTCATTTCCTTCTCTCTCTCAGTGAGAAAATTTCAGCTTGTGATCTCGTAACAATGTTAAGATCTTTTGTTTACATCCCTGTCTTAATCTTTGCTGAAAAGGGAAAAAAAAGGATCTACCCAGAAAAATCCCATATTAGGATGCTATGAGCTCATCCTAGTTTTGGGAAATTATTTATAATGTATTTGTCCTTTTAGATTCATTACATTGTTTGGATGATTTGATTACGATAGATGTGAGAGGAGAGGAGGAGACGAGCATAATAAATGATACAAACAGTTCATAGATAAATACATCGGCTCATGCAAGACGAACTATTTCGGATTAATCTAAAGTGCTTAGAAGCTTAAAAAATTCATCCGGTGAGACATTTCTAGACGAACAATCGATGTAAACATATAATGCATTTTTGTGATAATTTAAGGGAGTAGGTTTCTGCGCAGCAATTTAATTATGCTCAGCTTACTGTACTGCTCTGTCTCAGACCAAACAATCTCATGAAAACAGCTGCCCATGCCATGGAGGGATTTGTCTACTCTCCCATTTCAAATGTGCAATCCAGATTGTTCTCTGGGTCTTTGTCTCACCCGGATCTCTCTCTCTCTTTCTCTCTCTTGAGACAAAATCTTTATCCATATATTACTGATGTATGTCCACTGAGCTGATTGAAGGGCTACTGTTAAGAAACAGTGTTTTTTGCCGACACTTGAATGAGCGGCCACCACTCTGCTCCGCCACTCCTTAGCAATGGCCGAGCTGCCATTTACTGTACCCACCACAAAGTGGACTACGAGAGGAAGAGGGAGAAGAAGCACGAGTACTAAGAAAAGCCATGTGTCTGTGCATTGTTCTTGACATGACTGTATTGATATGTCAAACTGTGCTGAGAGACAGGTGGAAACCTTCTCCCCCCCATGTCTTTAAAGCTACTCTGCTATCATCTCTGTTTCAAACATGGGATGAATGCGATGAAGAAGATGGCATCGGATCCAAAAAAAAAAAAAAACACACACACACACATACAAATTTACAGCCACCAAAAACACTGGCAATAAAGTGATACACAACATCATCCTTCATGGCCTGATCTGGTGGCAGAAATCATGAATCCATTGGCAAGGCAAAGGACAATGTTCGACGGGACACAATCCATATCGAATACATTATTGCAGGTGGACCAGCAATCTACCAAACAGATCTGCACAATCCTACAATTAAGATTCCAATCCTGCTGACTGCCATCATGGTCCTCAGCTATACACAACAAACAAAGACCTCTTCAACCATGGCTGTCTGCAGCAGAAGACCAGTCCTTGATGCAGTTCATAGACCCATTCTTCCCTTGATTCATTGCCAACAAAATTTAACACCTTTTATGGAGGCATTTGATTACCACTTTGTATGCATGGTGATATGAACTTGATGTTGCACGGATTGATCTCTTCGGTGTGGTGGGTTCAGGTGCTGCTCCAAACTTCTCAGAGTAAATCTACAGTCTTCTAACATTTGGAGACCCACACACACACACATATATATATATATATATATATATATATATATATATATATATATATATATATATATATATATATATATATATATATATATATATATATATATATATATATATATATATATATATATATATATATATATATAATATCAGACCCAATAAAGAGATTTGACTATCTTTGTTGTTTTTACCATTTGGATTGTTCAAAGACATGATTATATTATTAAATTTAGATTAATTAGTCGGCTTAATTAGCTAATCAAATCATCTTTTAATGAGGCTTAAGACAATGGACCATAACTTGGGCCTCTCTATAAAGAGGCTCGATGATCTATCTCTATAAAGGCTCAATGGAAGTTGGCCATACAGTCTTCAATTTCTGAATTAGTTTAACCGTATTATTGTACCAAATTGGTGCCATAAATAGTTGGGATTAATTAGGATGTTTGCTTTTGGGTTATCTACTTACCCCAAAATCATGCAGCCATGCTCGATTCAATCATTTTGCGAATCACATTTTAATCCAAGGAATAAAATTAACTAAAAAATTTAGAATAATAGACATCTTAAGTTAATCTTCCTACCCAACTAATATTCAACACCATCAATTAGTATCCATTCTCTAAATTAAGCCCTTTTCGGGTTTACTTTATATAATCAAATCGTTCCACGTGTTCCTAATTATTTAACACTCATCTCATAACAACCAAAATCAATATATATATATATATATATATATATATATATATATATATATATATATTCTTCTCATTATTTAATGCCTTCACGCACGCCTCACCGAACAGTTACATTGTCGACTCGTGATTTCTTAGTCATGTGAGGTTGCACTGATGAAATTACACCATGTATTTGTTTGATTTAATGCACTTATTAAGTTAGTATTAGATAATGTTATCTTTTTCGTAAAATTGTAAGTTTCAACTAAAAATTAATGTTAGATGTTGATAAGGGCTCGTAAAGTACATGACTCGGGAACGAGTTTACTTAATCATTAGTACGGCTCGTATACTCGTGAGGAATTCTCCGCTTTGGGCGATGGATGGATCTGTACGATTTTATTCTTTTGGATAATGTGAATTCAAAAAAATACTTTTAAGAGGAAGAAAAATCTGATGAATTTATGAGCTCTTGGTTCTTGTCCTCCTCAACTTGACACTAAATGATATTATCAAATATCATGCTAAGTAAATCAATCTGGTGCACATAATTTAGTCGTCGGATTGGATAGGGATATCAGTTAATTTGAATGAAAAGGATTGTCAATATTATTGATAGCAAAATTGTGTGTCCGTATTCTATTCACCTTTGGCTATCCTCTCTCTCTCCCTCTGCGTTCCTTAGATCTTATTGCTTCATCAAATAGGAAGGCAGGACGTTACGAATCCATCCTCATTAAAGACCCATACGACAAATCAAACTCGTAGCATATAAGAGAGAGAGAGAGAGAGAGAGAGAGAGAGAGAGAGAAGAGGCTGATCCCGCCCCAAGCCGACCCAACCCGCCTCGTGGGCGTTTTTGAACCAACGAGGCATTTGGCGAAACCAACAAGGAAAAAGGGCAACGACGTGCCCGAATCAATGGCCGCTGCTTCTCCTCCTCTCCCCTTCTCTTAAATCCCTCAATCCACACCCCTCTGCCATTTCTTCTCCACCACCAAACAGCCCCCCCCCCCCCACTTCAATTTCCTCCTCTCCATCTTTCATTCTTTCTTTGTTTCGGGTTCGGCGTGATCTAGGGTTTCGATCGAGAAGAGGAGGGAAGGGAATGGGGGAGCCCAAGAACCGGTGGACGTGGGACCTGCCGGGGTTCGAGCCGAGGAAGCCGGACGAGGGGGGCGAGGACCGGGGCTACCGCCCCCCGGTACGGCGGCTCTCCGTCTCCCAGTCGTCTCTGGCGCCCCGGGCGGACCAACCCAAGAGGCTCATCGCCGTTCGGCTTCAGAAGTTGAAGAACCAGCTCAAGGTTCGAGCTCCTTGCGTCTCCCCCCTCTTCCTTTGACTTTTCCGGTCGCTTTATGTGCTCTTCCTTTTTGTTTTCTGTGGTCGGCTGGCCAGTGTTGCTTTTTTTTTACCGATAAACGATGACAATTCTTTGGCTTCTGGGTAGACGTACAAAATCGGTAGAGGAAGACTGCACCGCTGACTTTGTGAGTGCGTCTACTCAGAAGCCAAAGTCAACCGTGCAGTTTTGAACTTATTCTCCTTTATTTGTGTATTTTGGGAAGTATTTTGGAAAATTATAGTCGTAGTTACAAGCGTAGAAAATATGGGAACACATGATCGTTGTAGCTCTGCATCTTTCTGCCTCAACAATTCTGGTGGTAGTGTGCCAAAAAATTAGGCTATTTGATACTTACACTCTCCCCCACTACTTCTGCATGAAATTTAGGTTGGTCTTGATTTATCTGCTCTTGGTTTATCTTATAATTCTCAACAGACTTCCTCTTGGCACCTTGATCTTGGGTTATGTGTGTTTTTTATCTTTTTAGCTCGGGGTTAATTGATTCTAGGAAGATTTGCGTGTGTTCATTTACTAGCCTAAAGTGAAAACACTACCACGTACCAAATCGGCAACGAACTGAACATTATAACCAATCATTATAAAAGAAGTAACAAAAGTATATATTGAATAAGAGAAGTTCTCTAAAGGTATTACCTAAGTTACTAAATATAGCACATTATCAAACCAAGGTTTTAGGTTTTGATCTGGTGCTGAAACCGGATGTTGGTCAGAGGTAGGGTTCTGGTGTAGGTTGACACACCAACACTTGGTGCGAGTTAGTACTTCCCAGACTACTGAAAGAGGGAGAGAAGAGGAGAGGACAGGTCAGTAGATGAAGAAGAAGAGGAGCTGGAAGAGGAAGAGGATACATATTGGTAGTAGGAAGATGAGCAAATGGTGACCCGAATGGTTAGGGAGGGAAGAGGACAGCAATTTGATGGGCAAAGGAGGCGGCAGCGACAATGTGGTGGGGAAGTGGAGGAGACAGTGGCATAGAGGGTGAGAGGGAGAGAGAGCTCGTGAGAGGCAGAGAGAATGTTTGAGAAAGGGAAGGGTTGAGGACGAGGGAGGAAAAAGAAGAAAAGGAAAAGAAAAATACAGATGCAATATAACAACAAAGTCATAGGTCTCAACTATTCGGGATCGGCTATATGAAAAAAAAAAAATATTACAGTTACTAGGCCGTAACCTTATGCCCGGTATCAAAATGCATGGGGATATTAACAATCTGGTATGCTCGTATGGTGAGTTTATGGTTGGTACAACCCATACGAGACTGAATTAGGTGAATTATCCTGTTTGAGTCAGACTTGGTTATTGGACCAGTAAATACCCGCTCGCACCTCACTACATGCCAATATGTGGGAAATTTCCAACTTGAGGAATATGTTTAGTTTCAGTTTTATGTCTAACTATCTATTTTTAGCAGGTAGATCATGTAGTAACTGCATATAACAAGGACTTACATTGTATGAACTCTATAATGATTACATTGGGATATGTGGATTATCTCTGTTTGTTTGTCTTCAACATTGAAAGTGTTGCGGGGTATGGCTTTGAAAGTTGAGATACAGTTTGGTGTGTTGGATGTGTTTGTTGATGAATATTGTGGAAGATGGAATCTCATGTTGATGGCTAGAGCACCTCTTCATAAATAGTACTCCATTTTGGTGTTACTTAAGTCTGAAGGTTAAATTCTTTTCTCTGAATTTCTCTGGAATCTCTTATACGTTAAGCAACTAAATTAATCTGTCAGTTATAGCATTGTGGCTTAATGAATGCCTAACACATTTCTGAATGTGTATATCGTCAGTCTAGGTTGAAAAGGTTGGATTATTAGTCTAGGTTGAATGTGAGTGTACATATGCTTTAATGCATGCCTAACACTTTCAATTATACTTTGAATAATAAATTTGTTTTGAACACCTGCAGTGAATATATTTTCTTTATAATATGTGTTCCATAGCTCCTAATGCCGTATTTTGTACATCACTTGTTCTTATCAACTTGGCTTGATAGCATGCTCGAGAGGATTACTTGGAACTGAGGCAGGAAGCCGCTGATCTTAGAGAGTATTCTAATGCCAAACTTGATCGAGTTACTCGTTATCTGGGCGTACTTGCAGACAGGGCTAGGAAATTAGGTGAGCCATCTAAGGTTGCTGTTCTAATGCTTGTTTAGTGCTAAATATATATGTAGATTTTGTTTTTGCCTGTATTTTTCTTTTGTGATGCTTGACATGTTCCTATCACACTAGGAATGGCTGTAATATCTTGTATAACATTCATTTTTACTCAGCACTAGGGCTTGATGTTTTGTTTTATCTTCCATATGTGGGCTGGAGTGAGAATGAACATAGTTTGATGACACATTCTCTTTCTGTTGTTCCCTTATGACATTACTCCTTGCTACAAATCTTCACCTTTCCAAGTAGACATTGTAATTATTACCTGCATATTTGGTTGTCCAGTACTATATTAATCTTTTCCATCATATACGACAGCTAATTTGAGCATATCTACGATTGAGAATGCCAATAACCAATGATTAAAATATCGGTTCAGTATACAGATAGGTTGGAAGCCAGAAAGGTGTGGCACAAATTACTAAGTAGCAGTATAAATTAGTACAAGTCAGTATCCGCTGGACTGCTACAAGCATTAAAAGGAGGAGGGGGAGGAGGCTTTGGACCGCGAGAAGGTGGAAGGGTGATATGGTACCATACGATCGATGAGACAGAGGACATGACGACAGGTAGGAGTGCTGTGCACCGAGCGGTAGTGATTACAACGGCTTTGTGACATTGTGTGAGCTGCAAAAGAAGAGAAAGAAAACAAAATATGGCTCAAAAGGTACAGCGGTATCGGTACCATCCAGTATAGCTCAGTATTGGTTAGGTTAATGTCCGGTAAGCTAGGCGCGGAATGCCTATGGGGTGGTGACCTCAGTTTCACACTGGGCCATGCAAAATTGCCCTGTCCATGTACTGGTCAGTCATCAAATTGGTGAAAAATGGATTATGCAACTAGTGATTGGAAACTTTAATCCTTGCCAATAACAACCATGAAATTGGAAACGAACAATTAGCCTATAATCAGAACTTTACCTGGTTGCATAATAAAAAGAACCTTCTCATACATCTGAAAGTGAGAACAGTTTATAGAAGACCCGAAGAAGGATGCGATGGAGAATTTCAACTGGGTTTCCCTCTTATCTTCCTCCATCATTCATCAAAGTATATGACTTCCTTGTTAGATTTGACCAGTATTAGTTGCTTTGCTTAGATATAAATGGTTGTTTTTTTATATATTTGTCTAGTCGGACTAGAAGTTCATAAGTGGTTGTTTTAGACCTGTTTATCCTTTTGAATGCTTTGTTTGAATCATCAGTTAGTGTTTTTACGTCTGCTATGAAAATCTTCATCGGTACAAGGTTCATTATTGCGGATGAGAGCTTTCTGATGCATTACCTTTCAGAAAATTTAGGGAAAGCGGAAACCAAACTATCATTCAAGCACGTCATAGGAATGACATATGAAGATAAATTTTGAAGTTTTTTTTGTGGAAACTATTATTTCTTCTCAGGATGATTTAACTTTGATATACATCACTTTTACAACAATTATATTATGGTGCTGCTTCCTGTTCCACTTATACCTATCTTCTTGATATCAAGGCAACTCATGGATCAAGCTATATATTGACCCAGTGTTTAAATTCTGTTCTTTTTCAGATCAAGCTGCTTTTGAAAGTGAGGCTAGAATTACACCTTTAATCAATGAGAAGAAAAAACTGTTCAATGATTTGTTGACAGCTAAAGGTACTAAATCATCTTGAACTTTATTTTCTTAGTATGGATGTGAATATTTTATCCTTGTTTTGAGAGATGAAGTTCCTACCTTGCTGTCTTACTCTTTTCTGTCATTATTTTCTGTTGAAGATATAGTATGTCACTTTCAGGAAATGTTAAGGTATACTGTCGTGTAAGGCCACCTTTTGAAGATGAAGGCCCTTCCATAATTGAGCTTCCAGATGACTTTACTATCAGAGTAAACACTGGCGATGAATCACTTGCCAATCCTAAAAGGGACTATGAATTTGATAGGGTGTATGGACCTCATGTTGGACAAGGTAAGAGGATGATTACATTCCATACATGATCTCGTTAAAAGTTCATCTAAATATTAAAAATTTTATAACCAGCTGTGATCCTTATGGTTTGTGGATTCATTAGGTTGTTTTACATACCACATAATACAGATAACCTTAAATCAAGCACAGTTTTTTGAATAACCTTTTGGTTGTCCATTTAGAATGCTAGATGTTATGATAATGCTGTTTTCACCTAACTTGTTGTAACTTGGCTTTGTTATTCTTTCAGGGGAATTTTTTTGTGATGTTCAACCATTTGTGCAGTCAGCCTTGGATGGATATAATGTTTCTATATTTGCATATGGGCAAAGTCGTTCTGGAAAAACACATACAATGGTCTCTCCCTCTCATTGGACCCTTATTCTTTATTTCTCAATCCTAAAAAATTTCCACCTAACAAGCTTCCGGTTCTTCATTATCTCTAATATGCTTTGAATTTGTCATAAAATTTGGTGTTATATTATGGGTGTCCTTTAGAATTCTTTGTATCTCTGATTTATGTTAATCATTTCATTACATCTTATTTGTTTTAATATTCTTTGCATTATAAATAAAATGGGGAATTATTTGAGGAAGTTCTTAACAAATTCTTGTATATGTGATATCTGCTAGGGATTATTTACTATTTGAATGTAGACGTTGTTCATTTCTTTTGAACTACATTTTGTGGAGTACCAATTTATGACTATATATTGTATTTCTTTTTATTCATTGAGTTGTCAGTAAAATTTTGACCAGATTCACCAGCCTTATGAAGTATGTAGATATTGTAATGTCGCAACACTCGTCCAAAAGAACTAAAGCAATTAATATGTATACAGATTATGTCATCAAAGAATCATATCAGTTATCATTATGTAAGCAAAGGAATTCAGCATAAATCATAGGGATATCAAAGAGACCTTTTGTTAATTGGGGGCTTCTGTTGTTGGTGTAATTGTCATTTCGTTTGTCCTGCACCCAACCATTGCAGGGACAGATGATTGTGATTAATTAGAATAATAATTCTTAAGCTAGATGCAATGTATCTATTCTGTTAAATTGTATAAGGCTGAAATTTTGTTATGCCTTGAGCAGAGGGTTTAAAGCTGACTTGCTTAAATTGATGGCCATCATCCTTTCAGTCAGATGTTCAAGTTCTAGAAATATACAATTGTTTTATAAGGATATAAATGGCTTATATTTTCCGGATAAACTTTTGTATTTATCTCATATATGAATGCATGCTGGGTAAACTGAAAATTTGCATCGTATATTGCCTTGAGGACTGGGTTTTTGGCGAAGTGCTTGTTACAAGAAATTACTAATGTGTGTTAGTCATGGAAATGTGCTTAGCATGGATATGCTGACTAGTTTGTGCTATATTAGTATATTTGGTGTATGATATACATTAGTGTATCAGCTATTGCAGTGAAGCTATGGCATCCACATTGGCTTGACACATGGAAATAGTGAAGAAATAGCCCTTACACATGTTCCAACCACTGTATGTATATGAGGAGACACTGGTGAATTCATTGTCTTGTGCAGCATAAACGACATAAATCTGAAAGTTCTTGGGAGATATGCCACATTCTACGGAATGAAACTTTATAACTATGCAGAATTGCTTGAAGCTATTCAGTTGAAACAAAGCCAATTGCTTGAAATTAGGGTTTAGTCTCTGTGATACATCCTACTAGTTAGTGCATTGTTACTGAGCTAATAGGTCTCATGTTTGAATATATGTGGGAGTGCCTTGTAGGCTGTTTAATATAATGGAAGGAAATTATTTTTTTATGAAAGCTAGGGTTTAAATTTGATGCTTTGGACCACTCAATACTTCAATCATAAATCGTAATCTAAACATTCAGTTTGATTGCTTAAAATTGGAGGCTTGGTCCATATTGTTACTATTTCCAATCAGATGGAAAACTAATCCATCTTACTAGGTCCAATCAGGTATTAACTTAAAATAGGACCAAACCGTAGCACCAGGGATTGCTGTGCTGATCGGCATAAAGTCCGATCAAGTTGAAATGTATTGAAAGGAAACGACACATGGCTTGCCGAATTGTGTCAAAAATGCATTGACTCTGCCAATCTTTTGGTTTGTGCTTTGCTGGCACTAATCTGCAAGACATTGAAGTGTTCTATGTTGGAAAGGTGTTGCCATGCCCTTGTGACATGAAATGGTAATTTTTACATTGCTTATCTGTTGCTTTATTGAAGTTGTCATGGTACTAGGTAATAGGTATAAGCATTTTGTGACCCAATTCTTGCTTAGGCTGCTACATATCTCTTGTACCAGACAATATCCCATGATTTCTTTTTAAATTAGAAAAAAGGTAAGTTTTAGAGTTGCAAAATATCACTAAGGCCAGGAGGTTAACAATAGAGAACTCAGCAGCAACAGATCTATTATTGGTAATTAGGTCAAATTTTGAGATTGAATGATCAGTTAGTCTCGTTTATGGGGCTAAAAAATTTATCTCACTTTGGAAAAAAATGTGACTGCCTCATCTTCCAACTGCCAACAGATTCTAGTGTTAATTAACTTGTGCATCCTCTTCAGTGCTACTTCTTTTCGTGTTTGCAATCATGGCAAGCTTGAGGGCCATAGGAGTTAACTTGAGGAATTGGGGCATGTGTAGCTGTATTTCCAGCACATTTTGCTAGTCTTATTTCTTAAGGCATCTTGTAGGGGATTAATATTCCAATAACAACAACAAAGCCGTAAGTCCCAACTATTTAGGGACGGCTACATGGATCCTTTGCTGCCATTGAGATATGTAAAAGATTATATGTTTAGTTTAGTTTAGAGTACTTAAAAATTGATCTTTAGTTATAGTTTCTATTAAAGTCTTTTTATGTCTTCCTCTACATTTCATAGTACCACTACTATTAATTATTTCACCTCTTCTAACTATCGCATCCGGAGGTCTCCTGACCATATACGTATGTCATTTTAAATAATTTTCTCTCATTAATCCTTTACCGAAGTGATATATAGTTGTTTACGAATAAAAATACTTTTCCTATCTTACATAGTGACTCGACACATTCATCTCAACATTTTCATTTTGAGTACACAAACTTTTTGTATATGTTGTTTTTTAACTGTCCAACACTCAGATCCATAAAGCATTATTGGTCTTACAATTGTTTTATACAAATTTTCTTTTAATCTCAACGATATTCGATGATCACACAAGGCTCTTGACGCTTGTCGTCATTTTAACTATCCCGCTTTTACTCTGAATCAAGGTATGCAATTTCGAATAATATCGTCTGGTACGGGCGATATGTATCAGTCCGTCAGCTGGACTAGTACACGGATCGCTCGTTACCCGACAGAACGGAATATATATATATATATAATCGAGGCGACGTCGCCCCGTGTGGGAGAAGGAAAAGGCGATGTCGCCTTTTATAATATATATATATATATATATATATATATATATATATATATATAATCTTTTTATATATAAATATATATTTATTAATTTATATATATTTATATAAATGAGGCGATGTTGCCCCGCCTGGGAGAAGAGAGGCGACGTCGCCGACTTATATATATATATATATATATATATATATCGAGCGGTATACCGAATGGTATACCGCTCGGTATATAGTATCGTACCGAGCGAACGTTGAAACTCCGGTATGGTACGATATTTCAATCCTTGCTCTCAATAATATCTTCATTGATCTCTTTATTTTTTGAATAATTGATCCAATATACCTAATACTTTTCCATAAAGGGATTTCTTGTCCATCCAATTTAATTATATTCTTCTATCTATTTATAGAATCACTAAAATTGTATTTTATATGTTCAATCTTAGTTCCACTTAATCTAAAACCCTTAGTTTCGAAAGCTTGCATCTATAGCTCAAGCTTATAATTAATTCCACTTAGGCTTCTCATCAACTAAGACAATATCATCAGTAAATAACATACACCATGGAGGTCTATCATATAAGTGACTAGTAAGTTCATTAATTATCAATGTGAAAAAGTAGATTTTGCATTTTTGGTGTTCTTCATCTTCGGTGCTAATAAATACATTTTCCTCTGTGTATATGGAGTTTCTCACTGGAATTATGTTTCTAGTGGCTCTTTTTGGTTCTGAATTGTTTCTTCTAGAGCATCCATTAGTAGTTACATGGCAACATGGATGTCTAGAATTCCCATGCATAGGCTTTGTGTGTAATATTATGTCTTACATCACTTTTAAGCATTGTTCTTAAATTTTGATGTGGTTGCTACGTTTTCAGGAAGGATCAAGTCATGAGCGTGGTCTGTATTTTCGCAGTTTTGAGGAGCTCTTTGATCTGTCTAATTCAGATACTACTACAACATCTCAGTATACTTTCTATGTTACTGCCTTTGAGCTTTATAATGAGCAGGTTTTCCAGTCTTTCCAATTTTTTTCTTTTTTTATATGCTTTGACACAATTAACATTGTCATTTCTTTAGTTTACCATATTAATCAATGTTTCTCTTATAGTGCTTACTTTTCTTTGTTATAGTTCTCCCGCTCATCTATTTCGTTAATGAGGATATAATTGTTGTGTTTCCCCACATTTTGTATCTTGATAGGTTCAAGATTTGCTGGCAAAATCTTTAAGCAGCTTACCAAGAAATCAATTGGATTACCGAGATTCATCCTTGGAACTTACACAGGAGAAAGTAGATAATCCTTTAGACTTTTCTAGAGTACTTAAAGTTGCACTTCAGAATCGAGGGACCGATTCTTCAAAGGCCATTATGTCCCATCTGTATGTATGAGTAGTCTGAGATTACTGCTTTCTGGATCTTCCTGTTAGTTTAGTTGAACCTGTTCATGACTACTGTCTGGAAGATACACCCATTTGCAAAAGAAACTATTCATTTTTGCTTAATTTGCCTCTGATTTAACATAATAGAGTTTCATGAAATTTGTAAGCCATGCTTTAGGTCTGTGTGCAGTCCCAGGCCAGAATAATAACTGACCTAATTTTTGCTTATTCGAGATTTTTTTATTTTCATTTTCATATTAATGTTTGGATGGAATTGATTGGTGGTACCCGTGTCTACCACCAGGTGGGGCCAAAAGTTCTGTGCAAAACTGTGACATACCATTTTAATCATATGGTAGATGTTGAATACTAACATTGTCATGGTTAAATTTCTTGTATTAAACAATGAATAATGTGATGCGATGATATTAACGATGTTAGAAGTTGTCATGGTTAATCTTGTGATAGATAGTGAATAATGTGAAAACGAGAATGTCCCGATCAAAGTTAATAAATATTGAGGATACCATGAACAAGCACATGATGATTATCTTCCATCATTGAACTTGTCAAAATGATTCTTAGCTAATGGAAACTGAAATGTGTTACATTTTGAGAGATAAAAAAAACTTGTTTATACTTGAATGTCTCATCCAGTATGGCAAAATTAATTATTCTATAGGTTTTTTAAAAAGACAATAAAAAGACTAAGTATATAGGATAGAACACATTTATTACTAGTCAAACTAGTTTATATATATACACACACTTTTGCAAAAATATGCTCATTATCTTCCATAACATGACTTGTTAGGATGTTTTATAATTTCAAAACAAAGTTATTCTGTAAGAGGAAAGATTTACACTTGATAGTCAAAATTAATTATCATAATGGTCTTTTTAAAATGGAAGTTAACACCAAAAGCAAGCAAAAGAAGTTGTTCATAAGCATAGCATTTTGGACAGTCCAAAAAGTTATTTCAAAGCTGAGACCTTATTATGAGCAAATTACCATTTCTTGAGTTGTGATGGAGGTGGTTGTGCCAACATGAAATTTGTAGCAACTTCATTGACATTTAGAGTGCTAATGAAAAAAAATAAGAAGCAAGGGCAGGCACAGGCCCCTGCTAGCCATCATTTGGGTCCATGCATTTATGGCATTGGATGATATTCAATTCCATTAATATGTCAATCTTTATTAGCCACTATATCATAGAATAAGAAACTATGACATCCAATATTTTACTGATTTGGTGAGAATGCAAAAATATTAGTTGCGATTTGGATTTCAGTTTGAGACAGGATATCAAATGAATAAACTGGTAAGCTAAGTTAAATTAATTCTTTGTTATGTTTATACAATATCATTTAGAATTCTCTTGCTATGGTAAAGTTTCTAGCAGATTTTATATTTTTGGATTTTCATGATCTTTCTAGGCCTTAAAAACTGTTGCTAATTCATTAGTTTCGGCATCTTTTGATGGTCTATAAAGGCGTTCTTCGATAGACAATTGTAGGAACCGCCAGCATATTTGGGTTCTCTTGTTCTGAGAAATGTCTGGTATCTTTTTTCCCAGGATTATTACCATTCATATTCACTATTCAAATTGGGTCACTAGAGAAAACTTGTATAGCAAACTCTCTCTTGTTGATCTACCTGGAAGTGAAATATTGATGGTTAAAGATGCTAGCGGGGATCATCTAACAAACTTTTTGCACGTTTCAAAGTCACTTTCTGCGTAAGTATTGAAATGCACTTTTGATTTCAAGGATGCAAGACTTACTAGCTTCTGCATTTTTAAATGTTATTTTCCCTTTTCCTTTACTAATTAGGTTGGGTGATGTTTTAACATCACTGACGACAAAGAAAGAGACTGTACCATATGAAAATTCGAGGATGACCCAAATTCTTGCTGACTCCATGGGTAAGATGTTTCTTATGTGATTAAAGTTTTTTGCCTGTTTCATGTCCATTCTGACTTGATTTGGTCGAGTTAATTTTTGAAGTTTACTTTAATGACCGAGGAACCTGCGCAGTTGGTTCACATCCTTGTAATTAACTCTTTTATCTCAAAAGTGGAGGCTGACTGAAACTGTTTTCCTTGTATGAAAATAATGAAGACTTCAGCTACTAATATTGCCTATGGAGTGATAATATAGGACAATACTTGTTTTAGTTAATTGGTTTATCGTCCACCAAATCTGACTCACTAAACCTTCTATTGTATGTATATATGTGTGTGTGTGTGTGGAAAGTCTCCTGGAGTAGAGAAAAAGTTTCTGTTTCCCTTTGCAAATTCTTTTATTCTATTCTAGTTGCTTCATTTATTTTGTCTGTGGCAGGTGGGAGCTCAAAGACCTTGTTGATTGCCCATGTCTGTTCAAATTCTTCAAATATGTCTGAAACATTGGCCACACTTAACTTTTCTTCTAGGGCAAGAAATGCCGAACTCAGCCTTGGTAATCGGGATACAATTAAGAAATGGAAAGATGTGGTAAGCACCTTTTTCAAATGCTTGAAAAATATGTTTACTTCTTTCGTTCACCTGCTTTGTTGTTGGGTTGAACTTCTGTGAAAGTTTTTATATCATCTGTTAGGCAAATGATTCACGGAAGGAACTGTATGAGAAAGAAAAAGAAGTTCTTGGCTTGAAGAATGAAGTTATGGGGCTAAAGGTTGCTCTTAAAGATGCCAATGATCAATGCATTCTGCTTTTTAATGAAGTCCAAAAAGCTTGGAAGGTTTCTTTTACACTTCAGGCAGATTTAAAGGTCCTATTCTGGCCTTTTGTCCTTAATTATTATGTCCCTATTCTGATTCTGTTTTTTTTATGTTATTATAAATTTGAGTTCCTACAATCGATGTAATTCCAAAGAGAGTTAAATGGATTATGTTGTGTACTTGTGTTATATATTATTGTTCTTATAAAATGGAACTATAAATGGTGTGTTATATCAAGCATGACTAGGTTGTTGATCCCTAGAGCTGAAGATCATTCAGATTCTAAATTTTATGGAACAATCAGAGTTTGGGCTAATATTTTTTTATCTAAATCACATCATTGCAGCCAACTTTTATCCCTTGAAGTATGAATATTTGGTTATGGGCAATGACACAAATTGTAAATCACAAGTAAAGAGTCTGACTCGTCCAGATAACTGCTCTCTGATTTTCTATAAGATGTTATGCCCCACAGAAGCTTCCTGTTTCATCTTGGACAGAAGTATTTTCCAAGTGCATGGTCTCTGTTATCAGGCTGTATCCAGATACCCTTGAATTATTAGCATCATACTGGTGACTGAAGTAATAAACTTGACATTTTTGTCCAAAACAAATTTCTGCAAAATTTTGCTTTGCAGTTTTGTATTGAATTATAGGATATAGTTATTTTCGGACTTGTTCATAGACAAGATGCCTATAATAATTATAATTATGTGCATTGTATTATCTGTGAGTGCTTGCAGTGTTTTCTATAAAAAAATGGATATTACAATAAATTGGAGATTACACAAGAATATTTATGCATATGGTTGGTAAATGCTAGAACTCTCAACATAGATCAAAACTTTGCTTGCCATATCTGAACTTTCTGTTCATTATTATTTTTGTTGCAGGCAGAAAACATAATGCTGGTAGAGAAACAAAAAGTTGAAAAAGATCAAAACACTCAACTTCGAAATCAAATTGCTCACCTATTGCAACTGGAACAAGAACAGAAAATGCAGATCCATGAACGTGATGTTGCTATTAGTACTTTACAGGTTAAATCTTGAACAATCATCGAGCTTTTCTACCTCATTTGTTCTCTTTTTTCCTATAAATCTTTGATTTTTGATTTTGTTACTCGATACTAGGTTGTGTACAGATTATGCATCAAATGCTCTATAAAAATAATTCCTCCATCTTTTCTTACTTGCAGTCTTATTGAGAACTATTCTTTGATTTTTCTATTTTTTTGTGTTTAATTGGCTAAATATCTTCATTTCCTTTGCTTAGATTTTGCTCGTTTGTATTCTTATTATCTTCTTTAGCTATACTTAATAGTTTATTAGCCTTGTTTATAGCTGTTAATCTCTGAAAGCCTCCTCATTAGAAGCAAGCAAATCTGAGCTAAGTGATCTCTTCTTGGGAACCGACAATTTAAACCAAATCAACTATTCTAATTTTTGAATCCTTCTACCGCTTATATATATCCTGTTTGTATTGCCTTGATTTTCTTTTTCTTTGTGCTGTCAATTTTCTTTTGTTTTTTCTGTTTTTTTAGTCATCATACCTTCATCATCATAATTTTATGTTAATCTAACCTTTTCTTTAGGCTAGTGCATGTAATTGGATGTTGAGGCTTTCTAGATTTTAAGAAGTACTAAAGTAGACATCATTAAGCACAAGATTTTCTCCTACGGAATTTTGAAGCAAATGGCTATACTTGATACTGCTGTATCTTTGTTTGTTGGAGGACAATGTGACACAAAATGTATTTTTTTCCTTTTATAACTTTTACATATCATAAAAATATCATCTGTCTATAAGCTTCATTGTATTACTAGCTTTCATTGGACTTATTTGATTTATCATACTTCTTGCCAATTTATTGCAACAAGTATCTGGCTGAAATCTAATATATTACAGTATGACTAGAAAATAAATATACTGGTTATTAAATTGAAGTTCTGAATCTTTGTTGATTTCTCACTTCTTGATGTCAATACTCAAACAATATGAAATGATCTTTGGTCAGTGCCTTTTGTGAATTCAGACTTCTTGCAAATCTATAAGAGATAAGTTAAATAATAAGCTGTGTTATTTGTGCATATTGGATACTGAGTAAGTCTTCATTGCTTTATTTGTGGTAGTACTTATCTGCCTCTACTCTTTTAGTTCATGTTCCATATCCTTTCCCCTTACAGGTGCTTAGGTTTTAAACTGCCAAAGGTTTGTATTTATTTTTGAGTTTAACTGCAAAATCATGCTATTAAGAATCTTTTGGATGACATAAATATGCATGTTTTCTGAAATGATCATGGTTTACTCTGCCGCTCTATGGCATTTTGAACATCTTGCTTGTTGTTCTGAAGACTAGATAATGGGGATTGATGATGTAAATATCCATGGTATCTGAAATGACCATGATTTTGCTTATTAAGTTTAAATACAGTCTATATAATTCTGACATGTTCCTCCTCATCATATAGGCCAGAATAAAGGGGATTGAGTCTCAACTTAATGAGGCCCTTCAATCAAGTGATACCAGATCAACTAGCAGATCTGAGACTGGGTCCACAGGGGTTGTTTCAACCCCAAAGACAGCAGAGGATGGTGCTGACTCTTCACAGGTCATAAAGAAACTTGAAGAAGAGCTGTCAAAGAGGGACGCACTTATTGAGGTTTGCTTAATTGTTTTTATAATAGTCTTTCTTACATGACATTGTTTTCTGAATATGAGCTTGAAAGGTCTATTTAGGTACTGTAGAAGGAATGCTGCTGTACAGTTTTGGCTTTTGTTGCCGATGAATATATTTCTTTACATCTAAGCCTTTTGTTTTGCTTTTCTTCTAGACAGTTCCATTGATAGGAAAACTATGGTGATCTACTATATGGTTCATGGGTTTAATTTGCAACCATGAAGGTAGATCTTCCTACATGCCAACTAGATTCGTGGGTCTTATGATAATCCCTCTTTACCTAAGTTTGTCTTTGCTGGAGGTTAAACCAGCCTAAGTGGATTGACGTAGAATAATGACCTAAAGCACAGACATCTTGTAGGTTGTCTTTTCTTTCTTTTTCCTTTTGCTTTTTTTTTTTGCAGGCGCCGGTTGGCGTATCATAGACCACCTAGAGGAAGAGAACTGCCATAGAGGGCAAAATGGAGGACTAACTGGTTTGGTATAGGTTGTCCTTTTGAAGTTTATGTTGTGCTCCTCTATATCATCTTCCCTGCTTTGTAAAAGCTTGGAAATTCCAAGGAGTAATGTAATTGATGTAGGTACTGTTAAATGTTTGTTTGTGATCTCATCAACCAGTAGGATATGTTAACTAAAATCATAGGCATGAGAGGATGCTGTGTTTTGGTGTCTGTTATATGTGAGAATTGAATGTCAAATATTTAGTTGATGAACTAGCATTAGAGTTAATGGTTCGATGAGGTGTAGTGACTCTTTGGAGTTTGGTTTATGACATTCTTCGAGATTTTAGATTAAACAATAGCTTCTGCTTTGCTGAATTTTGTTTTCTTCTCCACATTGGTTTGAAGGTCTTCTGTTATAAGTTGTCTACATTGTTATGATGCATGATTTAGACTCTCGATAGCAACAAAAAAAAGGAACAAAGAAAAAAAAGGATGTAACAGAAGTTATTTGTCAAAACAGGTTTTTTTGGACTCTTTGCTTACTACAAATCATACCAACAGTTGGTTGTGTTTTGTTGTTGTTAATTTTGAAATGGTTGCAGTTCCATTTTTGTCCTTGAATCTATTCTTGCATATTGGGGAGAACACATCTTGTTGGATGAGGATTTGGGTATTTACTATCAAGATGTCTGGAAACTACAGTATAATCATTGTTATTATATACTGGAAAATAGAATATGTCTATTTTGTGTTAGAAACGAATTTTTAGTTACAACAATCATATTGTGATGGTTGACATTTTTTTCTCCTAATATTCTAACTACTACATGTGCTTCATTTGGATCATCCTCTTTGCCCTAAGATAAGGGATCAAAAAAAATAATTCTATTGTTTATTCACCTTTTTTGACCTAGTTCTGCATAAGCCAAAATTGAGGCTCTTACTTGGAGAGAGATGTAATTGCTATTTCTTGCAATAAACACAAGTATACTTCATCTTCAGTTTATTTTAGTCAGTTCCATAATCCATTTTTTTAAGCTTTCAATTGGGATCTGAGGGAGAAAGTCTGTTCACATTATTTATCTGTGCCTTAATCAAAATTTTGTGTGCTCTCTTGTTCTGTCCTTCATCTGCTCGATAAGTTTATTTGTACTTGTAGCTCGTGTAGTTACTTCTCTTTGTTGTTTATGCCTTCTTCAGACCGGCACAGTTAGTTCATACGTGCATGCTTTCTAGGTACCCTACAGAGTTTCTTGTATTACACCTATTGACTCTTGAATTGTGATACATTTGGTAGGATCTGTGCTTGTTGCTGTGTACATACACATTATGGTCTAACATCATTTTTTGCTTGCCATGCTTTATGATTTCCAGTTAAATCTATGCGTCTCTGAAGCATGTGCATAAAGATGAAAATTCACTATGACATGATAAAAAATAATGATATGTTTAAACTTGAATCAATGGGACACAATACAACATGGTGATGATGGCAAAATAATTTAATGGATAATGTTGCCTGCAATAAACCTTGACATTTATTTAGAGGGATGGTGCATATAGGTATAAGATGATAATTATAACACTGAGTAAGAGAGGGAGCCTTAGATTGGTAATAATGTCTTTCCTTGTGGACCTTGCTGAACAAGGTTCGAGTCATGGAAATAGCCTCTCTGCTTGTATTGTTGAGGCTATGTAGACTAACCCTCCTGAGACCCTGCTTTGGTGGGAGATAATTCACTAATCTGTTCCCTTATTGATGAGTATGAAAAAGCTACTGTTTTACCAAAGTTATACAATTTCTCCAAATGCAGCTCTTGACGTAAATACTCATCTGTGAAACTTATAATTTTCAAGGAGACAATCTTATGTCATTGGTATTATTGTGCAATATATGCAGTTCTTTCAATTGTATGATTTCTTTGGTTACAGCTAATGCGTCAAGAGTTTACTCTATGTGGATTAGTTTAATGAAAGATGCTCATGCATGCATACAAATTTGTGCATGATGTGTACATTTTTTTCATGATAAGTGTGTCTCTTAAATTCCACTTCACTGATTCCTTAACCTTGAGTTAATTTATGATTTCATTTTATTATTTGTTCAGTGTTTTTGCTTTATGTACAATATGGTTCTTTACATTGATGCTGGGTTGCCAGTTAATTCTAGTTTGATTTGTATGAATTGCAGAAATTGCATCAAGAGAATGAGAAGCTATTTGACAAACTCACCGAAAAGTCATCATTTGGTGGATCACCTCAGGTTTGTTGTGAATTTTTTATAGAGAATGACTTGTAAAACTTTTCTTGTTGATTCCAACTATTATGGCAGTTTTTATCGTTCAAATGGATTTCATAATAGTATAACTTATTATTGTTCATTTTCTTGATGAACCAAAATATAAATCTTCAGACTCACTTTTGAATGTCTTTTCATTGAAGTGATGCTTTTGAGATCATCCAATTACAAGTAGTAAGACCACCATTTTGAATATTTGTATTTATTGGTCCAACCACAAGCCATTATACAGACTACAGATATCCACTTATTACATTTACCATATCAGATGTACCATCCAATAATGTTACCATTGCTGAGCTGTATCGGGTGGGAAGCCTACTTCCGATGTAGGTACCCTCCCCATCATTTTCCTCTCTTTCTCAGTTGATTCCTCTTTTCCTTCTTTTTTATCCAACAGCTTCCTTTTTTCTTTTGATTTCTTCTCCAAATTGCTACTTGTTTGCAACAAGTTTCACAAAATATCTTGAGTTTGGAGCCTTTCTTTCTTTCTGTGGGTCAGATTACTTGAGAGGAAGCTTGTTTTTTTTTTTTCCAAATCAAGATAAATCTGAAATTTTCCACCACGTCTATATTTATTTTCTTCCTAAGAAGGCTTTTTTGCTTAGGTTAGGGCTAAAATTTCTAATTTTAAGCATGCACAATTCAGTTGAGGCTGGATCTACTTGTGTTTCGTGTAGTTCTATTTGAACTAAAACTAGATCTGCATTGTTCTATGCTATATTTTTGTTACACTCGACCTAGATTAGCAATTCAGCATAAATTTGTGTTAGATCTGTATATATTTTATTAGATGTCCACACAAATTGACATAGATCCGCATAGTTAGGTCATATTTTCATGGCTCAATTCTGAATTTGTTACTTGCGTTCAAAACTTGATACTTAGTGCCTATTAGAAAATGACAGCAAAGCAATAAAATGCCAAGCTGGAGTGGCAGCATGCCAAATTGTTTGGAGCAACATCATCATTCACCGTGTATCCACTACTAATATGTCGGTTGTGGTGAATGAATAATAAGGCTGTAGTAAGAATTTGATCAGCGGATTTTCTGACATGATCAAATGTACTAGGGATGTTCAAGTCATTAGAGGAAGATTTCAAGGCAAACAGAAATCCTTAAAGCAAAAGCAACAAGCATTGAAGGGAGGAACTTAATATTTGTGGCCATATGAAGTCCTATTCGATTAGCATAGGGTGGGGGGTCTGATATTAATGATGACCCTGAGTTTGTTGCCAGATTTTGTACATATATGATGTCCTATCATATGAATGAGGAAGCCATGAGACAAGGCATGCATTTTATCCACCTTATTATGACATGGACTTGGCAGTGGTAACAACGGTGACAATGGTGTTAGACCTATTGCAGCCTTTGTGTCAGCTTAGATTTTATATGTGACCTAAGATGTCGACAATTGGCCCTTGTTAGTCGAATCTGAAGCTTGACTCGTAGCAACAATATAGCCAATACAGTGATGACAATTTTGTTGCTTAATGGTCATTATGGTGCCATCACACAAAACAAGTTCCACATTTGCAAATGTGGTAGCCCTATGTTCCTAGTAGACTAAGTGGTTAGTATGTTTGAAAGTGCTTGTTTGAGGGAATGAGGTTACATTCAATCGTAGAACTCATTCTTGAGTTGGTTAGTCGATTGTCGGTTAATATCCCTTGTTTGTTGTTGTGGAACGGAAAGTAGTGATTTTTTTTTTCTATGTTTTTCTTAGGTGTTGAGGGCACAAATAAATATCTATCCATTAAATTTAATGACCAAGATACTATGACCATACTAGCTTGATTCAATAGTAACACAATCGCCTATCAGTTTGACAACTGGCGGTACCATCGCTTATCAGATTGACACTGGGCAGTACCATCGCCCGGTCTGACTGACACTGGGCGGTACCACCGCCCATACACTGCTTGGGAGATCGAGCCTCAAGCGATTCTAGCGTTGCCATCGCTTGACCTGGCTCTAGGTCATTGAGTGGGCCAACCAGTAGGTCCAATTCAGCCCTAATTCAGACCCAATTGGCCCATAATTGAGTTGATAGGGTTACATCCAAAACTAACTCAAATTAAGATCTAACTACGACAATTAAGACTCGACCAATTACAAGACGAGAAATCCAAGTTGTCCGGTACGTAATTTGTTAATCCGAACTCCCGACGAACTTCCGGCGCATCGTCCGAACCTTCAGCATATCGCCCGATCTATCGGCACGTGGACTCCCACAACATTCGATCTTGGCGCAACGTTCGATTCTTCTAACCCGATGCTCGATCTTTGATTCCGGCCCAACGTCCGATTCTTCTATTTTAATTGTTTTGTCTTTTCATGATTGTGGTTAGTCATGCATCACTTTTCTCAATACATGAATTAGATTATAGACTCATCAATTGATTTCATCATCAAAATCCGAGATTCAACAGATACTACCCCAAAGGCCTATCCAGTCATGTGTCACTCGGGTAGCTCTAGGGTGCTGTGTTAGCTGATACTATGCACTCTACAGAGCTAGAAAACCCTCTAAAATGGTTGCTTGAATGGCTTGATTTTGGATAGTTTTGCCTCTACTTGACGATTGTACACAATTTGTGTTTGCAGGACTAAAACGATCACAAAAGTCAACCAAAACAAGGCTGCTAAGCCTATTGCAAGCCCTTACATGTTATCCAAAATATGAATAAAATTGAAAGACATGAACATACACAAACATTACATCGAACACCCTATGTACAGATTTGCTCATGACATGACGACACTAAATTACTCGCATGTTCGTCTTTCTAACATTTTCTTTGTTATGCAGGCCGTTTGTGGACTGCATAAGGTTTAGGCTGATCCTTTGTGAACGAGTATTGCTTGGGTGCCGCACGTCTTAGGCAATCCTAGCTAAGGATGTGACAACTTGTCTTTGAAACAGACCAACCTTTTCCTGTTTTATTGGTTCTTCCGGACCTGTGCGAGGTTGCATTTAGATTGACTCAGTACGGATGTCCATGCAAGGGTGCCTCATAACTTATGCAATTATAACTAAGTCCGTGATAAATCAACACTATGTGTTGGCTAGATATGGTGCCGGTATCGCACCGAGCTGCCCAAGGATTGGTATCAACACTGGTCCAAGATTCAAAACCATGAGTAAAACATTCCAAGTGCTAAAGCTGAACTGAGTTAGTGATTTTCAGTTTATTGATCTAGGTTGGACTTAGGTTTGATATGGTCAAAACTTTCAGGTTTGGCTAATGGGTTTTGAGTTATCGGATTGGTTATAATCAAGTCATGGGTTTGTGTTTAGGACTAAAGGTTGCAGTCAGCCAACGTGAGTTAAGTTTTACCCTTGTTGTCTTATAACCGGTTTAACTTGAAAGTTTTTATACTGCCAGATGGAGTACTTGCCTTCTTAATGTTTATTCAGGCACTATACAGACAATTAGTTATTTTGTCAAATATCAATGTTATCTGACATTATATTTTGATACCTTGGAAGTGACACTATTTTGGTTTGTCTTTTAAATACTTGACATTGTCAACTAGTTTCATGTTTGTTTAATTACGATGTGAGATTAATCACTATTCTAGTGCAATTGCATTGTCTACCTGTCCTTAGGTGTCAAGCCCTGCTGTTGGGAGAACGGTAGACATCAAGGGAGGAGATCTGAACAGGTACATTTGGCACTTGAATGTCAAGCGTGCATGGTATTCTAGTTTTGCCATATTTATGTATTCTTTACATTTGTGCAGGGGCGAGAACAGCAGAGGACGTTCCACCAATGCCCTTCTGTTACCTGCATCCCAGGATAAGAATGAAAATGCGGGAGCTCTTGTGAAATCAAGTAATGAGAAGATAAAGACAACACCTGCAGGAGAGTATCTTACCGCTGCACTTGCAGATTTCGATCCAGATCAGTTTGAGAGCTTTGCTGCAATATCTGATGGTGCTAATAAGCTTCTGATGCTGGTATGAAATCTTGATAATTCCAAATAAAGCTATGACAATAGTCAAGATTTACCATTTTAAGGTGATATCAATTTACATTTTCTCAACCTGCATGGTGCTTTGCTTAAGCATAATATGATTATTCTGTTGACTTGTGTGAAATTGTATATGATAAATCACATCTTGCACATCAAGTACTGTTTTAAATTGATGGTTAGACGAAATACATGATCCTCTTTGTATTTTCGAATATTTTCTACCGGGACTCTATGAGATATTTGTTGTTTTATTCAAGGTTTTTAATTTTGTACTATATCGATGTACCGAGCTTTGCTCGGTATGGTATGGTATGGGGTACTGAGCGGTATACCAGGGCATATTGAGCGGTACAAATAAAAAATATATAAAATCTTTCGAAAATACCTTAAAAATAAAAGAAAATTGAGATAAAAATTTTAAATTAGAAATAAATAAACATTAGTATACACAATAACATCCCGAAGCCCTCCAAGGTGGAGACACGGCCAAGGCCAAGGTTGTTGCTCTCGATAAAAGAGCCTCAAAACCCTTAGCCTTCCTTCTTCTCCTCGTCACCTCGATTGTGGCCAAGGAGATCCTCGACCCCTACCCCAATTACTTCGCCTTCACCAAGTACCTCACCGACCTGAAGCTCATCAACGTGATCAACAGTCGCCAGACCATCACCGTCCTCGTCGTCGACAACACTACCATCTCCCCCATCTCATCCCTCCCCATCGACAAGAGCAAGATTGCCATCTTCGCCCACATCCTCCTCGACTACTACGACCCCTACATCTTCAACCAAAACCTCAACAAGTCTGCTCTCCTCCCTACCCTCGTCGGCGGCTCCATGAACTTCAACGAGCTCCCTAGCGAGCAGATGGTGTTTGGGTGGGCCACGTTCGGTGCTCCCCTCAAATCCAACCTGATCAACGTCA
The DNA here is from genome assembly GCF_036884655.1 of Musa acuminata AAA Group. Taxonomy (NCBI): domain Eukaryota; kingdom Viridiplantae; phylum Streptophyta; class Magnoliopsida; order Zingiberales; family Musaceae; genus Musa; species Musa acuminata. The sequence continues at coordinate 43,864,538 of NC_088356.1, forward strand.
TCGAGGCTAGGGCGAACAACTTGTCGGGGCCCAAAGCTTGATACCGCCCGGTAGCAGGTCGTTTGCGTGTCGGTCTGCTGGCAGACTGGTATGTATCACCCGTACCGGGCGGTATGGTACGGTTTTGCAAACTCTGGTTTTATTTAACCAATATGACATCTTCTATGCTTATGGAATATCATAGTAGGTGTGCTTTTTATAGAGGATAAAAGTGAAATGTTTAATACAACTTTGGCAATCCCTATTAGATCTAACTATATATGCTTATTAGTTATTATTATCCTGGCTCTTGCTATTGCAGTGAGTTAATTTTCTATAATGATTTAGACCAGTCGATGATGCTGCAATTGGCACCTTCCAGAGCCATGTTTGTGAGGGTATGACTTCATACTGGAGGAGTTAGTGTCTTGTTGTTGGAAGATCTTAAGTAACTGCAGCAGGTTCATGAGCCTTCATACTTTTTAACATGGTATCAAGTAGTTATAGTCATGGAATATATGTTGGAAGTAGAGTTTTGCAAAAAACTTTTCAGATGTTTATTTTCATTCTTTGTTGTTTGTAGCAAGGTTTTAGACTCTTGATCGTATCAGTTGGTGCGGATTGGTAATTAACTCAACTGGGTATCAATATCAAAAAATATAGCATGATGCATGTATAATACCTTTTAATTTTATTTTAATTTTTTATTCAATGATACTAGGTTCTATAGATTGGCATACCATTCAAAATACAGTTACCATAATGGTCTGGTAAGTTATAGAAATCAATATTGGACAGAGAGTTAAATCCAAGTCCCTATTATGTGTGGTGTCTAGTGTTCAGTTTGTCATGCTCTTTAAACATATAAATTAACTGGTTTTGCACAGGCATTTATTTCATGGGAACTACATGCTGATAGAATTTCTATATTGCAGGTTTTGGCAGCAGTTATCAAGGCAGGTGCTGCACGGGAACATGAAATACTTGCTGAAATCAGAGATGCTGTTTTCTCATTCATCCGCAAAATGGAACCAAAGAGGGTTTTGGATACCATGCTAGTTTCGCGCGTTAGAATTTTATATATAAGATCTTTGCTTGCTAGATCACCAGAGCTGCAAACTATCAAGGTTTCCTATCACCCTGTTCCACCTTAATTGCCAGAAGTTTCTGACTGAATAGTCATCTTTCTTGTTAGTTCAAATGCTTTGACCATGTGTCGCTTCTTTTAGCAGGTTTCACCAGTGGAACGATTCCTAGAGAAGGCCAATAGTGGCCAAAGTAGAAGCTCCAGCCGTGGTAGTAGTCCTGGTAGATCTCTAGTTCATTATGATTCAAGTGCAAGGACTGTTTTAGCCGATGAACAAATCCATGGCTTTAAGGTTAATATAAAACAAGAAAAGAAGTCTAAGTTCTCATCCATTGTCTTAAAGCTTCGAGGGATTGATCAGGTATGGATAATAACATGGTGAGGAAACTGTGCAGTTTTTAGTATTTTGCTGATAGCTTATATTGCTTGATCTGCCAAGTATTCTTATGTGTACTTTTAGGAGACATGGAGGCAGCATGTTACTGGAGGAAAGCTCCGAGAAATAACTGAGGAAGCCAAATATTTTGCAATTGGAAATAAAGCTCTTGCTGCACTGTTTGTTCATACACCAGCGGGTGAGCTTCAGCGCCAAATCCGGTCATGGCTTGCAGAGAATTATGATTTCCTGTCTGTTGCTGGTGTTGATGCCGTTGGTGGAACAACAGCTGGCCAATTAGAACTTCTTTCAACTGCTATTATGGATGGATGGATGGCTGGTCTTGGTACTGCACGGCCGCCTAGTACTGATGCTTTAGGCCAACTTTTATCTGAGTACACCAAGCGGGTTTATTCATCACAGTTGCAACACCTGAAGGTGCTTATTCTAACTGTAATTATTTCTACATATATTTGAAGTTGGTGTGGCCAATCCTGTTTATGTGTAGTTCGATGTGTCTCAATACTGGAGGTTTTTGTTATAACATCCGTTGAGATATTTTAACATTGCTTGGTGTTGGTTTTATGCTGGTGTATTCTCTCATTCTTTTTTGCCATTGTATGTTTAAGGAACTTCTAGTGGTTGCTGCTTACTGTTGCTTTAACTTTAAAAGGTTAGTCCGAAACTGTATGGGACAGACTGGTGGTGAAGAACATAGTTTTGCGTAGGAATTATAGACCTTATGTAAGCCACCTAAGGATTTAGGTTAACATTGCTTGGAATGTTCAACATGATCGATTGATGAAACTTTGATCTGAGACGATCACCTAAATGTCAAAAAACTGTCTAAGAGAATGCATTATTATATTAACTTAGATGAAGGTGCCAGATTACTGTAATTTAAATGGAAATACAGGTAGCTGTGGTAAACTGTTTCCATTCATTGTCAGCTTTGCTATAATATCTGTTCCGAGGCAAGGGGAACCTCCTTGCCAATAATTTTATTTATCTTAGATCTGTCGAATAGTTGATTTCCTTTGAGGTGGTCTACCTGAATAACCGATTGCAGGTTGTCTTTTTTCAATGGTGTGCTTAGTGATCATCCTTATTCATTCTTTCGCTCTTTTTTCTTTTGTTTTTCCTAGGTTCCCATCCTTCGTTAATATGAAAATTAGTAGTAGGTGTTCTATAACTTGTTAAGCATATTAATCAGTCAACATTCATTTTCTCGTATATAACTTTAATATTTGGCTATCTTGTCTTCTAATGATTATAATTGCAAGGCAAACATGCATAAAATATTGTGTCTTGACAAGTCTATTGAAACTCTTGAAGTAGGGAAGTGGAGAGTTTTCAATGATACATAATCATTGAAGAAAGAGATATCGTGAGACTTATTTGCTTGGATGATTTACAGCAATGACAATTCATACAGAACCATAATCTTTAAGTTGGTAATTACTAAAAGGCAGTATATAGCAGAAAAAAGAAAAAAAAGAAACAGATGGGTCATCATCTGGAAACTTTCATGAGTCTTTCTTCAACATTCATGTTCAGATGTTCTTGATTTTTTGAAGATAATACTAACACGTTTGACCGGTTACCATAAGTGATAATATTTTAATTTGATTCCCAATCCAAGTTAAGATGCTTTAATATTTTGGACTTAGATGCTAAAAGAGAATTTGATAAAGCATAGAGTACCTCAGCAGAATCATTGTTATTGATTGGGAAGTTTGTATTGAGAGAATTTGGTGTATTGTTCATCTTTTCATGTCTTCATTATATGAGGAGCCAATCTATTTATTCTCCTTTCTAATTGGTACTTCTTTCTTGCGCTTATTTCTTTGACATTAGTCTTTGGTGTATTATCTACTTGTGCTGAATTTATGCTGTTTTATGCATGAATATTACATGTGTGAATTGCAGGTATACATATTTTTTTATGCATGCCTTTATACTTGAATTTGTCCGTGGTGACCACCCATTATCCTTTTATAGCATATTCAAATATTACCAGACAGGTTTAGAATATTGGCATTCTTAGTAAATTTACTGCCAACAAGTAAGGATTTGCATATTTACGTTCAATTGCCTAATTGAAAGTTTTCTTACTATGTTTGTTCATAGGACATAGCAGGTACTTTGGCAACAGAGGAAGCTGAGGACCTAGCCCATGTCAGTAAGTTGCGCTCGGCTTTGGAATCTGTTGATCACAAGAGAAAGAAGGTATTGGATGCACAAACCACCTCGTGTAGGAAGTACTTGCAAAATCTTGGTTTAATTATGAGCTTATCCATTATCACAATGATGCGTTAGTTGATATTGGCTGATGTTGTACTGTAACGATACCTGTATATTGTTCATTCAATCAAAAGAGATCCACTTCCATATTATTACTTAACCTGATAATGGCATCAAGGAACAACCATACTCCATGCAAGTATTTGCTACTGGAATTATGATCTCCTAGATCATATAGAAACAACCTTATCATGGCACCAAGCCCTACCCTTTCAATAGTTCAGCTAGTCTTAAAGAAAATTTCATGTACTAGGTTGTGGTTCTTATTTAATTCTTTTAGATATTGGAGCACTCAATTTTTTGCCAACATAATAGTTTTTTTCATAAGATTCTCTTGGCCTTATTTCTATACTACTCTCCATAAGAATAATGATATCAATTTATCAATGCCATATTGTATCACATGGTGTTATATATGTTCATATTTGCTAACCTGGTGCATATAAATCATATCTACCAAGAAATTTCTGTTGCTCGAAATATGTTGAACATGTGAAAGATGCTGACTGACATAGAGGTGTGCTGATCAACACCTCAAAATTATATCATGCCATAACACCATCAACTGCTTGAATTTGTACAATTTGAAGGATCTTGGTTACTGTATTTCAGCAAAATCTGTTTTGCTTCTGATGTTACTGGCCTTGTTTTTATTTACTCTATTAGCATGCCATTTTTTATGACATCGTAGTGAGACGTATTTCTGTCATGTCTCTTATAAAATCAAATTTTGGAAACCAGGTTTGGCCATTCGAAATAGGAGATCATTTTGATTTACCAAATAGGATTTTGGTGAAAGATTCTGAAAAAAATCTAAATAAACTTAAAAGAAGACCTGAATTTCTTTTGCTTTTTTTGTTTGTTTCGTCAAAGCCCTGGACTAGTCTGTCTTGAATTTTTGGATGTTTCAGATTTCTTTGGTCAATTCTGATTTGGGACTTCCGAATCATGTGTACTAAGAGATCAACCATCCTATGTTAGGCACACTGCTCCTTTTTATTTTAAGTGGCAATGTTGGTTCTTTCTTTTAAAGGCCCCAATGCACTTTTTGGGTCTCTCGCAAGAGCGTCTCCATAGATATCCATTGCCAAACTGCCCAGTCATCCACTTCACCTTGGGTACTTGTCCGTCTTGTCCTCCTTCCTCTTCCTCCTTTTTCTTCCTCTTCTTTTTCTGTCTTCCCTCCCTCATCAGCAGAAAGGTACCACATTGTTAGAACCCTTGCAGATTCTAAACTTGGGGTTGATCTCTTTAGGGGATCGGTCTCCTTGGAACTCTATAGGGGTTCCTCCCTCCAAGTTGCTGCTCAAAGGCTGCAAAAAAGATTCATCTATTGCTTATCAAAAGAGAAGGAATACATGGCTATTTATAGGGCTTCTAAACCCTAACTCCTAATATGACTCCTACTTAAGACTTTTACTTCTAACCAACTCCTAATAGGACTCCTAGTCAAGACTCTTATTCCCTTACAACTCCTAATTCTTCTCTAAGAAAACATCTCCTACATGAATGCCCCTCACAATTAGGACTCTCCTAGCTAGAGTCCTAACAGAATGTCCCTCTCAATTAGGACTCTCCTAGCTAGAGTCCTAACATTTTTACATGAATGTCCCTCTCAATTAGGACTCTCCAAGCTAGAGTCCTAACAGACCCGCCCTCTTCAAATCAGCCTTGTCCTCGAGGCTGATGATTCATGAATTCTAGGAATTTGATCTTCAAGTCGTCATAGTTCTCCCAAGTGGCATCTTCTTTTGGTAGGTTCGCCCACTGTATTAGCACTTCATTAGTGGGTCGTCGTCGTCGAGTCACGATCCGTCGATCAATAATGGCACTTGGCTGGGTCTGGAGTTCTCTTTGGGTAGTCATATTTGGTGGGTGGCTTTGGGCTGTCTCCAAGCACCTGTTTAAAACTTCCGGTTGGCTGTTGGTTTGTGGGTGATATGTCGTACTCCTTTTCAATTTAGTACCCTGCATATAGAATAACTTTGTCCAAAATCTGCTATTGAAGATGCAAGTAGAATTTGTCACAAGCACAATGCGTCCCTTATAGTGTAATTCTTTTGAGTCCCAATTGTAGTGAGCCATGGGGCTTGGTGCTTCCTCCAATTTTTTTATAATCTTACTAGTATCTGAATCTTCCTGCCATTCCATCTTAATATCCTCAAGGAAGTCGCTGGTCGAAAGTGAAACGGTCGAAACTTCAACTTGCTCGGGTAGCTGCGAAAGCGCATCTGCAAGAACATTCTCTTTCCCCTTTTTGTAAGTTATTTCAAAATCAAATCCAAGAAGTTTTGTTACCCATTTTTGCTGCTCGGGGGAAGATATCTTCTGCTCCAAGAGATATTTTAGGCTTTTATGGTCGGTCTTGATTTGAAAGTATCGCCTGATCAAGTACAATCTCCACCTCGTTGCTGCGCGCACAATGGCGAGCATCTCCTTATCATATGTTGACATATTTTGATCGGAGGGAGATAATGCCTTGCTAGTGTATGCGAGTGGTCGACCATCTTGCATGAGAATGGCTCCAATTCTGACTCCAGATGTGTCGGCCTCAATAATGAATGGTCGGTTGAAATCTAGTAGTGTTAGCACCGGCGTCGTCGTCATGGCTGCCTTAAGTTTGTCGAAGGCAGCGGAGGCTCTGTCCAACCATTGAAAGACATCTTTTTCTAGTAAGGAAGTAAGTGGTGCACTGATCTTTCCATAGTTTTTCACGAACTTGCGGTAGTAGCTTGTTAAACCCAGAAAGCCATATAGCAATTTTATTTTTCTCGGGGTCAGCCAGTTTTGCATTGCTCCAATTTTGAAGGGGTCCACCGTCACACCTTCCTCTGATATGATATGCCCAAGATATCCCAACTTTTGTTGAAGAAAGTAAAAATTTCTAGTGGCCATTGTGTGTTCGAAAGGCGGTTTTCGGTATGACTTCTTCGTACACTCGTATTTGATAATACCCGGATCAAAGGTCCATCTTTGTGAAGATTTGTGCTCCCTTTCATATAGCAATTCATCTAGTACTGGAATAGGGTATTTATCCTTGATAGTTATGCCATTGAGAGCTCGGTAATCAACGCATATTCGCCATGTTCCGTCCTTCTTGTGTACAAGTAGCACCGGTGAAGAGTAGAGGTTGCAACTCGGCCGAATAACTCTTGTTTCGAGCATCTCTTTTATAATCCTTTTTATTTCATCCTTCTGGAGATGTAGATACTGATATGACCAAGTATTTACTGAAGATTTGTCTGGAAGAATCGTTATACAATGATCATTGCCGACGGGTAAGAGGTAGGTTGCACGGTTCGTCAAATATATTTGAAAATTCAGCAAGCAAAGGAAGTAGATTTGGATCTTCAAATTCTATTGGCTCTCCCTTAGTTTGCTGCTCAAGTTGTACCAAAAAGCCACTGCATGCTTTATGCAAAACATTCTTCATTTGTTGTGTGCAAATCGTTGTTATGTCGCCCCCACGTTTCCCGTGCAATGTCACCTGTTTCTCCTTACTGTAAAATTTCATAATTAGTTTCATAAAATTCCAGAAAATATCACCTAATGTCGTCAACCATTTAATTCTGAGCATGGCCTCATGATTGTTAAGAGGGAGAAGGAAGAAATCTGCAATTATCTCTTGGTCCTTCAGCAATAGTTTCTCCTGCGGGCGCCTACGATCACAATTCAAAATCCGTCCGTTGATGACCTTAACATCAAACCTGCAGCGATTCTCGATAGGTAATGCTATCCGAACAACAAGCTTACTATATAGGAAGTTAGTAGTACTGCCCGTGTCGATGAGAACAGTGATCGGTTGTTGTTTGAGAAGGCCTCCAACTTTCATCGTTTGCGGGTTTGAGTAGCTGGCTAGTGCGTGTACTGTAACATCAGTCGGTTGTGGCTCTTCTTCCGCATCTTCTTCTTCATGTTCAAGGCTCTCTTTTGGATGTTCAATGACCTCTTCTTCTATCGATTCAATCATAAGAAGTCCTCCTTTACTACAGCGATGCTCACGGCTCCACGGCACGTCACAATGCCAACATAACCCCTTCGCATATCGCTCTCGAAGCTCTTCTCCTGTTAACCTCTTTGGTGCAGGGACTTGGTCGACAGTAGGGGGGGCTAAGGGCTTCAATATTACTGGTTGAGGAGAGACCCTAGTCCTCCGAGCTTCATGGTTCAATTGCTCCTCTTGATGTCGTGCGAAAGAGATGGCTGCCATAAGCGTGTACGGTTGTCGCGCTTTAACTTCTCCTCGGATCTCCGGCTTCAAGCCCTCAATGAAGGTCCTCAATAGCTGTTTTTGAGACCAATCATGATTTTGATTAGATAACCTTTCAAACCTGGTTTGGTACTCCTGAATGGTGGAGGTTTGTCGGATCTTTGCTAGTTGTTCGTCAATATTCTCGTAATCGGTTGGTCTGAAGCGAATCAGCAGTTCTTCTTTGAATTGTCGCCATGAAAGGACTCCATAAGTATGTTCAAACCAGTCAAACCACTGAATAGCATCCCCTTCAAGATGTATAGCTGCAATTTTCACCATAGATACATCCGCGGTTTTGTGGTACCGAAAATATCGCTCCGCGTGCGAAATCCAACCAATCGGGTCTCCTTCTTCCCATCTAGGGAAGTCCACTCTCATGCATGGATAGTTGGGGTTGGTCATAGAGCCTACCCTCCCTTGGAAGTCATCTCTTCGGGCTTGGTGTGATTGGGCAAAGCTCTCTCCTTGATATGATTTCTTCGGGCTTAGTGGTCGGCCCAATCTGAGTTCGGTAAAGAGCGTCCGAATCTTATCCTCCATTCGCGCCTCCAAGGCTTCGAATTTAGCATTGATTGCCTCCTTAGATGCCATAGTATATGACCCCAAATCAATGATGTTAAGATCTCTCTTTTGCTGTTGGGTTAAAGGCATGTATAGGTTGAGAGAAGTGATGGTCGAAAGTGTTGGTGGATTGGTGGATGTAGGCTGCGGTTTAGGCTTGTTTTGTGGCTGTTTTGGGTGCAGTTTGAGGGTGTGGTTTGGTAGAGTTTTAGGGCTGTGGATGAAAGTTTTGGATCTGTGGTAGATGGTAGCAAAGGTTTGACAGAAATCCGTGGAAGTTGCAGCAAGTATGTGCTGTCTTGTAAGAGTAGAATTGTCGTCGAAGAAACAACGGTTTCTCGACGTAATTTCCACCAAAAACTTGAGAGAATTGAGGAGGGAATTGATAGAAAAATCACAGTTTATATGACAGCAAGGATATCTAATTTAATCAAGAAAATTTCGGCAGTATAACAGCAAAGAAATTGGTGCAAGTTGCAATTGCAGAATTATCGTCGAAAAATTTCAGCGAGTTACGATGAAAATTTGCAGCAACATAAAATCGTTTTTAGAGATGAATTTCTTAATAGATCAATCTTAGATGGAAGCCAAGATGATATATGAAGTCTATAAGAAATTTCATTCAAAAAAGATTGCAAATAGATGGGTTAAGGCAACGATATGCAGCTGAAATTTTCTGCAGCATAGATTTTCAAGTGCAGCAGATTGGACATAAAAGATCAGTAGTTTATATTGAGAATTTTTCGATGAAACCAAAGGGAAATCTACTGTTAGGAAGTGTCAAAGATGTCATAAAAATTTTGTAGAAATTTAGATAGAAAAAGCACAGTAGCAAGATCAAACAGATGGTGCTATGCGGTTTGAATTCTGCAATTCAAGTGCAGCAGATTGGACATAAAAGATCAGTAGTTTATATTGAGAATTTTTTGATGAAACCAAAGGGAAATCCACTGTTAGGAAGTGTCAAAGATGTCATAAAAATTTCGTAGAAATTTGGATAGAAAAAGCACAGTAGCAAGATCAAACAGATGGTGCTATGCGGCTGGAATTCTGCAATGTATCTTTCGTCGTAGAGATGAAAACTTTGTGACGAAAAGTTTATGCAGCAATATAAGAACGATTTTTTTTTTTTTTTGATTTTCGAATAAGGATAACTAAATTGCAGCAGTAGTAAGGTAGGAAACCAGAACCTGTTGCAATTCACGGGGAGATCGAAGGATGATCCGTGGTGGTGGAGATGATGGTGGAATTCGGTGACGATCTTTTAAGCAATTGTGGGAATTGCTTTGGATGGTTGTGGAGGGTTGATGGATGGCTGTGAAAGGGCAGCGAGACGCCAAGAACGCTGCTCTGATACCAGGTGTTAGAACCCTTGCAGATTCTAAACTTGGGGTTGATCTCTTTAGGGGATCGGTCTCCTTGGAACTCTATAGGGGTTCCTCCCTCCAAGTTGCTGCTCAAAGGCTGCAGAAAAGATTCATCTATTGCTTATCAAAAGAGAAGGAATACATGGCTATTTATAGGGCTTCTAAACCCTAACTCCTAATAGGACTCCTACTTAAGACTTTTACTTCTAACCAACTCCTAATAGGACTCCTAGTCAAGACTCCTATTCCCTTACAACTCCTAATTCTTCTCTAAGAAAACACCTCCTACATGAATGCCCCTCACAATTAGGACTCTCCTAGCTAGAGTCCTAACAGAATGTCCCTCTCAATTAGGACTCTCCTAGCTAGAGTCCTAACATTTTTACATGAATGTCCCTCTCAATTAGGACTCTCCAAGCTAGAGTCCTAACACACATTTTATGCCATATTAAAACTATAGAACAGAGAAGTTCTACTGTTCTAATTTCTTTCCTTCTGTTTTGTGCTTCTTTCTCCTAATCAATATTAATGTGGTTAGTCTGTGTCAGAGATGGAGGTGTAAGAGATATCTAACGCAGATGACATAGGGTAGTTCAGCTTGAATTTATTTGTGTTCTTTCTTTTGTGGATGTTCCAACACATTATGCAGCAGAAGGAATTTCATCCTAGTCCATTCTAGTTCCTCTAGGTTGACATGTATTCTTGAAGCTGCCTGGTGTAGTTAGATAATTGGCTATTTAGGACAGAATTAATTACAGAGATGTTTTGTTTATCTGTATCCATTTTGCAAAAAATCAAGTTATCATTGAAAGGATGGGATTTTGGTGGTTTTTGCATCTCAGAACTTAGTTAATGTGGACGTAGATTGCCCATGAAAAGAATTTCTCGTTTTAGGTGGCAGACACATTAGTTTAATTTTCAAACCAAGGCATTCTCCAGGTACATGTCATCAATTTCGATAATCAAAATTTCCTTATTTTGAGTATGCTATATATATGGCATCAAACTTCTTTTATGATAACTAAACATGTGATCTCATTTTTTAATGAATACCACATGGAAATAAAAAGATTTTGCTCAACGTCGAACTCTTAGTTCTGCTGCTTCTCTTTAACAGATATTGCAGCAAATGCGAAGTGATACCGCATTACTGACAAAAGAGGAAGGAGGTTCACCCATCCGGAATCCTTCTACAGCTGCTGAAGATGCAAGACTGGCATCTTTAATATCTTTGGATGCCATCTTAAAACAAGTCAAGGTGTCTTTGCTATTATCTTTCTCTCATGTTTATTCTAGTTACTTCCTTTATGAACAGTCTAGGTTTGTCATGCAGAAATATAACATGGTTATTTGTCTTGCAGGAAATTTTGAGGCAAACCTCCGTAAGTTCTGTTACCAAATCAAGGAAGAAATCAATGCTAGCATCTCTGGATGAACTCTTAGAGCAGATGCCGTCACTCCTTGATATTGATCATCCATGTGCCAAGAAGCAAATTACAGAGGCTCGTAAGGTTGTAGAGGTAAGTTCAGCACAAACTTTCAGATATATTTACGCATGTTTCATTTTCGCAATCTTATTTTGTGTTTATATTTCCTGTTAATGTGCATCAAATACACAAGTTAGTCCTTGATCTTCGTAGAGCACACATAGTTCCTTAGGACTGTCTTATTGGTTGTGCATTGTGTCAGCGCGAAGGAGGAAATAGCCTATTTTGCTGATTAAGTTTGATTTTTTTTGTTATTATCTTTATTTGTGATTAAGAAGTCTCTGAAAATTAGGTGCACAGGAGGTTCACTCAGTCAGTAAATTGTCAACACTTGTTGTGCTGATAATATCAGATTTCTGCAAAGTTGGTTTTGGCATGATTGTGAAATAAATGTGTACCATAATGTGAATTGCCAATAGCTCAAATGACAAAGATGAAAAATTCAGTGACTGATGTTGCTAATGATAGCATGATTCTTGCAGTTGATACCAGAAGGAGACAGCTACGATGATGAATCGCGAGCGCTACAGCCATATGCAGATTCAACCTCCACCACAGAGATTGTATCACAATGGAATGTATTGCAGTTCAATACAGGTTCTACAGCCTCTTTCATTGTAAAATGTGGTGCAAACTCTAGCTCGGAGTTGGTCATCAAAGCAGATGCTCGTGTAGAGGAACCCAAGGGAGGTGAGATCATCAGAGTTGTTCCAAGGCCCTCAGTTCTATCTGACATGAGCTTTGAGGATATCAAGAAAGTGTTTGATCAGTTGCCCGAAGCTATTAGCTTGCTAGCCCTTGCGCGGACAGCTGATGGCACGAGAGCCAGATATTCTAGATTGTACAGGACTTTGGCCAGTAAAGTCCCGTCCCTGAAAGATTTAGTTGCTGAGCTGGATAAGGGAGGAATATTGAAAGATGTGAGAACATGAATACAGCAGTATCGGTTTATTTCGAACTGGTGGTGCCTTTACATAAAACTTTTTATCCAGTCAAAAGTACCCCTTTGGTGGAGGCACCTGATATTGCTAATGTTTACCTTTGTGGACTACAAGACTATAATCGGAAAGAGAGAAAACACCGGCTGATGAAGTAGCTTCTCAGAGACACTACATTAGCAATTCCTGATTAACCAAAAGGACATTGTGGTGTCGCACATGAGATCATGTTGTACATCTTCATTTTTCCTATTCATTGTTGCCCGGAAGACATGAAAGGAGCATGGAGAATGTGAAAACATCTGTATTCATCGGTATGTAATGTACATGTATTTAGCATTTTTCTTTTCGTGTTGTGTTATGTAGGAACGCTTTTTCTGTCATCCTCCATGCTTTTTGTTTCTCACTTTGACACACGAATGCTAAAATCAAGTGTTTGCCTTTGTTCTATGGCTTGGATTCCATATATATGATTTTGGTGTCGAATGTTTCTATGTATTGTGTTTACATTACATCGTCACATGACAAAACAGTTGGAAGACTTAATTATTATTCCTTGAGATCAGCTCGTCCGATGAGAACCTTTGCATGTTAACACCTCTGGGCGACCAAAGTCGAAGTTAGATTAATCGTGACATACATCTAAATTTCTCATAATAGATTCATCTTAAAAGGATCTTTTGAGAAAAATATCATTTTAATACTTCCTAGTGATCGATCCAACCTTCACAATCGTTGGAGCATCTGATCGACCTTTGATCCACGTTACCATCAGTGATCCAATGAATGGGATAGACGTAGATTTTGTGAAGGCCATAACTTCGTTTTCCTAAAGTAGGAGTACTCTTTTCCATCAACTCACCAATTCTTTCGTCCTTGGTTGGCTAAGGCGTCTCCTTGCATCGATCAAAGCACCTCAAGTGCTCGATGTAAGTCGTCACGATTAATGCATGCTAAATCGGATGAAGCAGCCAGAGTGCCCGACTTGGCTATTGCACTCGAAAGCATCTCCTCGAGTTCGATACGATCAATCATTGTATTCTATGTAGTTGATGCGATCGGCACAACAAATGCATCTTTCTGTGTACATACGATCCATCCGTCCAGGATGTATGTATGCATCAAGGTGATCGATTTATCATAATTGGACAAAATATCTCCATATATATAATGCATTCTTCTAAAACATAAATAATAAAATACCTGATGCACCATAATTTGACAAGATATCTCCTACGTGCAATGCGTCCACTTAGGACATGCATCAAAATGCTCAATGGAACCTAATCGAACAAAACAATTCTAGATATAACTAAACAAAATATCCAAAGAGCCCAATGCACCCTAACGAGACTAACCATATCGATGCTGAAGGAATATGTCTCATTAAGCAGCATCAGAATAAAGGACAAATTACCGCACCATATGATTGATGACAATAACACTTGTCTCAAAAGCTCTAAAGTTGACATGCAATGATTCCTCCAAACCCCAAGGATATCAATTCAAGATTGTTAATCCCAGAAAAGACAAGATGTATGCAGCAAATGTTACAACTCCCATTGGTAAGTAAATGTCAGCCATGCCTCTGGCAGAATCTTCCAGGCCACAGAAATGCTCCAGGCAATAACTCCAACCATGGAGAGAGAGAGAGGATGTTCTTTCACTTCAAAGCCTTTACTTGCCTTCAGAGAGGATGCAGTCAGATGGCCAAAGTACAGCTTTTCCTGCCTCTCGTGAGGAAATGAGGTTTTGGTTTTGTCTTGCTCTTTGCACCCTCATCGATACCATTGCTGTTGTTTTAGATGGCTCGTTCAATACACAGTTTCAGGGCCCGTTCAAACCATTAAGTACACCACAACCTGCTTCGAGCTCTGCTAAAGACACATGAGAGATATGTACTGTGGACACAGACTGCCGCAGACCAGAGAAAGAGAGGTACTGATGGAGATCATGGAGAGAGAGAGAGAGAAAGAACGAGTGATAGCCCGCGTGGGTACCTGCCTGCTGTACTTCACCGCCTCCTCTCTGAAGAAGAAACCCCAGCCATTCATCTTGCTCTCCTCATGAGCAGTGCTTCCCATTCGCCTCGAGATCCAATAGGAGATCGCTACATGAATAACCCCACACGGTGTTAGAGATCGATTCCAACCATGCAAGCGTGAGAGCAACCGATGATCTGAGCTGTGTCTATCCATGAACATGAGATTTAAACTGGGGGGAAATGAAGAGAACTAACAAAGTGAAATTGATAGAAACAAGATCAAGAACTAGAGTTCGATTTCCTTTGTAACACTGTGATGCAACCATGGCAATCCGAACAAGCCAAAAATTCTGAAAGAAGCACAACACTCCTCCTTCAATTCCCAGCGCGATGACAGAGAAACGTAGATCACCAGACAATACTAGAGAAAAGAGAGAGAGAGAGAGAGAGAGAGACTAAGCAAAGAGCGAGGATTAAGGTCGAATTAGAAAGGTGGTGGAGGCGGAGGGTGAGCGGAGGGCGGCCAAATGACGTCTGACATGAGGTGGTCACCGTAGATGGACATGCCGCAGGACTCTGCTGCTGTCCCGTCGTGGCACCGCTGTTGCTGATGCTGGTGATGGACGTGCGGCTCGTGCTCCTCTGCCTCACCACCCTGGCCGCCCCCGGAGATCGAGACGGATATCGACACGTTGTCCTCGACTGGCAACCGATGGAAGGTCGGGTTCGAGAACGCCGCCGACACGACCACCACAGTCCCCGCCGCAATCAGCGGTCCCGCCACCGTCCCGCCCACGACCTGCCCCTGCGGCCCGGCAAGGGAGATGGATATCTCGCCACCGATCCTGGGGGAGACCGCCGCCATGGCCGGCGGGAGGAACGTGGCGGAGATGGACAGGATCTCGAACCGCCCGCGGAAACCGATGGTCGCGGCCTGGGGTGGCGGCGGCGCCCCGCCGAAGTGCGGCTGGCGGAGGGCGACGTTCGCAACGGAGCCGGTGCCGGCGAGGACGCATATCCCAAGGTTGCGGCGCCGTGCGAAGTGGGCGAGCGACTGAGCCACGTCGTGCCCCGCGGGGATCTCGAGCACGTGCGGCCGCATGGCCGCCGGCGCCTCTGCTTCGCGCGTGATCACCACGGGAGTCTTCGGCTTGTTCTTGGACCCCAGCGGGCGTCCCCTCCGCCGCTTCGCCACCTCAATCGTGGCGCCATCTCCACCTCCTCCGTCGCCGCCGCTGTTGACCACCACCAGACCTCTCTCCGCGGTCTGTTCGACGACGTCGGCTTTGGCCTTCTTGACCTCTGCGCTGCTCCTGGAGCTGTCCACTTCGTCCGACAGGCATTCTCTCTTATGCAGAAGCAGCAGCTGTTGGTGTTGTCGAAGGCAATGGTGCTGAAAGCGTGGGATGACATCCTTCCTCTCGTCGTCCTGCTTGCCCTTCATGTTGTACTCCAAGAAGCTATCCAAGATCACACAGATCGAGTTAAACACCAGTAACAAGGCCGGAGATAGGAAGAGGCAGAGGTGGATGGGATGTTGGCTTCCGACCGCAGTGGTGGGGAAGATACGGAAGCAAGCAAGGGGACATGTATGGGGGGAGGATGAATGGGGTTGTGTTCACCTGTTTCCATCTTTATCCTGGCTGGCCAAGTGGCGTGAAGTTGATGGCTGCACCCACTGGATACGGCAGCCAGAATCCAACGCCAAATCTTGTGTAATTCAATCGTATAAGCTAATCTTTTCGTCTTATTGCCACTCCATCCGCCCACCTCCTTTGAAAGTCCAAAGAAAATTGCGGCTTCTCTCTCTCTCTCTCTCTCTCTCTCTCTCTCTCTCTTCCAGCTTTGACAGGCCACCATGGAGGGAGGAACAGGATGTCCACGAAGGGACGCATGATTGTCGCAACACCTCGAGACGAATGAGTACGAGTACCGGAAGGAGATTAATGCTTCATGCTCGATCCTGATTCAAGTCAGAAACGATGGAAATGGAAGACTGACCTGACCCGACCTCGTGCATGGCCACCGGATGGTGAGGCGGAGTTCGACATCGACGTGAACGTCACGACGAAGACAGCGAAGGGATGAGAACAAGAGGCGATGGTACGACCATAGATGTCGGCCATGGGTCAAAATGGGAGAAACATAATGATAAGAAGCGACTCATTTGTGTGTGTGGGTGTGTGCGGACGAGGTTTTGGTGGTTTATTGTTCTTCGCCTAAGTAGTTCACACTACTTTGTTGCCTTTCTTTAATGTTGGGGTTTCCTTATCTCGTATTGTCGTGAGTTTATTAGAGTTAAGCCGATCCAATGAATTGTCTTCTAAAAATTCAATCGATCGGAAAATATTTTATGTGTGAGATGAAAAAAATATACAAAGAGAATAGTTTTAAACTATTAGGAATAAGATAGATCCAATCAAAGTCAAACATTAATGATATCCAATCCAATGTATATTAATTCCGAAGATGAGTCATACTACAATCGATAGATATGATTATCCATATCAAATTATTAATTATTTTTTTTTAATTTTTTTAAATTAATTTATTGAGTCAGAGTCATTCACTCCAGATCAAAGTTGATAGTGGTATACTCATTAGACTTTTCTTATATCGATTGAAATCTTTTCATTTTCAATATGACTAAATCGATATATTACATAAGATGTTACATCATAATTAAGCAAAATCAATATAAGGGTAAAATTCTCAAAACCTAACGAGACTATCACTTAGATCTTATATCCATCCACTGAATTCTTATTTTTAAAAATAAAAAAAATTAATTTGATATAATTTTAGATGAAAAAGTCAAAATCACAAGAAAAATAAATTTGATGTGTATCAAATCGGATGGTTAAGACCCTTTGTGCCACAAATTAGGGTTTTAATTAATGTGATCTTGTTTGCTCCCTAATTAGAAAGCTATTAAGTATCCTCTAATCTATTATCTTAATATCTTATTCAGATTAAGGCCACAAAGTCATGATAATTGTCTCCTCTAATTGTACATTATTTGGGGTATCCATACAAATTATACAGTACACATGTGGAGATAGATAAAAGGAGTCTCTGATTAAGAAGTTCTAAATACATTTTATGATCTAAAAGATCAATACATCTTCGAATTGATTAGCGACTTAATAATTGATCATTGCATAGTTAATTCCAATATAAGGGGAGGTCAAAGAAAATTAATGGTGAGATATTTTGGAAATGATAATGAATAAAATATTTCACTTTATCCATGTTTGAGATATTTTTGGGTACTTATATTTTTTAATTTATATTTAACTTAAACCCGATTAATCCAATTCAAAAGAATTACATAATTATAGGTATTGAAAAAGAAGAATAAAAAAAAAAAGAGTGTCTAAATGTCATCTACAAATGATAGTAGATAGAGCACATAGCAATCTCACCACATCCACTTCTAATCCAACTATTATTTGTATTTGATGACACAATATATTTTTTTCATGACATATCAAAATCTTTACCCGCTAAGTTAACAAATATATATATGTATATTTTTTACTCAATTTATATTAGTTCATAAACAATAAATTGGGATGATGTCATAATTAAAAGTCACCCTCAATTAATAATTTGAGTTGCTTGATCGATGACTTCAAATTGTTTTGATCTTTTCGAGTATAACATGTTTTTCTAAAGGATAAATAGTAAATATGAGATGTGATCTAATAAGCTTTCTATCAAAACTTCATGGGATGATGTTTTGGACTCTTAACTTGAGGCAAATGAAAAAGAATTATCGGATGAAGATTTTAATCTTTGATTTAAGGTAAATGAGTTGGGTATTATATTATTATCAAACTAGTATTTTACTAAAGGATATTTTTGAATTTTTTGTAAAAATATTTTTTTTTCTATTAATAATGATGTACATATAAATAATTGTATATTTTATGACCATTTGGAAGCCTATTTACTCTCAGTAGTTCCAAGTTATCTTATGTATTATTATCATTTATGGATGAGTCCAATAAATTAAATTAACTAAATTGCACCTATCATGAATTTTCAATTGCAAATTTGCTTGGAAGATGGCATACCCAAATTATTTATAGAGAGATAAAAAAAAGGGAAGAGAAACATCACCCTACTCAAGTTGTTATTTCCTTCTTAAAATGGTCAAAAATCATATATATCATATCCTAATTTTTTTTTAAACAAATCTCCCAATTTTATTTGGAATTTCCAAATTAATTTTTCATACAATTTAATATAATATTCCAATATTTCCAGTGAAGGAAATACTTATTTCAAACAAACATCAAAAGTTGTTTTTCTTTGTAATAATTAAAAGATGAGCATTGAGCATGGAAAAAGTGGTCAAAATTGTAATAATAAGGACCACTTGGGGATAACCATAGAATTGGGGAGAGAGAGAGAGAGAGTGTGTGTGTGTGTGCATGCATCCCAAGAAAGGGTGGAAGACCAAAGACCATTCCCTTATTGGTCAACCCTTTACTATGCTTCTTGCCATGAATACCCTCATCTTTTTGTTATTTTCTTTCACTCTCACTCCCCTCTCTTTTTATAAAATTCATTTGTATTTATAAGAATACCAAATTTATATTCTTATAATCTAGTATGTCTGGGCATAAAAGAATATACATGAACATGAAATTAATTTTAAGGTCATTTAATCATAGTCCTCACATGTCCCTCTACCAAGTCACAATGCTATAATTTTAAGGTCATCATAAATGTAGCTTTAGATGCAAAAGATGCAAAGGCCATCATATAATATAAGATTAACTTATTAATCAAATAAAGATAGGCTTTCATAAATTTACATGGTTAGTTGTTTTACAATGGTTAATAATAATACCACTGTCAAGATGGGTGTCATTGTAATTTCACCACAAGTTTAATTTTAATTCTTTAGTATGGATATGAAAAAGCCAAAAACTATTTCTCCTAAATCATATATTGTACAACAACATCATGCATATTTCTAATTATAACTTAGTTATTCTTTAACAATCATCATGATCCCTCTTTACACCCTCCCATGAACCCCTTTTGTGTATTCCTCTTTCCAAGTTGTTTATTGCTCTCCCTGCCATTTTGCCTCCCATCCACCAAAGAGACTCATGCCCTCTCCTCCACCAAATGCCCTACATAACACCTCCTTTCCTGTGTGTCTATGCAACAGTTGCCCCCTCCTCTTCCTTTGAAGACTGATATCACTGAACTCATTTCCTCCCTGAAAAGGAGCCACCTTTGGAGGACAAGAGGGGAGGAAGAGGAACAAGGGCTCCATTCCCACTAGAAAAATCCCATCTTTTCTCTTTTTGAATCTGTGTCTCTATTCTGAACTCCATGAGAAAGAGCCACCTTTGAAGAAGAAGAGAGGGAGAAGAGGATCAAGGGCTCTATATCCATTATAAATATCTCATCTTGTCTCTGTTTGAATCTGTTTGTATCTTGAACTCCTCGGAAAAGAATCACATTCGAAGGAGAAGCAAGGGAGGAAGAGAAACTAAGGGCTCTGTTTCCACCGGAAAGATCCCATCTTTGAATCCGTGTCTATATTCTGAATTTCACAGAAAAAAAAACTACCTTTGAAGGAGAAGAGGGGAGGAAGAGGAACAAGATCTCTATTTCCAGTAGAAATAGCCTGTATCTCTATTCTGTACTCATTTTTTACTTATAAAAGAGCCATCTTTGACGAGACGAGGGGAGGAAGAGGAGCAAAGGCTCTTTTTCAAAGATATCATCTATCCTTTCTTTCAGTTTAAGTCTCTGTTGCAACCGATGGATCCAAGTTATGACTCCGCTTCGTCTATCCTCCTCTGCGCTGAGGACAACAGTAGCATCATGGGCTTTGGTGGTGATGAGGAGGGTGGGCATGGGTTTGACCGGGTTCCTGAAGCAAAAAGTTTGGATTTTTATGGGGATCTCCTCGTGGATTTTCCTCTTCTGTCGGATGAATGCATAGGTTCGTTAGTTGAGAAAGAAACCGAGCATATGCCGAGGGACGACTATGCCGAGAGGCTGCGCTCTGGGGCATTATATTTGTCCATTAGGAGAGACGCCATTGATTGGATTTGGAAGGTGACCGCTGTTTTTTCTCCTTTTCCCCCTTAATTTTCTTTAATTCTTTCCATTTTTCCTCAGGATTTTTTGTCGACTTTACTGGTTTTGCTGAATGGTGTTCTTGTTTTGGTTCTAACTTTCATGGTTTTGTGTTGATAGGGTTAGGGTTCATGAGCCTATCAATCAGCTGAGTCTTTCTTTCGATGATCCATTTCACCTTTTCTATTTCCCTTTTTTTCCATTTTGCTAATGGATAAAAAAGTTCTGTAATTTCCTTTCATGCCATTATTCTTTTCCTTTCTTTTCCTCTGTAATGTGAGTTATTTTGTTAACCTTTTCTGCTTCATTTAATACTTCAAACTTAAAAGTATATGTTCCAATGAAATAGAATTTTTGCAGTCATTCATTAATGTAGATGGTTTTATTTTTACATTGCTGGTACAATATATATATATATATATATATTTTTTTTTTTTTTGTTGCCATTAGCAATCCCTGGAATGTGGTTTGGTTAATCTGATCCTTGTTTATCTGTACCTGATTTTATGTTTTTGTTCTCTTTTGCAAAAAAAAAAATTCAATTGTTCCAATTGGAGATCGGTTTTTGATTTCCCATCTACTTGTCACTTGGTTATGTTGATGGATATTATGCTGCTTTATATTGCAAACATTTAGCAGATCTTGCCGCAGAATATGGTCCACAGCTCCTTTGTGACTAATGACTCTTATGTTACAATGATCAGGTTCATGCCCATTACAATTTTGGACCAGTGAGTGCATGCTTAGCTGTAAATTACTTGGATCAGTTCCTCTCTGCCTATGAGCTTCCTGTAAGAATTCTCACATTGTCTGGAATCTGATCTTTAAATATACATCCTGTGCATTCTGGTTTATAGTTCTAACTGCAAACTCAATCTTCTTTTGTTGGATAATCATGATCTTATTTCTTGTTTCCATGTTCTAATTATGTTTGTAGCAAGGCAGAGCTTGGATGACACAACTGTTATCGGTGGCCTGCTTATCTTTGGCTGCCAAGATGGAGGAAACTGAAGTTCCTCTATCTCTGGATTTACAAGTGAGCAAGAATTCACAATAGAATTTGATGGTCTGTTATTTGGATATGTATTTGTCACAACAATTCCATCAATTGCTTTCGATAGGTCGGTGGTGCAAAATATGTATTCGAAGCCAGGACTATACAGAGAATGGAGCTGCTGGTTCTTGCCACCCTCAAATGGAGAATGCAAGCAGTGACTCCATTCTCTTTCATAGATTTCTTCCTTCATAAGTTCAATGGTGGTAATGCCCCAAGCAACTTATTGGTGTCTCGTTCCGTGGAAGTCATTTTAATCACAACGCGAGGTAGACCATCTTGCTGTTCAAATAAGTTAAAAATTCATTTTCTGGCTTCGTTATTGCTCCGAATTGAGTGGATTTCATGTGATTAAGAGTGAGACAATGTCATGCAGGGACTGGTTCTTTAGCATTCAGACCTTCTGAAATTGCTGCAGCTATTGCTCTGTCTGTTTTGAAGGAAACACAAACTATCGAACTCGAGAAGGCTTTATCATGCTGTAGCCATGTCGTGAAGGTGCATATGACTCCAGATCACTCTCATTTGTAATAACAAAACATGTATTCCTTTGGCATACATTTTCTTTTCATGCTTAAAGTTCTTGTTTGGTTGTTGGTTTCAACAGGACAGAGTCTTGAGGTGTTATGAGATGATCCAAGATTTAATGGCAGCTAGAAAAGAGCCACTTGAAATTGCAAGTCCATTAGTTTCCTCTCTACCTCAAAGCCCAGTTGGGGTGTTGGATGCTGCTTGCCTGAGCTACAAGATTGATGGTACAGTTTCTGGGTCTCATGCAACATGTGATTATGATTCTCCGGCTAGTAAGAGGAGGAAAATAAACAGATCATCAATTTCATAAAAGCAGTTTGGCACATTGAAACAAGTAGTTTGGTTTAGTTAGTAGAAATCTTTTGTGAACAAAATTCTGGTGAAAAAAAAAAAGAATGACTGATTCAGAAAAGGAGGATCAATTAAAACTGGGCATCAGTTGCTCATATCTTGCAAATGAATTGGCATGAAGTAGGGAGGAAATCCAAGGAGATGAGGACTGAATCACTGAGAAGTGTGTTGTGATCATGGCTGAGGCAACTGGATGCGACATTATGTTTCTCATTCTTGTTCTTATTTTTATTGGTCAAAAAATGACCACAAAACCAAAAGAAAAAGGATGAATACAACATTGAAAAAAAGAAAGAGAAGTAGCTTGTTTGAAAAAGGTATCAATTATTGACACTGTTTACATGATCACTTCTGCTTGTACATTTTGTGTCTGCCATCCTATTGTTTGACTGCTTTGTCAGCCCAGACTCTGGACTTTGCTTCCTTCCATGATACAAAGGAGGAGCCAAGTTGGTAGAGCCTTGGGAAGAGAACATATAAAACATTCATGAGCTGGTGGTTCTACTATTTCTTATTGAACTTTTGTGGTTCTCTTTGAAGTTTCAATTTCTAGTCTTAAACTAGTATGATTTAGTGTGCAAGATTAGATTAGATTAGATGAATCCTAAGATCTAAACCACTACAGTCAATGTCAAATTGCATCTAGAATCTAAGCTAGCATGGGCTGTTGACCACAGAATCATTTCACAGATTGGGCATCACATGCATACTTAATTAAGATGGTTATAGTACTTAAGAATACTCTTATTGAATGCATTGCCTTAGTGTGGTGTACTAACTATCAAAAGAAGTGGCTTCTACAGTTTGTTTCACATGCAAGGAACTATGATGCCTTAAAAGGTCATTGAGGGACTAATTAAGCTTTAGATTGGGATCACCTCAACATTCCTATTTACTGTACAAAACTGTTGTTGTTGTTGTTGTTGTTCATATTTAAGGCAATTATTTTGGGATTTTAGGTATGTTCAATCCTTCATTGTTTCTCATAATAATGTTCTCTTGTGCTTTCTTCTTCTTCTTCATCATAAACAATATTTGATTGATATTTTATTCTATTCTTCCAAATATAAATTGTTAGACTTTCTTGTAATATGGACTTGGCACACACTCTCATTTGGATCCTCAATTTAACTAACTTAATTTGTTCTCATCATTAGTGGTTGGTGTTCAATAATTAAATTCTACCTATTAGGTTTAAAAAATATTAATATCAAATTTATAATAATAAAATTATGTAGCTATTGTTAACAGACTCAATTAGGATATTATTATATTAAAATAATAATAATAATATCATTATTGCCCAAGAGTGCAAATCACATGGCAAACACACTCTCATTTTGATAGAAATTGATCCTATTCCTCCTTAACCAGAGAAATGTGTCAGTAGGAGGAGGAGGATTCATGGTTGGTAGAAACACTTCCTCTCCCAAGGAGTGACTTTAAGCAACTATGTTCTTAGTTCAATACCTCTTCATTGCTAAAAATATTTATAGATTCTTGAAGGATAAACAACTTAACCATGGAAGGGATTGGAAAGATTGAAAGACCGTCGAAAATTCTTTCTAAAATTAAGATGTGGGTATGAAAACAGTAGAAAATTCTTTCTATTAAACACATCCTATTGGGATCTTACTCCAATGGGGAAAATATGTTTCTTCTTCTATTCTCTCTCTTATAGCCACCATATGAGAGAATAGAAATGAAATCAAGTTAAGCAACCAATCTCTCAAGAACAATGATGACTTATAATCATCCCCAGCTGCGTGAGGACATTCATTCCTAGTCAAATTGCCTCCTCTGTAGTGTTTTGTGATGGATGGATATTTCTCTCATTCCATGCTTAAAGAAGGTAGTTTAGTGGATGCAGCGCCGTGAACCAGTAGGGAAACACCATCTTTGAGAACTCCAACATTCACCGAACAACAAGTACACACTTCAATTTGCCCAAGTGGTAAAGGTCTGCTGAAAGCCGATGAATTCAATTTGTCCGATGTTATCGTCGAGTCAGATCGTCAGAGGCCATTCTAATCTGTAGTAAGATCAGATCTATTTCATGGTGTTTGCGAAATATATGTGTTGCTATCATCTATTAGAACCCTTGCTGATTCTAAACTTGGGGTTGATCTCTTTAAGGGGATCGGTCTTCTTGGAACTCTATAGGAGTTCCTCCCTCCAAGTTGCTGCTCAAATGTTGCAAAAAGATTTATCCATTACTTGATCTCTTTAGGGGTTCCTCCCTCCTTGGAACTCTATAGGAGAGGAATACATGACTATTTATAGGGTTTCTAAACCCTAACTTCTAATATGACTCCTACTCAAGACTCATACTTCTAACTAACTCCTAATATGATTCATACTCAAGACTCCTATTTCTTTACAACTCCTTATTCTTCTCTAAGAAACAACCTCCTAACCCTAGTCGACATCTTCACCTCTTTAATAGGGGTCGACTTAGGTAGGTTTTACATGAATGTCCATCTCAATTAGAACTCTCCTAGCTAGAGTCATAACATCATCTTTCATCTGGTCGCTGCTCACAACCATGCAAGTTTTTCTTTTTTTCTCTCTACAAATTTCAGAGGCGAGTGCTATATATAAATTATATATATATATATATAAATTATATATATATATATATATATATATATATATATATATATATATATATATATATATATATATATATATATATATATATATATATATATATATATATATATATATATGTTGTTTCCACCGATGCTTAGCTTCTGCTTCCAACATAAAGATAACAATTTAAGACATTAATTATTTTCTCCATTAACATCATCTATTGTAACTAATTGGATTAGGTTCATCACTGAAATAGAAATGTCATAAGTTGAAATAGGAAGGACTAAGCTCCTTAAATTATTCAATTCCTAGTCCATTCTAATTCGATATTCCCGATCAATCTTTTCATCTCACTTAAAGATAAAGATGAAATAAGAAGACCAGATGTCCTTGGCATCATAAATTTCAAAAAGACATCAAAGAAAAAGAAAAATTTTCATCGATCTCTATATAATTTATTAAACCTTAATATATTTTACATATCAAATATCTACATTACACTTAGGACTCGATGATAATTTGGACCTATGATCCATGCGTAATGTATATCTAGAACGGACTCATTTAACTTGAAAGGCTTAAAAATTGATGAGAGATGTTAAATGTAAACTAATTATAATGAACTTCTCTAAGATTAAACTCGGCTGTTATATACATAAACTCCATGTTGATAGTGGAAAATGATGGATGTCTACCTTTAAGAAGGGGTGCTGTGCTGTCTCTCCATCCAACATTTGTCAACCACAAACAGGATTCAATATTTATCCTACACATAAATATTTGCTTGACACTGTTGTAAGCATATCTGATAACAGATGAGTACTGCTGTTGTTGTTACTTCACTTTCGAGATTTGTCCATCTGATAACATCAAGTCAGAAGAGAGAAGATTTATCCGAGTCAAAACTATGATGAAGGTGAATCTAACGTTAATCTTCGATGACCTGCAGGGGAGGAGGAGATCATACCTTCTTTACAGGAAATATGCATGTTTCTGTACAGCTTACACTACACTGATGCAGTAGTAAGTCTTACGATATTTAGCCATATACACAAGTAGGCTTTCAAACCCTACCCTTGGTGTTATCGCCAAATCAAGTAATAGAGAGAAGTCAATCTTCTCAGCAGAATGAGACACAGGCTACTTAGAATGCAGTGCAGAGGTTAGCCTTCATGTTAGAGGAGCACTCTGGTTCAATTGGAGGAGCAGGGTTACAGAACCTACTCCGCTTAGACTCCGATATAGTGACGCGCGAGATTGCCACCGCAAGAGCATCCACAAAGCCGGAATCATCCTGCAACTCTGAATCGGTACCAAAATTTTCCAATGTTAAAGAGACATTTGCCGAATCAAATACGATCCTCGAATGATTAGCTGATCCGATGGAAGGGTGGTCAGTGTTGTATACAATCCATGGATGTCCTGAAACAAAACCATCCACTGATGAGATCATACATGATCAAGCAAGAAACGCAAGCAAGGAACACAATTTCTTAACATACTCAGGACTTCATCAGCCGTCATCCTTGCACAAGTGTCACGAGTTAGCATCCGACTGATTAGATCCTGTGCAAGCTCTGAGACTGAATCCCATGCAGCACTGTGGAAATTAAGTTCCACATTTTTTATTGCCTCAAAAACTGCTTCCAGTGAATCCCCTTGAAAGGGGAGAGACCCAATCAACAAAGCATGTAAGAGGACACCAGCACTCCAGATGTCTGCCTTCTCCGAGTAATGTCCTGACAGAACTTCAGGGGCAACATATGCCGGGCTCCCAGCGACACCAGATAGTCTCTGACCTGGCACCCATTGATCCAAGTAGAGGAAAAGGTATAGGAAAAAAAATTTCTCAAGTAATCAGCAGTTTGAGATTTTTTAATTGAATTCAACGAAAGAAAAAAAAAAAAATAAATGAAATCAAGCTAAGCAAATATAGTCCATATGGCATATGGTTGTTACGACAATATGAATAATGATAAACAATCTAAAGCATAAGATGAAGATATACATGAAATAGACAACAGTGGAATGATCCATTCGTCATCCTACGTGATCATTGTGCTCATAGCACTTTTAACCATGCCACTTACTAAAATGGTAGAACTTTTAACCATGAAAACTCAGGTGTATGATGCATGTGCATTTCTCGTACATGCCACTTAACTAAAATGGTAGAACTTTTAACCATGAAAGTTCAGGCATATGATGCATGTTATTTCCAGCCATTCCATTATGTGATGCCAGGGAGTTTGCCATATTTTCTTAGAATTAAAAGTCAATCTCGGCCACTTAAGATTCGTTGCACTTCCTGGTTACAGCATTGTTAAACTATCGGTAATCCAATACTAAACTTCTGGTAGACGTTGAACAAACTGGTGTAACCCAGTCAAACGCCTATGAACCATCTACACATCTCTTTTAGTTTTTTTTTTCCTTTTTTTTTATGATAGGTCGCTCTACAGTGCATAAGATTATTCATCAAGGGTATTATTGGTCATATGACTAAAATAAGGTAACGTTAGGTGAGAGGTAAAGAAAATATTAGATGATTTCTAAAGAGAGGATCTTTACATTATGCTAACCAACAAGAGTTCCCAGACACTTTTTAATTTTTAATTTTTTATAACATTTGCCATATGATCATTATCAAATGACAGTCATTTGATGCTTTTGCACTCTTCAAAGAAAGGAGAAAAAGCAGAATAATAAATGTCTTTAATTTCAATTCACCAAAAGGGGGAAAATATGTCTGTTTGGTACACTACTACTTAATAGACAATGGTTGTATATAGAAAGCCACCATGTACCTACTCAATACATGCTAGTCGTTCTAAACTTCTAATACTAAAAAATTTTCAGGTGGAATAAGGACTGACAGCCTGATGAATGCAATATATGCCAAAGTGATATGCAGAAAATTAAGGTCTCAAACACTTTAGGTGTGTTGATAAAGACCAATCAAATCTATGATTATGAAGAAAGATGCTTATGTCGGAACTGACTCAAAATAGAGTCAAACTTGGGCTCAATCAACCAGACCAGTTCCTCATTAAACCGGTCCAAGTAACATGAGAAACCCTCATGCGCCTCTCGCTGCCGCTGCTCTCCTCACCGTTTGGCACCCATCACACGCCTACAACACACCACCCTCATGTCACTGCCAACAACGCCCTCACCACCGTCGCCCACAGCTCTCGCCGCCTGACCGTGGGCCCGCATTGCACTCGCTGCAATTGCCCGCCACAGTCCAAATCGCCCGCGTGCTGCTTGCCGTAATCACCGCAGTCACCTGTGTGCTGCTCACAGCAACCACCCGCCGCCCGTGTGTTGCTTGCCCTCCACCTTCTCTCACTCCTATAAATGGAGCTTTAGGGAATGACAGAAAGGTGGAGAAAGAAGAGATGTAAGAGATCTCCCACTCTAGCCCAAATCCGACCAAGACGTTGAAACTTCTTCTCCGATGAGTCCTCCACTGGCCAGCCATTGTGCTCGCAACCGCAAAGAGGAGGAAGAAGTTGACAGTTGACTCCGGTCAACTCTGGTCAAATCTTGGTCAACAGTGGTATTTATGTAATTTCTGTTACTTCCTGTTTTTGTTGTATTTGGACAAGTTTGTTTCGGTTTTCTCTGAGGGAGATCGTCATTGTGTTGTGACTCCCCAATCACTGTACGATTCAAGTTCTTTCCTGGGATTTTTTTCTTCTTCCCGTGGACATAGGAGTGATGTTTGTGTGGTAATCTGAACCATGGTATGCAATTTCAAATGGTACCACCCAATACGGGCGGTACATACCGATCTGACAGCATTTCGGTACGCGGACCGCCCGCTACCGGACGGACCGTGCTACAGTGTTACAGTAATATACTGTAGCAGTGCTATAGTGCTACAGTAAGAGAAAATCGCTTGGTAAGCCCTGGTGTACCGCTTGGTACGCTGGTACCATACCATACTGTACCGAGCCAATCTCAAAACACCGATACGATACGGTATTGCATACCTTGATCTGAATTACGTTAAATTACTTGTGTTTGTCTTGTGTTTTGTCATCCGATTTTTTCGCCAACTCGATCTATATCTCGTGACTACGTAACCTACTAATTCTTCCCAACAGCTCATCAGTCTATCACAGAAAGCTTGTGGGCTCTATTTAGCCCACAGTAAACAGTGGGCTGCCTACTAAACCCTTCAGGTCTCTGTGCTGTTTTAGAATGATGCTGGTTTGTATAACAGGACATCAGGTCTCAATGCTATAGTCACATCCACTAGAAGAATCTCACCATATTCTAACTTCCTCTACAAAGATCTCTGTGGTTTGAATCCGTTCCACAATATTAGCAAGTCCCGCAATCCACTGAGTATCTCTTTTCCTAAATCCCTCTCCTCTTTCACCAAGCCCATAATTCCATTAGTTCTCAGAAGATTTCGAATAATAGTTTTTTCCTATATCATTTAATTCTAGCAAGGTGGGGACTCGATGCTTGAAGTGTGCTACCTATTGTAGGTGCAAAAGTGTCATGGAAGTTGAGAGCAACAGAACAGGATGACTACAACACACAAGCAACAAGACCAGCTTAAGTCATATGTGTTCTCTTCGACTATGCTGACACTCACTCTGTCCTAGAAAGCTGACATAAGTTGGTGGAATAGGTAATCTGCATAGAGAGAAAAAAGGGTTCTTAAGCATCAGAACTGATACATTAAAACTGAATTTTTGTACCTTTTGTATGTATGAAAATAATAATAATTCACTTTGTACTCATTTTCAACAGTTAAAACAGTAGAGTAAGAGAATTCAAGAATTCTGCAATGCCCAGAGTAGAAAGCAAGAATCCAGAGGGTGCTTAGTTGACGGAAAAACTTGATGAATCAACAACAATACATATTAATGTGTCAGCATAACAAGCAGGAATATGCAGGGTAAAAAGATGGAAAAAAGATCTTAGTATAAACGAGAAAGCAAGGGAGAAGAGATCATCATGAAGTAAATGATGTTAGCTAATCCTTCATTTTCTATTTGGATAATTTAATAATTTTAAAAGAATCATACTAAAATCATCTTATTTCTGAGAGTAGACAAACACAAACATATCAGGGAACATAGTGAAGAGGAACCTAAAAAGGTGGTCCTTTTGTGTCTAAAAACCATGAGAGAATCTAAAACAGAAAGTAGAAACTAAGGATAACAAACTAAAGGCTCATAGTCCGATTTTGGTGTTCAATTTGTCATCCACACTGCAAGCCATTATTTTACACTCTTTTGATAAAATTTTGACATTATTTTACAACTTAGTTGTCAATATGACATTATCCTTTAAAGTTCATACCGACAACACAAAATCAGACAAGGGAGGGAGCTAAAAGATTTGTTTGTGGATCCAAGTATCTATTTTGGACGCCAATAATAATATTAGGCATGATAGTATTACAATATGATCATAGGTAGAAAATATCTACATTTGACACATTGAGATGCAACAAATTCTCTTTGGATCTATTCATGACCAAAATGCACACCTCAAATATCATGTGAATCTAGAAACACACATCAAGAAGATAGATGATAAACAATTTTCACATGATGCATTGTAACTAGACATGTAGAAAAACACACAAAAAAGAAAGCAGTCATCAGCACAGAAACAAGTATGAAAGAAGACGATAATAAGATACAACTGTAAGGGGAAGAAAACATCAGTTTTTACCATCAGTAACCCGCACAGCCAATCCAAAGTCAGCAAGCTTTATCTTCCCTGACCCCGTGAGCAGGATGTTCTCGGGCTTTATATCCCGGTGGACGACTCCCATCTCATGGCAATACTTGATAACCAAAACCAATTCTTTCAGCATCATCGCCACTCTCTGCTCCGAGAACTTCCCTTCCTTAATCATCTGATCCAAAACCCGCCCACCGGAGCACAGCTCCATCACCAAATGGAAACAGTCGGAGTCCTCAAACACCGATTTCAGCATCACGATACCCGGGTGGCCCGACAGGTGC
Source organism: Musa acuminata AAA Group (assembly GCF_036884655.1). Taxonomy (NCBI): domain Eukaryota; kingdom Viridiplantae; phylum Streptophyta; class Magnoliopsida; order Zingiberales; family Musaceae; genus Musa; species Musa acuminata. The sequence goes on from NC_088356.1 coordinate 43,895,514, forward strand.
TGCATGATCTCCACTTCACGGTGCACAGTCTCCCCTCCGTTCTTGGGTAACGTCTTGCAAGCGAACTCCTCGCCGCTGGCCTTGCTCCGGCACAGCCTCACCGACCCGAACTTCCCGTGTCCGATCTCCCGTCCGAGAACGTACTCATGTTCCAGTTTCTTCTTCCGCCCTATCCGAGTGGCGGAGTCGATGCATCCCAGCTTTCTCTTCAAACCCCGCCCAGGTGTACCAGGCAACGAACACCCTATTGGCGGGGCGGTCATCACGACTCCCCCACCGCCGCCATTGCGAGATCCAACCTTTTCCATCTCCCGGCACTTCTTCTTGCACTTCTGGCCATCGGACAAGTTCGATTCGACGAAAGACGATGACTTAGTACCTTTCCTCTTCCTACGGAGCGATTCCATCGCTCTCCGCACCGATCCAACCGATTGCCACCAACAGCTACGCTGTCCACGAGCTAATTCCACCAAAACCTACTCTTGCTTAGGCCCTACGAGGGCAGAAAACTAGAGACGAGATGAAAAATTAGCGGGCGCAGGTCGAGGAATCTGTTCTTCTTCTTCTTCCGCCCCATCGGACCCGGCGATCCGTGGACGCAAGCGGAATCGTGCCAAGGAAGCGGATCGTGAGAACTGGGAGAAGCCAAGAGAGGAAGTTAACAAACCATGGCGAGAGGGGCAAGGTGAAAACTTAGGAGCGCCATGGAGGAGGATGAGATGGGGGAAGCGATGCGGTGTTTGGAGTAGCGAGGGAAGGGGTGAGCCTATCGCCGTGGGTGGAACCGCCCTTGTTGCCTTCAAGAAAAAGCAACACGCGGGGGCACGACAAGAGAGAAGGATGGGGATCCCCTCCAGAATGACTTTTAAAACGAATCCGCTATTCCCTCATCTCAACCGCTAATCAAACGTGATCCACCCAACGTTAGTCAGGTTGGAGTTCTATAAACATACAATATTTGGAGAGGATCTCTAGGTCAACGAGGGCCGACCGGGTTGTCGGTATGTGCTGGGCTCCGGGCTCTAATTCCAAGGACCGACGGTGACTAATCGTTGAACTCTGTCATCGGGCGGCGGAGATGGGTCGTCCTGTAGCGGATCCGGGCGCACGGGTGCGGGGAGACGCGGATCTCGAGGTGCAGGGAGAAGTCTAGTGTGCTTCGGTCTGCGGATTCCCTGACCCGTTGGGAGTTCCGACAGTTTGCCTTCGGAAGCGGACGATCCGGTAAGCTACCTGCTCTCCCGTTTCGGATGGATAAGCGTACGGGTAGGATCCGATAACGTTTAGACTCGATTTATGTTGCGTCGGTGGCACACCTAAGCAGAATCCAATTGTAGTCCAAGTCGTGTCACTCGTTGTGGCTGAAGCGACTGCGTCAAAAGTCGTGCACCAGGTCCCTGATCACACGCCGTCCACGTCGACAAAAGCACATGTCTCGATGAACGAATCGGAATCACATCCCACGCACAAAGACCAGTAGGTGGAGATCACATGTTATCTTTTGGGCAAGAAGAACGATAATTCAACGTCTCTTCATCTAAAAGGAAGAACAAGGTGACATCGTCAAATAATTTTTGAGAAGGATGGATAAAGATTAATCCCATATAACAAAGTGAATTGAACTTAATATTATGTTATTTATTTCTGCTCAAACACAAATTTCTTTACAGACTTCTTTATATAGATTAAGATCATATCAAGAGGTACAGCTTTCTGTGATTTATTTGGAGACGAGCATGCACAACTTACGGCAATGGTGGAAGCGTTCCTGTGCTCTGAGTGTGTTATGGCCTACAAGGCTTTCAATGGCGATGGTGGAGAAAGGTCTTCCTGTACTGTGAAGGAGCCTGACGACTTTTCTCCATCTGATGTGGGTTATTGGAACTCTTCCCCCGGGTGTAGCCCTCGTCGAGGATCTGCGGGCCGAGATAGAGACGGACGGGGCCACCGCCGCCGTAGAGGGAGGTCGTGTGCCACCAGGAGGCCGCGGAGGGCGGTGGGAGGGAGGGGTAAGCGGGGGAGAGAGAGGGGACGAAGTCGGCAACGATGGATCGCTGAGACGGGGAGAAGCGGCCATAGAAGAGGAGGTTGACGGTGTGATTGCCCTCGAGGAGGCGGCCTCTGTGGTACTCCAGAACAAGGGGCTGCTGCTGCAATAGAACAGCAGCGGAATGCTGCAACATTAGCAGCAGCAGCAGCAGGTGGGAGAACAGAGACGGAAAGTTGGCCATGTATGCAGCTTCTCTCTTCTATGGTGTGAGGACTTCAGATGAGCTCAGTCAGAGGCTGAGACTGTCAAAATTGGAGACACTAAGAGTGGTACGTATAGATGAGCATGAGCAATCTATTCCGCTGTCATCAACTCAGAGGAACAGCAAAGATGAAGGCTCTAAGCCCTACAAGTGTCGTTTTTTTTACTTTGGTGGTTCAAAATTGATGCATGAGAGTGGTCTGGGGCGGTGGTGGAGCAGCGGCGGTGAGGGGTGGTGTTAGTGGAAGCCTCCCCCTTGACCTTCGCGTGTTAGTCAACGCCTAAATCCAAGGGCACGCCATTATCGGAGCTCTCAGCGACCAGAAATAGTGTACATGTGCAGACAGGATCTTGCGACCGTCCGACAAGCCACGTGGTTCGTCCTGCCAGCGAATTGGGGCACCCGCTTCGCATGTCGGATTCAGTCAAAGGTGGCAGTTCTTCCAATAATTTACTTCGAACAAACGGAGTAGGAATGATAAAGAGTCCAAAATATGGACACTTTTACTAATAATATTGTAATTGCCAGATCTTTCTCTAAGCATATGGTGATCAGAATTACAAGTTTTTATCGAGATAGCCCAACAAAACCATGAAGTATGATGTCGCTCTGATCCACTCCCACACCTACAAAGCACTTGATTTCCTGCGAGTGCATGTGTTCCTTCATGTGCTCTTCCTGCCATGGCCTCCAATGGCGTTCGATTACGGTCTGCATGTGTTCTTCCCATGTTCCGTGAGGTGCAAAGCTCCACCAAAGACAACTACTGCTATCGTCGTTGTGGACAAAACCTAATACATCATCTTAATGATTGTGTGATATGATCTCATTCAGAAGATGAGATTGAGACACACCCTCGTGGGTACTCCGTGATAGTGAACTCTGATGTGGTTTTCTTCAGCAAATGCAGCCTCCACTGTGCAATTATATGGACTTCCATCTTCGTATGTTCCTATCATCACCCAATAATATATATAAATCCTTCCTGCTTTTAACATGGGGTTTTAGGTTTTCAAGAGTGACAACTGTATTGTGCCATTGGATGGGGACAAGAAGAATCTTGAAGACACACTGACATGGTTGGATTGCATATGTTGCTTTCTCCTAGTTCATGTTGTGTACTCTCTCCAACTGTGCATTTGACTGCTGCTGCAGCTGCTCTCTGTATCAAAGAAAACCATCAAGCTCGAGGTGTTGCCATGTAGCAGATACCTTATTTGAGTTGGGTTGGGGTCTTCTTCTACATCAGCATCAGGAATCAATAATCAAAGGAGCTCAAATCCTTGATCATATCCTCCTCAATGTTGATCCTTGCCCAATCTTTGTCTTCTTCTCTGTATTATACAATTGCAGAGGCTGATGTAAGGAAGGCCACCATGGTTTTGTGTGGCCACAGATCGCTTGGTTTTATTGCTTTGGTTTGTGGTCAGAAGACATGGGCGGCGGCTTCTGCTCTAAGAAGCAACAAGGATGATGATATCTGTTGACGCCCAAGCTTTTGTGCTGGCTGTCCTGATACATCATTGACAATTCTGCTCCAATGGTGGACAATATCTTAGCAAAAGATTGCCATGACAGTGATGTGGCTCCCCTCTGCCTACCGTCGACACTTATCTTCACAGATTGGAGAAGGGAAAGGCACCACCAGCTGCGTTCACCATGTTGAATGATGCCGCAGAGAGAGAAGACGAGGCAATTGTTTCGGTGAAGCAGAAGATGCGCCCCCATGCGGTGCTCATCCCGTACCCCACCGCAGGGCAGCTGAACCCCATGCTGCAGCTGGCGGAGCTGCTACAGTCCAGAGGCTTCTACATCACCTTCGTCAACACCGAGTTCAGCCGCCGGCAACTCCTGCGCACCGGCGGGCCAGGCGCTCTCAGCGGCAGCGAGACCTTCCGGTTCGTGACCATTGCGGACGGCGTGTCGCAGGCGGATCACCTAGGCCCGGATCGGCTGGTCGAGCTGTGGCTCTCGATACAGAGGAACTGTCCTGCCGCGCTTGCGGAGCTTCTGCTGGAGCTCAACGCCTCCTCCGACGTGCCCCGCATTACCTGCATCGTAGCCAACTACTTGATGACCTTCACACGAGCGGTGGCGGAGCAGATCGGCGTTCCCGAGTTGGTCTTCTGGACCACCAGTGCTTGTGGCCTCATGGCGTCCCTTCAGCTCGGGGAGCTCGTCAGAAGAGGATACATACCATTCAAAGGTACTCGTCTTCCTCACCGTTCCGACATGCATATACGACGAACAATTGATTCTTTTCTCTGTGTTTGTGTAGATGAGAGTTGCCTGACAAATGGATATTTGGACACTGCCATTGATTGGATTCCTGGAATGAAAGAGATGCGGCTCAGAGACCTCTCCAGCTTCATCAGAACGACGGATCACGACGACATCTTCCTCAAGACGGAGATGGAGGAAGTGGATTACGCGCTGAAAGCATGGGGTTTGATCCTCAACACATTCGAAGACATGGAAAGCGAGGTTTTGGATGCTCTGCAGGGGTTCTTCCCGCGGATTTACACGCTCGGTGCCGTCGGCTCACTCGTCGAACGGGTTGCGGGAGGAAGCCGAAGCACCTCACTGCGCTTGGGCTTTTGGCGAGAGGATCGCAGGTGCATGGACTGGCTCGACGCTCAACAGGATGCATCGGTGATCTACGTGAGTTTCGGAAGCCTCGCGGTCTTGACGGTCACGCAACTGACGGAGTTTGCATGGGGCCTCGCCGACAGCAACCATCCCTTCCTGTGGGTCATTCGACCCGACATGGTCGAAGGCGGGGCCGCCACGTTGCCGGAAGAGTTCATCGAAGAAACAAAAGGGAGGAGCTTCTTCGCCGGCTGGTGTCGACAAGGAGAAGTGCTCGCCCACCCTTCCATCGCTGGCTTTCTGACGCACAGCGGCTGGAACTCCATGATGGAGAGCGTCGCCTGCGGCGTGCCGGTGATCTGCTGGCCAGGATTCGCGGAGCAGTACACGAATTGCCTGTATGCTTGCGAGCAGTGGGGATTCGGCATGGAGATCGACCAAGTCGTGAAGAGAGAGCAGGTCAAGGACGTCGTTGTGGAGCTAATGGAAGGAGAGAAGGGGAAGGAGATGAGGAAGAACGCCACCAAATGGAAAGAGATGGCAGCGCGAGCAACAGCACAAGGTGGGAGCTCACATGGAAACCTGGAGAGATTGGTGAAGGACTTGAATCCTTAACACAATTGGATTAAAATTGCAGTAATCTTCTTGTATGCTTCCTTTGTAGAGGTCATGAGAATTCTGTACATGTTTAAACTAAGCTGGTATATTTGACATGGTTTAGTGTCACAAGGTATCATTGGAATCTAAATGCTACAATGCAGATGACAAAGACAGCATAATATAATTCCATCACTAAATTTCCATCTGCTTAGAAAGAAATATTCAAGTATTTTTAGAAGAAACTTTGAAATGGCAAGTCAATATGTCCAGCATGCATCATCAAAATTCTGACTCATTGGTGGGAAGATCATGTACACAAGAAATTTAGAAATGCAATGAATGATTGCTCTACAAAAATAATAATTAGAGAGAAAAAAAATAAAGAAAGAGTTTGGAGTCGATTAGTGTTCATCACAGGGCACAAGAAGTAGTTTCACCACTGAATGTAGCTGCCCTGGAAATGTCTTTTTTATGCCAAAAAAAAAAAGAAAAAGGCTTGGGATTTAAACCTTTGACACAACTTATTCAGTCCATTTGTTTTATTGTTCGTCGTGATCAGTTGATGAGCAGAAGTTATGCTGAAGGATGAGAATTGCCACCTTCAAGCATCCTGGTTATCATCAGAATCTGCTCCAGGTGTGGAGAGTTGCTGAGGAGCTTGTGAGCCTGTTAGAATTCATGAGATAGGAAAAATGTTAGTAATCCAATTGATTTAGAAAATGACAGTGATTTTAGGTTGGAAATGTCAGAGTAAATTAAACAATATCAAAAGTTACAAATATGACCAGGAATGCTAGCAATAATGGAGAAGCAGGCTTAATGTAGATGAAAACCAGGGGATGTTGTTGATGAAACTATGTGAAGTGGTGTAGAGCATATATACAAATAACAGCTGAATTATTGCAAAAAGTACTCTTGTTTCTGCATGAAGTTTTGTGGTTGATACTACTTAAAACATGTCAATAACTATGTCATAACTTTTTTAATTGTTAGCTTATGAATCTGATCTGATGTGAGTTTTTAACAAGATTACAGGATAACTTCATATGTTTCTGCAGGTATTGGTGCTAAAGTTGTAAGAAAATGTAACATAGATGGATTTTATATTACTCTCTTAAGATTTTTTGATACATATACAAGAATGATCACATAGGTAAGTATTTTCTTTTTTGTTCCTTCTTTCTGGAAGCACACACATAAATAATAATTTGTTATATAAAGAGGCAGCATTAATCATTTGGTTCATCCCAAAAAATGTCTTCCCAAACTGTGTGCTTTTATTTTGTGGAGAAGTTGCATCATTTACAATACCCTTTACATTCTATAGATCCAAATTCTCAAGCTGACTGTTCACATTGTGAAAAGAAACATAAGATCTTTCAAAAGAATAAATAAGAAAAGAACATATGAAGCCAGATGGGTAGCCTCTCAACTAGTGAAAATTCTGCAGTTTGTTGCTACAGGCATGTCAAACAATTAAGATGTTTCAAATTCTCAAGCTGATTGTTCACATTGTGAAAAGAAGCATAAGATCTTTCAAAAGAACAAAGAAGGAAAGAACACATGAAGCCAGATGAGTTGTTTCTCAATTAGTGAAAATTCTGCAGTTTGTTGTTGCTACAATCATGTCAATCAACTAAGATCTTTTAACTCAAGCTGATTTTTCACATTGTGAAAAGCAACATAAGATCTTTCAAAAGAATAAATAAGAAAAGAACATGTGAAGCCAGATGAGTAACTTCTCAACTAGTGAAAACACTGCAACTTGTTGCTACAATCATGTCAATCAAGTATGTCAAGTGTTTAAGGTATCAAAATCTCTTTGAAAAAAAGTAACTTTATTCTTACAAAAAAAGTCACAATGCAGAGATATAGAAGACAAAGTGTGTTACCTTCTGTAGTGTTCAGGGGTTGCCTTGCATGTGGTGGGGGCTGCAGTTGTAATGGATACTGCTGTGAAGATGAGGGGATGAAGGTCCCTTCCATGTGGGGTGCAGGATACTGCATGTAGTGTGAAGGAAAACCTGCCCTAGCAGTTTGCAAGTACCCTATTGGAGGGCAATGGTAGGGTGGATGTCCAACAGTTGGTGGTGAAGTTGGTCCATACAATTGTTGATGGTAATAGGATGCCATTTGAGGGTTGTACACAGCAGTCTGTTTGCACAATCCATAAAAAAAGTGGAACAAAAAAAGATAGCTTCTATCAATATATTTTATACAATTATTCAACCAATTATGACTGACTGTATGAAAGAACAGACTTGGATATCAATATTCTGCAGTTGTTAGACTGTCTATGGTTGATTTTACTTTCAGATGAATACAAAATAAAAAATTGAACATACACAAGCTTTATATTGCTCAAGAAGACATGCTGGGGAAACATGGTTTATATTGAACTTGTATGAAAACAGCTAGATTATATCCAAACAAGTTGGCATTGTGCTCTGTTTCTGGTAAATTTGGGTAGAATCTTTAGCAGTTTAACAAAGTTAAGTTGAGTCTCTGAACTCTTGGATTTTCCATGCACTGATACAAGTTCTTTTGATATCATAGCCAGATCTGCATCAAAATGCAGCTCTCCAGTTTTAGCAGAAACAGAAACACAAAGAAAGGAAGAAGCACTAACTTGTTGGTATCCATACTCAGCTGGATAGGCCACATACCTGCACGGACACAGCAATAACCATTAGACTGAGATTAACATGCTGAAGACCATATGAACAGACCACATTGCATGAGAACTTGATGTGTTTTGTGTGAATTAGGCTGCGGTTTTGGGTTTGTATGTGGGCCAGCATCAATGTGTGCCAAACATGGGTCCCAGTGGATGGATGACAGGCATTAACTGCGCCTGAGACAAGCCACCACCACCACCTCAGACTGTGCAGAGGAGGGGCTGCCACCAATCCATTCAATGGGCTCTCCAGGCGGTCCACCTGCCTTGGATTGGTGCTGCAGATGGTGGGACTCACCCGAAGGGAGAAGGGTAAACAACTGGGGCTGGAGCAGCGGGGGCCACCTGGGCTGGCACTCTGCTGTATTGCCGGTACATGCTCCCTTCTGGGCTCCTCCCTGCGGACGAGATGATTAGAAGCAGCCAGCCATTAATGCAAGAGAAGGTTGCAGATTTAACCACATTTAAGTCAAATTTGCAGCTTAATAATGATTAATCAATGATAAACGATTCAAGCGCCTCCCATTTTGCCCAAGCATCATCGGGACCTATGCCTGCTTTGGATCAGCAAGCTGTCCCTTTGAGCTGGCATGTTAGTATTTTTATCTGATGGAGGTCTCTGCACCGGCCATTACCTTTCTCGGAGATGAAGAAGAAGATGAAGAGCATAAAGTAAGAGATTAAGCCATCTACAAGTATATCCATCTTCTTTCTGCTGTCCAAGTGTTGTGGGAAATGCACAACGCATTATATCATACACACCTCGTGGTGGAGAGGGTCGCTGCCTCCCCAAAGCGGCAATGTTGCAGTTGGCTCGCCTGCCGTCGATCACCGGGTTGGGATCCACCACCGACCTCCTCGCCGACTCGGGGTCGCGGAAGGTCACCTGCCAATCCCAGGATATTGTAGCCTCGGATGTTAGAGTGGAAACGCATGAAGCAAAACGATACCAAGAACACACTGTCCTTCTCCACCTCTACGTTGGATAGCATGATGCAAGAGATCAATAAATAAGGTAGTAATGGATCATGATGAGATAGGGTACACAGAATGCGATAAATAACAGGAAAATATCAGTACTATATTACTGTTGATGGATCAAGGGATCAATAAGAGATGGACAAACTGACAAGCAAACAAAGAAACAAAGCTCACAGTAGAGAGGAGAGAGAGAGAGAGAGAGAGAGCTCACGAAGCCATAGCCTTTGGATCGCCCGGTGATCTTGTCGGATATGATCACGGCCTCGAGGATTTCACCAAACTGCTCGAAGAAACGGCGGAGCTCCGCCGTGGGAGTCTCCCATGCCAATCCACCCACAAACACTTTGGTCAAGGTTGTGTCGCCAAACCTTGAACGATAGTGCAGGCTGGAAGTCGAAGGAGAAGAAGAGGAAGCCATACGCGCGGCTGTAAGACCGCCTCCTCTTCCCTTTATCTCGTGTTCTCTGTGCACGGGGAAATCAAGGAAGAGGTGACAGCCTCGATATGGCGAGCAGGAGGCTGAGTCTCATACGAAATATGGAAGGTTGACTATATGTTCTTATCTATCTTGCTTGCATACGGACGCAATCTTCCGTCTCCTTTCTGTGTACTCCTCCCTTCCTCTTCTTTGGTGATCTCTCCTCCTTCCATGACCCTTAGAGTCATAGAAAGGAACGCTAAAGAGATATCGAGGAGGAGATGAAGGTGGTGGTGGTGATGGGGAAATCTAACAAGGCTGGGATGGTGAACCAACTGGTGCAAAGGACTTCCTCGCTGTATGAGAGTTTTGGATATCGGCTGACAGCTGCACGACCCCTCTCTCTCTCTCTCTCTCTCTCTGTTACTGTCCTCCTTGTATAAGAGAGAGAGAGAGAGAGAGAGAGATGATGGCTGAAGGAAGTAAAACAATATTGAAAGAAACAAAGGCATGTTCAGCACTTGTTTTGTAGCTAAGGAAAGGGCGAAGGTGCATTAAAAGATCGGTGGCGAATTCCTGCTGTGCTGCAAGTGCTCCACATAGATGGAACAAAGGATGTGAGTCGTCCATGGCAACAGATGCTGCTGATTCGGTAGGGCGTGGCCCCCCCCACGCCGGTGTCCTCCATTTCATTATTAGCTTGCTTGCCCTCACTGCCCTTTCTCATGTCACTCTTCTTCTATCTCCTTGTGGAACTCCTTGTTTCTTTGGAGACAAGCAACTGGGTGACGGCACGCAGAAACCTGTGGGTGCTGGTCATCACCTTAGGTTAAACCTCTCGTTACGAGCTTAGCAGGTGTTCATCTTTGGAGGAGGAGGATGATGAGTTCTCGACCAGAGAAAGAGAGAGGGGCCCAACTCCAGCTGAAACAGGGTGTGCCGATGGGTCTCGCACTCAGATATCCGCCTGTCACCCAAGCTTTCCACCTCCGTCCACCGGTATACACGCCTGGTGTCGCTATCCAGCCTCGCACGTGCTCGCTTGCACGTGCATAAGCTTCATCGTGGAAGAGGAAGAAGCATCTGATGACAGGAAATGCGCCACGGAGAAGACGACCTCTCGTCCGTGAACATCGGTGGTGGTAACATTGTTTAATGGGTAGATCAGATCGGTCGATGCACAGCACCTCCACGAACCTTAATCTCCTTTTCTTTTTTGCTGCACTGTGATGATATCAACCTTTCAGCTAGCCATAATCCACCGCCAACTAAGACCTCCTCTTTGCCAGCTTGAATGATGATGATGGGTTGGGGTTGGTCAAACATTTTCATATTGCTTTCTGGGCAGTGCTTTGTTGTTCTCTCTCTCTCTCTCTCTCTGCATTTGAGTTAAAAGGTTTAGTCAACGCCAAGTCCTGAACCTAAAAACATTGATGTGTGTTGCAAGTAAAGATTATACAAAGCATATACTAACTTATGATGAGATGACATGAGTTTCCACTTTACTTGGAATATGCTTTCTATAAGTATATGTATACATTGTATATGCTTTCTAAAGATGAAACTAATCTCATCTCATCTTTAGTATATGCTTTCTGTATCTTAGCATATATTGTATATGCTTTCTATATATATATATATATATATATATATATATATATATATATATTACTAATAAAATATATATATTACTAATAAAGTATATATATTACTAATAAATCTCCTTTAGTCATGATAAGATAGAAAATAAAATATATTACTAATAAAATCAAATTCTATATGTTTATGTTTCCTTAATTGCTTTTAGTTATAATATATAACTAAAACAAAAACTCATTATCTCTCATTTGGAAGAGAAACAAGATAATCAAAGTATGATTGACCCAAGTCGATGACCACCATAAATGATTCTTGGACTCATCAATATAACAAAAAAAAAGGGAGATTATGTTGTTCAAATTATTAATGTCTTGGAGCTATCGAAGTGGGAATGGTCAAACTAGACTAACATGATCGGATATATGTGAAAAGGTACAACTACATAGGGTACAACTTCACATGTATGTCTCCCTTAATCGGAGGAGATACAATTCATGAGAAGACCCACTCTTTGATAAAAGAAATTATTTGATACTGACCACATTGGATTTATAGATAGATTGTGAGAGTCATGTCAAATTTATTTTTCATGATTTTAAATCAATAACATATTCAAAGAAAACATGTCTCCTCACTTGTTTTCTTAAAAAAAAAAAATTAATTAAAAAATTAAATATATTTAGCGTATGTAAAGTAAAAAATATTTACTTTTTTTACGTATTATATAGTTCGACAAAGAGTCAATAGGATAATATGAATAGTATTATATGAGGTTACAATTAGATTGACTCTTTATAAGCAAATCGGATTTGATATCTAGTGGGCCATTTATAAGAAGTACATCAAATTGGGCCTATCATCCTTAACGAGTAATGTTGATAATATGAATAGTATTCTAAAGGCTTATATTTGAGAAGGATAGCAATGCAATCAACTTGACATTACTTGGGCATATTGCTATATCTTAAGCATAGCATCCACAATGCACCAACTACACTTGTGGTAGGATTGGGTTGGGTTGATAGCCACTGGCGTAGGTTGTGAGATTAACTCTTTTGAGTGTAGGCCGGCCTAATGTTTCTTTAGGTGGTGGATGACAAATCATCACACATTCATCTAATCGAATTGCATTAAATTGGATTAGGAAATCCATTAATTAAGGTAGAGTTTTAAATCGATAGGGATATAGACAAAAAAATGAAGTATATATATATATAATAATAATAATAATAATAATAATAATAATAATAATAATGCTCATTATCATCATCTTACAATTGTTATGGATAAATTTTCGAGATTCCTTTCTTTGATGCGATTTAACATTGAAAACTAAACTCACATAAAAAAAATGCTATGTTTTTTTCTAATTGTACAATCATATAAATATAACAATAATGTATAAAGCATTAGGGAACATCAAGCAAACCACCATGGGCTTCAAGAAAAGAAGAGTGCGTTGACTGTTAAGGAGGCATAACGAGCTATATATCGTTGTCTTCCATTAAAGAATTATGGACTCCTATCATCCTTAGCCTAACAAATCATCATCCTTATCACTTTTATCAAATCTATTATAATAGTCTCATCTTAACATATGTGGATAGCTCCACTTTGTTTTTACTGTTGACAAGTCATACAAAACAACATGCACTCATACTCACACTATCTCTTCCTTCAATACTCAACTTAGCAAAGGATTTAGAGGATTCGATAAACATTAAGTCCTTATAATGATTAATTTGGATTAGATAAGAGATAATCTAAGTTGATATGATATGATATGATATGATATGTTATGTTGGTAGCTTCATATTTAATATTTCTTATACATATACACCACAAAGCTCGTTCAATATTTAGTAAAGGATTTGAAGGATTCGATAAATATCAAGTATTTATAATGACTAATTTGGATTAGATAAGAGGTAATTTAGGATGATCTAATATAATATATTGTGTCATGTCATTGGCGGCTTCATACCTAATACTTGTTATAGTATTTTGAGAGTTACAGAGGATTAAGTTGTAAAAGGAATCAAGATATAGTTATGGATCCATGATTTATTTCATTATATTCGATTTATACGTTAAATTTATTAAATCGTTAACTCACTTTAAATTCTATCCATTGATAGATGATATCCACATATTGAGAGTCAAAATATTGATTGCGTTATGATGAATTGATGTAGATATCAATAACTATGTCCATATCAATACCTATTATATTTTCTTACAAAATTTTTAAAAATTTAAAAACTTTTATTTATATCTATCATCATTAATGAAACCTCTAAATAACACCAACATCAGTTAAAAACTCATTAAAATTATAAGAATATTATATATATATTAGCATAATCTACATATTTTTGGCTTGACTGAAACTTTGTTTTGACAAGTGCCAACTCATATGAGGAGGTCTCTCTCAACGGAGGGCTCAAAGGCAAGCTAAGATGAAATATGAGGTGGTAGATAGATATGAAATAGTTGAGCAAGGATCAAATTAATTATGAGAGAGGCAGCCTTTAAATCTTCTTAGTATGAAAGCATGCATTCTTTTGGTGTGATCTATGCCATCTAACAAGGCTTATTATATGCCATGCTTTCAGGTTCTTTGTCAAACTTGATGGTGAGTGGGGTGGGCACATCCTGTTTGATTACATTCCATCAAAAGAATGATTAAAGATATGGTTAGAGAAAGAAGAAGATATCCAACATCTATCTATCTATCTATTTATTAGCTGTATCTTTGACTCCTTGAATTTAACACAACATCTTCCACGTGTCAATTTTTTTTTTTTTTTTATCATCATCCAGTCAATGACACCAAAAAAAAAAAGTAGAGAGAGAGAGTTTGACCACAATAGGGTTTATTAAAGTGAAGCTGTTTTTTTTTTTACTTGCCATTATAACATTTGATGCAATCGAAAATTTATTATATATATGTATATAATATTTTTTTAGTTAATTATGATTTTTTTAAATATTATTATAAAATATAATAATCAAATGTAAAATTAATATAATGAATCGACTAACTCAAAAAAGAACGATCGAAGAAAAAGATTTAGAGTTCAAGATTTAGGAACATAGTCGATTATCAAGTCTAAAAATAATCTAAGAATGAAAAAAAAGAGTATTGTTAGAAAATTTTTAAAATTTATTTTCATATTAAATAAATAAACTTAAATTAAAAAATTACATATAAAGAATAATTTAGTTAAATAATTTTTTTTAAAAATTATTAGTTAAATCAAGTAAGAATAATAGTAATAACAATTCATATAATAACAATTTATTATATTGAGAATTACAATGTAACATGAAAAGACTATTAGTGTTGGATGGATACCAAATAATCATAAGCTAACAGAAGCACATAATTCCACAAATAATAAATATCATGTTGTCAGTGTTTACCCCAATTCATGAATGCATTAATTGTCTTCCAAAGAAGAATCTGAGGTGACAAGTTTCCTTCATTGGATTCCAAGAGCTCGATGGATCATTCGAAGTCCCACCGGGGACAGCAGTCGGTGGGTGGCCTCACTTCCACTTGCTAGTAGTTTAAGCTGTGGTGGGCTCATCCCTCCCCTCCCCTCTCCTCTCCTCTCTCTTCTTCCTGTTCTGTCTTTTCATAGCTTTGGACCATACTATTTGTAATTACGGATCATAAATACAATGAGGGATTCTTCATGCAATCAAACAAAAGCAATTTCTTCTCCATGTACAAAAATTCCTCGGAATTAAATGGACACAGTGAACCTAACTGTGATCTGTGAGTTGCAAGCCAAGACGTCACCACAGCCGAGAACGTGGACGGTCAAAATGACGTTGACCTGATTGGGCTTGATTGGAGCAGAGACGGGTCAAAGTCGCCGATGTTGACGCACGATTGACCGCATCGCGTGACTTTTTCTTTTTTCTTTTGTCTTTATTTAATGCCCCTTTATTTTACAGGGCTTATAATTAAAAATCGTCTTCATTGCTAACAATGGTCGATTTTGCTGTGCATGATTTGTGCCTTTTTCCATGCGCCCGTCCGCTTTTTTAGGGTATGCATATATGTAGTATATGATTGAGAGAAAATAATAGTGATAATGATGATTATATTAATTGTGATTTGGTTTTGTTTAAGAGTTTATGATCTGACATCAGACTTGGATGGAGTAATTGATTCGGATTGATGTGATGGGGAGTTTCTGTTGTCTTCACCCAAAAGAAAAGGAAAATAGAAAAAAAGAAATCATATTAGAAATATTGAAGAAATAGAAAAACTCCTCTCCGGCATGATGAACTCGCTGGAGTTACTGCCGGGAGAAAGCCCACCGCCTCGAGCAACCAAAAGTGTGGGCCCCGATTCGTTTCCCCAATTGTCACATGGGTATGAGTTCGAGTGCACCTGATGGGTCAGTGGATACGCTCTCTCTCTCTCTCTCTCTCTCTCTCTGGGATCACGAGTGGAAATAAGCAACTAAATATGTGGGCCCCGCTTCGTTTCCCCAATTGTCACATGGGTATGAGTTCGAGTAAAGATGATGGGTCAGTGGCTACGCTCTCTCTCTCTCTCTGGGATCACGAGTGGAAATAAGCAACTAAAGATGTGGGCCCCGCTTCGTTTCCCCAATTGTCACATGGGTATGAGTTCGAGTGAAGCTGATGGGTCAGCGGCTACGCTCTCTCTCTCTCTCTCTCTCTCTCTCTCTCTCTGGGATCACGAGTGGAAATACGCAATTAAAGATGTGGGCCCCGCTTCTTTTCCCCAATTGTCACATGGGTATGAGTTCGAGTGATGTTGATGGGTCAGTGGCTACGCTCTCTCTCTCTCTCTCTCTGGGGTTCTCGAGTGGAAATAAGCAACTAAAGATGTGGGCCCCGCTTTCGTTTCCCCAATTGTCACATGGGTATGAGTTCGAGTGACGCTGATGGGTCAGTGGCTACGCTCTCTCTCTCTCTCTCTGGGGTTCTCGAGTGGAAATAAGCAACCAAAGATGTGGGCCCCGCTTTCGTTTCCCCCGGATGCCGCGGTAGAGTGCTTTGGGTGGTTATACTGACGTGTCAAAGAGCAACTCTCTCTCTCTCTCTCTCTCTCTTGGGTGGTTATACTGACGTGTCAAAGAGCAACTCTCTCTCTCTCTCTCTCTCGGTCTCGCAGAGTCTGGAGAGGAAATAAGCAACCCCTAATTGCCACACGAGTATGCTTTCGGGTTCGATTGATGCGTCAACAGCAACTCTCTCTCTCTACTTCTCCACACGACCTTCGGAGCAAAAATTGTGGGCCCCGCTTTTGTTTGCCCTTCCACACGGGTACGCTTCCTGGGTAGGCGAATGTGTGATTGCCTCTCTCTCTCTCGCTCCCTCTGTGTGAAAGCGGATGTGTGAAGAGCAATTTTCTCTCTCTCTTTCTCTCTCATAACTCCAAGTAGATCAGCGCAGGGTTCAAGTGGGGGGGAGCTGATCACTGTCGTGCTATTAATGGATGGGGCATCGCTCGGCAAAGGTGTGTCTTTCTCCTGCTTCTGCCGCTGGATCTCTTTCCCCTTTTGCTTAATCTTCTTTCGCTCCCGGAATCCGGATCGCGGATGTGTTCTCTCGAGAAATCATGTGTGATCGCTTGTTCTTGCGTTCCCTTTTCCCCTTTCCATCGCCTCCCGAGGACATTCGGTTTCGCCGATTGTTTCTTGCTCTGAGATCACGCGTGGTTGTTGGTGGAAGTATGTATTTGAGAGAATTTATTCTCTTTTGCATCTATTGGAGTTAATATGAGGCGGAATTCAGAAAAAGGCTACAGCTTGTTAGAGAAGACGAAGAAGATTGTTCTGACCCCAAATTGCCTTTGCAGAAAGAAAAGGTCTTTGTGAGATATGGATAGTAGCATTGACTTCTTTGGCTGTTCTGTAAACTTCGGCAACCTCCTAATCCAATTAATCTCACATGAAAAGAAAAAAGGCAAAGAAAAAAAAAAGAAAAAAAAGGGTGAAACCCAGAAGAAGAAGACTGAAAATTTGAGTTCCTTTATCTTTAAAACACATGCTTCCTGCAAATGGTTTTTCGGAGTAAGCCTGAGGTCGTGCCACGCATCCTAAGGGTCATCTACTTTCCGTTCATGTCTACATATCTTTCTCCGAATCTTTAATTGAGTATCTTTATTTACTATGTAGTAGACTTAATCTTTCTGTGGTAACAAAAGAAATTATTCTTGTAGAGGTTTTCCCTCAGCTGACGACTAAATTGATTAAACGAGCAAGAGGCGATGCTATCTAGAAATATGAAGGTGGTTTATCTACTCTGTGTGTTGATATCTCTGCAATCCAGGGTTGAATCTGATCGTCAAGGTGCTCCACTTGCTTTTATACTTGTGTTTAAAAGTTGTGAAAACGTTAATTTTGTCAATTTGATTATCTTCTAATATCTATATGTGAGATATATGCTCTGCAATGTTGGATTTCACACAGAAATATGCATATATGTTATTTGCAAGAGGCATAAGTGCGTGTTTCTACTCTGAGATTAATAGTTTTTAACCTTTTTAAATACAAAATTTCAGGCCTTTGTAGGTTATCGGTTTATGTATGAAGTCCCCTCTTCTGGTTATCTGAGAAAGTTGTCAAAGATTTATTACTTTATAAATGTTGCAACTTATATATGACTCTCTAGATGCTACCTATTCCCTATTAGTGTTTGATACACAATGTTCATTTTTTCTCTTAGAAGTAACTAAACATTCAATTCATTTGCAGATAATACAAAGAGGAACTATGTCCACTGGCTTTAGACTGACTGCTTGGATACTTATTTGTAGTTAATCATTTATTAAGCACTTGTTCTTACTTGGCTGTTGTATTTTTTTTCTTTTTTAGATTTTTATTGTCTGAGAATGGATTGAGATTTTTAACCTCTTTGCTTACATGGAAGTTTGGAGTTTCACCACTGACATGATTTGCCAACCTAAATAAAGATTATAAGGTTGGGTATATTACATTCTGTATACCTTTGCTGGTTTATTCACTTATATAATAAGCCAGTTATGAAAATGAAATTGTAACTCATTATGTTTTCCATTCTCAATCAACTTCAGCTTGTCATGATCTTGTATAGCCAATATCTTTGTTTTACACGTAAGCATGTTAGAATGTTTTGGGAAATCATAGATGTCATAGAACAT
Organism: Musa acuminata AAA Group; assembly: GCF_036884655.1. Classification (NCBI taxonomy): domain Eukaryota; kingdom Viridiplantae; phylum Streptophyta; class Magnoliopsida; order Zingiberales; family Musaceae; genus Musa; species Musa acuminata. The sequence continues at coordinate 43,913,801 of NC_088356.1, forward strand.
AAACATCGAACTTAAGGTTATCATGGTAGACAAGCTGATCAACATTTAGGATTGTTTTCACCAACCAAACATGAATTTGCAGAACACAAATAACTTATGCTAGTTTCACTGAACTGGTGCAAAAACTGATATTCAGGATATGTAGCCTCTGGCAGCACTTAAAATTAGAACAAAGAAGTCATCTGCCTCCTCCATTAGGAGTCACTGATTTTAAGATATAAATGAACTCACCGGCAGAACTTAACATGTAATAAGATAATCCAGAAAAGCGAAAGACTATATTGTACCTTTCTACATGATTTCCCTTTTGCCTCTTCTTTTGAAGACTTTCTAGCAACTTTGATATTATTTGGGAGTCTTTCTAGCAGCTTTGATGTTACTTAGGAGTCTATCCAGCAACCTTATGTTATTGGAATGCTACTTTAAGGTAAAATTTCCAGTTTTTAATGCGGCTTGAATTTTACATATATCTGAGTTGGTCAATATACAGTTTAAATTTCTCTGAAGTGACAACTGATGATTGAGGGATCTGTGTTAGTTGACAAAATACAAAGAAATATTTCTTCTTATGAACTGGTTAAGATACTTTTTTGTGGTTTCACATCTTTTGTTTCTATTTTCAGTTTTTCTCTCTCCTATATTTATTCTATTAATTATGATGACATATGTGTAATCTTGATCTATTTCCAGGTGATGCATTATATGACATGAAGATTAAGTTAAATGCGACTAGTAATCAGCTCATTGATTGGAACCAAAATCAAGTCAACCCTTGCACATGGAACTCTGTTATCTGTGACAGTAACAATAATGTTGTTCAAGTGTATGTCATTTGTTCTGCACCTTGTTATGACTTAATATAATTTATCATCTAGAATCTTAACTTCAGCTGTAATGAACTATTGGCCTCTTTGGTCCAGAGTGTGCATGCTAAATTTGCTTCATTATATGTTACTTTTGTTGCCTCAGAACATTGTCTTCCATGGGATTTAATGGAATCTTGTCACCAAGAATTGGAGAACTGCAGTATCTAACTGTTTTGTAAGTATAATTTATATTTCAGAACATTTAATAAGCTAGTAGTATCGTGTTCAGTGATGTGCATATTTATTTCATCCTTTTAGAATTGAATACATTGCAAACATTTTCGTCTTTCTATAATATGTACGATTAACCAAAATCAATACCCTTGATCATTTTTAACATGACTGTAGACTTTGCATTGTATGGTATGATTCTCCTGGTAAAGCCAAATTCGATGATAGGGGCCAACCTGTGGTCAGTGAAACCTATCATAGCTACACAGTTCAACTTTATGCTTCTTTGAGGAGGAGTTCTTTTATTTGATTATTTTTGTCTGTTTAAATTAAGATGAAGCGAGATAGTCATGACGACGTCTCTAGCTCATGTTAAAAATAGCAAGAAAAATTCTTCTTCAAAATAAAAGCCAACTGTTTTGGTCTCAAACCCCTACCTCCCAACAAACACATATAGGCAAAGAGGAAAGTAAATAATAAAATGGAAACAGAAGTGCAAACCAGAAATTATAAACAGAATGACAATAGTGCCTTGCAGAACATTCTAGCATCTAGAGATTCTAAATATTAGGCATGATTATTTTTGCATATATAAGTACCATGATTTATGGGATTAAGAACATTATTAACTTGGAAAAAGAAAAGTAAAGGACAAAAGACAAAGAAAGTAAAATTGAGGTGAATCATAACCTGTCCTGCACTAATGATCAGTTTGATTTTAGAGATCATTTGTCATTGCTTATGTGCTTGATATATGTTAGGGGTTCCCTTTGTTGTTTCTTTGTTTCCATGATACCAACTTATCAAGGGACTGGTGAAGTAACAATTGATATGATAGTTATTCTGTACATATGTGGAAAAATATCATCATTTCCTTTGGCCTTATATAACTTATTCTGCACTTAACCAAACATGTGTGAAGTGGTCAGACTTATTATCATATGTGGAGCTACTTTTGTCTGATTTTCCAGTGAGCCTTGTTCTAAATTATTTGATGTATAATTTATGCAGGTCGTTGCCTGGCAACAATATAACTGGTGGAATACCTGAACAGTTCGGAAACCTCTCTAGTTTGACAAACTTGGATTTGGAAATTAACCGTCTCAGTGGAGAGATACCAGCTTCCCTTGGCAAGCTTGCTAAGCTTCAGATTTTGTCAGTAGGATAGTAATTGACTGATCCAAACCATCTAATCATACTTCAAAGCTAACTTTTTTTTCTTTGTTGACATTACTCAGGATTCTTAGTCAAAATAATCTTACAGGGAACATTCCTGATTCTCTTACAAATCTCACTGCACTAAATGACATGTAAGTATATAATTCCTTTGTGGAATGAACAACTCATTTTCAGGGAAATGTAAAAGTAGTGTTTTTGTTCTGTTTTCTGTTTAAAAGCATAATATGCAGTCATTCTTTTCTCTTCTTTGCTTCAACTGTTCATGGCAGTCGTCTAGCTTTCAATGGCCTATCTGGACAGATACCTGACGAACTATTTCAAGTAGCCAGATACAAGTATGAGCAGTTTGTTGTTATGCATGCAGGCAGGCATGTGCTCTAGTCTTTGTATTCATATCCGATTTGGTTATTTGGTGCAGCTTTACAGGTAACAATCTGAATTGTGGTACAAATCAGCAGCACCTTTGTGCTTCGAGCGTGTCTGTTCAAGGTTAACATTGTACATCATTGGGCTTCAAATTTGAAGTTTCAGTATTTGCAGGAAAATTGACTATTTGGTAAAATAAGGTTTTGCAAGTTGTTCTAGAAAACTGACCATACATTTTTGTCTTGGCAGGAAAATCACCAAATTCAAAAATAGGAATTGTGCTTGGAATTGTTGGAGGTGTCATATTACTCCTTGTTATAGGGGTTGTATTTCTTATATGCAAGAGCCGGAGGAAAGGCTATCGACGAGAAGAGTTTGTAGATGTTGCAGGTTTCATATCTTATTTATGTATCTGTTTCTTTTTGAAAATTCCGAGTAAAAGTCATTTGTACCTTGCAACATTCAATGATTCAAATTGGAGATGGGCAGAGGAAGAATCGAGCATTAGTTCTTGATCATTTTTTGCATAAAATACTTTAAAATACATTACTTTTTTGTTACATTATTATTGCATGTGCTGGCTAAGGCTTAGTAGTCAGAACATCTTGTACATCATTGTAAATATAAATCTTTGTTCACTGAACTTTCATCTTGCAGAATTTACCTGATCAGTTGTCATCACTATTATATGTAGGTGAAGATGATCGTAGAATTGCTTTTGGACAATTGAAAAGATTCGCTTATCGAGAATTACAGATTGCAACAGATGGATTTAGTGAAAAGAATGTCCTTGGACAGGGTGGTTTTGGAAAAGTATACAAAGGAGTGCTTCCAGATAGCACAAAAATTGCTGTCAAACGGTTGACTGATTATGAGAGTCCAGGAGGGGAAGCTGCCTTTTTACGTGAAGTTGAGATGATAAGTGTAGCTGTCCACAGAAATCTTTTGAGGTTGATTGGCTTCTGCACGACACCAACAGAAAGGCTTCTGGTCTATCCTTTTATGCAAAATTTGAGTGTTGCATACCGTCTACGAGGTACTAGTCCTTTTTAGTTACTACTGACTTGAAGTGTCCACTAATGCATCATATTCACCATATTGTTACATGTTAACTTGAGTAATGGATGATCAAAGTGATACTGGGAATTACTCCATGCGTGTGAGTTTAAATTTTTATGTGACTTACATGTTTTTTATGTCTTGGCTACCATTCATCTCAGATTGATATATTGTCACTGTATGCACGGAATGAATTCTGTTGGAATTATTTCAATTAATTGATGATTTTTCTGCAAATTCTATGTCATCATGACTCCTCAATCTTCCTTTTTCACTTTTGAAGAAAAGCTCACATCTAGTTTCAGTTCTGCTAGGTCTTGTTGCACAATTTTAAGCTGTGCACATGGCATTTTGATCAGACTGATGGGTGGTGCTATAGCAGGTGTCAGATTAATTTTTTGACCTTCCAGCGAAGAGATAGAAATTACTCTTTGATAGTTGGTGGCCCGTAAGTTAGGAGCTACAATGTTTAAAGTCATGCAATCTATTGAAGAACTACTAGTTTTCGGTAAGGAATGCCATGGAGTTGTTTTGGACACTGTTTACTGGATTAGTACTTAATCATTTTATTGGTATTCTGTTATACTAGATAAATTAGTGATTATGTTCTTCCAAAGAGACCCATGAGTGAATAGTGCTGTTGTACATGTCATAAGTGATAATTTTATCTGGCCCTCTAGCAGCTCAAGTGGCACTTTGGAAACGTGTCAATATGTTTAGTGGTACATGTCATAAGTTCTGGATGAGTATAAAATCATTTATAGATAACCATTTGGTGTATTGAACACAGAATTCTGTTATGCATCATACTTTTGATTCTGACTATAGTCTTGCTGTCTTGATGACTGCAGATTTTAAACCAGGGGAGCCAGTATTAAATTGGCCTACCAGAAAACGAGTGGCATTAGGCACTGCTCGTGGATTAGAGTACCTCCATGAACATTGCAGTCCTAAAATAATCCACCGTGATGTTAAAGCTGCAAATGTCTTACTTGATGAGGACTTTGAGGCTGTTGTTGGTGATTTTGGCTTGGCAAAATTGGTAGATGTGAGAAAGACATCGGTCACAACTCAAGTTCGTGGAACTATGGGTCACATAGCACCTGAGTATTTATCCACTGGGAAATCATCTGAGAGGACTGATGTCTTTGGTTATGGAATCATGCTTCTGGAACTTGTCACAGGACAGCGTGCAATTGATTTTTCACGCCTAGAGGAAGAAGATGATGTTTTATTGCTTGATCATGTAAGCTGAATTACCTTGGTTGTTATCATTTTTTTTTTTGACAATTCAATGGTTGCAATTGCATTTTCTTAGTTAAATCATGCATAGATGCAATAATAATTAAACACTTGTAGCATCTGGACGGTAAAGATATCTTCCTGTGTGTTGGGCATGGTATATCTATGGTTGTATTTGTTCCTGTAGGTGGTGCTTGCCCAAATGAATGCCTTTTCTGATAATTATAATTTCCATTTTTCTGCAGTAAAGTATGGTAGATGGATATTTTGTCAGTTCCATTCATGGTGTATGTCAACTTCCTGCATGATTCTTATGCAGGTGAAGAAGCTACAAAAGGAAAAGCGACTGGGTGATATTGTCGACCGAAACCTCAACAATGAGTACGACGGCCAGGAGGTTGAAATGATGATCCAGGTCGCTCTTCTTTGCACGCAGGCGTCGCCAGAGGACCGCCCAACAATGTCAGAAGTCGTGCGGATGCTAGAAGGAGAGGGTCTGGCCGAGAGGTGGGAAGAGTGGCAGCAAGTTGAGGTCAGGCAAGAATATGAGAGGCTGCAGAGAAGATTTGATTGGGGTGAGGACTCATTGTATAATCAAGATGCAATAGAACTCTCCGGTGCAAGATGATATGTGACATTGACACTTGAAATGTGGAAGTAGTGATAGAAACTCGATCTCTTCTCCTTTTTGTATCAGTTATGTATTAATTGGCAGTTAAATGGACACAAAGGGATCCTTCTACTTGGCTGTCATATCCCTCCCATCTGTTCTACAAATTGCATTTTTTTCTTTTTGTGCCAATTCCAAATGGTTTTGCTGAACTGTACTATATAAATGTCTTTAATGGAAGAAGTGATTTTGGTTAAAATAATTGGGTATAATTTTTTTATTCTATAATGAAAAAATGTTATTGACTTCAAAGATGACATGAATGTACAATGATGAAGCATTTGGATATATTGGAATATCTAAGTATGATGATCTGGTTAGCAAGATTTTAAATACATTAGATTGACACATTATCGATCGATGTTTTGTAATAATTTATTTATCGATTCGAATAAGTAAATTGAAATGTATAATACAAAATTGGTAACCAGGAATATTTCATTGATCATGAATATCATTGTAATTATTTTGAGCTTCCAATGTGATTTATTTTGGTATTTATGGTTACAAGGTTCTAAAGATTGGTCCAAACACTTATAATAATATGCATTGTAATTCTACCTAAATAATGTAATAAATTGTATCAGCATCGAGATATATATATTTGGCATCGGTACATGATCGGACCGATAATATATATTAATATTTAAAACCTTGATATTTTTATGATTTATTAATTCATATAAAGTTTTTGTGATATTTGACGGATTGTGAGAAGTCTACTGAACCTTATCATTTACAACAAGGCTTAACAAGTAGGCATCAAATTGGTCACTAGTTGGTACACAGACATCACAAAAGTCTTAATTAAACATCATGAAAAATAAAGAGAGAGAAATGTAAAATTTGAACTCATATTATTCACTGATAACATGAGAAATATTTTATTTTATTACTACAAATCAGAAATTCTGAAGTTGTTAGGAAAGAACCTGTGAACTCACATTATTATAGTGGTTGGTAAAGGAATTGATCCACAGTTGCATATATAGCTTGTGATTGAACAGAGGTCATCTGGTACAGGAAATATCTGCAAACTGTTGAGGAGTCAATCTTCTTCTTAAGCCTTTGGTACAGATCATTGTGCTGTGGGGGTGCAAACTCACACTAGTTTTGAGTACCAATGACAACAATGACCTTGTTTCTGATTTTTGCAGTATGCTTTTTGTTTTTGGTTTTAGTCTCTGCTACAAACTATACTTCAAAATACATGAATCATTAATAACATAAATCAATAGAGCCTTCAGATGACATGAGGGGAAATGTTAGGAATATAAATCAGTAGATCTATTAGTGTAAACTTTGTGAAGGTTTTGATGTTACTATTTTTCCCTTTTCTTTCATATTTCTTTTATTTCATTCATATGTTCTGCTTCTAGTCTTCACAAAACTTTGATCCAGTCATTGTCAAGACTGGATCAACTTTTCTCCACCCAAAAGAAAGATTTCTCATCAGCTGTATCTCTTTTGCTGGAGTCATGCAGTGTTGGTTTCTGCTACTCTCTTTGAGCTCAATCATCAGGGAAAGGCCTTGTCAGAACTCAGAAGCACATGTGCAGAACTTGCCCTCCTGCACAACACAGGTTGGTGGCCATCAATAAGAGCTCTCATTGTACCACCACTTCCATTTCCTGCAGTTTATGTTTCTGTGCTTGAAAAGGTGTCACAGATCAGGTTTATAATTCAGGAATTTGGCATTACTTTTGTTTTTTAGTTACAGTGCATATAAGGATTATATGATTGGAGATAATCAAATTCTTGTAAGAATGATGAATTCTCTTTTGATTTAGCCCAAACTTGAGTTTGTAAACTCTTACATGATTTATATCACAGATCCTGAAAAGTTCTCCCTCAATCTCTCTATGTGGAGCATTTATCTCTATCCACACAAAGATCAAAAACCCCTAATGATACATATGAGATTGTTAGAACACATGATCCTTGTTTAACAATTTCTTTTTCCTCTTCATACAGTTCCTTCCAAATATGAAATATTGGATGATAAAATAAAATTGTCCATGATTAAAGAAAAGATCTGACACTTTCGCCATGTCTGTCTTGTTCAACTTAGTGAAGACCCACCCTGATGTGGACATCACAGAGAGAGAGAGAGAGAGAGAGAGAGAGAGAGAGAGAGAGAGAGAGAGAGAGAGTCTACTGGTAATAAAGTTTGACTACACACTTGCATTCTTTTGACTAGAGGGAAGAAGTTCTTTGAAATAAGGTTGTTTGATATATGACAAATTATTATGGGATGAATCCATTTTCCATCACTCAATTCTGCAATAGCTCATAGTTATTCTTTCACTCCCATAACTTGATCTATTCTCAGATGCCAAACTTGCCATTCTTTGTTTGTCTTGCTCAAGTTCTAAGCTCTGTTTCAGTCCCACTTGGAAGAACTCTCCTTGCCTGTGAACAGAATTGTTTGGGACAATTGACCCCCTTCCTTCCAATCTCCTCAAAGTAAACAATTCCTTTTGTTAGTTCCTCATAAGATTGCAGCAGAAGCAAAGAACCACAAAGAAGCTAAAGATGCCTTCAGAAATTTATACAAGTCAAAGAAAGAAGCTTTTAATTTGAGATTCTAACCATATCCTGCTGTTGCACAAACAATTCCTTCCTCATCAATCTAAAGTGATTTCATTGTTGTTGTAAATCATATTTCTGCAATCCCAAACAAGCAGAGATCTGATTCATAAAGGAGGGGGAGGAAGACCTCTCTCCCTGCTGTGATGGGGCCTCCATGCTCCCCAGTCTAAAGCCATCCATCTTCTGAACACATCACTCAAGTGAAACAAAAGGTCTCTAAATGTGGTCATTTGATTACTGCTTTTTTGTTTTGTTAGATGAATGCAAATATTGGAAGATCTCTTGATAACTTTGATTGTATCTTTTGGCCTGTGGTGAAGGTAAAAAAAATATGATCCAAAGATTTGGATAAATATATATAAATAATTTAAAACAGGATGGAATTTTTTTGATTAGAATTTTATGAGTGTATGCACTAAAAACAAATCACAATGCAATCCATTGATAAGAGCTTTATCCCTTTTTAAGTACACTATGAGAGAGAGCATGCTTAGTACAGAACAGGCAACACCGATCGCAAGAAGCATTCCCAACACACAAAACACAGAGAAGCGGAAACAAAATTAAAGCGCATGTTAATTTTGTTTCCCGAAGCAAAAGCTCGAAAGCAAAAACAGGAAGCAAGATAGAAAGCTCAGGCCGCAATCACCGCCACCGCCGTCGCAATGACAGCCGCCGCCAACGCGGCCACGCCAGTCCTCCCGGCAGCGCTCTCGTCGGCTGCCTTCTGATCCGCTGGCTGCTCCTCCGGCCCTGCCGGTGCTGGCGGCGATGCCCTCCTTGACTTCCTGGCCTTGGGCGCCTCCGCCATCTTGTCCGCCTCCGGCGCGGGCGCCGGAGCGGGGGCCTCGGGCGGTTTGAACAGTTCCGCCGGCTCCAGCACCTTGTCGATGGCGTACACCGCCAGGGGGTCCTTGTCGATGAGCGTGGCGGTGATGGTGGACACCGTCAGCCTCGTCTTCAGCGTCACCTGCTCCCCTTCGTTCTGCACCGTCAGGTTGTAGTTCTTGGCGGTGCCGTCGGTGGCCAGCGTGTTCATGACGCCGTTGCCGGTCTTCAGCAACTCTATGGAGTAGAAGACCGGGATGGCGTGGTAGAGCAGAAGCGACAGCTTGCCGTCGGCGGTCAGGTTCTTGAACTTGGGCAGGAAGGGCTTCATGGCCTGATCGAGGGGGCAGAACACGGTGAGCCCCGCGTCCACGTTGCTCACGAACGTCTGCTCCGCGTCGGCGGTGGAGGCCAGGAGGCCCGCGAAGGTAGCGCATCCCTTCCTCGCCATGACCGACGTGAGGTTGGTCTGCTTGGGGGGTGCTGCCGCAGGGCCCTTGGCCGCCAGGGACGAGATCGCTGACCCGATGTGGATGACCCTGCCGACACCGCTAGGGGCGGTGCCGGAGGCCTCCGGTAGAGGCACGCACAGTAGTGGAAAGATCAAGAGCTGGTACACGAGGAGCTGCTGCCGCCTCATTGTCGGAGAGAGAGAGAGAGAGAGAGAGAGAGAGAGAGAGAGAGGAATGTTAGCTGAGTGCGGAGGAAATGATGATGGCAGGGATGACAAGTGTGGGAAGCAAAGCAGAAAGTGAATGCCCCAACTGTGTGATATTATTACAGCAAGCTTGGCTTTTGGTTGTCTTCAATCTAAGATCTACTCCTCATAAAATAATAATATATGATGAGGAAACATTGCATTATTCCAACTAAAAAGATGAACAGTGGGAAAAAGAAAGGGCAGATTTGGGAAGAAGGTGTTGGAAAGAACAGTGACAGAGAGGTGAATCTACATGGGAGCTTCACATGGAAGAAGGACACCACCTCCGGATTTGGATGAACCAAAAGGTCCCATCGCCGTCTGTCTTCTCCACAATGTAATGTCTATCACCAGACTTGTGTTACCTCAGGGAAGAGTTCATCTGAGATGAAGCTAAATTAGCTGAGGAGGAGCAATGGGCAACAGCAACAGTGTCCTCCAGGTAGATCCAGATCTCCGGTGCCTTGCAGGCTTGGCTTTTACCGACCTCCTCCTCAGCATGCAACAGTAATTATAATGCAGTCAATCAATATATTTAACATATGATAGAACATAATTTATATTCTTTATATCATAAAATCAAATAAAAATTATGAAATAGTATTATTACTTGAGCAATAATATTTTTGTCGGTGACTCGCCCTTACAAGCAATCGAAGAGATTGCCGACAGGTAATTAATGCACTGTTTAGCCATTTGCATTGTTTTCACCACAAGCCTCGGAGAAAGCAAATCATATATAATTATTGATTGATTGCATGATTGACTATACATTAATCGTCATTTTTTTTAATATTATGTACAAATTTTGTATTTTTTTAATATATGTGGGTCCTTTGTGATACTCTTCCATTTTATATATTATATATGATTGGTAATTCGACGGACCAACGCAGTTTGCGGGAATGATTTTTTTTTTAAGAATAATAATATGATAATTTTCTTTCGTAAAATAGTTTAAACATGTTATACGTCATGGTAAAAATCATAGGATCCATGTGTTAGTGTCACGCGTTGATACATTAGCTTTACTTGGATCACACTATTAGGTTACGTGGTTGACGAATGATCGACACAAATGACATGTTAGCTCCTATAGCTCACTAATGGGCTATACATGTTTAACATAATGAAGTCACTTGGATTAATCGTTCATTGCTATCTTAATATATTGTAGATTTTCTTTAAGGAAAAGCTAGCTCTGTGCCCGATGATTACCATACGAGGGACAATTATACACTCTCGGATTTGACGTAGACTTATGATAATTAGAACTTCATGCTCCTATTACTATGTGAACCACATAATGAATGTGTGTAATAATCCAAAACACCCAAGGAGGTACATAAGTATATCGTGAGATAGTTTTCAGATATGTATTGTTAGGAGTGCCCTATATAGTTTTCAAGGTTTAGACGGTACTTAGAGGAGCTTATCTTGAGATCGACTCGAGAAAAAAAATCAAATCCAAATTAGTATCCATCTCCACATGTCCGATACAATGGTGTCACTTGATTGACCCTTAAAAGGAAAAGTCGATCGATTGTGCCCAATGATTATCATGCGAGGGATAATTACGTAATCTCGAATTTAATGAAAAGTTTATGATAGTTATGGTCGAACTTCATGCCCCCACTATTATACGAACATACAACATATGGTGAATGAGTAGAACACCTACTATAAAATGAAGAGGTGCATAGATACATCCTGAGATACATAACAAGTCCGATCAATTTAACTAGATTATTAATTTAAGCTTCATACGAGTATTATTAAGAATATTATAATGTAGTTTTGCATGGCTTGAACACTACTTGGAGGAGTCTACCTTGAGAGACTCAAGAAATAAATCATATTAAGTTCCGATTAGGATTCAACTCTAATAACCAAAATTTAATGCTAACATTTGTGATTTAATAGTATAGATAACACATTTTTGATGTATTAAATTGAATTTGATATATGACACTACAATATATATATATATATATATATATATATATATATATATATAGTTCAATAATAATTTTATTCTATGAACATATCTTAAGTCCCATTCATGAATAATCTTTTTCCTATCAAAGTAATAATATTTTTACTCTAATATCATTTGTTATTATCACTTGAACCATAAGATAATCAACTCATTAATTTGATATAATTAAACTATTTATTTAAATTATTTAAATCCAAGTTGATGGTCATATACACGAGGCTATTAAATAAAAATAAAAAAATACTCAATCAAATAAGTTTTTTGATCACATAGAAATAAAAAAGATTAAGAATTATAATATATATATATATATATATATATATATATATATATAATATTAATCTAAAGAGCCCCCTCAATCATGTGTATAATAAAACAAGAGTCAATAGAAAAGACTAAGAAAGAGACAAAATGACAGTGACAAGCGGCACGTGCTTCCGGCATCGTCTGCAGGAGTGACAGCCGAGCGTCTGCTCTCTGCCCTCGTCGGCAGGGGACGGCGGGGGGCGTCGCCCTCCGGATCCGGACACCGGCGAGGAATGGCGACGGCGGATGGGTGATTTGCGGGGTAAGGACGAGACGTGGGCCGATCCGGCATCGCCGGCGCCGACAACGCCGTCTGGGTGGGTTGCGTCCTTCGTGCCGGTGCCATCTGCGCAGGCGGTGGGCCCACCGACGCTTTGGATTCGCTTCCATGTGCGTTAAGACTGTTAGCTTTTTATTTATTTATTTATTTATTTATAATACAGGGAAGAGAAATAATAAGGAGTACTTTCATCTTAGGTTTTTCTGGATTTATCTACTAATATTTATTTATATTGACTAAAAAAATAAAATATAAGTTTTTAAAATAATTAAAAATCTCTCATATCCTAAATAAATCTTTTTATCCTAATATATTTATTTAAATTTAAATTTTTATCTTTTACTTTATCTAATATTAACTATTTGAATTAATCTTAACACACTCCCTTAATTCAAATAGTTATAATTTGAAATTATTTTCATAATCAAAAAAATTTCGTTAAAGCTTTGTTGAAGATATCAGCAAACTGGTCTTTAATGTTGCATTCACCATTTTTGCATCTTTAACATTCTTCGAACTCTTTAGTGATTGCTCATCTTTATTTTTCTTATAAGACTCATCATAATCACTATTGTCTCTTGATACTTGAGACTTCTTATCTTGTTATTCTTTTCAATGTTCATTATCAAAAATTTCCTCAGAGTTGTTAGTCTCATCTTCATCATTGTTGGTGCTTTCTTTTTTTTTTTGGCAACCTTTGTAATAGGTTCACTAGTGATAGATGAAATAGAATTTGAAAATTTTCGTTTGTTTAATTATGACTCTTCATTTTTTTCATTAGAAATTTTATCAACTTTAGTCTTATTCTTAAGTATCTTCTTATTAATTTAAATTTTGAAAGATTCATTACATAAGATAATTTGCATAGATCCATAAAAATTTCAGATAATCATAGCTTTTATACCATATTGATTCATTAGCAGTATATAAGGAAAAATCCGAAAATAATAAGGGAAACACTTTGTTTTTTTGTATCCTTTCGATTGCTATCAATTTTTTTTATTATAAATAAAATATTTTTTATCATAAAAATAGTATAATATCTTTTTCTCATCAATTGTCTTATATACTAATGAGATTTTATTTTAAATCAGGAATAAATATCACATCATTAATAATTTTTTTATTAGATTTGGTGTTCACGATAACTATTAATTTTCCTTTCATCTGAATCTTACTATCATTTCCTGTAAATCTAACTGAATCATCAAGCTTTTAGAATAAACTTTTATCCTATATCATAAAACTAAATAGATCTAGAATATTTTTTATGCTAAAAAAAAATATTTTCTTCATCTTTTCTTTGCTATTATTTTCCTCATGATAATTTATTTAATTTTTATCCCAATAGTTTTTTTTAATATGACAATATTTTTTTACAATAAAAGCAGAGGGGGACATTTGGATTTTTATTTTTTACCAGTAATCTTTTTTTAATATGTCCAATTAAAAAAAAAAATCGACGAGTTTCTTTGTTACATTTATTTGATCGGCCTCGTCCTTTATCATTTTGATACCTCTCTTGAGATCTGGATTCTGAAAACTTTTTATCCTTCTTCTTCTGATCTATCTTCATCCGAAGAGCATGTTCTGAAATTTTATTTGGAGATATATTTATTTTTTTTCATGAACTAAAAGAGAACCCATTTATTCATTAATAGATAATATACTTGTATATTTAGCTTCTTCAATAGTAATAGAAATCATATCAAATTTTAAAAATAAACTTCGTAAAATTTTTCTAAACTATAATCTTTTAGATTTTCACCATAAGATCGTTCATAATACAAGAAACTTTTGAGAAGAAATCAATGATAGATTTAAAATCTATGAGTTTCAAATTCACGTCTAAGAATTTGAAGCTTTGAAATTTTTATGTTGTTTGTACCTCCGCTTCTATCGATGTTGATGCCATCATGTTTCAATGAAATAGGAAATCATCTATTGCTTATTGTAGCATGTAGATGACTCTTGATTAATTTCATAATTCATATGAGATAAATAAAAATTTTATTTTAATAATCTAAAATTAATAATTATCACCTTTGATTAAAGATAGAAAGAAGTAGATTAGAAGAGTATCATTTTTTTTAAAGATTTACTAGTCTTCTCTTCTTTTTTAATTGATGTACTCCTGATAAATTTTTTGAATTAGACTATGATACAACACTGTTTGTTTTTCTATAAAACTTCAAGAAAATAAAGAGTATTTCTGCTTTTGATCTGATCCAATAGCATATTGATAAAAAAATAAAATATAAGTTTTTAAAATAATGAAAAAATATGTCATATCCCAAATAAATATTTTCATCCTAATCTATTTACTTAAATCTAAATCTTTTGCAGAGTCAATTATATTGATTATTAGATCATATATATAATATTATTTATTTTCATGACAATCAAAGATTTAGAAGGGTGAAAAATTGGAGAATGGATATCTAATAAAGAACCAAGAATAATTTTTCTCCTAAAGATAAAATAGTATGGTTGTCACAAATCAAGGTGTGTATTAATATTTTTTATTTTTTGTTCACAAAATTTGTGTAAATGATGCTTCGAAGTATCAAATCCTTTTAGATAAATATTTTCATCCTAATCTTCGAAGTATAATAAAAAAGTATATCATATCCCAAATAAATATTTTTAAAATACATTGATATCTCTACAATTTTTTTTATTTGTTTAATATTAAGGTCCCACCGAGATTTGAACTCGGGTTACTGGATTCAAAGTCCAATGTCCTAACCACTAGACCATGGGACCGGTTGTTCTATTCTCTACAATTCCTAGATATGATAACTTAATTGATCCATTAATTCTATTGAATTTAAATTATTATTTTAAAATATTTAAACAAATTAATAATAATAAACTCATCGAATTCTTGTAAGTTGATTATAGTATTTGCTCATTCTTAGTAGTAGTAGGGACTAAACCGAAATGCTACAAACAAAATATGAATATTTTTTTGAGATATTATAATTTTATTAACAAACATTATAGTTGGATCCATTTATCTTACTTTATAAACTTGTTCAATGTAGAGGACAAAAGTTTTTCTATTTATCTTATCAAAAACATTTTGAGATGTAGAAAAACATGAGAGAGTGATGTTAAAAAATGGGATGGACATTAATCAAAAAAATTTAAAATAAAAAATGTATAAGTCTAGTAAAAGTGTGTGAGAGAAACAAAGTTGCAGCTTCTTCACATAAATCTCATCTAATGATACTTAAAATATTATGATAAGACTAATATGTGTGCACGATATTATCCGCTACCTTGGATATCGTAAAACCTTTATAAATCTACATTAAAAGAAACTAGACTCTTTTCTCCTCTTTCGATTATGATATCGGAGAACAAACATAAAAATTTAAGGTTATCCAATCATTATACAGGCGATAATAAAATTTAATTAGATTTTTAATATATCTTGTGCTAAATTATCAGACCACAAAAGTTAAAAAGAATTTTTAGAATTTTATGATTTTTTCTTCCAATTTCTAAGAAAAAGATGATGAGATTTCCAGCCAATCTCATCCTTGGTGGTGGATCACATCCAGAACGGGTGTTGAGGGCCATCTCTGATGGGTGACAGACCTCCTCTCAATTGTGTCCCCGGTTTTGCCTGCCTTACACTCTAAGCGACGCAACACCTGAAGCGCCAGCTGCTGCCATCAGCATGCCACCTCGATCTCTTCTTTCCGCCGTCTGTCTATATATAGACGCAGATCTTCTTCCTCTCCTGCATCGAGAGATCCGAGAGACAATGGCGAGGAAGAACCCATCAATGGAGGTGGCGGTGGTGCTGCATTTGCTGGTACTGGCCGCGTGGTGCGCAACCGCGGCGTCCTCGGCGAAGCCCAAGGTGTGCGACAAGGGGTGGGAGTGCAAGAACAGCGTGTACTGCTGCAACGAGACCATCTCCGACTTCTTCCAGGTGTACCAGTTCGAGAACCTCTTCAGCAAGCGCAACACCCCCGTGGCGCAGGCCGTCGGATTCTGGGACTACCACTCCTTCATCACCGCCGCCGCCGTCTACCAGCCGCTCGGCTTCGGCACCACCGGCGGCAAGCAGACGCAGATGGGGGAGGTCGCCGCCTTCCTCGGCCACGTCGGCAGCAAGACCTCGTGCAAGGACCCTCTCCTCCGTGCACCTCCATGCACCGGCCTTTTAAGCCTCATGCTCTCCGTCTGTTGGTGCAGGTGGGTACGGCGTCGCCACCGGCGGCCCGCTCGCCTGGGGCTTATGCTACAAACGGGAGATGAGCCCGAGCCAGTCCTACTGCGACGACAACTACCTCTACCCATGCACTCCCGGAGTTGATTACTACGGCCGCGGCGCGCTGCCCGTTTACTGGTACGTCACTCTGCTCACAGTCCGAGAACGTCTGCAGCACAATTGCTCGGCAGAGATCCGACTCCATTGCCGATGAGACGCAGGAACTACAACTACGGAGCCATCGGGGACGGGCTGAAGATTGATCTCCTGAACCACCCGGAGTACCTTGAGCAGAACGCCACCCTCGCATTCCAAGCTGCCATCTACAGGTGGATGACCCCGATGAAGAAGAAGCAGCCATCCGCCCACGACGTGTTCGTGGGGAAATGGAAGCCCACCAAGAACGACACCCTGGCCAAAAGGCTGCCGGGCTTCGGAGCCACCATGAACGTTCTCTACGGCGACCAGGTGTGCGGCCAGGGCCCAGTTGACGGCATGAACAACATTATATCGCATTACCAGTATTACCTTGACCTGATGGGCGTCGGCCGCCAGTACTCCAGCGATAACTTGGACTGCGCCGAGCAAGAGGCATTCAATCCTTCTTCTACCTCCTCCAGTACCACTTAATCGCCTGAAACCATCCATCGTTGCGGCTGTGTGTATTTTTCTTCCAAGTGCTGCAAAAAAGGAAGAATTTGTATGCACTATAAATCTCTATAAAGGTATCGAATGGAGGAATCTGTGAGCTATGTATTCGTTGCAAGTAAATCTATCGATCAAAAGCTCAGTGTTAATGATACCGATAGCTTAAACAGGAAAATACTATCGTTATTTGGCTCCTAATCAAACCATATTCTGCATGGAAACAAAGACATGCAAATTTCTAATCCCTACTCCTATCATCCAAGGAATTAACCATTTTTCACTGTTTGAAATCAAGAGGAAATAATAATAATAATAATAATAAAAGAAATAATAACTGCTAGACTTACGGAGTGAACTCATACTATTAAGGTTTCGCATCTCTATATATATCTCATTCATGTACGATGGAATCATACTATCGAAAAAAATAAACGTGACTTTCACTTGCTTTTAATGATACCTCAATCTTTTTTTTTTTCGAGTAATATAGAAAAATTTATTTAAGAAGTTACCATATGGTAAAATATTCTTAAATTAATTAAATATATTTAACCAAGAGATAAAATTAGATTCCTTCCGCATCGAATGAGTTCATCCTGTCATTTCACTTTTGCGTTCATTTGGTGCTTTCGGCAATGGATTGTTGTTTAAGCAATGTTTTGCTACAACAGCCACAGTGTTACTTATCGATGCTATAAAGTGGCGAGCTCAATCATGGCAACGTTTGTTAGCAAGGTTGGTCGATTAGGTTCACTGCGCTGAGTGCAGTTGATAGCTTCCTTTCCTTTCATTTAATGGAGCAACTCAACCATTGCTTGGAGACAGACTGCTTGTCATCGTTGGCAATTTTCCTCATCAAGATCTGATCAACCATAACCTTTTGGCCGGATGAAAAGGTGTAAGCAACTCAACCAATCCAAACTCATCCATCCTTGTCATTGATTGATTGACCGAGGAAGACTAATTAGAGCCTTCCTCATGTTGGTGATACCTCCTCGTGCAGGAGGAGGAGGAAGAAGAGGCATCTCGGGCACGAAACGCACAGCAATCTGCTGGCGACACCTGAAACTGCTGGAGGCGACCACGTCGTCTGACGACGACACTCCATCGAAGACGACGATGGCTTCCTCGTTAAATTAACAATCCCAGAGTGGTCCATTTGTTTAACCAGCATGCCTAATTGCTTGCCTTTACACTCCACATTCGTAGTGCACCATGGCCAACCTCTCTGGACGCGTAAGCATCTCCCAATTGAATCAGCACGAACCCTAGTGGAGGATATATACCATGCAAGAGCAGAACAGCTCTTATTCTCTAACCCTTCTCACCTGCTTCCCAGCTTTATCCTCTCCCGGCCAATCCTAATCCACGCAAGAGGGAGGGGGGGTACCAGTGACGGTACCATGCACGAACTGTGTACTTTCTGAGAGGCGACGATGGTGGAGAGCTCCAAGGTCCAAATTCCCGGCTGATGCCATCATTCCACCATCTCATGCATGCAAGTCGGATCAGTTTCCTCACCGTCTGCATCTGCAACTTGTTCGCCGGCATGCCATAAAAGACAAATCTCAGTGGCCGAAGCATAGAGGTTGATGATTTCAACCTGTTGGATGAATTGAGTGGTCTCAGAAAGAAATAACATGATCGTAAGATGAATGATCATATGGAATAACGGGATGTGAGGTGACTGGGTGTGTGTAATGGGTGCAACACTGGCGTCGGCCTCGCGCAGCACTTCCCTGTGGGGGTTCACCGTGCAAAGTGATGCCCCTCAATGGCAGACAAAGGTCAAAGCCTTTTCATGGTGCACACACGCTATGATTCCTTATTTTTGACAGTCTTTTCCAGCACCTTCCTCGTCATGCCAAGCACAGCTTGTGGTTTCTGCAAGAAGGTGGAAGGAGAAGGATCGGAGCTGGTTCCATTTCAGGCGAGTCATGTCGAAGCAAGCAATACGAGAGCTCGTGATCTTACAGGACCGCTGCATCAGACGCAATATGTTAGGATGGGCAAAGCCATTGGATTAGGAAGGAATCATCGCTTTGATGCAGTCAGCCACTCCATTGCTGGATTCTGCATGCAAATCCGACAACAAATCTAACAACTCAAGCGCATAGATCATAAGGGATTGGTATTAATGGAGAGCTCCATCATAGAATAAAGGAATCAATTTAGTTGTCTGACTCACATGATGATCAAATAGGCTAAAAAGTTGAAAGCATCACTCCATTATTAGATTTCTTGCATATGGGTTAGATCTAAAAATTACTCAAATATAATAATAGAAAAACATATTTTAGATTTTCTCAATCTAATCATCAAAGAAATCAAAGTGAACTAACTCTAGAGAAAGAGACACGAAAATTGCCTCAGGATTGTGCACAAAGTTTTTGATGTTATTTTCAGCTGGTTTTCTTAAAATCAATATTTTCAATTAGAAAGAAAGATCAAAAGAAATTTACAGACTAATACGTAAAGTAAATCCCTCCCTGTAACATCGACAAACAAGTGATTTCCAAGTCATCAAATCAAATCTGCTCTCCATACTCCAAAAATAAATCCAAAGATCTCAATCATTGCCTTTGTCCCACAATTCCATCCCATTATTGGCTGCTTGCAAGTACATCAAATAGTTGAGCCTACCAAACATCATATCATTGCGCTTAGCAAGCTTGTGGTCATCCTACCACCAACCTATCAAACAATGGGCAATTCTAGTAACATCAATGTACAAGATGTGATAGAATTGTGGCTATTATTCTCAAACAATTCTAATTATTATGTTTGATCACAACGTAGGTATATAGACATCTCAAACTCTCCTCTTTTCTTTATCCAAAAGATGGAAAATAGACCGAACAAATAAAAAAAAAACCAGAAAAAGGATACTTGAAAAAGGTGTTTTTGGATAGATAATAACTCGTATACTACCCAAAATCATAATTCATATGTGAATTCACATGTCAGCAAGAAGCACTATCCATAGTGAAAATGAATTGTGGCACAACGGTTGCCATGTCAATATCATGATGGCAACTCTCAGAGGCATCAGCCTCACTAACTCATGCTGTGTTGGAGCAACATGGGAAGCATGGAATCTGTGTGTGTGTGTGTAGTAGCTGCGAAAAGGCCATTAACGAGGACAAGCACTGGTGACAGCCAAAAGCAGAAACTCATGCAAAAAAGATCAGAATCATATCTCAGATAGCAGCTTTAGAATGTGTTGTGAATTCATCTCTCTCAGTAGGATGTTATGTCACAGTAGAAATTGTATGAGCTCACGAGGAATTATTCGTTCTAAGTGTTTTATCGGTATCCGTAAGGTATTATCCGACCTGCAATTAATTGGTTTCATCATTTTCCCCGAAGAAAAAGAAGAGTTTGGTCATAAATTCAAAGATGTGAGGATCAGCAAATCTATCATAGTAATTACTGCTTGATCATCGATCATCTATCAGAAAATTCTGCAGATAATTCCACCAAGCTACTGTCTCTCAGCATGAATGACAAGTCAAGCCAATAAACTAAAGTTTCAGCCAACTTGTCTGACCTGAGGACAAAAGTCAACACAAAAAAGAGAGAATTTTCACAGATTTCAAATACTTGATAATGGAGATCATACTGTACGCAACCCTTTCATTACATTTGTTTTGGCATGTTGACAATAAAATACTCAGTTGAGAAAGGGGTTGTATTGGAGATCCCTGTCAGATGCTAAAGAAAAAGGAAGGCTGTCATTGTCTCTTTGTTCAGCATTTACTTGAACACACAGCAACATAGAAATCACATCTTAATTTCTTGTTTCCTTTTCCTATCCACTATGTTTGACATATGGAAATCGGAATATTAGTCAAGTCAATGCATTATAAACAAAATGTAATTGATGAATTAGCATTAAGATGCTGCAACCAAACTCTGAAAGTAAAATTTGGAGCACCAGTGAAGCAGATAAAGTTATTCCCAACAGTGTTGGCAGATGAGAACAGTGAGATTAGAATAAAGCAAGTAACAAAAAAGCATTAAAAGATTCAAGATGTTGTTAATTCTTTTCAGAAAAGAAAAAGCATTATATATGAGATGTTAGGAGATCAAACAAGATCTTGCAGACCAAAATAAACCTAAAAGAATGATGCCATTGTGTGATAAACTTGGCACCACTTGTTCTTGCCTAATTATCCATTACATTCCAGTACAGAAAGTGACTGCCATTGCATCATCATCACACCTAAATTGCACCTCTCTCTCTCTCTCTCTACACCTCTTCTTTCATGTTTACCTCCTAAAACATCCATTCTCTTTCGACAAAATGGCACACCATGAGGGCAGTTATGTGTCCTAACACTCAACCACTACCTCACACTGCTTCCATGGCCACAATCTTGCATGCTGGAAGCTCTGTGATCCCATCATCCATGATCCACAGACACCCAGCAACATCATGACATAAGTGCCCTGCTGTGTGGCAAATGCCAGTCACTGTTACCCAATCAGCCGTAGGTTTAATGGTAACACCACCATGAAGCTGTGATGTCATGGGTGGGTGCAGCATTTGCACATCACTCCTGTTTGATCACGATCGGACAGCCATAATTGAGATGCTGCTCTGTATGTTAGGTGAACACATACATGAGAGGCTTGCATGCATCAGCTTCATCTCCATGGATGCAAGTAGGCCAATTGCTCTATTTAAAAGTGCTTGCAGTGGGTCTCTCCCTAACTCGCCATTGCACTATTTATTATCCTCCCCTATCCTTCAACCTTTCCTCCCCTTCTCTCTCGTTTGTTCCTAGCACTTCTTTCTCTTCACCATGCAACAAGGAGAGGTTGCCAGCATTCACTACCTTTCACCTTCCAATCCACTTTCTTCTCCAGCCCATTACGGCATGCCTCAGAACTGCGTCACCTCCTTCGGTTGTGGAAGTCTCTTTGGACCTCGTCTGGCACAGCTCCAGGCCGTGCCAATGATGCACGACCTCGGCCTTCCAAGCTCCTGTTTCGGTTCTGGTGCAACCTCAGATGAGGCAGGTGACCACCAAGCGAGCTTGGCGGAGGAGAGGAAGAAGAGGAGGATGAAATCCAATAGGGAGTCGGCTCGCCGGTCGCGGATGAGGAAGCAGAAGCAGCTGAGTGAGCTGAGGTCGCAGGTCATGTATCTCCGGTCGGTGCACCGCCGGCTCCTCGACCAGCTAAACCGTGTGATGAGACAGCGTGATGAGATCAACTCCGAGATTGAGAAGCTGAGAGATGAGAACACTGAGCTCCGGAGGAAACTTGAGAACCTTGCAGCGAATTGAATTAGCTTCCTTCTTCTTCCACTGGACCAGATGAGTGACAGGCCACTGCAACTACAGGATTGCTTCGACGAGGGGAGAGGGCTCGTTTTTCGTGTTCTTCCTTTACTTTCTTGTGCGGCATGAGCATTAGCCTGTCTCAAACAATTCCACCTAATTTGAGTTGCATGATCTAACAAGATTCAGAAACACTGACCTGATCGATCTGCATCCACTAAAATCACAAGTTCAAGAGCAATTATAGACTGATGGAAATTTCTCCAAACTCATTCTACCTAAAGGGCAACAGAGTGATCATGCAACAGTACCTCAAAAGGAAATGCCTTCATGGCAGTTCTTAGAGCATGAATGCTATGCCCTGTTTCAGATTACATCCTGCAGAATGTGGCCATGATTTGTTCCTAAGCATACAAATTTGTTCCTTCCTTGTCTGCTCTCTGGTGGTTTCATATGGAGCAGACTGAAGTCTTGGTTTGTGCCTCAGTCCTTTTAATCCATGTATCAAGTTTGATCAGTAAAACATTTCCACCCAATCCTCTCTCTCAAAGTGGTTGTTCTTTGTGCCTCATCTAATGTTCCAAGCTCACAAACACCAAATAGTATTCTCTCATAGTCCTGATGCATGCTGATATCACATAGGGAAGTCTGTTCTCTGTGTAATATTTGTACCACTAGTTTGCTACATGGAGAAAATTGAAGAGCAAATTTAAATTATTTCAGAATAATTACTAAAAAATTATAACACGGTATAAAAATATTATAACTAGATCGGTTCATCCCATGAACCGGTCGATAGGAAAAGAAAAAAACAAAGAGAAAAAAATAATTCAGGTATTAGATAAAAAAATAATACTAGAAAATTTTAGAATTTGGGGATACTTTTAAAAAGCTTAAGAAGATAAACTCTTTTCAAAAAAAAAAATATATATATATATATATATATATATATATATATATATTGTTTTTGTGGGGATAGATAAAAAGTTACTCATTTTAAGTGATGTAAATATAAATGAAATGGATAATGTTAAAAAAAAAAAAAAAAACAGAGCTTTCAGTTGCACACGTGGTGATGTGATGGATGCTTTGAGATGCGTGCGAAGGGCACCCAATAAATCTATATCTAACGACTATGTCTGTAAGCGTACGTGTCGTTTGGGAACGGTGCAATGTTGATGTAGCGATCGCGGGGGGCCGACTCGTCTGTGGTCATTTCCACAAACACATGAAGGAGTTGATGGAGATGGCGAGCATTCTCCCCCTCCTCCAGCTGGCGGCGGACCTCGCGGTCGCCGGGATATCTCTCATGTTTGTTCTCGGGGTCTTCGCCTTCGTCGCCATCGTCCTCTGCTCCGTCGCTTTCATCCGCGGCTCGAGGCTCCTTTCGTCATGATTTGGGCGCGTCGGTCGCAGAGGTAACCTTTCTGATAAGCTCCTCCGTGCTTGTGTTCTCTGGTTGTCAGGTCGTTAGCATGGTTCTTCTAGGTTTCCATTTGTCTTGATCTCGGTATGTGCTTGGATGATGCGGCTTCTTTTCTTTTTCCTAATCTAATTGGCTGGTGTCATTCAACTCGCTGCAAGATTGGATTGCAAGATCTGCCTTCTTGAGGAGAATCAAGAAGAACTCGGTCGATTACAACTTGTTTTGTGCAAATCGCAAGAATAAAATGTGTAAAGGAGCTGGATTTGGAAGCAAGTCGTAATCATCAATGCATTTTTGGTTCGATTCTGGATATCCTAGTCCAAGAGAGTGTACAAGTAATCTGGTCACCGTCGTATTGATTGGGTCTCATGAGTTACAAGTAAGAAACTAGTTTCAATTAGAAGGAATTGGAAGTCCACTTTTTTTTGTGTCATCATAATGATACTGTTTGCTGCCGTATGCCACTTACAAGAGTGAAAGTTTCCTAAAACTCAGAGTAGTTGTGGTGCAGTGACCAGTATGCTTGTCTTAGATAATAGATGTTTACGATTATTTTATGAAGGAATGTTGATGCGATACCATTTAACTTTATTTTTAGTTTGAATGAATTTGAATAGTTTAAGGTTATATTACAAATGTCATATGTTGCCACATGACAAAATCACCCATGGTTCAAGTTTAGCTTTCTAGATTATTCAAGAAAAGGAAAAAAAGGGAAGAAAACAAGGGAAAAATGGAGGAAATTGAAATTTAATTTTGATTAAAGATTATAATCTTTATTGAAGGTTTCGTCTATACAAGAAAGTCTTTTTCTTAATTGAAGATTTCTTGGAGGTGAAAGCCCATCGAATGGATATATTTACAAAAATATATGAAAATATATGTTGATATACTTTAATTTATGAAATGTTAGTTTCTTTATTTTATTTTATTTTTATATTTGTTTTTTTATTTTTATATAGGTTGTCTATATAAATGAGAAAAAAAAAGACTATCAGTCGAGCATGAACTGATTGATGAATGCATGAGTAATTTTTGTTTTTTTTTTTCACTCACATTGTATATGTATGAGCGATGTCCGGTCACCTTTCCTTTTCCGATGGTATAATTGCATCTTCCATATACGTGTGTGAAGTATTTTATCCATATGAGTTACTTCTAAAGTTAAAATGAGTCTGGTAGTTGTCATTTCCATTTTTAAAAGATTATTATCTTTCTCGTCCTCTCTCTTTCCTTCTTTGATTCCGAAATAAATGTTCATATCAACTTGTCCTATGTCAAATGCAGTACTTGCGCATATAATAACTTGGCAAAGGCAAAAGTATAAGTGGTGTTTAGGGGTGTAAATGAGACAACCACAAACTGACAGACTCTTGTTTGTGTTCTGTTCAGATGAACATTCAAGTTGTTTATGGGAAAATTTGTATGGTATTGAGCACAGTGAGTTCAAGCAGATCACGAGCTAAAGTTAGAGCTATATGTGAACACTTAGCTATTTTGATTGTCCTTGCTGGATGAAGAAACAACTTAGAAGAAGATGGTCAGTAGATGGTGTGAGAGAACCAATTTCTTTGTTCTCAGAGACAAAACTTGCTTCTTGTATGCGCTTTTGGTAGATTAACTCCAACTACAGTTGAAGGTCATCTTTATCTAACCACTGTATGACCTATATATAGCATCTGGCAGTGTAGCAGCAATACCAGCAAGACTCTGTGGATTTGTACAATTGCTCTAATTTTGCTTGGACCACTGATTTGCTGATTTACTTGTGGAATGAGAATTCCCTTTATAATGCCATTTAGTACATGTTTTCTTCTTGCTTACTCCTCTCATTTATGTCTGATTCTTGTCAACAGATATGGACACCCGAGTTACTGGTGTGGCATATTGACCCATTTCTTGTTTTAGTATGCAATGCATTGAAGTATAAACTTCAACACTAGACAATTTTGTGATTTGTGCTGTAAAGTTCATATGCAATAATTTGAAATGCATCGACTCTGTA
This sequence comes from Musa acuminata AAA Group, assembly GCF_036884655.1. NCBI lineage: Eukaryota > Viridiplantae > Streptophyta > Magnoliopsida > Zingiberales > Musaceae > Musa > Musa acuminata. The sequence goes on from NC_088356.1 coordinate 43,939,654, forward strand.
GTGGACTCTATGGTAGCAACAAGAATGCAGTCAAGCCCAGAATTTTAGATAAATTTACACGACACATTGGCGTGCCATACTAAAATATCTTGATTGAAATTAAACTATATGATGGGATTATCATGCACACAGGTATGCCTAAGGTGCATTGATGTAAACATCAGTTTGAACTGTCGAAATCGAGGAAACTATCTTATGAGTGTCATCAAAGGGTAGAATTCCTGCAGGAGATTTCTGAAATTCTGGTCATATGGAAACATTCTTAGTTATTAAAATGTCAAATAGATGCAGTAATCATGTATCATGATTAGAGAGTTGCTTATTTGACATCATAGTCTAGATTTTAGTTAAGTGCATGAATTTTCAGTGTACAAACTGTAGCCTGAGTCAAATTAATCAATATGCATTTATTTTTCTTTCAGGTAATAGGTAGCAAACCCGTGAAGCATCATACCTAATGGTAATGATTGATAAGAACCTGTGATTACAGATGCTTTACGTTGAAATGTGTGCAAGCTTCACATGCCTCTTAATCCCATATCAGTGCTAGTTCAGGTACTAGATCTTTCACAAATGTAATTATTTTCCTTTTGCTTTTCTTGAACACTTTGTCGACGTTTTGTAATTTTGCTTAGTCCTTCTGAATGCTGAATTCTTTCTACTATTTGGCCTTGCAGAAAAGACTGTTAGATGCAATTGATCTTTTGATTACATTCAGTTGAGCTGTATAAGACCGGAAATCTGATTACGGAGCTACATTAAACTGACTCCCATCTTTTCTGTAGCTATTTCTATGAATAAAGATTGCTGTAATATTTATTCATTCATGTTTAAATGTTAGCTACTCACATTTGTGTGTTTGGCTTCGAGTAAATATAGACTTCAATAACAATAGTCTGCAAAGTTGAGCTTTGAACTATGTAGCTTGTTTTGTGGAGTTATTATGCATCAGCAATACAATTGGTCCAAATAATAATTCTAGTGCTTTGAAGACCTAACATACATAGTGCACCAATGATTTTTTTTCATAATCTTTTTTCTATATCAGAATTTCAAAATTCCGACATAATGGAAGTCATTCGACAATGCAGGATCTAGCAAGGATCGAATCGAAGAAAGTCATTCTTGCACTCGCTTGAGGTGAGACATCGATGCACTCATTGTGGTCTTTATTGTGCTCTAATACATCCTCTGATTCAACAGATCTGTTGTGGCATTAATGGAGATCATCAATCTGTCTCCTTAGGGAGACACTGTCCTTCAACTGTCTTAGATTTGACAAAGATCTTGACATCTACCACCTCTACATTTGGAATCTTATAGAGCCCCCGAATCATGGATCAAGCTCTCCAATTAGCTGGCACTAGTAGCCCCAGGAGCGAGAATGCAGACTGCATGCATATTATTTATTGCTGTTGACTTCGAGTTCTCTTTGCCAACTGGTTCTATTAAATTGCTGCTTGTCTACAATCGGAGCAAATGTACATTGCATGTGGTGCCAAGCAATTGGCATCACAAGAGTACATTGCTATTTGGTACTTCCTGTTTCTTAGTGGCAACACCTTTAATTATTTCCAAGTCGGAAGTAAAATTACACATTTGCCCCTGCAATGAAATAAATACTATTTAGATATTCCTGAATATATATATATATACTGTATAACTTTTTTTAATCCCTTTTAGAATTATTTTTTAATTATATCAACATTATTGTATAATTTTGAATATTTCTCAAACAATAATGATAGATTGAATTTGAGGAAAAAGTCTTTTTCGGGCTTTTCCCAGGAAGTATCTCAATTTTTAGAAATTTAATAAAATGTATCTTTTTTTTTGTATAATATTTGTAATACTCCTGAATGATTTATCAATTTTCTTTCTTTTCCTTATGGAAATCGGTCCATAGGTTCATTGAACCAATTTAGTTATAATATTGTTTATATTATTTTATAATATTATAACACAGTATAAAAACATTATGATTTAGTGTTTTTATACAAATTTTATAAAATCATTATGTTTATAATGTTTTAACACTATGTTTTAGTGTTTTTTTAGTATTGTTAAAAATCATATTAAAAATATTATAATTGAATTGGTTTTTAGAAAAACAAAAGACACAATTAGGGAATTCTAAATTCTAAAAATGGGTCAGGAAAGTCTTAAAAAGAAAAAAAAAATTATATATATATATATATATATATATATATATATATATATATATATATATATATATATATATATATATACTTTAAAGATTGTGTTTGAGAAGAAAATACATGATTATGGTTCAATGAAATTATTAGTAATAGCTTCTTTTCTTCTAGAAAAATCTAGAAAATTGATTTTGCCACAATAAATACAAATTTAAATGTTAATCCTTAGTTTATTTGACCTAAGGATCATCATTTGCATATTGCTAAACTGTCACTATGTATAGGAGGTGTACATGTAATTTTAATGTTCTCAGAGCGGATACGTATTATTATACCTGACACGGACGTATGCGCAAAGACTAACAGATGCACTCGCCTTCTTGTTTGTGGTTTGGTAAACCTCTTCTGCCGTTTCCGTTTGGTCTGGCGAAGGGCCTCCGCATCGATCGATCGATCGGGCTCGCAGTCTCCTCCTCTCCTAAATCTTTCTCGTATCGCACCTAGTCGTCCTCGTCGGCGATTTCTTGTCGATCTCGAATTCCATGGATTTGGTTGAAGCATGGCGATTGGTCGACTGGGGGCAAGAGGGGTACCCGACGTACGAGGACTTCGTGGCGCTGCCCTTCTTCGCGCTGTTCTTCCCCACGGTCAGATTCTTCCTCGATAGGTTCGTGTTTGAGGTCAGTCATTCGTGCCTCCTGCTGTTTCCGCTTCTGCCATGCCTTGATTCATGAAAACGTACGCTTCGGTCGGATTCTTCTCCCAAAAACGTTTCTTGACGTCGGTGTCTGTTCTATTTTTCTTAAATTTTGGTGTAATTGATTCAAGTTTGGTCTTTAATCTCTTTGCTAATCTCTTCTCATACTGAGAACAGCTGTAGGGACGCGTGTGGAGGAAGTTGCTTGAGCAAACGTTGGAAGCTTCTTTTTGTTTGGGTTTTTTTAACTTCGATTAGGGCTTTGTTTTTAGCTCCGACTTAATTATCGATAAACATTTTATAGAAGTGTAAAAGGATTCATATGGAGCTTGCTTTTTCTCAAGGCTATCAAATTCCATTTTAGTTAGAGAAGCCTGGGTTAATGGATGGAGCAAGTGTTGTACAATGTTTGAGTCTTTTTTTTAACCTCCCGTTGACCATTTCTTTGTACTTAAACCTTTTTTTTGGTTGATGTTCCTTGATACTCATACTCTAATTTTGAATTTCTGTAACATAAAATGACTTTTGTGTCTTTTGGATAGCATTTTGTTGCATAAAAATTCATCTTAGTTTTATATCTTAAGATAATAATTAGCCAATTCTAGGTGTTTCTTATTCGGAGTGTCAACTCTGTTTCACCGGTATCAGCAACTTTTTCTCACCTACCTTTATTCCACGGAAGGCATGGAAATGGTTTTGGATATCAGGACATGAATAAAATTGTCAAGCACATAATGAAAATTTTGGAAGGCTGTAATTACAGATTTGGACTACAATCGAGTCTTTTCCTTCCAAGGAAAAGGCTGCATATGTTGATTCACTTGAAACCCTGCATTGGTAGGAGCCTTGTGCTCAGGAGTCAGGAACCAGGACCAACCTTTTTATATTTAATTTGAAAAGGCCAGAATAGCTGTGGCTTTTAGCACAGAGGTACTAAGGTTATGTAAAACTAGGCTGAATTGAATTGAATTTTGCTAAAAGGTTTGAAGTGGCTTAATTATTATCTCCAATCTAAAGCCTTTATGGTATGACTCCTAAAAGAGATCTAAAGTTTTTCCATCTTTTGCTGACATAACTTTTTTTTTTTTTTTTAGTAAGGACATGCACCCAATGGTTTTGTACATGGAGCGAAACACTGGTCCCTCAATTATTATATACTGTACTAGTTATGTATTTTTCCATAATGTATTGACCATAACCAAGAACATTAGGATTTTGATTATTGTTTTATATTTCTCCGTAATGGTATACCATGGTACACTATACCATACTGACAGATACCATATCAATCTGAACACTTACAAAAAAACAACACAGATGAGTATTTACTTAATACATCTTGGTTGATTGATATTAACTGGTTTTAAAGAGAGTATTACTGAGACTAAATCTTGTTATTCCACCTAACATGTGAGAGATTCACAAATAGTAGAATAATCAGACTTATGCTAAAAAGATTGAAGAACGTAATAAACACCAAAGACTAGATAGAGGATAGGATGCGTGGAAATATGGCCTTTGCCTTCTGGAACTCCTATGAGTATATTAAACACATACTGCCAGGAAGTTTTTCTTCTGTTTTAGATACACACTTATATGCTCAATGTTAACACTGGGATCAATGAACTTGTAAGTACATCGCCGTGTGTTTGGGGTGCCAATACCACATTCTACTGTTTTTTTCTTTTTCAATGGTTCTAATTATGTCAACATGAGGAATAAATCAGCGCCATCTGAATTAACTAGGTATTGTAAGAGACAGTTGATTAATTCTATTTAAATTCTAGTTTGGTATATGTGTTTCATTAAGCTGAGGACTTTGTTGAATATTTGATATCAAACTGTTGGTCATAATTTAAGCAATTTCTGGAACAATTAAACACAAAAAATAATTGTTTTCCCTGCTACATGTAAATTTTGACCAATCTAGTCATGGATCATCTGTTTAACCTATTATGGATTCATGTTGGTACTGATTTGTGGATTATCTTCTCTTCGTACTATCAGGTACATGTTGCTTATTATGTGTTGGATAATCTTTTTTTTTTCTTATAGAAATTAGCAAAGCGACTTATACCACAAAAATCAAGTGAAAAGCTCAGCACCGGAATAGATAGCAGGAGAAAAAAGATCAATAAATTTAAGGAGTCAGCTTGGAAGTTTGTTTATTTTCTTTCAGGCGAACTTCTGGCTCTATCTGTTACATATAACGAGCCCTGGCTCACCAATACTAGATACTTCTGGGTAGGGCCAGGGAATCAGGTCTGGCCAGATCAGAAGATTAAGTAAGATATTTTTATAATTATTTGCTTGTTAGAAATAAGCATTCATTGATGTAGCATCGTATTGTATTAACTTTAACAATTTATCATTTCCTGATTTCCAGATTAAAACTTAAATTTGTCTATATGTATGTTGCTGGCTTCTACACATATTCAATTTTTGCACTTTTGTTCTGGGAAACAAGAAGATCAGATTTTGGAGTATCAATGTCTCATCACATGGCAACTGTTGTTCTCATTGTGCTGTCTTACATATTCAGGTTAGTCTTAATGATGGAGTAGGCAGGGTTATCCGCTGCCATTTTCTATTTTGATCATCCTGTAAGGCCATTTACTTCATTGGAATAGTTTGAGATCGCGCTGAACTGCTCATGTTTTTGGATGACTTGGCTAGCTTAATTAATTTGAATTCTTATGATGACTTAGTTGACTTGTTTTGATATTATAAGTTTCTTTGACCTCAAACAGGTTTGCTCGTGTTGGTTCAGTTGTTTTAGCCATTCATGATGCAAGTGACGTATTCTTGGAAATGGGGAAAATGTCTAAGTATGGCGGTTGTGAGCTGCTTGCTAATGCAACATTTCTTTTATTTGTTGCTTCATGGATAATTCTTCGTCTTATATATTATCCCTTGTGGATCCTTCGAAGTACAAGGTTAGCACCAGTTTCTTATGCAAGTGCTATCAAATGGTAATGTTTTATGGAAATTCTGGTCTGCTAGCAGTTTCAAGTTTTATGGACATGAACTAAGGACATGATGGCAGTTGGTGCAATCTGTTCACGTCACTGTAACTTTTGAGCCTCAAACTAAAGGAAAACCAATTTGCAAGTAGGGACTCTGTTATTCTGAATTAAGAGAGAATTACTTGCTCATTTTGTTATAGATGTGGGATCTATTGGGTGGCTATCTTGAAGGAGAATGTGAGATCTAAGGGGATAACTTAACCTCACCAGAACTTTTTAGCCTCAAACTAAACGGAAATCTATTTGCAAGATTAGGGATTCTGTTATTGTGACATAAGAGAGAATCACTTGCTCATTTTGTTATAGATGAGGGATCTATTGGGAGGCTATCTTGAAGGAGAAGGTGAGATCTGAGGGGACTACTAAGTTGTTGAACTCCTCTGACACATCTTCGTACTTCTGTTCTCTTTAATAAAAATGAAGGAGAATGGAGAAATAGTTTCGATAAATGGAGAGCAAGTCTAAGAAGCATGTAGATTATTTATATGATCCTGGATGTCTTTAATAGACCTTTATGCTGAGATGACTTAGGAAACCTTTTCTTTCTTGTTCATTTATTTACAATCAATGTTTAATTTACTTATGTATGAATTCTGGATACTTCAAAATAGTGTTACACACACAACCAAAAAACTTTCGGATCGGAGTCTTTTTTTGACGTTAAAACTGGTAGCATAAGGTGTAGACTCCCTAAAGCATGAGTATATATCACAGATTTGCAGATGCTTACCATAACGAGGCTGACTCTTGTCATTCTTAAAGTAATGAAGAATGTAATGGGATCTTTGCTTAGAATGAGAATAATTCTAGTTAACACTTAGAAGATGCAGATTGACAAGAAAAGAGAGCAGTTAATTGAAATGATCATTAAATAATTGGAAGAGGTTGTGGAAATTATCAATCTAATGGAACAGAGTCTTGCTGGTAATTGTCAGTAAAAGCAGATGTTATATTGTAGTTCAAGCTTCTCTCTTAAAGGTATCTTGGCTCAGTAGTTGTCAAAGGAAAACATATATACATCAACTGCTGAGGTAAATGTAAGCCTTTTAATGATTTTGGCCTTGAAGATTATTCAGGATCTTTCTATTGCATTCAGAATGCATCTTGGAGAACATAGCTGTTAGCCGAGCATTCGTTTTCGTGTATGCCTACGGGCAAGTAAAAGATTAATCCCTCTTTCTTTTTTTTTTTCTTTTATACTTTTACAAGCAGAAGACACAGTTAGTAAATTCTATATGATATACAGTTAGACCAGAGTTTGTCTATGTTGTTCTATTGCCTTATTGCCTCTTGCATGACAGTTACGAGGTTCTCTTGACTTTGGACAAAGAAAAACATAAGTTTGAAGGACCCATATATTATTATGTCTTCAACACACTTCTATTCTCACTGCTTGTTCTTCATATCTACTGGTGGATATTAATGTTCCGGATGCTTGTGAAACAAATCCAATCAGGACAAGTTGGTGATGACGTTAGATCAGGTAAGTGCTGTTTCTTTTGTTATTTCATATGAAGCTTCCCCCAACCAGATGTTTATCCACATTCTATTAATGAATGGTGGATATAAAAAGATACAGTTAAGGCATTAAAGTCAGGTTCTGGGAGCTTTACAAAATTTTATGGCCTTTAGGCATTATAATGTTGTATGGCACGGCATTCTTTTCTATTATTATGTATTTTTAGAATGCTCATTCTCTAATTTTTTGCTTTCGGTATTCTTGTACTGTGTAGATTCTGAAGATGAAGAGCAACATGAAGATTGATTCGGGGTGTTCAATAATACATGTTGTTGCGTAGCCCAAAAAGTAAATATTTCATGTTCATGATGTCTATGTGCTGATTTGCTTATGTTGCTTTTCTTACTAGATGAAACAGCGCAGATAGTAAACAAGAAAACATTGACTTGTTTTATATTTCCAGGTTAACTTCAGACTAAGCTTCAGTTTTCAGAACCAGTAATCTTCTTGTGTATTTATCTTATTTGTAACTTCTCATTGGAGACTACTCAATAATGGAACAACTCTCCTATATTTATTCAAGAAACAAATAGGAAGCAGGATCAGACACTGCTGATATGCTAGATGTTAGATTCACTGAAAAAGGTAGTTCATTTGATGCTCCCAAGTGTGCCCTTTGTGTATGGTAATATGAATTATAAATTGTGACCAGCTGAAAATATTTGTGCTTCTTTCTAACTCTTTCCTGATTCATTTGATCCTCAATTGGGCGTAAAGGAAAAATATTGCTTTTTAGATGGCTTATCCCTTGAGACATTTGCATGTTAAAATGATCAATAGACATTGATTGCTGATAATCTGACATTAATAGCTTGAAGGTACTGCATTTAATAAAAAGTTTCTCTTTATTTTTTTAGTCTATCTTTACCAATATTATCGTTAACTTTGTCCAATGTTGCCTTAATATTATCCATTCTTCTTTTGCCCAACACCTTACTGTAAAATCTCTAGTGTGTTGCTCTTATTAGGTCTTGATAAATTTGTATTATGACATTATTCACTAGCTTGATGGTTCTCAAGTTGACTTTCTTTTTTGGAAGGATCGAAATCTTACTCTTGTATCTGTTGGAAATTGAGATCTTTGTGCCACGTGAACTTAGAACCTTGCTAGAAGTTCACAGAGATTGTTCATATGGGTAGTAAAGTTGTTTGATCCTAAAATTAACACTTACCACTAAGAAAAATACTGGCTTTTGTTCCCTTCTTCTTTAAGAAGTTTATAGCTCATATCTTTGTTGAAGATGTGCCAAATATTTTTTACTCATCAGACAGTTCTAAATGATTAGGTTCTCTCATCTTGAAGAAAATTGAAAACTTTGTGAAGTTGGCACCTGCACCCAACTTTTTTGACCTAGACATTTTCCTTTTCTCTTTTGGAGGGGGTGACAATGAATGATGCTTAGGTTGGAAGCTAATTGTTCAACCTGCCTGACCCTCAAATATCAATTTGCTGCCCACTTTAGTCTACTGCAGAAAATTAAGTTAGAAGCATTTAACAAAAATAAGGGACAGAAGTACATCAGAGGAGGTGATAGGAATGACACAGTTTGCTGAGCAACAAATAAGTTACAGGTCTACATCTTTGTCCATGCCTTCTTTCTGTATAATAGGTGTATCCAAATCATCCACCTGTGTCTCATTGGTTACAAATTCTTGGAGATTTATGTTTAATAAGGAGGCAGGATGTGTAGCTTCCTTTTGGGAATATGCGTGTTAAAGCCTATATGTTGGTCAGGAATCACCATCTTCAACACACAAAAAGAAAAAGAGTTGCAAAACAAGTGTAAGGTCTTTTTCACAAGACTAATTCTTCAAAATTATGTAAATAAAATGTCATGCATCGCATGCTCTAGAAATGGAGTCATATTAACATCCTACTGCCTCACAAGTTAAAGACTGTTGGTGGAGGATTGAGGGTCATAGAATGAACAACAAGCTTGCAGCCATTGGCCTAGTATTTGGTGGCATTGGAGTGTTCTTGCTCATTCAAATCTGTATGTCTTGGAGAGCAACCAGAAGAGGTTTCTTGGGTTTCAGCAGCTTGTCTACACCTGCTGATGCATCAGAGGGCTTATCCCTGCAAGTCCTGGAGAAGCTCCCTTGCTATGCTTTTGAAGCAGTAGAAGAGAACATCCATTGCACAGCTGACTGTCCTGTGTGCCTGGAGAACTTTGAGGTGGGTGATTCCTGCAAGTTGCTTCCATCATGTAGTCATAGTTTCCATGCACAGTGTTTGGATACCTGGCTGCTGCAGAGGCCAAGCTGCCCGGTATGCCGGACCTCTGTGGATGGCCAGAGAGGAAGGAAGGCCACCCAGGATGGTGGAGCCAGAATTGACATGGGGCAGGTACAATGGTTCTTAGGATATCAAGTTTAGTGTAGCCAAGCACTCTTTGAGCAAGAAACTTGTTATAGAGTTAGCTTGAGTATTAGAGAACAGTAAACATGATCTCATATTAGATGTTATTGTTGCCTTTGCATAGCTCATTCTTCAAGGTTTACCAGGTTTAGATCATTTACTGTGGAGTCTTTGATGCAGAGTTGTTACTAGCTCATTTTACAATGAACTATGCAAAAGGACTTGCTGTGGTCTTTTCAATTTCATCAAAGTTTGATATCAGACAAATTAGAAATGCTTGAGAAAGGATTCCATGCTTGAGAAGTTTCATAGTCTCAAATATTCAAGATGTATATTAACAGTTCTATTTGTATTGTAGAAGGATATATATGTTGATCAGCTTCATCAGCTTGACAAAAATCTCCCTACAGAGAGGTTAGATTTCATGCATTTGTAGAGGCTTCATTGCCTGCAAAATTTATGGTCTGGTTGCTGAAGAAGATTGCTGTGGATTTCAAAGAAAAGGAAAGAGAGAGAGAAAATAGATGCAAGATTCTTTTCTTCCTGGAAGAAATATTAGTAATGCTGCCAATGTTCAAGTGGCTTATGGAGGATTAAGTGTCAATGAATTATAAGGCTATTTTAGCAGTATTTTACTGTGAGGTGTTTAATCCTTTGACATATTATGATTGAACATGATTAATTATTAATCAGATAACTGCATTTAGATTATCTGACATCTCCAGTCTTAGGAGTGTATCTCTCTCATATGCTCTTGTGCTCTATGATCCAAAGATGGACTCATTGGAATAGCCCTTTGATGAAACAGAATCAAAGGGAAATGATCACATATAACCTCAAAAAGAGCACAAGAACACAGTTAAATTCTAACTGGTTGCTACAATTTCTACAAACAAATGCATCTCTTGGTGCATCATTATATATGCAACAAAACCTAAGGGTAACACTGATATTATATGATATATATATATATATATTGAAATATCATAAATTATTGAAAATATATCTATAAATATAAAATGTTGTTCTTGTAATTATTGATTTAATTGTACAACTTAGCCTCTAGATGCTTTCCTGATGTGGTATGTTTAATTTTTTTTTACCATCTCTAATAGCTAACATTATTTGTGTGGCATAAATTTTGATTAGATTTTATGTTTCTAAGTTTCGACCGATCCAAAAATAATATTTATATCAATTAAGGATATATTTGACTGGAGCATGATGAAAATTAAAAAAAATATATGTTATTCTTAAACTCATTCATCGAAATCAATTTTCTATTTTATTGAAATACTCATCAAACATAATAGTAAATAAATAAAAACAAGAGACCGCCCTCTAAAGATCTAAATATATGAATTCATGAGAAGTGTCACTACAATATTCCTCCACAGAGAAGAGAATATATATTGTTGGACGTAGTTAATTAAGGTCATGAGCTTAATACTCACATCAATGACACGACACGATAAATCCTTCATCATCACAATTATAAAAGCAGGATGAACGGCTTCATAACGTCCACATCGTACCATCATTCGCGGCCGTTGATGTCGCGTCCGTTACCCCAAGGCCGCAGCCCCTCCTCGTCTCGTCAGGTGCTCCGTTCCCGGCTGACAACGCGTGCACGTGATGCCCGCCTCTCTCCCTGGATCACGCCAGACAAGTGTCGCAGCGGCCGCTCCAGTTGCCGACCACCACGCAATATATCACCACCACCACCCTCCTCCTCCTCGATCACCACCCAGAGTGAGCTGGTAGAGAGAGGAGGAGAACTAACAACATTTAATGGCGACGCCATCTGAGTCCCATGTCGCATTGGATAGACGGGTTAAGGATCACGCCAATAAGACTCTGTTGCAGAGCAATGCCCTTTACCAGGTTCATCTCTTTCGTAGACTCCAGGAAACTTCTCTCTCTCCCTCTCTCTCTCTCTCTCTCTCTCTCTCTCTCTCTCTCTATATATATATATATATGTATGTATGTGTGTGTGTGTTTGATCTTGCATGATGTGCGGTACAGTATATACTGGAGACCAGCGTGTACCCTCGTGAGCACGAGGCCATGAAGGAGCTCCGCCACATCACGGCCAAACACCCCTGGTAAGCTCCTCCGGCCTCAATCCAATGTGCCTTCGTTCCCTCTTCTGATAGCCTCGCATCGAGCAGGAATGGCATGGCAGTAGCTGCAGATGAGGCGCAGTTCCTGAACATGATGCTGAAGCTGATGAACGCCAAGAGAACATTAGAGATCGGCGTGTTCACCGGCTACTCCCTGCTCGCCACCGCTCTCGCCCTACCTGAGGATGGCCAGGTACGTGGGTAGATCACCCACCGCTCGCACAGAAATCTCTGGGATGAAGCTAGCTTACACTCTTTTGTAGATATTGGCCATCGATCCGAATCGGAAGAACTATGAACTGGGACTCCCCGTGATCGAGAAGGCAGGGGTGGCTCACAAGATCGACTTCCGTGAGAGCCAGGCTCTACCCGTCCTGGATGAACTGATGCAGGAGGTAAGAGAAAGATCGATGAACTCGGCCATGTAGGGTACACGGATTCATACTCGGTTGGTACATCGGTGGTGCAGGAGAAGTACAGGGGATGGTTCGACTTTGTGTTTGTGGATGCAGACAAGGAGAACTATATGAACTACCACAAGAGGGTGGTGGAGCTGGTGAGGGTGGGCGGCGTCATCGGCTACGACAACACACTGTGGAGCGGCACCGTGGCGGTGGAGCCGGAGTACCCTGTTTTAGATTACGTCATGGAGATGAAGGACAAGTTCCTGGAGCTGAACCGGCACCTCGCCGCAGACCCGCGCATCGAGATCTGCCAGCTCTCCATCTCCGACGGCCTCACGCTCTGCCGCCGTATAAGCTGATCGCCACCCGCGAGCTCTCGTGTTCGGATCCCTCGACCGCCGGTGCAGGGGACAAAGACAAAGAAATAAAGCTGAAACGGAGGGCGACTGAATTCGAGTGATCGTTGAGTTCTTCCTTGGAATTCGACTGAATTCGTACGCAAATAATCTAATCTCGTCTATTCCCAATGAAACATCAACAAGTTGGAATGAGAAAAGGGTTGATGGATTGGGATAGTAAGAATGTTGATCTTGAAAACGATTCTCCATTTAACAAGACAAATTCAACATTTGTGAAGTGTTTTTCGCTCATTTTTTAATTTCAAAAACACCGAAACTCTATTACATACAAAACACTTTAACCCAAGAAAATAGATGATAAAAAAATACTTGTAAATCTTACTCATAAAATATTTATAATTCTTTTATTAGTAGCTATAAGGATATATTCGAAATTAGTTAGAAAGGTTTTAATAATTTATATATATATATATATATATATATATATATTTGGAGAAATCATCCTAAGATTTTACTCTCATTTTTAATGAATTATATGGCATCTTAGAAAACATAAACATAAAAATAATTGATAAAGAAAACATGTGAATATTCGACCTTTTGCCACCACAGTCAAACCGAAGCCATTGACAGCTACAAAGCTACCATATTTTTATCCACCCAACAAGGAAGACTCTCTCTCTCTCTCTCTCTCAATTCTTGAGTGGCCAAATGTTTCGGCCAATACAAAACGCGACAAACCCAAGTCCATGACTACCGGCCGGCAACGCTGTTCCATCCATTTAAAGCCCCTCCCTGTCCTCGTGCGATGCCTCCGAGGCAGTACTCCCCGATAGATCTCTTCACAAACCTCCACACAACCAAAGCAAGAACATAGTAGAGAAGGAAGCCAAGTAGCAGCAGGAAGAGAGCTCAAGCTTGTCTCGGTGCAGTGTCCAAAGGTACACACACCTTCATCATCACCATGAATTGCCAAAGCATCCGGATTCTTAGCCAGTTTATTTATACATAGATTAAGTTTCTCAAAAATAAGCATAAAGAGGCCGATCCAATTCTCGATTATTTCATCTATTCGATGCTTTAAAGGGTTGATTATGATGTACAGAAAGAAGGAAATTTAGCTTCTTAGGAGGCAACCTTTTTTGTCAGTTCCAACTCCTTATAGTTTGAGAGACAAATACATCTATTTTCTTGTATTATGAAGGACAAACTCGAACACTAGCAGAGAGAGTCTTCTACAAGTCTTGGGATTATTTTAAGGATAAATTTACATTTTGTTTGCCCTCTTTTTGGTGATCCTTCTCTTCAACTTTACATGCAGAATAGAAGTGATCATTTGATGGTGGAATATACATCATGACAACAAAAGGTTACTGACTTGACCTTTCTTCATGTCAAGCTCCTAAATCAACAATTTATTTATCAGATGAACTTATGTGTGGAAACAGCAGGCATATGGATTCTTATAGGTTCCTTACTTGGGGTTGTGATTCTAATACTAATCACATCATGGCATTTGCTAAAAGGAAGAAGACATCAATCTGATGATACCCCTGTGAAAGATGAGGGTATGCATATATGCTTCTCCCGTAGCACTTACATCGGCTATTTCATGTCTTCAAACCATGAAAATGATCCTTGTACATTACATCAGTAGGCTTTGCAGCTCCCAAGGCATTAGCATTCAAAGATTTTGGCTGTAGAAAGATGTCGGTCAAGGAGATCTATGCTGCCACAAATAACTTGAGTGCTCTAAATTTTATCGGTCAGGGTATAGCCGGTAAGCATTCATACAATGTTGCGAGTTCATGCAATGTTGATTTCTGATTGGTTTTCTACTTGCCAGGAAAGGTGTACAAAGGTGTGCTTCCAGATGGATGTCATGTTGCCATCAAGCATATCAAGGATGGCTATGCAGAGACATTTATGAGAGAGGTCACCAGCCTGTCTCATATCAGGCATCCAAACCTTGTTGCTTTGCAGGGCTATTGCGAAGAAGAAGACGAGTGCTTCCTCGTGTATGAGCTGTGTACAAATGGAAATCTGTCGGAGTGGCTCTTCGGTGTTGTGTTCTTGAATAGGCTTTTCTTCTCTTCTTCTTCTTCTTCTTCTTCTTCTTCTTCTTCTTCTTCTTTCTTGAGAAGCTGACCATGATCGACAATGTGACAGGAAAGGATAAAACCCTGTCATGGACTCAGAGGCTGGAGATCGCGATTGGCAGTGCTTGTGGCCTTTGGTTTCTGCACACATATCCTGAAGGCTGCATCGTTCATCGTGACGTGAAGGTTGGCTGCATCTTTCTCCTGACTGTTCTTTCTAGGCCACATTAATCGACAGAATTATCTGACGTCAAACATGCAGCCGACGAACATACTCCTTGGTGCTGACTTGGAAGCAAAGCTATCAGATTTCGGTCTCTCCAAAGTAGTAGATGTAGGTGAGTCACACGTGAGCTCGGAGGTGAGAGGAACCTTCGGCTACGTCGACCCAGAATACCGTCAGAACCACCGAGTCAACGCCGCAGGAGATGTGTACAGCTTCGGCATCGTCCTCCTGCAACTCCTCTCAGGGAAAAGAGTCGTCAACCTGAACGTAATGAGAAGGCCGACGTCGTCGAGTAGAATGGTCAGCTCTACCGTCTCTCCACCCTCCATAGATGTAGTACTCTACAGCTGACGAAAAAGCTTCCCACCGCAGCCCAAGATTCTAACACGAGGTGAAGAGCTATCCGACTTCGCTGATCCGCGACTGAGAGGAGAGTACTCCGTCGAAGCTTTTGAGCTCAGCCTCAAGCTGGCTCTCTCCTGCGTCGCGCACAAGCAGCAGCGTCCGTCCATGGAGCAGGTCGTCGCGAGCTTAGAGACGGCACTGCAAATCTCCACCACCACCGAGTCATACAGTCTCAGTATCTACTGATTGATGTCTCGTACTTCTGTGCATGCTTAATCCACACTCATTGTAATCTGAATTCAAACACTCAAACGAAGAGCTATCAGAACCTTATCCGAGCTGAGCTAATTGACACAAACAGCTCCAACGATGAATCCAAAGAAGAAAGTCGTATCTATCTATCGAACTTCCTCAGTGTTATCCACTGATACGTATTAATCTATCCGTGAATGTTGTTGACCTTGAAACTAGAGGCATTTATAGACCCAGTAGTTGCTTCCACGTGAAGCTTCCGAGAAGGGTGGTGGTGGACATCAATCGATGCCTCCGGCGACAATTAATCCCTTCTTCTCCTGCCAATTCAAAGTTGCAGACTGAATCCGAAAGCACTATCAGATTGATCTAATCATCGCTGCCGTCCACTGTATCTCCGGTCAACACGATCATAAACGCGTTATTCTGGTTCCATTATTGCTCTTGTCATATTTCGAGATGCTGCAATTGTTGGAAGCAACTCAGGAAGAAAGAGGGAAGCGATCGCGAGGTGGGACGCCGGTCGCTTTGCGTGACAGCGGTGGATGAGATTTCATGGCGTATGCTTTTGGATCATTCACATGCGTGACCTCAAGTCACGGATCACAATGCCACGATGCCACGCTCCGATTAGGAGATCCACCGAAGACTCGACGACAGAGAAGCTGATGCGACGATGGCGAAGGATATTTTAGGTGCATTATGTTTCTATTTCTTTCGATTCATACATGCCCGTTCATCCGAAACACAAAGTGGTGGGTCCCACGAGGATCTGCTAGGGGGTCCCACTCGGATCCACGGGTATCTGCCGCGGGTCCCGCTTCCCGGCCAAAAGTGAAGAAGAACATATTTTTCTCGTTTGCAATCATTGAAATCTATAGTTTTCTACGTTATTTTTCAACATATGAAATGTGATCTTTGTTGATGCATATGTGCTGTAACAACAACACATATGAGATGTGAGAGCAAAACGAACGATCAAAGATTTGACTTAACAGATAAATATAATTTAACTCGATAGAATCTAACCCACGTCATATGTGCTGTAACAACACATATGAGCTTCGGAGTTTCCCATAGATATATGTGAAGTTAGATTTCATGGTATGTTCCCTCATCTCCATGATAATAACTCGGTCCCTCTGTCTAAGATGAGAACCAAAGCTTCTGTCGATCCTTCTTCCGCGCGGTGGAGGAACAGCGGAGCCCACCCTGCGTAGTAGACGACGACAAGGGGCAAGAAAAAAGAAAAGGCTGTATCGAAGGTTGGACTGGTGAGAGAGGCACGTATCCCGAGTGACTCCCACCAGCAAATCTACTGCCCGCTACTGCTTGTTGTTGGCTTCGTCATCTCCAACATGCACCGAGAGGGACACCGCCAAGTCGCCTTCCACCATCTTCCTCATCTCCTCTCTCTCTCTCTCATTATCTACCGTGGATTCATCAGTTACATCATACATCCCTCGTGCTCACTCCTTTGAGAGACAGAAATCTTCGTGACTTAATTTTCCCAGCTTTCATTAATATATATATATATATATATATATATATATATATATATATATATATATATATATATATCAACTTTAGAAGGAATTCAGTACATTGAGCTTTAGATTTGACAGCCTTTCACCATCTCCATCGTCTGCAACATATATATATATATACACTAATATTTTACTGACTATTTTCAGCTTCAGAAATCTTGATCTTTCCAGCTTATAATAATAATAATAATAATTATTATTATTATTATTATTATATACATGAATTTGGCATTGATATTTTGCAACCTTTCCACGACTGCAGGATGCTTAAATATATACCACTCTAGGATGAATTCCATGACTGTATCATGAACTCCATGACCGTAGCATGAAGTGAGAGGGAAGGTGGTGGTGGTGACGAGTAGGAAGAGAGGGAGAGAGGGTGGAGGGCGGTGGGAGGGAGGCGGAGGGAAGCGAGGGATGACGAGGTGAGAGGACAGGCTTATCCAGACTTGATGCCAGCGAGGTGGAGGCCGCGTGGTCGGGCAGCGGCGTGCAGTCGCAGTCACCCTCAATAAATCTTCTCATTTTCCTCTGCAGCAGAGAACAAGGACGCGAGAGAGAGAGAGAGAGACAGAAGAGAGAAGCGTGTGATCACAGCTGTCTTGAATCGTAAAAAGGACTTCCTCGACGTCGGAGAAAAGTCATGCTGAGGCATTAGATTTGGTTGACAAAAATTGACCTCCGTTTGTCTCAGATCACATCAGATATATATATATATATATATATATATATATATATATATATATATATATATATATATATATATATGTCGATTGTGACAAATAATAACGTAGGCAGAAATAAACATCTCTAAATTTGCATATGAACCAAACATACAAAGAAAACCAATCCATTTCATTTTCATCTTCAATCCAATCAAATGATAACTTACATTATTTCTAACACAACAATAGTACCACATAAAATTAATGTAATAGTATTCCACATAATTCCAATTGACCCAATCCAATTCAATCCATCCAAGTAGGGTTGCCCACCCCATCTTACATAACATAGCTGCCCCTGCCATGGTCACAACTTGATGTCTTAACAAGACTAAGAAACTCAATGTATTTATGTGTTCTAAATGGTTTGATTCTTTTATTGTCCTCTCCAATTGATGCTCATTTTGTGTCCTTGTAAATCTTCCAACTCTTTTGTCAACTTAGTTTTTGTACATGAATCATGGATCCCCTCATCTTCCAATTTGTAGCATTGTTTATGCTATGCTGTTCATGCTTTTTAATTCTTGGATTAACAAATTATGGTGGGGTTTTTATATGCTTTCCTTAACTTTGAAACTTGTGGTCAATCTCTCCAAAACACATATATTCTAATAAATATAAGAAATTGCACACATTTCTATCTAATTTTGTTAATTGATCTTTTTGATAATTAGATATGATATGATATGATGCTGAGGCACAAAGACCTCTATTATATATTTGTGAGCTTTCTAGAATATATATTTTTTTCTTTCTATTTTTGTAATTTAAATTATTCGTTAAATATTATTATTATTTTTTAAAAAAATATTTTTAGTAGAGTTTTACAATTTGTATTATATCATTTTATTTTTGTTGCTAAAGTGATTCAATTTAATTCATTGCATTAATTCTTAATGCACTGAATCGGACCAAAAGATAAAAAAGATTGTAAAGGGAGGAAGGAAAAATAAATGATGGATAATATAAATATTTTAAAAAGTAGGGATAAACGAAACGTTTCCTAACAAAAAGCCAAAAAATATATATTATTTTATATATATATATATATATATATATATATATATATATATATATATATATATATATATATATATATAATATCGAGTACTATAAAAATAAGAAAGGCTGCATTAATTGCCTTCCAATTCCATTTCCTTCCTTTCTTGCCGAACGTTTCCTTCATCCCACCTCTCTCGCTCTCTCGCCCGCATCGCCCAACACCGCCACACAAACCCCCCCGCCCCCCCTCCGTCTCCGAGCGCTCTTCGACCTCACCGACAAGGCTCGCTCATTTCTCCCCGACCGCCATCGATCGCCGCGCTCCGAGGTACGTAGCCACGCACTCCGTCCTTCCCTTGCTCGGCTTCGATGTCTGCGTCTTTGAGTTGCTCGGTGGTCTCTTTCTTGATGGATTGTGTTGTCGTTGTCTAGCTGTCGGCCGTGTTCTGGCTTCCTTGAAGTTTCTTGCAGTGTGGATGTAGTGAAAGATCTGTGTTTTTGAAGGTTGTGCTCGCGAAGGGGAGGAGTGTGAAGTTCTTTTTGTGGGTCGTTTTCTCTTGGTTTGCATCTTCTTGAATCCGCGGAAAGTGTGTGGATGGAGATGGGTTCGTCGCAACCAAGAGAATAATCCGAGGAGACGAGGAATTTTGTTTTCTCTTTTTTTTTCCTATAAAAATCTTTAATTTGCATACGTAATTTGTGATTGTTTTGGATTTCTTGCTGTGTCTATGGAAAGATGAGGTGGCCCGAAGAGGATAAGGACGTCATTACTGAAGTCGACTCTGTTTCCTGTTTCTTTTATGACCCTTCTCTTTAAAGTACAATCTACCATGAACATAGTTTTCTGTTAGACTAATCTAAATTAAATGTATGTATTTAAATCTCAATGAAAATTATCTTCGTTAGAGGACAAAATTTCGTTTTCTCTTCTCAACCTGTTAGAAAAGCTGTTACTAATGACGCAATGATCTCAAAAGACATGTCCTTTCAGGCACGATCTGTGTCATTCTATATTCTGGTTTTAATTGATCATGAACTTGGATATTTATAATAAACCACCAATGCCATTTGTGAAATATATTTACAAAGAGAAGCTGATATGGTGCACTTGGTTATCTGGTCTTTCACAGCTTCTTCATCATCAAGTTGGAGGGTGATGAACAGAACTGGAGCTTATGATAAGTTGTACGCCTTTAGTTTCATGTGTCATGATCTCCTATGATTCTAGGGTACTGGAGGAAGTCCAGGCTGATGAATGTTTATAACAGTACACAAGACAGATTTGTGTATGTGTTTGATGGATGATTTTACTATTTTCCTTTGTTTTCTTCTGTTTTGGGTGTTGGGCTTTTGTCAGTAGTAATTGGCCTGTGCATCAGATTTGAGAGCAATCAGGACCAATAATTCTGCATTTTTCCTTGAACTGAAGGATCTGTTTTTTTTTTTTTTTTTCTCATTACAGAGTTAGGTTTGTGCATATGAGGATCGTGGGAATCTGATGTTATGTAAATTACAGACTGGTTTGAATTTTGTAAAATTATGTAATTATCAAAATTTCTTATGCTTGATGTAATTATCAAAATTATGTACATATATTCTTTTGGATTGTAATGAGATCTAACAATAAGCAATTAAATACGATTTTTTTGCCCATCAAAGCAAGTTCGATATGATGTTTCAGTTTTGCTTACAATGAGTTTTCTGATTTGAATTTCATTTTTCTTTCACTTCATCCTCCATTCTAGTAATCTTGAAATATATTTTACTCCAAAGTGTTGATGTACGTTAATCTGTTTGTCTGATATATATATCTTAAAACTCTGCATTCTTTCTTGTGTAAATTTTCATGGTTATAGTAAAGATCTAATAATCTGCAAAACAAGTTTTAATCTGACAATTGTTTTATAAACACTTAAGATCTCTATTATGTAGTAGCTTGTACATGATATTATTATTGAGTGCAAGTACCTATCTTGTAGCTGACAATAAGTTGTCGAGTATTGTTGGATTTTCTGGAATAGCCATGGCTTCATCTGAAGGATATCTAGCTAATTCCATAAATCTGGATCATGTTGAGTCTCGTTTGATTTGGGAGTGTGCATTATTTTCCTTTGTAGCTTTTCTTAAGTTACTAGCTTTTTATTATTGTTCTTATGTGTTATCAAGTTATTCTGTCCATAGTGTCACTGAAGATACTTGGTGTTTGTTCTAGAGCAGAGGTAAAGTAATTATGATTTTATTATGAAAGCATAAATGGAAGGCCGAAGAATACATCATAGCTCAAGTAGTTACAATTAAACTTGAATAAAATCACACACAATAAACATTCCATAGTTGAATATTGGTTTTTTTTTCTTCTGAGGTACTCCTTGTCAGTGTATGTTTATTGTGGTTGTTTCATGTGATCATACATCTAATGCAATCTTCCATATCATCGATAAATATGACCACGGTGACTGGTTTATGACCCTTAGGTTGTTGATGAAAACAATCATGCAATAGGTAAGCACTGAGATCTCTAGGAATCCAATGTGATACTTAATTCAGTTGTTAATTATGGAAGTTTTCATTCGTGACTTTAATAAAACATTTTAGTAGTCATAATTTTGCTTCTCTGTATGTAACGTGACTTATTTGTGCATGCACAATGCTGAAGCTTTTATTCAATAAAATGTTATGAAGAACAAGGATCAATGAGCATGTATTGGTTTCATTGACATTATTATTGATGCTTAGTAAATGCATGGTTAAATCTCGATTGGGTACCAATATTGGACCGACCATATTGGATGGTGGTACAATCTGTCTTGTCTGGTATTGTTGAAAATAATTTAATAAAAAATAAATAGCAGAATGTACTAAACTTAGTGTACCATTACCAGTTGTTTGTTGGATTGTCTAATACAGGATGGTATATATTGGTCCTACTGGTATTTAAAAATCATGAATAGAGAGTCTATTTCTCTTTTGGCTGCACGATTTTAGTAATTCTGTTTACTGTTCTCTTATATGTCCAGTCTGTTTGCTCTTACAGGTTTAGTCTGGGAGCGCATACAATCAAACTCTACAAAAATTTGAGGTAGTAAATTGTCAATTGGAACTGGGGGCTTCTTGCGCCAGTCTTATTGACTAAAGAACCAGAAAACCTCGAGTGATATGTTGTCAAAATCATGTGCCAATCTTTTAGAATTGGGATCTGACAATACAATGGACTTCAGTACTTCTGTTAAATCACTTCCCAGAGTGATGACAAGCCCAGGAATAATAAATGACTTAGATGAAGGAACCAGCACTAATGAAGATTCATGTTCTTCTAAATTATCATCTCAGGATCGCAAAATAATAGTAGCAGACTTTCTTCCGCTAAACTCTATGAAGGACCAAGCAACTGGACAATGGTGCTTCACATGGGATCAGGACTCACTTCTGCTACAACTGAAAGATGGATTTTCTTCTGATACTGAAGTCATATACGTAGGATGTCTGGATGCTGATATAGATATTAGTGAGCAAGAAGAAGTTTCTCAAAAGCTTATGGAAGAATACAAATGCATGCCAACATTCCTCTCACCTGAACTCTTTCAGATGTACTACCATGGGTTCTGCAAGCAGCAATTATGGCCTCTTTTCCATTATATGCTTCCTATCTGCCTTCATAAGGGTGATCTCTTTGACCGATCTCTTTTTCAAGCCTACATTTCAGCAAATAAAAAATTTGCAGAGAAGGTTATGGAGGTAATTAATTCAGATGATGACTATGTGTGGATCCATGATTATTATCTGATGCTTCTTCCAACATTCTTAAGAAAACGACTGAATCAAGTCAAGATTGGTTTCTTTCTCCACAGCCCATTTCCCTCATCAGAAATATACCGGACATTACCGGTCAGAGAGGAAATACTCAAATCATTGCTTAATGCTGATTTAATTGGCTTCCAGACATATGATTATGCACGTCACTTCTTGTCTTGTTGTAGTAGGATGTTAGGACTGCATTATGAATCCAAACGTGGTTATATTGGACTTGAATATTATGGTCGCACAGTGAGCATCAAGATTCTCTCTGTTGGTATACATATGGGCCGGCTTCAATCGGTACTGAATCATCCTGCTACAGCTTCAAAAGTTCAAGAAATTGAGAAAAATTTCAAGGGGAAGAAATTGCTACTTGGTGTGGATGACATGGATTTATTTAAAGGCATTAGCTTAAAATTGCTAGCTTTCGAGCTTTTGTTGGAAAGACATCCAACTCTAAGAGAAAAAATTATCCTTGTGCAGATTGTAAATCCCACAAGAAGCATGGGAAAAGACGTGAAGGAAGCAATAGAAGACACATTGTTAATAGCTGAAAGGATTAATAATTCCTATGGTACTCCAAGCTATGAGCCGGTGGTGCTTATTGACAAGCCTATACCTTTTCATGAAAAAATTGCTTTCTATGTGGCAGCAGAATGTTGCATTGTAAATGCTGTTAGGGATGGCATGAACTTGGTTCCCTATGAGTACGTAGTTTGCAGGCAGGGAACTGAGGAGATGGACAAATCTAGGGGTTTTCATGTTGGCTCTACACACACAAGCACGCTTATTGTATCTGAGTTTGTTGGTTGCTCTCCATCACTTAGTGGAGCCTTTAGGGTCAATCCTTGGAGCATTGAGGATGTGTCTGATGCTCTATATCGATCAATTAATTCAGGAGAGACGGAGAGACAAATGCGACATGAAAAACATTATCGTTATGTCAGCACCCATGATGTAGCTCACTGGGCTCGCAGCTTTTCTCAGGATTTGAAGAGAGCATGCAAAGACCATTACAGTTGGAGGTGCTGGACTCTTGGATTTGGCCTAAATTTCCGTGTCCTATACCTTTCACCCAATTTTAGGAAATTAATGTTAAATCATCTTTTTTCTTCCTACAAGAATACTCATAGAAGGGCTATATTTCTGGACTATGATGGCACCATTATGCCTGAAGCATCTGTTAACAAGACCCCAAGACAAGAAACATTATCTATCCTGGATAGCCTGTCCACCGATCCAAATAACACGGTGTTCATTGTCAGTGGAAGAGGCAGGGCATCTCTTGGTGAGTGGTTTACCTCATGTGAAAGCCTGGGAATTGCTGCTGAACATGGCTATTTCATTAGGTACATCTTAGATAAGTTCATGCTTCCAAAATTTGCAATTTATGCTGTTGTCTCATTTCCTTGATTTGCTTCTATTATTTCCCTTAGGTGGAGAAAGGATGCTGAGTGGGAGTCCAGTTCGCTTCTTGTTGACTTAGACTGGTTGAAGATAGCAGAACCAGTTATGCAGTTATATACTGAGACCACAGATGGTTCATACATAGAACTAAAGGAGAGTGCAATTGTATGGCATTATCAGTATGCAGATCACGACTATGGTTCCTGCCAAGCGACAGAATTGCTGGATCATCTTGAGAGTGTTCTGACCAATGAACCAGTGGTGGTCAAGAGGGGTCAGCATATTGTGGAAGTAAAGCCTCAGGTACATACTTTTGTTGCGGAAGATATGTTCGTCCTATTTCTTGGGTACTTTCTTATTGCTCTTCCAGGAATTAACAATATGTTTCTGCGCAGGGAATTGGTAAGGGGCTGGTTGTGGAGAATCTTATTGGGACTCTGAACAAGTGTGGGAAGCCACTAGACTTTGTGTTGTGCATCGGGGATGATCGATCTGATGAAGACATGTTTGAAAGTATCAACAGTATAGCTTCAAGTAATCTATTTCCTTTTGTCCCCGAAGTCTTTGCATGTACAGTTGGTCAAAAGCCAAGTATGGCCAAATATTATGTTGAGGATACCGATGAAGTCATAAGGCTATTACAAGGAATTGCTTCAGTTTCAAATCAAGAGCATAGGGTTACATACAATCAGCTTCCCATAGAAAGGTCAAGTTGAGGTTGTTTCTCTTTTTACCAGGCTTTTTGTCCAGTTTCTGTTTAGTAGAATCTGTGCATTCTGATGGTCTCTGTTTGCTGACAAGATTTAGGCCTTCTTCCTTGCCATCCTCCAGATTGAATGACTTTAAATGCTTCATGCACCTAAGGCAATTTTTCTAACCAATTCACAAAATATTATCGTATTTATTGAAGGCTTGGATGCTGTCGCCATTGTTTTGTACAGATTGTGGTGTGTTCTAAAGATTGATATAGCCATCTGTGTATATAGTCATCTCAAAACTTAAATGAGATATGGTAATAACTTCCATTCATTTCGATATGTGTTTATTTGATTTTATTTCTACTGTTGTAGTGATGTTGCTTTGTTGTGGATGTTTCGGTTCAACTGGAACTGAAAGGAAGACTTTGGAGTAAGTTCATTGAAAGAGAGATGAAATGGATTAGCAGAAAGAGAAAATATGTATGTGGAGGTTTTTTGTTCCATTTTCTATTCAAAGGGATTTAAAAGGGCATTTTTTGTTCCATTAAGTGACTTCCCTAGCAACATTGGTTTGAAATCTTAGAAGGCTTGCCATCTATGCTGATCATATGAAACATAAGGTTGGAAATATCTTGATAGGAGAGAGATTGATGGGGAAACAGATCTCTCTGTGCAGGCACCAAGAGAGATACTAACAAGAAACCAAAAGTTGACTGTCATTTTCTTGGACCCCTCTTCAATCATATCCAGAATCTCATGATTTAACATGGACTAATTGATGAACCAATAATGCACAAGTGGATCTAATTCAGTTAGCTCATAATTAATTCATGTTCCCCTTGGGATTAAGATTTGCAGAGTTGAAAACAAAACAATGGTGAGGTCGTCGACTGATCGATCTAAGATATATGAAGTTGAGCAGTTTAAACGACTATCGATCTTCTCAACAACAAACCATAATATCGCAAACATGCTTACGAGATCGAGATCGAACTAAATTTTATGCCGATTGATCGGGACTTAAAGCTTACGAAAAGCAAACAAGTGACCTATCAAGCTTCTAATTTAAGCTTAACATTCCTCCATTGCAAATCTTAATCAAGCAATTCTTTTTCTCATGGCTGCATGCTGAAGACAGCCTCACCTGTGCAAGTTCTACAGATTGAAGTCACAAAAATGCAGAGCTGCATCACTAAGTGTTTCTCAACTCCATTTGTTGAGAGACAACATTGTCAGGGAATATGCCCCAAGGATCCAAGGATGTGAGCCCCATAGTGACAGGAATGTTAGCTGTAATGTTTTAGATCATGGCAACTCAGCTCATGATGGTGCAATGACTGTGCCATATGCACATCTCTTTTGTTCATGTAATCCTTGTACATTGGTTTAAGTTGAATTAAAGTTCCATACATATTTTTATTTTTGTATCCAAATATAAATACCCTCAGACCTTTCATTTTATCTCCATACCTTTGGATCCATAAATTTATTGGATATGAATATATATGATTTTGCAACTAATAATGTGTATCTAATATGGATCCTCAACCTCATTCCTCATGCCTACAACCAACATCTGAACCACCAAAAAGTCCAAATTTCTCCAACACCACATCTGAACCACCAAAAAGTTGGGAGACAAAAATCACAGAATTAATATGGCATTTATTTATAGCATTGATATCTTTGTTAAGCAAAGGATGCTGTAAAAACCTGCCTGCTAAGTGTAATTTTTCTTTCTGCACACAGTGTAGAGGGAAAGAGGAATCACATGCAGTTGTAAGAAAGGTAGGAAAAGAAGGTGGAAGAAAGGAATGTGTCTACAGGGAAACAAGCAGCAAAGAATGGAGAGAATAGCACTGAGTGTGAACCCCACACCACATCACACCCATCACCTTGAAACCAGTGAACAGTATGGTGACCAAGAAAAAGAGAGAGAGAGAGAAAGGTGGAGCTCCATATTACTGCTATTCTTTCTCCCCTACAATTAAGAATTGAGAGAATTGTATTGTGATCAAAATGGTGGCTTAGAATCAACTTTCATTTTGGCTTTTTTTTCCTGCAAAAAATGTGAGGCAATTGCCACTTGAAGACTGCTGATTTTGGTGTTCAAAGAATCTAAGTGTTGCTTAAAAGGCCTCATTAGATGCTGAACAGCAAACAGTAAAAGAGGCAGCATGTGATGCCTCTTTTACTGCTCTTCACTCTCTTCACACTCACATAGCTATTTGTCTCTCTCTCTCTCTCTCTCTGCTTTGCTTTACTTTGCCTCACATATTAAACTTGAAGAAGAAGAAAGGGAGCAAAAGGTGAAGGGTTTGATGAGCTTCTTCTTCTTCTTCTTCTTCTTCTTCTTTCTTCTTCTTGAGGAGCCAAACAAGAACTGGCTTTAGCTGAGCTGCTCCCATTCTGTACTGTGAGGTCCATCTGCCTTGCTTTCTTGTGTCTTCTCTGGATCAGTAGACCTTTAACACAGCTGAGGCATGATGAACAAGGAGATGAGAGTGTTGGGAATGCTCATTCTTGTACTGATCTTGCCGGGTGGGTGCAGCTCTGCTTCAGCCTCTTCACCTGCAAGTGGGTGTTCTGCTCTTTCTTGGCCTTTCTATGCTGCATCACCAGCTCATTCTCTTGTTGTTTTGGTCTAGTAGAGATTGTTGGTGTGGCCGTCTCCAATGCTGCCTCTAATGCTGCCTCCTCTCTGCTGAAGAGGTTGTGGTCTCTGAAATCTACCACAAAGACTGGTATACTCCATTCGACCTTGGCTCCTCTTGTTTCCCTCAGCATGTTGCTGACCTGATTCCACCCGCATTTCCTGCAGCCGTCTCCGGCCACCGCCCACTGATGAAATTTGAGAGCGGGTACACTGTCGAGACGGTGTTCGACGGAAGTAAGCTCGGGATCGAGCCCCACTCGGTTGAGGTGACGCAGAGTGGGGAGCTGCTGCTTCTGGATTCGGTCAACAGTAATTTGTACCGGATCTCGTTGCCATTGTCTAGATGTGAGCTGATCTCTTTGCCTGATTTCTTATGGGGGCTGATAGGGTTCCTTAGTGGTCCTTTGCACTTATATTGAGCAGCAATTTTCTTAACGATCGAAATTGTTTTGCCATGAGGAAGATTTTTTGTGTGTTTCTCTTGAGATGCTGAGTGAACTGTAAGATGGTGAATGGATCCAACTATCTGAGGCTGTTCTTTCTGTATTTGTTAAAATGCTCAAGTGAATTGCATGTTATTGTGTGTATCTAATTTGTTGTTTAGCGCATTAAATGACCCATGCTACTTGAAACTCCGACCTTTTGTTCTAATTCTAGCTACTCTTGTTCTTAGGTCTGCATTCTTGTATGAATTTTTCGAATGTGCATCAGTTTTTTGTTTACATTGTGTTTAATTCTTGGAACATTCTTTGGAATTGTGTGTCAAAACAAAAGCTACTTTTTTCTTAAATTTCATGCTAATATTTGTCTTGAAACCTTTGTTCCATCCCAAGAGCTTACAGAATCTAGTTGACTTCAGATGGTGAAAGAACTTAAATTCTGTTTTTTTACCAGATTGCATATCCATCTGTCGAGTTTGTAAGCCGATCATAGTCATGCATTATGTTGATAAATGCAGATAGCAGACCTAAGCTTATTGCTGGTTCTCCAGAAGGGTATGTTGGTCATGTAGATGGAAGACCACGCGAAGCGAGAATGAACCATCCGAAGGGCTTTACAGTCGACGGAAGGGGTAATATATATGTCGCGGACACAATGAACATGGCCATCAGGAAAATTAGTGACACAGGTAAGAGAGAAGGCATAAAGTACAATCAACAGATGCATCATAGCTCATTGCAGATTTTGCTACGAAATTTTTTTGTTCACAAACAATACATATTTTGCACATTGGAAGCTAGAAATGTGTTGATATTGATAAATGATACTACTTCTGACTTCATGCCACAGTGAGCTGTTTGATAAATGGAGTCAGATTATTATCCCTTAATAGAAAACATAGTTGATAAGTCCTTTTTTGAAATTTTGGTGCTCTTGATATAGTTCCTTTCAAGGACGAACCTTGGTACAACGGTAAGATCACTCCTTTATGAGCTAGGAAATTAGAATTCAAGTTACAGAAATAGCCTTCTCAAATTAGAATTCATTTGAGGTAAAATTGTATGCTTATTTAGTTACTTCAGAAAAGATGCACTTTATTGGAACAGGAATATATTTATAGTTTCCTATTTTTATGAATCGACCATAAATAGCTGCATCAAGAGGTCCCATTGTCATGGATGAGTCCTTGTAGCAGGCTCTATGGAGGAGTCACCAACTTAATATTTTGCTTGAGGTATATGTATTTGTGTAGGGGCGACGACGACGATTGCTGGGGGAACGGGGAGTAGAGGAGGGCATGCAGATGGGCCAAGTGAAGATGCAAAGTTTTCGACAGATTTTGAAGTCGTTTACATTGCTAGTAGCTGCTCTCTTCTAGTTGTAGACAGGGGAAACTCTGCAATCAGGGAGATCCATCTTAACTTTGATGATTGTGCACACCAATATGAAACTGGTCTCCCTCTTGGTATGAACTTTGACTTTTTTTGGTTCTCCTTTCTGTTGAACATACAACAGTACCGATTTCTTAAAGTCAATTACATGAAGTTCTTGTTATATGCCTCAGACATTTTTGGAATATGTTCTAATGCTTGTTGGATCTACCAATACAGGAATAGCAGTGCTACTTGCTGCTGGTTTCTTTGGTTACATGCTGGCTTTACTCCAAAGGAGGGTGGGAGTAATGGTCTCTACCAAAACTGTGAGTAGTCTTTGCTTGGCCTTATAGCAAATTATTCTCCATCATTTCTACATGTTCAATCTATTCATATCAATGCTGGCTTTGTGGAAATTGATATAAACCCTCTCACCCCACTTAAGATGTAACTGCAATATGTATATATGTGTATACATATGTATGCACATATGTTAACGCAAATTAAAGCAATTATATTAAATTAATCGAAATGAGATGAATAAAAAGAAACTTCTGAGGTACTAATGAAATGCTTATTGGATCCAACCATTTCTAGAACCTTCTGTTTACCAAAAGTGAAAAAATTTTGTACAGGAATCTGTAACCCCTACAAAAGCAAGCATGCCTCCACATCAGATACCAGTTAAACCATCTATAAGACCCCCACTTATCCCTGCCAGAGATGAAGCAGAGAACACAGATGAAGGACTCTTCAGCTCAATTGGCAAGCTTTTATCAGGAACATGGTCGTCAACAGCAGCAATCTTTGGTGCAGTGTTCCCAGTCTTCAGAAAGAAGCCAAAAGCTGTACAATATCAGCAGCAGCAGAGAGTGAATGCTTGGCCTGTGCCAGAGAGCTTTGTCATCCCCGATGATGAGATACCGCCACCGCTGGAGACGAGAGCTCCCACACCTCACAAGACTTACGCATTCATGTCAAAGGAGCCAGAAAAGATCCACCACATCAGACATGCACCACCTTATTTTTCCGGGTGGGGCACAGAAGCACAGCAGCAGCAGCAGCAACAGGTACATCAACGGCAGCACCTTCGACAGCACAGGCAGTACTCGTCGGGCCCTCAGACTTACTACGAGCAGAGCTGTGAAACAACCAATGAGATCGTGTTTGGAGCAGTTCAGGAGTCGGATAGCAAGCGGAGGTCAGTGGAGATCAAAGCTTTGAATTATGGGGATCCAATCTACGAGCAGTATGGCATGCGCACCCGAAGTAGTTACAGTGGTTATGGCAACTACTAGATGGCCACTGCAATTGTTTCTTGTCCTTCTCTTCCATGGAAAATTTTCTGTCAGTTCATATGTGGTCTCTTTCCTCTTTCACATGTCTATAAAATGGGTGAAGAACCAAGAAACTGTGGAATGACTTGTTGAAACTTGTAAGAAGCTTCCTCCTTAGTTTTGTAAGAGAAATCCAAATGGTTCTGTAAATTTGTAGTTCAATTGCTCTTTGTGATCCTGTGTTTTTATTTCGTTCAGCTGTCTTGGGTGCCGTCTAATTGGTAATTGAATTGTGTTTTCCATCTGATGAAGACACTTTTGACTAGGTGAGCAAAAATTTGGTCTGTCCAAGACTTTGAAATGCTGAGTTAAAACCTCCATGTTAAAATGGTATCATGTGATCAGGGTTCCAAGAATGTTTCACTCTTAAAGAACCAGTTTTAGCTTTTCCTAAAGATCAAACAGTATCTTTGAGAAGATTTTGGCTTTCACCAATGTAGATTAGCCTGCAAAAGAAGCACTTTATAGTAAGTGGTCATAGGATTGAAACTTGACCCATGAGGTTACTAACACAAATAAGATCTTCCTTGTACAGGAGAAGAAACACCCCATTGATAATTTTTCTGGACTCAAATCTAAACAGCAATAGAAGAGAGAGATGTGCACAACCTTGTAGAAGAATGAAGCCTCTGTCTACATAGCAGCATCATCAAAACATGTGCCCTTGCCCACAG
This sequence comes from Musa acuminata AAA Group, assembly GCF_036884655.1. Taxonomy (NCBI): domain Eukaryota; kingdom Viridiplantae; phylum Streptophyta; class Magnoliopsida; order Zingiberales; family Musaceae; genus Musa; species Musa acuminata. The sequence continues at coordinate 43,970,877 of NC_088356.1, forward strand.
TACCAGTAAAACTTCCATCTTCTCATCTTCTGCTGTCATCAAATGGAAGAGACACAGTTGTGAACTTTTTCCCCATAAGATGAAAGGTCAGAGGATAACAAATGGCCCTTCTGTTTATTGGGCAGCCTCATCATCAGTAAAAACCAGAGTGGGATGGATTGTTATCTGTACAGTTCTAAGCACAAGTAGCCCCTCTTTAGGAACTGTATGTCAATAGTTTGCCAAATACCAAATAAATCATTATGGTCAGGTCCTTGTTACTATCTGATTCCTTGGTGCATAGTGGTGATCAGACAATGGCCTATTACTTCTATGGAGTCTTGCATTCTACTTCACTGGCAGCATCTCCATCTATATTGGATAGCAAGAATCCAGACTGCTAAGCAGATGGAAGCCAGTTCAGCAGTTGGTGGCTGACCTGAGATTATACAATGAAACAGCTCTTGATCGACAAAAGATCATAACAACATAAGCCACTGGGTTTAGAGAAATCATACTATTTAGCTTTAGAAAGACTGTCAAAGAATTTTTAACAGAAACATCGATAAACAGTAGCTTAACTCAAGATCTCATTTCTGGAACTGGCAGCGACTTTGACGAGAGACACAGAGCTTTCAGCTCATTACAAGGAAAGCAAATGCTGCAACATTGTGAGAATAAGCATTTCAAGAATGGAGCAAAGAAAAGAAGACCAGATAATAAATCTGCTACTCTCCTTAAAATAACTACTTTGATCTCAAAAAAATGCCTCACAAGTCCTAAGTGACAGTTTCATCTTGATTACACTACATTATTCATATACAGCCCAATACATTATAGTTCTGAGGCCAATCTAACTTAAGCTTCACATGTGTATCAGCAATTCCAAAGAAAAAGTGCACCCTATGGCATTTGGGGTGAATCAATGCAGACAATCTCATCCAAGCAATTAAAGCATGTTAATGTCATGACTTAACTGTTGATCATTCAGGTTGCAGAGGAGCAAAGTTATCATAATGTCAAAGCTCACCGTATAATATTATGCTCATAAGACATCTTAAGAAGGTTGTTCACACTGGTGATCTACAGATTAAAATTAAGCCGATAGGTGAACAAGTTTCATTCTTTCTACATGTTTCTGCATGTGTGCAACAAGTGATTGATTGAAGGTTTAGTGATTCCAAGATGGCTTCTCAAACTTGTTATTCCTAGATCTCCTTTCCATGGAAGAGAATCACTCCGTCATCTCGGAACTATCCATAATTTTCTATTTGTCCTCTCTTTTTTCTCTAGTTCATGGTAAGGAAAGTTGAAGATTCTTTAAAGAGAGCAAAGTAGCTTTAACAAAAAAGGATAGGATCAAACTGAGAAAGAGAAAAATAATTCAAACTCAAGTAGCAAAGACCTCTCAGAAATGGTAGCATAAAGCCAAAATAGCACCAGTTACTTTCAATCCTCCAGCTTCCTGAAGTGGCAAATGTGAGTGGTTCAAGTACATGTGTTCAAAGTCTATCTTCTATGAGTCTTATTACCAGAACTATGTTTGCTGGTCCTCCAATCTGCTTTAGTCATTTATCCGAATTTTCCGCAAGCTGAAGCATACATTATAGACTAGTCACATAGAAGATATATAAAGTTGCATCTAAGCATGATAAGTAAGTCCTGTATTGGTGCAAGGATCTCTAATTTCTTGATCTCTCTAGTCCTTCCTACTCATGTTCTCCATTCTTTAATTCTTTATATAACTCATTCTATCTCCTCCTATTGAAATATTATAACTATAGACATAAGGGTGTTAATAAAGCCCTTTTCTATGTAGTTTGATCATTTTGACCGACAACTGACATCCACAAGCTCCATCATTTGGTTCACTATTTCAAGTTCAGATATTGTATTTCATACAGTATGTCGGGTCGTGCCAATGAAATCACGGATGAGAGTTGCATTTTTGGCAATGACTTACTATCTTTAATCGATACAATCTATTGAAGCTTCAAATATGGAGTTTGATAAGCAAACTCCATATTCCTTTTTGTTCATTACGATTTCTCATGGAGGTTCAACTACGAGTTATCGTCAAAACCAGTGCAAAAAAGATTCTTGAGACTACAAGGATGATTGCAATTCTTTTCTTTTTCCAATATGACTTACTCTCCAGACAATAAATAACAGAAGTAACAGAGAAGTTCAATTTCCATATAATTTCATATATAAGTCAAGCTTCTAGTCATGCTACAATATATTAAGCTTCAAAGTCTTCCATTAACCACAGAAGATTACAGAAAATGCCTTTGTCCGACATGTTTTTGTCTGCTACCGATTGAATTTTCTCAAAAAGATGAACCAGAAAACAAGAGAAAGCAGAGACCATGCTACAGACCACAAGCAATTTATTCAATAATGAATCTACTAATACTAGAATAGCTTGTACTAACCATTTCATTTCCAGCTCAAATAGATGTATTTGATCCTTTCCACATTGCAGAGATCCTTTGAAAAAAAATGGTCTACTTTAGTGCTTTAACAGAGGAGGATCGAATTGAAACTATATGACCGACGATACAACCGCCCCAATATTGTCCAAACTCGAACTGTGTCTTGTGACAGGAAGTCACTAACAAGCTTTTATGGATTCTCATTCTATGGAAGAGAAACATCACAAAATATAATAGTTTTCATGTTTGTACACTGTGTTGTTGCAAGTAATGCAACTAACCTAATTGTCTATATTAATCCAATCGCGAGAACATGGTTTTGATATACTTGGCAGAATCTTATCTAGACTTTATAGTCTCTGCTTATTTTTTGGAATGAACAAAATAAAATGCAACTTCAAAAAAGAATTCAAAGTTCATTCTTTGGAACCTAAAAAAATCATAAGCTTTTGTATGAAGTGGATATTTCAAGGAGAAGGACGCATACATTCTCCACAGACGACAGTCTGGATCAATGATCTGCCGACAGGTCCTTCCAAGAATTGAACACCACAAGAACCACAAGTGTTGAACATTATCTGATCCCACTAATATCTTTTGTTCATCAACCATCAACAGAAAACTCTTCCTCTTGACTTCAGAATACCAAATTGTGGTAAAATGGGAATAATACTTGTAATGTTATAGAAAATTTTCAAGCATCACCAACTCTTACTGTCTTCCATGGCGAGTTTGTATCCAAAGCAGAAGTATCTGAAGACATGGAGACCTTCCCCTTCTTATTAGACCATAGCCAGACTTTTGACACTGAGAAGCTTTCGTGCCTGCTTCCAATACTTAGTCTTTCGCCCTCCACAGCCTCATTTCCTGGAGAATTACCTCTTGCATCAGTTCCTCTGATTCCTCTTCCATCTCCATTCCTCAGAGCAGAACAGCCCTTGAGAGCCACTTGCAATTGGGCATCAGCAACCACATACTGATAAGAGCCCATGGAGAAGCACCTCCTTGCAGTCAAGCTACTGCTGCTGGTCTCCCCTTCCTCTCTTCTCACACTGCCAATGGCGATGCTATTGTCCTCATTACAGTCACCACCAACGTTTCCATTACCCAGTTTCCTGAACTTGCCAAGCCTCACATGGAACACTCTCCTCCTGTCGGCCGCAATCTCGTCCCCTTCGTCCGCCGCCACCGCAGGGGAAGCTTCTCCCTCGTCAGTCGAGTCCCCGAGATAGAAGAACACCGGGTCCTCGACCGCCATGCCCTGTAGGAAGAGCGACCCCCGGCAGAGCGGACAGGTGGAGTTGGAGAGCAGCCACGTGTCGATGCAGCTGAGATGGAAGGCGTGGCCGCAGACGGGCAGCAGCCGGAGCTCGTCCTCCCCGTCGAACTCGCACAAGCAGACGGCGCACTCGAGCGGCTCCTTGGAGCCGACCACGTCCTTGTACAGGAAGACGGGCAGGGCGTCGATGAGGGCCTGGTCCACGCCGGAGTCGTGGAGATGGAACAGCTGCTGGAGCTGGCGCTGGAGCGCGTCGGAGCCCGACAGCTCCGGCGCGGAGCGGGATGAGGAGGGGCGAGGGTGGCGCTTCCTGATGAAGCATCTGAGGATAAAGTGCAAGAGACCGGAGATGAAGAGTAGGACCGCGAGGACGACAACGATGAAGAGGACTGCAGGGCTCATCCTGCTGCTCGGAGAAGACTCTGATGGAACGGAGTCACTCTGAAATTTGTTGAGGAGATGAGTGGTGAGGGGAGACACCACCTCCATGACTGCTCCGAGAGCGAAGACGAGGAGCTCTGGGCGACTGCCACTGCATGGCAACCATCTCCTACGTTACTTGACCACCAAACGCTACTCATTGCAGGAACTAGAATTCTTGGCTCTCGGGACAGAGAACCCAAGCAGGTGAGGAAGAATCTAGGACTTAGATATAGCATATCTTGACATCAATGGAATTGCCACCTACAACAGATGGCAACCAAGCTCACTCTGATCACAACACACACAGCAAGAGGATACAGATGGCAACAGGAGAGGGTGCAAACATGTTCTCGTTCTTTTCAGGACAGCTCCAGTAGTGGTGGATGTGAAGAGGTCGGCTGTGGGGATTGACGTGTGTTCTTGACAGCTTCTTTAGGTGCATTGCACACAGAAAATATAACTCAATTTCCATCTGAAACAGTAGCTTGTTACTGTAGATTTCTTGCTTGTGGAGAAAACATGTTTTTGGTTTCTACAACACCTTAAGAAAACTGTTTATGTTTACTATTATCTAACAATAACCAAGTTGTTAAGTAGTGGATAAAATAAAGGAATAATCTTTTACCTGCAAAATTATGTAGAAAAAGTCATTTAAAATCATTTGACCTATTCTTTTTTGGTCTGTATGAAACCCTAAATAATATGTAATCATGTTGTTGCATTTATATTTTGGTTTAGTAATATCATAAAAAACAAAAACAAACCATGACTAATCCTCAATCAATCCATATTCCCATGCACTATGGCTCTCTCAAAGCCCATTATAAGGCCCATTTCCATCATATGGGCCTGCGAGAACTATGTTACCATTGCCCTCTCTCTCTCTCTCTCTCTCTCTCATACAAACCTTATCCTAATGGGAGACCAAAATGCTGGTATCATTACTAGGGGCAAATTAGGACCAAGAATAAGAGATGCTTCCTATTAGATTTTTCTAAGGAACATACAAGAAATGTTAGATGTTATCCCCACAAAGAACTCTTCATAAGGCCATGACATGACTTAACATACCATGAGTTGAGAGATGGAGTCAGTAAGCATGTTTTAGTGTTAGATTTCAACCTATATGTACAGACTTTAATCCTTTCGACTCCGAAAATAATAATAATAATTATTATTATTATAATATACGATAAATGAAAGAAATATGCCTCACCTAAATCGAGTGTTGTAGAGGGAAAGAGAGAGCTAACATTGACAACGTCTGTTGAACGAGAGAACCCAAGCTTTATAGCTCGTAGTCGAGGGTTAATGGACGGGCAACGTTGAAGGCGACAAAAGCTATAGCAACCATGTCAATAATGCCAAGTCGTCGTGCATGCAAAAAATGATGTGACGTTTGATGGGAGAAGTCGACCATCTCACTAGCAATCCAATAAAGTCGTGCCTATGAACTCTCTAACATTGCACGTGCCTTGATATTATCACATATCTGCCAATCCATGGTTGATAAAGGTGAAGAATAAGAAGAAGAGTAGGGCTCTCAGGATGATGTAATTTGGATTGTAGAAAACGAAAGTAATCATCAAAGCTTAGCACGTAGCTGATTGATGTTGGAGTTTAGCTTGCGTAGCACCGAAGTGGTAGCTGTTTTAGGGCCCATTAGAGGGAAGGAGACATGGCCAACTTTGTCGAGAAGATGGTGTATGGGAGAGTGAATGAACTAGAGAGAGGAGAGAGCTGCTGGTTGTCCATGGCAAAGCACGGTCCATCGCAGAGAGGGAGAGGGAGAGAGCAGTGATGGACTTGGCTTTTTCTTGCTTAGCTGTTGTCGAGGGTTAGAACGGGACGGGGCGCACATGGAAGCACATGAATTCTCTCTCTCTCCATGAGACCCATCCCGTTTCTGATACTGATAAGAGGGAGAAGGGGGCCATGCTAACTCCGAAACCCCACCTCCCACATGCACACAGCTCACTGTGCCCACCCACCTCTCTCTCTCTCTCTCTCTCTGAGGCTGCCTTCTTCCCAAAGAAACCTAGGAAACCAAGGGTGTAGAGTACTGTTGATTCATGCCCATTTGGCTCTTTGCGTCCTCAAGTATCTCATTCCAATACAGTTCGCCACTGCAGCAATCGCCCAGTTTGCACTCATCTGCTGTCTGGATGTCCTTCTGATAGTTTCTCAGGTTTGAGAACTCAGTCTAAGCACTGTTAGGATCTTTATGCATCGTCAACATTTCTACCAGAGACTAAAAGAGGAGAGAGAGAGAGAGAGAGAGAGAGAGAGAGAGAGAGAGAGCAAGAAATTCTTGCCAACTAAACCCAATGCGAAAGAATGTTTGGAGTCAAACTGAAATCAGCTTTGTCAAACGAGAAGTCTAAATGTAGCAGCAAAATTCTTCACTGGCAGCAAGAATTAGTTTTTAATTTAATGTTCATGAAAGAATCTGAAGCAGGATTAGATGATGATAATGAGGAGGAGGAGAGTAAGATAAGCTGGTTGGAGAACCACAAAACAATGATGAACTTGTGATCCATGCTCTCATTTGCCGGTTGCAGCTTAAACATGAACATGCAGGATATGTATCTGCAGCTGTAGGCCAAGATATAATTGATGCTCCCCTCCCCTTGAATGAGTGGCTCCCACCTACATGTCGTATAGACCCCACAACATGTGGAGACACGTGTGCACCATTATGCTTCCACCTGCTCAATATATTTCTACATTTATATATACATATAAATGATTGCCATCACAATCTTTCAACTCTTCCGATATAGTCTGCATTGTAGCGAGCATTATTTAGCAACAGAACATGTTGTCAAACTATGTAGAATCAATATCTATCGTCAGTCACACTGTGACTTTAGTATTGTATTCTTTTACTGCAAACATAAATACGTGGAGTTGCAAGGGTTCGGATAGCTTGCTGCAGTCATAAAGATCATCAATCCCATCCCCTCTGTTGCAGGCTAATAATGGAGGCGTTAGGTATGACAGCTGCTTACAACCGGAACGTCAAAGAAGACATGCATGCATGCATGCAGGCGAGCTTTTATGGGCGGTCCGCTGGACTCCAGCGCCGTGTACCGTCAATTTTCGTGCAAACCCATTAACGCGGAGTGGCGGTCCATTGGAGATCCTACGGCCGTGAGTACGGGTCCCCACGTGCGAGCGAGCCTTCGAGGACTACGAGGACTCACGTTGTTGTGCATGCACCGGACTGAACTCTCTCTCTCTCTCTCTCTCTCGCTCTCTCTTTCCCCCCGTGTATGGTAACATCTCACACGCTGTCCTAGACGTGTTGGAGCTGTCACACACGTGCACATGATGTGACGTGGTGTCCTTCGTCGCGGGGCCCATTCCGGCTAGGCGACAAGAGTCTCCCATGCTTAGAATTTTCGTCCATTCGGACTCTCTCTTTCTGCCTCTTCTCTCTCTCCTACACACATCCCTATCTCTTCCTCTATAAACTCCCCCAGATCGCAGTGCTCGCCACCAGCTACCGGAGATGGACGGGCGGCGACGGCAAGAGGCGGCCAGAGGGAGCCGCGACGAGCTCCCTAAACTCGGTGGAGCGACGAGCTGCGGCGGGCCTCGCCTCAGCCATCGAGGGAAAGGGAGGTTCGCCGTAGGCGGTTCGCTGCGGCGGAAGGTGAGGGAGCTGCGTCGGCTTGTGCCCGGCGGAAGGCAGCTGCCCGCCGAGCAGCTTCTCCTGCACACGGCCGACTACATCCTCCGGCTGAGGTTGCAGGTGCAGCTCTTGAGGGCTCTTTCCAAGTTGTACACGCCATGATATATCCATCTATATATATATATATATATATATATATATATATATATATATATATATATATATATATATATATATATATATATATATATATATATATATATATATATAACTATAACTATATATATTAGTTGGTGTATTATTACATCGTTGGCGTATGTTTTTGGTGTGAATCAATCAACTCTCGCGATATCTGGGTTGACTAAATTGTGGATGGCTTCTAAGAGTACTTGTATCGATTAATAGGAAATAGAAAATATAAGAACATTTGTTCTTCTTTTTCTTCCCTCAATCAACCATAATCACTTTTGTATAATTAGACGCCGATCGATGAAAAAAAAAGAAGCTTTTTTCATATATTTTTGTTCAATTCATGTATTGAATCCTAATAATATTCAGAGATTTATTAATACTTTCACTTTATAATTCCACTATTAGAGCCCATTTGTGGGATTGACCCAGATCGGTCAGACTTGAAGTAGGCCTTCGGATCGTGTAAACTTACGGCCCAGATCTTGAGTCAGTCATCTCGCAGCAAGTAGATTCAACCCCATATTATCTTCAACAGCTGAAGGTTCAAGACATGCATAGAACTAAAAGCAATTCTTGTACTCAATTCAGTCAAGGGAACTCCATTTTCATTTGGAGAAGATGAACAGGCAGTTTTAGTAGGGTCTGCAACCTTACCAGTTTCCTCAACATTTCTGCTGTTTCTTCATCAAGAATGGCTACTTGTTCCTTCAATTTATAATCATTATGATCTACTTATTGCCCGTAACCACTGGGTCCTCAAAAGAGCAGCCACTGGCACTATGTACAGGGCTTTGGCAAAGCCCAGGGTTATGAATCCTAACAATCAGTTTGCGGCAACATTCCATGATCACCAACATGCATATCAAATGGTTTTTCACATGTTTGTGCAAATTGTGATGCTTTTTCCACCTGTGATAACCTTGATCAGTAGAACAAAATTGGCTTTTGTTTTTTAGACTGATTTGGAACACTGCTCTTCTCATCCTAAACTGTTATGGTAGGCAACTCTGAACACACACTAGCAGCAGCAACTTTGCAGGTAAATTTGACTTCATAGTAAAATCTCATGTTGCAGGTTTACCAGGCAGAGGTTTGCATGCTGATGTTCTAGTTGATCCAGTGCGTTTATTTCTTAATTCCTTCAGTAACATAAGAATAACCTGGTTTGACTGGCCCTGAAACAGGCTGCCTGACAGAATTCGCATCAATTTTTGACATTTCAGCTTCAACCTGTTTCTTCCAAGTGCCAAACAAGACTCCTAGCTTTCCTCTGGATCTACATATTATTGTGACTGCACAAATTATTCACCGACTTAACAATGTTACAAATCTGCAGAGCATTTAGGTTTACAGGCAACTTCCAACTGCACAAAGCATTATCTGACCAAACAAATCTATTTTTTCAGTTTTACCAAGTTGCATTAGATTCACCAACTTCTCAACCCCTTCATCGCTGACAACCCCACCTCTTTCTGCATTTTGCCACTCTCTGCCTGTCTGTTGTCAAACATAAAGGTAATGGAATCAACCATCATCAGGTTTACCAGAATACTCTTACTTGATGGTTTCTGCTCCCTGATCTTGCTTTACAGGCTCTGTGCCTTGATCTCACTTGATAAGCTCCAAATGGTAATCACTTCTCAGCCTCTTACTTTCCTTGGCATGAGAAAGGAATGAGGTGCCACTATTTTGCACACTATCTGAACCATCTATTTCTGTTATTTAAACAATCTCTGTTTTTATGTTGTCAAACATAAAGGTAACGGAATCATCATCATCAGGTCTATCAGAATGCTCTTCTTTGATGGTTTCTGTTCCCCGATCTTGCTTGACTTGCTCTGTGCCTTGATCTTGCTTGATAGGCTCCAAATGGTAATAACTTCTCAGTCTCTTACTTCCCTTAGCCAGAGAAAGGAATGAGGTGCCACTATTTTGCGCACTGTCTGAACCAAATCCTAACTGTTGTGTGCTTGCAGAAGTGTTTCTGAGATTTTGGTGAATGCCAACCTGACCACACTGCTGCATGCATTTCGAACCAAGTGTTGTGCAAAAGCTGATCTACTTCTTCTGGATTTTCCTGAGGAAGAAAAAGGTGAAAGGCTAATCACTATACCAAAACTCATGACTAAATAAAAATGATATGCCCAGATACTACCATAAATATTAAAAATGGGTGAAAATATCATGTTGGCATAATCCTGATCGGTCAACCACATTCTTATTAGCTATATCATATACTCTATTACCATTGTGGTGTAAGGCTGACCAGTGTGCTGACACAAATGACTAAGTAAAAATGATGTGCCCTGCCATTACCATCAAGCAGAGATGCAAATAAATGGATAAAAACTAATGTTGACATCATCTTGATCAGTCAACAACCAGAAATGCTTGTTACCAATGACATATACTCTCATATAAGGTCTGTCGTACTGAAGCATACCGCCCGTACCGAGCGGTACGTACCGGTCCTACAGGTTACCGATACGCGAACCGCCCGGTACCGCTACAATGCTACAGTACTATACTATAGCACTGCTACAGTATGAAAAAAAAATAAAAAATTATTCGGTACACCAGGGTGTGCGCTCGGTATGCCCTGATGTACCGCCCGGTACACTGGTACCGTACCGTATCGAGCCCGGGTCGAAACGTCGGTACGGTACGGTACAGCGAACCTTACTCTCATAAGATAGTACCCCTGATGGAAGCTCATCACCTTTGGGTAAATGAAACTTTAAGTCCTTGTGGAAGCAGTAAAAAACCTCATTCAAAAAATCAAGCAATATGCCTTTAGCAAGCTTCATGTGAGCATATTAGTAGAAACATCTTACTCATTAGTCCATATTTGTGTGTCTCATAAGCTATTTAAAGAAAGTTTTTTGTTAATCTCTTTGTTTAAAAGCATGTCAGGACAGCCAATTTAGCACAAAGTAAGATGGTCCTAGTTGTCTCCAAAACAAGAGAATGATTTCAACGAAAGGATGAGCATTTCCAAACTCAAAAGGAGCACAACCACCAATCCATATCTTCCATCTGCACTGCAGCATATCAATATATCATAGAAGAAAAAAGGAAACGAATTCGTAGCATTCATTCATAGATCATAACTGGTTGATATGAGCACAACAATCTTGGATATTACCACTTTTGATGCCAACATGAACAATCACCACATCAAATTCTTGTAGTGAAGAGAAAATGAGCAAATCCCATCTACCCGTTACTCAAAACACCTGCCCTCAACGTTTTCAGTTACCCAGGAACAGGACTAATTTTCTACGGTGAATGAATGAAGGAATTGCGAAGATTCTGGATCCAGGGTAATCATGAATTAAAGAGGCGCTAAAAACTAATAGCCGAAGGAGGATACAAGAACCGAAGAACGATCAGAACAGCAACATCAATTGGCCGACGACAAAATTAGTTGCAGAGCTAAAAAATCATACCATTAGCCGCAAAAACGGTTCCTTTTCCCTAAAATCAACAAGCAAACCTTAATTCATCTCTCATTTATTCATAATTAAAAAAATCGTGATGAGAGCAGTCAGAGAGAGAGGGGACAGCCACCGCCTTCTCGCGAGCTCGACGGTGATGCTTCTTCTGGCATCAGTAACCACAAAAAGAAGAGATGAAAGATGATGAAATCGGAGTATGGAACAATTCAAGGAGACTATTAGAGGTAGGGAGGAAAAAAACCTGAGAGCCCGACCGCAGGCTCGCGAAGAGGATCGCAATCTCCGGGAGACGAAACACGCGATCGACGAACTGTGGAGGGAGGGAGGTTACGAGACGCGCTTGCGGGCATCATAAGATTTGTGTTCGGCGTCAAAAATACTACTTTCGACAGTATTCCGTCGGTACCTTTTATTTTACTGGGTGAAATCTCGGTCCCACATTTGGGCCCATTGCAATCCTTAGACACAGAGCGGATGGTAGGAGTGCGAGGATCCGAGAAGTGTGGATCTCGTTGCTTGCTGCTTTATGGATCCTTGTTTTAGATCCGATAAGGGTAGGGTTTCGTGAGGTGTAATCTCTAAACTCTGCGTTCTTGACGAGCCTGCGTGCGCGATGGGGTGCTCTCATCCTGCGTAGACGAAGAGTCACCGGCGAACGCAACGATGCATCCTGTTCGTCAACCTCCTCTTCTCCACTGCTTCCGTGCCGCGCTGTCGTCTCGCCACCCTCTCTGCCTCCTCTTCCTTGCGCCCAGGCCATCGCAGTCCTCGCCTCGCGCCTCAATCTCCGCGCCGTGGCCACGGCTAAGGCCCCTCGGAAGGACCAGGACTTACTCTGTCGCCACGAAGGTCGCGGACGAACCGGCGGCGGAATGGAGTGGTGGCGGCGGCGACGGCGACGGTGACGGCAACGGCAGCTACTTCTTCGCGGGAGAGGGTGTCTCTTGGAAGTCCCTGGGGATCTCTGACCACCTCAGCCATGTTCTCGCCAAGGCCTCGCTGCTCAGGCCCTCCCTCGTCCAGGTTCCCGCCGTCCCGTGCTTTCTCTATCTATAGTTTTGAGTAGCAACGGTATAGTATCTATATGTTTGAATAAATGCGTAGAAGAGATCGCATTAGGTTAGGAAGGATCAGGATCGACCTGAGAAAAACAGATACTGTTGGACCTGATATTTGTCTAAGATACTTGGCCTTCTGTTGTGTCTTGGACGCAGAATCTTGATATACCTGGGTGATCGGAGTTGAGATATTTTATTTTTTATGCGATGAATTAAGAAAAGAAGAAAGATGTAGGTTGAGTGGGAGGCATTTGCAGTCTCTCCAGTGAACTGAGAGGGGAAAGAAATGCAGTCTTTCTGATTCTTAGAGAACTTATATTTAGTGGGGATTCTTAGATGACCAGTCCATAGAACACCTTTGTGTGAAAAATCGCTGACTGGGTTGGCTTCAAACTATGTTTTTCTTTGCAGAGAGAATTACCAAGTCGAGGGAGGTTGTGCCTTCCTTTTGGAGCAAATAGTCCTAGTTATACACCAGATATCGAGCAATAAGCAATTTAGCTGCATTTTTAGCATACAAAACGTCAATGCAATTCTATCTTTTTTGTGAAAAATCACTGATTGGGAGAGTTTTGCAGAGAACTGTTTTGCAGACAATGTTCTGTTTTGCAGAGAGACACTAAGTTGGGAGAGTTTGTGCCTTTCTTTTGGTGCAAATAATCCTCGTTATACAACAGCTATCTAGAAATACAATTGTAGAAGGCTTTAAATGTCTTCAAACATCAAGAAAGTATAGATGTTAATTAATATCGAGTTCTGCTGAAGGATTTCTTTTGTTCCTCAATTTTGCAAATGCATGCAACTCTGTTTCATCCCCTCCTTTTCTTCTCTTCTTTCTTTCTATGCTAGATTGAAGTATACATTATTGTGGTCACATATCTGAAAATGCCATTCCACTTGTGGTGCTCAAGTTAATTATTCAAATTGCATTACTGCACCTTACATATTTCCATATTTAGTATGATTTGTAGTGAAAAGATTAATTCCACTGGGTGTGTATATTGAAGTTCATATATGGTTTTCGTTTCAGGCTGCTTGTATTCCTCATATTCTTACAGGGAAAGATGTGATCATTGCTGCAGAGACAGGTAGCGGCAAAACACATGGCTACTTGGTTCCATTGATTGAGAAGCTATGCAGGAATTTGGATCCCAATAAAGGAACTGATGTTTCTAAAGGAAATCCTGAAAAACATAAAAAGACTTATCTGGTCCTGTGCCCTAATGTGATGCTATGTGAGCAAGTAGCTGACATGGCTAATAATCTACTGGATGATTCAGGTGAATCACTCGTCAAAGTTGCTGCAGTTTGTGGACGAAGGGTAAGTGTTTTTTTTTTCCCATCTATATTGCTTTTGAGTTTTGATTATGTAAGTTATTTGGCTGATGTCAGTTAGTGATTTATCGATCACCATTCAGCAGTTCCCCATAACTTTTTAAAATAGTCACTTGATTTGTGCATCTTCATCTGCAAGTTGCTTCTTCTGTCTAGTGGATTTACACTGTTAAACAAGATTGAAATTTAGTTCTTACTATTCACTGGATGGATTTTTAATCAACAAATTTAGGCCTTTTCTTTTGTTTGTCTAAAGCTACTTAATATAGCAGCAACTTAAACTCTGTGGAACCTGCATACAGGTTGCATAAATCCAACTAGTCCTGCAAAACCCGCTCCACACTTTTACATAGCTGACTTAGAGTTATGAGTGATGATGATCTTGCATTGTTGTTCTAATTTTGGCAGTACTCAAATGGTAACTGCAGGAAGGGCCAGTTGCTCAGCCAGATTTTTTTTTTTTTTTAATCCAATCCAGTTGTTCTTTTAAATTACCTGTTTGACTCTGACTTGAACAGTTCCACATGATAGCTAACTCAGATTTTTATGTGATATGTCTTTGAATGATGAAACATCTTGTATTGCTCTTTTAATTTTGACAGTTCCCAAATTTTGAATGCAGGGATGGCCAGTTGCTCACCCAGATATTCTTGTCTCCACTCCAGTTGCTCTTTTAAATTACTTGTTTGAATTTGACCCTGAGAAAAAACGGCGTGCTAATTTCTTACAGAATATCAAATCTGTGGTACATTCATCTCTCTGAAACTTATTTTGATGAGCTAGAAGTGAAGGTTGTTTTTTTGCTAGGTTAATTTCTTTCATGACAATTTGCTTTTTTGTTAAAAAAAGGAAACTGGAAACTGGTTATGTTCTTTTTTATGCTTATGCTTTTAGTAAATGAATGTTCATGACATGATGGCAATATCGATTCATTGCTTATATTAAATGTTTTAATGGTTTTTTTTACTGATATACCTGTGTAATTTTATATTAAATGACACTAGGTTTCCAGAGTAATTTTATGTCATACAATATCATGTACCTGCGTTTTTTTTACCGTCATTATTTGTGATAGCTTAAAATATAAAAGTTTCATTTTTCTAGGTAAAATTTAATATGCCTATCCTTGTCAAATATAGGTGTTTGATGAAGCAGATATGCTTCTTTGTGGAAGTTTTCAAAACCAAGTTATCCGTCTCATTAACATGTTACGTTTTGAAGAAAAACTAGTGTCCAAGATGCAAGATTCTGCAAAAGAGTCTGTGATTGATGAAGACAACAAGTGTAATATGGAATTAAAATCTGATGATGACAACTATAAGCAGCTTCTTAATAATGATGAGGAAGACGGTGACAACTGCGATGATGACGAAGGTTTGGAAAGTGAGTCAGAAGAGTTGAACACCAGTGTGAAGGACTGGAAGAGGGTTAGGAAAATTTATACACGCAGCAAGCAGTATGTTTTTGTTGCTGCCACACTTCCTAGTAGTGGCAAGAGAACTGCTGGTGGAGTGCTGAAACGAATGTTTCCTGAAGCCATTTGTGTCAGTGGAAGTTTCCTCCATCGGCACAATCCTAGGTCTGCATCTTCTTCTTGATTTATTAATTGTTGTTGTTATGCCCTTACAGTCTGTAGACAAAGCTTCTTCTTTAACTGTTATAGAAGTCTTAAAACTTCGAATAGACCATGTTCTGATTTATCGTAAATCCTGGGAGAAATTTGTGCTTTGATAGGTACCTATCAGTTGGTTTTTAAGGTTGTTTTGCTAACTGGAATACCAGTACATAGTGACATCCAATGAAGAGCAATGACTAGATCTAGCCCACAAACAGTATTATATATGTGATTTGTACATACAACTGGATTATGCTGTCCACTGGCCTGGTACAGCAACACATCCTTTACATCAACTAGTCGGCGGATATAAGGCAATACATCTTTGCCAGCCACATGATGGAGGCAGCCACTGGGCAGAATGGTCCTGGAACCAATAATTATCTTTCATGGAATTGATTGGGCTAGTAGCTACTTTATGAAACTCTTAGCAGTCATAAGTGTTGCACTGTTGCTATTTAAGAATGACATAGTGTTCAGATGCAAGTAACTTCTGAGGGAAAAGAACTCTGCAGGGTTCACAGCCCTCAACACTGTATCCCAATTAATTTATGCAAGGTGAATTTTGCAATCAACTTTTTGTAGGATGCTCACTTGTAATTCTATAATAATGCTTTTGCTATATTTTTTGTGATTGTTTTTCAGGTTGGAGCAGAGATGGATAGAAGTAACACCTGATACACAAGTTGATGCTCTTCTAGATGCAGTGAACTATGGTTATAGATGTAAAGCTCCAGATTCTCATGTCGATGCAAGGAGAACCATGGTCTTTGCTAATACTGTTGATGCTGTTCAATCAGTGGCAAAGATATTGGAAAGAGTTGGTCTTGAATGCATTTTGTACCACCGGGAAGGCTCTTTGGAGGAACGAACAAGTAATTTGAACCGTTTCCGCAAAAATGGTGGTATATTTGTCTGCACTGATGCTGCGTCTCGTGGTCTTGACATACCAAATGTTTCACATGTCATTCAGGTATTTAAATGAATGTTAAAATAAATAAGTATGCTTATATTTAATTTATCTTTAGGCCAATTATGTTGAAACCTTTTGTTGTGGCAATCAAGAAATGAAGTCTCAGTTACAGTGCCTATGCTGGTTGACCATTGGCAGTCTATACATACTATACTGAGTTGTACCATGATGGTTGGTACCACATTGTTACATGTTTCCTGATTAAATATAAATGCAGAAAAATATTTGTGTCTTTTGCATTTAAAAGAAGCTAACTATATGGCATGTTTTTTTCACTTTTGAATCTCAAAGGATGATAAATGTCCTATTGGCACAAGACAGACCATATAGTATTCTATGTTATGTAGTACCAGTTCTTTATCCATGTTGGCAATTCACTTATGATAACATATGATATGTTATGAACTAGCACTTTGCTCATAGTAACAATTATTCATACTAACATGCATCATTATATGGAGTTTAGCTCCAGGCAGGGTATATTGCGTATGATGAAAAAGTATAGGTGAAGACAATTTGGGCGAGATTTACTTGTTATCTTTGCTATCGTTCCATAAGCCTAAACCACATTTGACGACTAAATGTATTCCTTCTGTTTCCCAATGTTAGGCAGAGTTTGCAACCTCTGCTGTAGATTTTCTGCATAGGGTTGGGCGCACAGGCAGAGCTGGTCAGTTTGGAACTGTTACAAGTCTTTATACCAGATCAAATCAAGATCTTGTATGTGCTGTTCGTCAGGCAGAGAGGACGGGCGAGCCTGTGGTACGTTCCGATTCAAGTTATGTTTCATCAGGACCGAGCCAATATGTGACATTGCCATATTCTTGCAAAGTAGCAGCATGTTTTAATAGTGAATCAGGACAACTGCATGAAATGTTTGTAATGTCAGAATTAGTCTTTTTGGCTCGACTCACTTGAGCTTGTTATACCACTATAATCCATAACACTATTTCTTATCAACTTGCAACAATATTGCTAAAATGGCAACATGTTGATTAAGCAAAATAGAATAAGTTGCATGAGATGTTATGATTTAGCAAATTAGACTAAGCCACATGAAAAGTTGTTGATGTTTCTTAGCTTCTAATGTTATTGACCCCTGATTTTCCCATACAGGAGAATGCATTTAGCAGGAAAAGGAGCTTCAGAAATAAACTTAAGAAAAGAGGTATGCTGCAAGTACAAGCTTTTCTTTCTTGGCTTCTTTTGATTCATTTCCTCCATGTCTATTTCTATAATTACACTTGACAGGCATGACAGTTATATAATCATGATTAGCATTTTTCTGTGCCACTCATTTTTAACAAGACCATAACATATCATGTATACCCAAAGTTCATGTGGATGATATATCTGTCATACCTGTATGTAGTTAACTACTTTATTTTTTTGCACAAAATGCTTTCTTGCTTGAGAATGATGTAAAGAGCATTCTGTTTGTCACTGTGTTACCTTTCTCTCTGCAGTAAGATTCACATCAATGTTAATCCAATCTATAAAACCTCATGATTGCTAACTTGTGTTTTCTTATCATACCGGCCAGTATGAATACCATGATCATAAACCATCATTGTGTTATCAGCACTTTGTAAAATTGGCAATAGCCAAGCGTCTGGTCAACAATTATTAAGAACTATTCTGGCTCTTCTAAGCTCTCCAACTGTAGACTTTGTTGCATACATGATGTGTACGAAATAATCATTTCTTTTAAGTATTAGATCTTTGCAGTTAACCATTTCTATCTGCTGACTATTTACAGGTCGAAATACATCTGAAGGTGCATCTTTGGCTTCAGTATAATGTAGATCGAGATTTTGGAACAAAAGAATCATGCAGACAGTAGTAATTTATTTGGAACCACAGCCATGTAATATGTTTGTAAATCAGCATTATCCATGTTCAACAAGCTTTACATCATCATGTATCGTTTTGATATATCTAGAGAAACAAAAGTCATTAATGTATGCCTGGCTAGTAGGCTCTGCCATGGCAAGAATCTTGCCAAGTGATTCTTTTCTGGAAGAGGTACAGTTGTTGAAGATTTACATGTTTGATAGTTCTTCCCGAGGAACAATTGGTTTTGTTATTGTATATGAATTCTTGAAAGAGAAATGTTTTCAGGGGGCAAATTTCATAATACGATTTTATTTTTTTTGTATATTACAAGTGTAGATAGAACTCGATCCATAATATCAAACAATAAGGTCTTAGTCATTTTTAGAAAATTTATCGGGTTTGATACATCATCAATGAGACTAATGTTTTATGTATACTTTGATCCGATAGCTTAATCTTTGCTAAGTATATCTAATTCACTAAATTTAATATTTTAAGTGTGCAAAATTATTAGGCATAGCAAAATGGGATGATGTTATTACCAAAATGATTTTTGTGATTGAAATTATATATGTATATATATTTATACATATATATGTATATATATGTATACATATATATGTATATATATGTATACATATATATGTATACATATATATGTATATATATGTATACATATATATGTATATATATGTATACATATATATGTATATATATGTATACATATATATGTATATATATGTATACGTAAACATATAAGTATATATATATATATATATATTTATTTATTTATATGTATATGTATATATGTATATATACATATATATAATATTATAAAATGAATAATTATTTTATATTTATCCTTCTATCTTCAAGTTGAGCATAAGCATAGTTTTATCATATACAAAAACTGCATATAAGTCATAATAATTAATCTTTATCAGTGAACTATCATTTGACTGTTTATTGAAACTCCAAACCAAAGTAATATCATTTAAAATTTTATTATGCGCATAAAAATAATATGAATATTTAAATATCAATAATGATAAGGTTAACTCGTCGCATAAAAAAATTATGAATATTTTTATTTTTAAAAAATAAAAAAATTATTCCATCAAACATATACTCTTAAGACATTCAATATGAGACCTATCACTTTTATTATATTACATTAACCAGACAGACATCATTTATTTCATTCTGTGTCTTATGTTAGATGCAGTAATTAATATTATTTGAGTTTTTCCCTCCTCATGTGCTAGCAATATTCTACTAAACTTCTTCTCAAACTCATGTTGAGTTCATACCAATGTACCCAAAATGTAGCAATCTAATCCTAGAAAAAAGAAATTACTCCACAATTCCAAAACCTCCACACCAATGTCTCCAATATTCCCCTATTTTCTTGTTTATCTATCTTGCAGGAAATTTCTCCATGTTTATACAGTCTAAGGGGAAAAGACTAAAACTTATAACCATCAATTAAATGATATGTCCCAAGCAATGTAGCAATTTTATGAAATGATCCATAAGCTCTTCTTTTATAGTGTCTAATCGTGTTTCTCCCCTTTAAGACTAACATATACTTTTGAATTATTAAATTAATAATCATTTTACTTGCATGAAATCTTGGCCATTGGCAAAGTTTATTTATAAGCAAGATTTTACATTTCAGCAGTCTTTGGATGAAAGGAAAAAAGATTATGTGAAACTTTTAGGAATTTTGAGGAGCTCTTAAGGTTTTCTCTAATAAATCCAAAGAGATATTATAATTATTTTTTACATAGTAAAAGCTGTATTTGATTATATATTCAATAGACACAAGTAAAGAATGTTAGAACCACATGCACATCATTTCTTTAATTATATTATATTAACCATTCATTATTTTAAGGGAAAAAAAAAACCAAGTGTTTTTCCTACAATTTTGTGGCTCTAAATCCATATGTGAAAAAGCATGCCATAATTAAAACTAAGATAATAGACATCATCTTAAAGAAGTGAATAATACAAAATGCTATTATCCATCACATTGTCAATCTCCCATCAACTAGCAGCAATAAGTGGCATCACATGGATCTACCAAACACCCTATTGGAATCTTTAGCAACCCTAAGCTCCTAATTCAATGCAATCAACATTCTTGGAAGAGAGACACTGGAGAAGGCAGATGGTAGTACTTCAAACAAGATCCAAGCTCAAGTAAATCCAGTTGAGATTTGATTTCTATAAGCTATATTCTCCTCCATTCTTCACCTGTAACTTCCCTCAGAAAGAATTTGCTTGCAGATAATAAGGTTATGATCCTTACTATTCAACTAGCTTGATGTTTGAGATATATATATAATGTTAGGAAAATGACAAGAGATAAGGTTATGGACCTTGAAGAAGTGAACTTGGCTGGAACATGACAGCAGATTTGGATGGTTAACAACAACAAATGATTTATTTGTCCACTTCCTACTTGTTTGATAGGCAAGTGATGAATTCCCCAAGAGATAGAAAGGCCTAAATGATTACATGGTAGAAGGGGCCTGACAAAGTAGAATAATCATAATACATCAAAACCAACACATATGATGAACTATGCATACTACTTTTGAGAAAGGAAAGTGTGCAACAATATTCTCAGTTCATTCTGTGACTGTGTAATTCCTGTTCTATACAGAAAGAGTTCTTCTCCACCTCATACGATGATGGTGTTTCTAAACACTAAGCCTTTAGGAATGATAAGTATCGACTCCCTCAAACCTATACAGGAAAAGAGTGTGCACAGCTGGTGAGATCAGAGTTGAGTTCATCACTGTCTTCCCCACATTATTGTTCTTAGAATTAAGCAAAAAAATCACTGGATCCTTCGTAATCGCTATTTCGTATACGAAAAATCTTTTCGACCAACCATGCTGATTTCCTGAGTCTTAGGATCAGCTAGAAATAATCATACAAGTTTATCCTATGATAATAAGATGCAGACAGATAAATATGACCAGACAAGTCCATGTTTTTCTCATTCCATATGCATATACATATATTTGACATTGATAGACACTGCTACACCTTCCACTTGACATTTGCAAGTGATAAGTGTCTGTCTGAATAAGACATGAAAATGATATGACATGCTGTAGGATTTATCTATCTCATTTCAGCACTGATGCAACTGTTAAAAGAGTTCAGTATTTTGATCATGAAAACAGATTTATTCTATCAATAACCTTTCCAAATTCTAGAAGAACTTGTCACTTTGAAGCTCGAACAGCTTCCAACAAAGTATACACATCATCAAAGGAACATGAATCCAGAAAATATAGCACCAAGACTGTTTACCTCAGCATAATGGTCCATTGACATACTATTATCCATAATGAATTCATAAGCAAGCATTATAGTCACTGCAAAATTAGCCCACAAACTGTTTCCGAAAGCTCCACACACAAAGATGATGATGATGATGATGATGATAAACCGACATCCATAGACAAAAAGATGATTGCATTAGTGATTTAGTGATTGATTGATAATGTACACCAGTAGCATGTTGACCATCATATGTATGATCAGCAAATTAAATGAGGAAAGAGATAAGACTTAGGTGTTATCACTCTAAAGATAACCTAATTGCAAGTTAGCAAGTTAGTACCTAAAAGAACTCAACATGCATTGAACCTTTAAGACAGTACCTCTGATCGAATCAAATGACTGATCAATTCTGCAGAAAGAAGTGAGGCCTATAGTTTCCCTTGTCTTGTATTTCTTGCACAATGATTGCATTGTGAACACAAGCAAGCATTTGATCCTCCTACTATACAATCGAGAAGAAAGCAAAAGATTCATTAGTTCTCGAACCTACACGATGAATCTAATTACTACATCCAGATGGATGTGACTGCCATAATTATGCAGCAACAGCTTACGAGGTCCTTATGCTGAGACCAACCAAGAAGTGGACTTGGATCTTGCTATGTCTCAAGAACATATGTTTCCACAGTTCCAGTCAACCTGTTTTGATAGATCAGATCCACTCCATGGGCTGGTGGGGATCTCATCTGGGCGACCGTGCGAAGGAAGCAAAGAGTGAGGGCAAGGAAAGCGAGGCTATCGGGATATCACAACCCTAGCGAGATGGTAAGAAACTATTTAGGGCAGATGGAAGAATTTTAAGCTGTCTTAGATTCGTAGGAAATCGATAGGAAAAGGAAAACGAAAGATACATGAGCAGAAACACACATTTAAGGATCAAATCCCGTCACACGGCAACATGCATCGACAAAGTAAGACATGCATGGAAGAAGAAGCTTAGCAAAGCAAGTCTAGTAGTGCCTGTTCTTTTACACAATCGTAGCTAAAAGCTGAAAGGATCGGACCGAGACGCTTGATTCCCCAACGCAAGTACAGAAGAGGGAGATCGATGTGCTTTCCTTGGCGTGAAGACAGTGGAGCTTCCCCCCACCACAAGGCCATCTCCTCTCTCCACCGCCTCCTCCCTCTTGCTTTTAGGCTTCACATGACCTCCCACTCCTACCGAAACGACGGGAAAGTAATGATGATGACTGCCCAAAGCGAGCAGAAGAGACGGGTGATGATGTGGGTGGGAGGGCCATAATTGATGTTGAGCCCAGGGGCGAGGAGAAGGAAGAGAGAAGGGAAGGTGGTGGTGATAGCTGGTGGTACAGCCGCCCCATCTTTCTCGCTTCTCATGATCACGCGGAGGACCATCATGAGGCCCATGTAGCTCCCCCCATCTTCTATTATAGTTATTCCCAGGGAGGATGTGGCCAAAGGTACATCATCTTTTCCCAGGCATGGCCAGGGGAAATGGTGGACGAAGTTACCGTCTTCTTCTTCGATAAACGGAGAGAGAGAGAGAGAGATAGAGAGATTGGATTGTGTCGGGTGCGGTGATGGGATGATGAGAATGGGAAAGAGACACAGTGGTGTTCGACGGGGGCAGCCAAAAGGGTGGGCATGTGCTGTGCTCCAAATCCCAAAGCAGTAGCTACAGAAGGAAGAGTACCACAAGGCAAGTAGAGATCACTGCAGCCTACAGCGGTTTGTATCGTGTTCTTGCAGGGGGGAAAAAGAGGGGGCAAAATATGGGTAATTTATCACGGAATTTTTTTTTATGTTGAACTTTTATCGTTTTCATATTTAAATTTTATCAAAAAAATTATTTTTTTTTAAAAAAAATACTTTCGAATCGATCTATTTCAATTCAATTTGGTCATCAGCAAGTATAATCTGAGTGTAACGCGAGCGTGATGACTTGAATATAACTCGTTGATCGAGTATAAGTATTTAATCGAATGTAATTAAGTTATCTTGATCAAATCAATTCAAATTTCTTTACGACTACTAATACGTGATTCTAAGATATTTAATATTATTTTAATTTTTTATAATTTTAGGATGAATAAAAAATTAAATAAGATATTTTTTTTTATTGAATCGATGATCATCGAGTATATAACTGATTTATTTTTTATTAAATCTTTTTAAACTTCTTCATAATTACTAAAGTAAGATGATACTATGTTTGGTATCATTTTTATTTTTATTTTTATATGAATTTAAGATGAGTAATTTTTGAAATATGTGATCTAGCGTAACTCTTTAAATTTTCATGAAACATATTTAAACTTCTCTAGAACTACTAGGATGATATATAAAATGCTTAGTATCAATTTTTACTTTTCTATAAATTTAATATGATTAATTTTTAAAATATTTTTTATGTTAAATCTATGATTAAGTGTAGTATGAGTATAAGTGGAGTGTAACTTATTCTTGTTAAGATAAACCATAAAAAGGAATTAGTAATTTATTCTTGTTAAAATATTTTATAGAAAAATCATTCTTTCTCTTTTAGATTTTTTTAAAAAAATATCTTTTGAGTCAAAAATATTTTAGGTATTAGTAAAAAATAATAATAATGTTGTTAGGGAATTTTGAGAATAGAGATATTTTCCATAAAAAAATTTCCCCAGAACTCGCCCCTTAATTACCATCAATCTCGTTATCTTTATATATATATATATATATATATATAATTATTAGTACAGTGTCTAGCAAAATTTTAGAGCAAGACATCTGAGTTTTAGAGCAATAAAACAAATCAAGCTGTTGGCTTTATTTCTGGACTACCGGTGCAAGCCACCTGAGATGGTGACCACTGCCGTGTGATTGCGTGTGTGATGTGATGTGGACACTCAACTCGTTCTCGTACGTCTCTGCTTGTGCTAAAACTACAAGCTTTGTTCGCTATCAATATATTAGCAGAGATTTCTCTTCCTCCCTCCCTCTCTCCCTCCCTCGAGTTTCGAACAGCTTCAGGTCACAATGGAGATGAGGAAAAGGTGAGACCTGCAAAGTGAATCCTCCTCCGCTGTCCACAGCCATGGTGATCATCGGACAAGACAAGGCTTTTGTTGCGGTGTCTCCAACATCAGGAGGCCCACCGCTTGGCTTTTAGCATAGGGGAAGATGAATGATGCACACCATGATAGAACCATGACACCAACACCCACAGATCATACATCACACTTTCCCATAGAGAAATAACACTTTTGACTTTTGATCATATTATTTCTGTTGCACATATTAATTATATATATTTATATTTATATTTATCAACATGCTATGGTTTGACTTCTGATCTATAGGTACCCTCAACCAATTTAATTTGGTTACACTGCCGTTGGATTTATAGTTGATATTTGCATTGAAGGAATGATAGGCTGGCAAGAAATTGTCCGGGAACACTGCTTTGATCGAGCAAGTTGATACCATGCTAAATGACGGTAAATTGACTTCTAAGCAGCTTCACTGGATTAATACAACAGATGAAGATCCAGAAATTGACAGTGATCCTATATCTTTCGATTTAATGACTGGTTTCTTCAGGTACATTAAGAACCCTGACGAGAAACAGAAATTACACTGCTTATATCTGATACATCCAAATGGGTGGGAATCACCAGAGAGGGAAAAATGACTGGAAAAGTTACTAAAAAACAATTGATCTGATGATATTCACTATCAACATATGTCATCACAATCAGAGTACCATAGCTGGATCAATAAATCCCGAATCCCAGAGCATGAAGAAGCATCAGTAACTTGTGATGTTCCGATAATGATACAAAAAAAAAAAGAATATCGACACTGATAAATTTTGATGCACAAGCTTAGCCTCACATGCTTATCTTCTGTTTACTTGCATTTATGAATTTCCCATCACTCCTTAGATTCTCCGAGGCTTATATGTAGGGACCTCATCGATACCTACCACCTAGGCAGACCGAATCGTTCTCATGAGCTGCGAGTGATAAGAAGTTACGGAAATGGTGAAGCTGAAAAAATCTCTGATGTGTAATTGCGTAGCATGCTACTGATTTTGGGTAAAGGATGTCACTGGAATGGGCAACTCGAGTAAAAAAAAAGCAGTTTTGCCAATAGCTATGATACTTCCAATCCTCGTGGCTCTTCTATGAGGAAGCAAGTACACTGGAGGACCAAAATAGCAGCAGACCATAGTTACTGCTGGCTTGCAACTATTAGTGAAGTGAGCTCACTTTCTGGTTGTCGACTTCTTAGCTTTGAAGAAACCGGAAGCCACCTTCTATATTTCTCGGGAATCCATCTGAGAAATTATAAAGCCCATCATACCAATGGATTAGTGAACCGCTACTGACTTCCTCATAAATTCACAAATCAACAAAGAGAAATTGTCAATTACAACAAACAGCACTGCATAGAGTCACCGCTGGGTCTCATGGAAGATCGGGATTATACAAAGATTGAGAGGTACACACACAGATGTCCATAAGTGCAAAAACACATGCAAGTGCACACACAGATTGTAAGAGAAGAATAGATGGACGAACAGCACTGCAACATAAGTATTTAAATAAGTAACGTGGACTTACAATTCAATTCTTTCGGTGACCGCTCGTCGTACAGATGAGTTAAGACCATAAGCAATTGAATTAAACAGTCCCTAAACACAGAAAAGAAAAGTATACCATAAGTGAAGATTGAAAAGATGACATTATAGACAATTAAAATATATACTATTAAGTTAAAGACTTAATAGGTAACATGATTGGCAAATCAATACATAGCATTTTCAAACACCAACGAAACTGATCCAAAAATGACGACTGAAAAAATCGTGTAACAAAATGAGCATTCACAAAATGATTTTTATAAGCAGGCAACTTGTAGCTGTTAAAAATAGAAGTACTGCTTTATTATGGACATTGAACAGATGTGTTCCCCATGTACTGATCCATGGAACCATAGAACATTATACTTCAGAAAAATGCATTTTCCTCGACATGTATCATTAACAGTACTCATCATAGGCCACATGGTATTTTAACACTTTAGTTTCATTTGCCATTGAAATATTGGGATACCATTTCCAGCCTTTTCAAGAACTGATGTATTAGCATATTTGTATAGTTTCATATACATAACTATTACAGAAACACTACATTAGCCTAGTATGTCATGTTTCTTAACAAACATAGGAAGATTACTCGGAGGTATTTATCGTGTGCAACAAACTCAACTAGTAGCAGAAAAAATCAAGTGTATGAGAAAATGTCTTTCAAATATATAAATAACCAGAACTCAACAGAAGAAAGTTACAACAACAAAACTTGTTATAGATCTTCAAACATCAATTCCAAGAGACAAACATACAAGATGCAGCTTCAAGGACAACAAAAAAGTTAAAGAGAAACATGTATCATATTTCTCACAGATATCTACGACCAGCATGCAACAGAAGAAATGTAGGACAACCAAACCATTTTTTAAATCTTCAAACATTAGTTCCATTGCAGAAAAAGAGATATAAACATGCAAGTTGCTGTTACAGGAACAGAAATAAAGTTCAGAGAAACATGTACCATAAGTCCAGCAAACCCGACATCAAGGAACGAAAGCCAAAAGATCTTGTGGTCTGGACTAATGAAGTCATAGAGACGGTTGATTGTTGCAAACGACCAAGATCCTATCAGAATCAAAGGATAGTAGCCCCACCTATTGAATGCCTTTAAAGTTTAAACAACCAAACAAATATCATGTATCAGCTGATAAGACTTCTGATTTGCCAAGAGAAATTATAAAATTCTCATTGTTCTTCACAACAAAATATTAACTTGGTAGGCCAAGTAGGAGGGTAAAACTAGCTAAAGATAAATAGAAGAATAACACACAAATATGAGGTACACATGCAGCACAAATTATAAAAAATGGATATAAATAACTGAACTCATGGTAGAGTTGTTAATATCGATTATTTTTTAACAGTCAATATATACTGAGCTTGTACCACTCCACATATCACCTCAGTGTGGGATACCAAGATCGTCAGCAAAGAAAAACCAAATACATCTATTACAAAAGAATAGTTTAGAAGTAGAACCAAGGACCTTCTTTTCTGCCCTCATGTCAGATTGGTTTGGTTGCTCGGACAAGGCCACCGCCATCTGCATGTAAGCTAATCAAGCATGAGGCCAAGATAGGCTTGCAATGCAGCATAAATAACCAATCACATGAATAAACAATAAACAAAAATAGCAATCTCTTATACCACAAAAGAACATATAATATTTGTTAAAATACTGAATGTACCCGGGTTGCATTGCTTAGCGTGCGATTCACTTGAAAGTATGTAAACCCATTGTAAAGTATAGCACTCCATAATGGCACATAAAAAGTTATTAGGTGAGCTACCTGCAAAGAGTGCTACTCTTTAAAATCATGTAGTACTTCAAGTGAAGAGGAAACATGAACATTGAGAACACAAATATTAAGCAACTTCTTCAATAGCATGCAATTACTCAAACGAACAAGAAAGAGTATATTGCAAACAAAAGTATTAACCAATTTCTATCCACAAGTCAGTTATATGTTGCTGTTGTCATATTGAACTAAACAAATTACAGAAAACTAAGTACATAAGACCTAAAATAGCTAACTACAAGAAATTGTTCTAATTTATCAAGACTAAATACAACTAGAATGGGAGCTAAGTGAAATACTGAATGGCATGCCAGATTTTTATACCAGTAGTAAAATTGCCTAGTTACATCAACAATTGCAAACATGAAATCCAAAAAAATTGATAGATGTAAATGCCAATAAAGCAATTTCAAGTACCAGTCACTAGAATGTGTCAGAAAAGTCCATATAATTCAAAATATCAGGTACTTCCAAGCCAAATACTTTTCAATTTCTGTAATTCAATGATGTGGATGAGCATCCAAACTAGAAAGTTGTTTGTACAACAGACTGAAGAATTTCTGTTATTCCATTTCTGTTTTTCTACCAAATTTTGTTTCTTTGTGCAACAGACTAGAAAATATGTCAGCTCATCGCAAGAATAGAGGCAAAAACTTCAGATGTCCTGACTCCTGAGCAAATACATATTCTTGCTGATATATCATAAAAAAATGCACAAAAGTGAATAAGAAA
Source organism: Musa acuminata AAA Group (assembly GCF_036884655.1). Classification (NCBI taxonomy): domain Eukaryota; kingdom Viridiplantae; phylum Streptophyta; class Magnoliopsida; order Zingiberales; family Musaceae; genus Musa; species Musa acuminata. The sequence continues at coordinate 43,999,585 of NC_088356.1, forward strand.
GTAACTGCAAATAGCTAGCAAAAAACAATTCCAAAGAACAAAGTGGAAGGACAAGCCTATATATCATTTGTACCTAGCTTGCTAATCTACTCAGTACTCACAAAATGTAAAAGTAAGCCTTCTTTTTTCTATCATTATAGTTATCACTAATGCAAAACAGGTAAAATGTTGTCATGATTAGTGAGTTGATGAAATGGCTGAATAATTCTTGTTTATCTTAAACTTGAAGTTGAACTCAGAGAACAGACTAGGATCAAGGCAACATTATTTGCTGTCTTGGAGACAAAAGGCTGAACATAAACAAATGAAGTGTACTTCCTACGAAATCCTAAAATTTCCTCTATTTTCCCATATTCTCAAAATTAAATCTTTTGTTAATTTCATCTAGTGCTCCTCTGCTTTTCAATCTTGTAGTGTGTATGAAGAAAGCAAAATTCATTTCTGATATATAATATCATAGTGTAAACCCAATTACTCATGAGATTGGTAAACACTTAGAGGTTGACAAAACATGCTAACAGTTTCTGCAAAATTAATCACATGAAGCAAAACTGTAGAGTACAATCTGTCAAACTAATTATCATTACTATGAAAAAAATTAACGAGTTGTTGAGGTAGAAGATCCAAGAAGCTCTAAGTAGAGACATGCCTTCCCACTTCGAGCAGGCTCAGTCCAACACCATGCCCCTGGTCGTCCATAATCACTGCCTATCGAACGTATTACAGTCGTAGCAAGCGAAGTACCTGTCAGTCAATAGTAAACATAAAGGAAACTATTTTAAAATCCGAGAAACTGAAATCCATGACAGTCAATTATCCATCATAACTCTCAATATTACTATAACATGTTAGGGAAGTTTTGGAAATGTATTCATAAAACAGCCTGGTTAATTGTACAAGTCAAGCTGAAAATGCATCAAAAACTATAGTCACATTAAATGATTATTAACATGGCTAGTCTAGGAAGAATTAGGTGTTTGCCAAGAGGCCATTAGAAACCAGATCTGAATCAGAACAGGCTGTAGGCTACTAGGCTTAAGTCCTAATCAAATATAACTGTCCAGCACCCAACACATTCGTTCATATGGACAGAACAAAAACTATAAGGGCAGTTTGTGTGAATAGCATGGATAGACCTTGTTAGGGCCTACTCATGGTCAGAGAGGACTAAGAAACATCAGAGAGCAGCAACAGAGAATTCAATTATGAAGTTTGACTAATCTATAGCATTTTATTTGTACAATAAATGGAAATTCCTAGCCTAGTTTAAAATATTAGTAAGACTAGGAGATTTTGGCACTAGTGACCTTATGAATATGCATCCTTATAAGCCCTTAAAGTCATGCTTGGGTTTGTTATCTTCCTTTCATGCAATAAAGTTATGTAGTTAATTAGTAATCTTCTAATTGAATGCTTGGGAGATTTTTCTCAACCTTAAAAGCGATATTGACAATGTTGGAAAAAGTATAGCAAGATTAGTAGAATCAAGGTATACAGTTTCGAATGATATCGCCCAATACGGGCGGTATGTACCGGTCCGACAGAAAACCGATACACGGACCACTCGCTACCAAGAGGTATTTTTTATTTATAAATAATATATATATAAAGGCGACGTCACCTCGTTTTTTTGCGCCGTCGCCTTGCCTGGGGAGAAGAGAGGCGACGTTGCACATTTTTTTAAAAATTTTAATATATAAATATATAAATAAATAGATATATAAATAAAATATTATTTATATATATATATATATGTAGGTGACCGGTGACGTCTCCTCGTTTTTCTGTGACGTCGCCTTAGCAACGTCGCCCCGCCTGGGGAGAAGAGAGGTGACATCGCCGAGTCGACGTCGCACATTTTTTTTAAAAAAATAATATATAAATATATTTAAATAAATAGATATATAAATAAAATATTATATATATATATAGAGAGGAGACGTCGCCTCGCGTGGGGGAGAAGGGAAGCGACGTCGCCAAAATTTTCTTTATATATATATATACTGAACGGTATACCGCTCGGTATATAGTACCGTATCGTACCAAGAGAAGATCGAAACTTCGGTATGGTACGATATTTCAATCATTGAGTAGAACCACAAATATAAATAGAAGCAGAAACAAGTCACCTTTCAAAAACGAGTTTGATGAATGTAAGCAACTTACTTCAAAAAATAAGAGTAACTTAACGAAACCCAGGTATTTGTTATGGAAGAGAATTTGGACTCTGAAGTGCATTTATTAATGTTCAAAGCATGGGATAATAGCAAACTAATCTCACAACTGAAGTAATTATTGAACTCAAAGCAATAAATTATAATGTGTTAGAACAGAAAAACCAAAGTGCAAAGAAATGCAATTGCACAAGGAGCTAGGAGCCAAGATTGTGAATTTTGAGAGAAGTGCCACGTATTTAAATAACCAATGACTTTAATGGTCATTGGAACAATGTATAAAAGATGACAACACCATCCATTCACTCCTAGGCCCAATCCCACAGAAAGGATAAGGAAATACAAAAGTTAGCAGCTCAGACAATCTTGCTATCCTCCGTCCACCTCTTAACTAAAGCGAAAGAGAGCCATAATCAACAACAAAATACTTAATTGATTTTCCTTCATATAAAAAGTCTAGCAGTACTTTTACCATACACAAATTCTATTAGAAGTTCAAAGTGAACTACGAAACCAACAAAGAAAGGTTAAATGCTATATTAATACATGTTACCATGAATTAATTAGAACAGCACATATGAACTTATTAGCATTTAATAGTTGCCAGTGTGAGATGAATTCTTAAAATGCCATAATGCCAATCATGAATTCATACAATCATGTAAAATTTATCGGCGAGCCATACATTCTCATTTAAGGTGGGAAAGGACATTTTGAGTTTCAGCTCAAATGAAACTCTTAAGGCTTTCTTCTTGTTCATGATAGCACAAGATGAAGAATAAAAAGCTTCTTTATATGCTTATTATAAATTAGAACTGATATTTGCTTTATCCCGTTCTTCAGCATTTGTATCGTATGTTACAATCACTCCATCCACTTTAACTGCCATCCGTAGTCTTTCTAATACAGCATTCATGTCTGACATTGTCACTAAGACACATGCTAGAAGTTCATTTGATGGCTAATTATTCTTGCACAAATTATCAAATGAAAGCAAATCCAATTGGAACTAACATGCATATTATGAACTTCTACTAAACAAGGCAGGAGGAAATTGTGAGGCTCTATACAGAGGAAACATTAAAAAAATAATAATCAAAATTGCTTCTATGAGATAATATTTTGAAACAGGTTATTGGAAATCATACCCCAAACATACAAGTGAAAGACTGATCCATAATCTTCCACATCTGTTTTGTGTTTCACAACAGTGCGATGAAGAGTAAATGCAATGGTTGTTGTCCACAAGAATGAAGCCACGCAAAAGAAATGTACACTGTAGTCTTGAGCATAGCAAAAGAATCTATTAGATGGATCCCTGCATCATAGGAACAGTGTAAGAAACCAGCAATCGATATGTTAAAAATTTTATAATGAGGAATCCATAAGAGCAAAAAGTAAAGGGGATCTTAATGAGAACCTTTATTCAAGCAATACATAAACCATAAATCCCAACTACTTGTGAACCATTGCAGGGATCTTCTTCCACCCTTGAGTTTTAAGAAAATGCAATATCACTAAGTGCAATGTCTAATTAAACCAAGAGCCCTCAAATGACTTCTTTCATTTCTATTTTCTGATAAAGTACTCTTAGATCTTCATCTACCTCTTCTTTAAATACTAATCTCAATTGAATCACTTTTCCTGACCACTACAATTAATGGTCTTGTCCAGAAAACTACAACTGGTATTCATTTGTTTCTATTGTCAATCAGAATCACCCTTAATTCACGACTATAAACATGCAGCCTGTTATCTATAAAGAATATAAAGAAGAGCAGCCTAGCGGACAGGGTTTAGGGTCAACATTCAGAGCCCTCCAAGTGGAGAGATAATTACCGTGACTCAAACCCCAATTACCCAAGTTAGGAGAAATTGAATCATCGCACAAAGGTCCACATGATAAAAGGTATAGCTTTTTGTTTTATGCGATGAGAAAAAGCCAAGCACGGATGTAAAAATAGAGTACATCATGAAAATATAGTAGAAACTTCTTAACAATCAAGTGCTCAAAATTTTGGTATCATACTTGGGTAGGAGTTTACATTCTAAAAATCAACTCACATAATGTTAGCTTAAGTTCACAATTCAAGATCACATGTAAATAACAATGTCCAAAAAAGCCCTGTCCCTCAACCACAAACAGGATAAAAGTCAAACGGTTGAAGCATATATAATTTACATTCCTCATCAGCTTGAGAGATATATATCCATATCACATATCAACTGAACTAATCAAAAGTAAACATGATGCCCAAATATAAAAATGAAACTTCACATGAAAATTGTAATGCCTTTAATCTACACTTGATGTCGATGTTTAGGATACCTTTTGACGATGCAATCTAACATCACGCCAAAAGGATGGCATGTGATGTATGAAGAAAATGTCCCAGGCCTCTTACAATAATTTTACATTTACCATGTGCTGATGTCCAGCACATCAGAATACAATAGACAGTAAGGTACTTCATTAAGCTGTTTTCACTATGAATGAGGCCATTATGTTGTTTGTCTCACAGACAAGAGTGCATGGATTATGACTAGCAGATTGACATTGTTATTGGACAATACAAACTTTCAATTAAAACCTCAAATTGTAAACAAATTATAGGAACAAAAAAGCATACCCAACAATGGTGAAGAAACTGCAAAACACATCCTGCAAAACACATAAACTAAATTAGCAGAAATGTGTTGCTGACTACACCGACTCATACTAAAGGTACAAGATTAGAGCTGACACTATAAACATGGACGTTGCCTCAACCAAGAATTAAAAGATACCAAAAGAAACAGTAAAAGATTATACAAGAGAAATTTTTCATCTTCTAAGGATATGCATGGGAAGCCAAATTTCCACTGGTGAGTACATAATTTCCATTCAAAAGAAGAATAAGAAGAATAATTTAGAACCAGCAAAAGAATTTTATATAGATAGGTAAAGTTTTGTCTGTTCAACCATGTGCACAAATATGTAATTTAATTCAAGAATGTAACCTTCAATTTTGACGCAAACAATAAGGGGAAGAAGCACAATATGAGATTCCTCAACTAGAATCAAAAATCAAAATAATTTACAGAGCATGAAATGAAGGTGCAATTAGATACTTGAAAAGATTATTTTTTTTAGTAGGGGCAGCAAACCATATGACATTAGCTTTACAAAGATCAACCTAAACCAGAAGTGGATACAAGACCCATTAAGTAGCCCATAGCCCATGAAGAAGAATCATCCACCTACACAACTTGTGCCTAAATGAGGATCAAACCCAAACCTCCTACCAGAGAGACAGTGCTCTACCATACAACAGAAGGTCAAGAACTTTTATATCTTTGGTTCATATAATAGAATATAGATACATTTTAAAAAAAGAAAAAATGGGTTAGACTCAGTTACTAAGACATCTCTACTTTCAGGGGTAAGACTTCATATATTGACCCTATTCAAAACCCCCATTGCTGAGAGTCTCATGATCTAGCTTCCATTTCCTTTCAGGATGAAAAGCATACATACAACATCATTTTTGTTCAATCCATGCACCCAAAGAACAAAGAAAAAATAAAAGTTGTACTATCTCATTTATTAATTACCCACTCAGAAGTCAACAGTTCCTCTTCATGTCTTCTGATCTCTACTCAGTTTGCTAATAAAAGAGTTTCACACAATACATTCTACAAAATTCAAAATGTGAAGCAGATCCTTGGCCAAAGTTTTTTGACAAAGTTTGTACTTTAGACATTGCCAACGTGATTTTGACAAAAGAAAAAGCTATGAGAAATCAGTAATAGCCTTAATGCCTATGAGGAACATTTCAGTCTCCATCAATCCCTTTAGAGCAAACATTATAGTGAAACAAGGCTAATAAAAGATTGCAGTGATCCTCAACCAAGAACAATTAACAAACAAGATGGCCACTTTTAAAAGCATGTCAATCGATTGCTTCCGCTCCATTTCCCTCGTTCCAATAAAATATAAGAAGAAATATTATGAGTAATGAACTGCTGGGGTGATTGGTATCCAATGCTCTATTTCACAACTATAGATCTAAACTAGAATTAGCTATATTTATGTGAACACCAGAATCTACATACACGCATTAGAACCCCTCATTATTTCGACTCAAGATCTTTACACTCCCAAACATCACCGAAGTGTCAAACGATGAGATCGAAGGACGATCCGTGAAACCTAATATCATATCTGACAGAACAAAGACAAAGGCATGCGAGAGAAAGAGGAGGGGTTACGGAGAGGGCGAGGAAGAAGACGAGCTTGAAGGAGAACTTGTGGAGCTCCTTGAAAAGGAGGTAGCAGAGGACGATGAAGGCCGACCCCGCGAGCGAGAGCGCTGCTGCGCCCACGCTGACCGCGGTCAGGACGTGGCGGTCCGCCGAGCTAAGGCCCACCGCCGTCGACGGCGCATTCATCGGTTCGGATCGCCGGATCTCGCGCGCTCTCCGCGTGAGGGAGAGGAGGGAAGAAGAGGGAAGGATGGGGGAGAAAAGACGTTCAACGCGGCGCAGGGCGGAACGGACGCCGCAAGTTAAGTTTGGGCCGGCCCGACGCCGATGCTAGCCCGCCTCGTCATTAACATCCAAAACTTATATATATATATATATATAGTCTTCTTTTCTGTTTATTCTGCTTTAATTATTAATTTAAAATTTTAAATAATATAAATATCCTTTAGAAAGTTATTATAAGATAAGAAACATTAGAAATAATTTAAGTAATGCATATAACAGCTAATACTAATCATAGTTAGATGTTGTTAATTTTTTGAGAGGAATATATATTAAGATTTTAATAATTGAAAGAATATATATATATATATATATATATAGCCTCCTTCAGTTTATTCTGTTTTAATTATTAATTTAAATGTTTAAATAATATTAATATCCTTTAGGAACTTATTGTATGATAAGAAATATTATAACTAATTTAAATAATGTATATAACAGCTAATACTAATCATGATTAGACGTTGTTAATTTTTTGAGAGGATTATATATTAAGATTTAAATAATTGAAAGAATATATATATATATATATATATATATATATATATATATATGTCTCCTTCAGTTTATTCTGTTTTAATTATTAATCTAAATGTTTAAATAATATTAATATCCATTAGGAACTTATTGTATGGTAAGAAACAACAGAAATAATTTAAATAATGTATATAACAGCTAATATTAATCATAGTTAGATGTTGCTAATTTTTTGAGTGGAATATATATTAAGAGTTTTTAATAATTGAAGGAATATATATATATATATATATATATATATATATATATATATATATTCTCCATCAGTTTATGCTGTTTTAATTATTAATTTAAATTTTAAAATAATATTAGTATCCTTTAGTAACTTATTATATGATAATAAACATTAGAAATAATTTAAATAATGTATATAACAGCTAATACTAATCATAGTTACATGTTGTTAATTTTTTGAGATGGATATATATTAAGATATTTTAATAATTTAAGGAATATATATATTCACTATTTGTTTCTGGACATTCATAGATTATCCAATTTAGTTATTATAATTAAAACTATTCACATCCCTAAGGAAGATAATAGGAAAGCACATCTCCTAGCTAAAGAGGAACCTTTTTTGTATTCATCATTTTTACCCCTTACACTGCAAATGTGAATCGGTATTTGTTTATGATCTTATCAAATATATTGGACCATTATGCTCTTAAAGATAAATCCTATTTCTCCAAACTTCCTTGAGACGTTGACCTTAATGTCAATGGCCTAAAAATTGGCTTCTAACTCGTTCGTGAATTTTCCACACAGGTTTTAGATCACAACATACTAAGAACAAGAACAGAGAAAGAAAACATATTGGCGACTGATCCACCCGTCATCTGAGTAGGAGACGTGAGCGAGTTTGGCAGTGAAAGATAAGATTCGGAGACGAAGAGGTCTGTAATGGTTTCCTTCCAAGAATTTGGTAGGAAGAAGCAGTGGCGTGGTGGAAAAGATTTGCTTAGCTGCGAGCAGAGGTCAAAGCAATCACGTCTCTGATATGCATATCTTCAGATAAGATGTACAGCGAGGAGGATAGAGAGCATCCGCCTCACTTTGGTAGTATTCAAAGCTCAATCCAATTCTGGATTGTGATGGTGAGGATTCAACAATATCTCTGTTCTTATAATCTTTGATATATGTAAATTTGTGTATATGAAAATGACATTTATTTATATATGTAAGTTTCCCTTCTTTTTTTTAGTGTTTGGTTTCAAGCTTCATGTATTCTATTTTCTTCTTCAATTAAATAAATATTTAATATTTATCGTGATGATGTTATCATTGTCGCAATCGCTAACAAAAAGCAAGGAAATAATGAACCTTAGTTTCTTATTGCATGATAATAATTGGGCCTCAACGTTGGTGGTGGCGCCATCATCCTATTAACAAGCTGTCGTTCGAGCAAGAGAGGTTATGATCGTTGTTGGCGACGGAGGAAGAGATGAATGTTACCTTCCTACCGACAATACATGGGGTTATTTGTTGCCATTAGTGATAAGTTGTCATGACTATGGTCATAGCCATTGATTGAAAAAAAGATCTTTTAATTGTTTGCCATCACTGGCATTAGGTTAAGCATTAAAACTTTATGATCAACGTAGTTATTTGTATCGATCATCAATGACGAATCAATCTATTCTTCCTTCGTGACTAGTTGAATAACAGAGTTGTACTGTAGCTATCACTAACATCTTGCGAGGTGGTCATTGTGAATGTCCTTATTTCCACGAATCCTTATAGAGCCTCAGTAATTAATGAATCATTATCATATCCTTATTTAGTTTTGTGCACCCTAAATTATATTTTTTTATCACTTATCGTAATGTTGATAAAAATATTTATAGTATAGTCAAAGCCTAGATATCGTACTTAACTTCATGCATCAGCCTATTATTTGATGTATCATGGATCATTCTTTATACCAACAACAAAATATTGTCCGTCATCATCATCAACTATAAGAGGGTTACACTCGATTGATATTGTAACATCCCATTAGTCTCACATCGGAAGTGGGCAATGTGTATGATTGGCTTATATGGGTCTGATGAGTGTACTACGTTAACTCCCGCTTAAGCATTTTGATCCGTGATTGAAGGATCAAAATGGAGTTATTGGCCAGTTGACTCATCAAACTCGGATCGTGACATTTGTTATCAGAGTCGACCTAGCATTTGGGCAGGGTAAGAGGGCTCGAGTATATGGATCTGATGAGTGTACTATGGATCAAAATGGAGTTATTTTGAATGATCTGATCCGAATCAAATCGATTTGGACCTTGACGGAGATCGAACTAAACCAACCCTTGCGATTTGGAATTATAAAGATATTTTTTGGAATTATAAAGAAAAAATGCGCTCCCTGTTAAAAAGGAACATGGATGGGGGCGCCGTAGAATTTATTCCCTCTCACAACTTATTATCATTATCAAGCAACGGATGACTAAAATCACAGCGTGGCGAAGCTGCCACGTGTCTCTTACACCCCACACTGCCCCCGTCTGTTGCTTGGTCTTCACATTATCGGAGAGTGAGCCAGCGAGCCCTATTTAAGGAAGCCTCCCACAGCCAGTTCAGAGAGAGAGAGAGAGAGAGAGGAGAGGAGAGTAGATCGAGATGGGGGGATTTGGGAGGAAGGGGTACGAGTTCCTCTCCGAGCTCGGCCTGGGGCCCCGCAACCCCGGATGCTACGTGAACGGAGCTTGGACTGGCGGCGGACCAGTCGTCGCCTCCCTCAACCCCGCCGACAACCAGGCGAGCCCTCTCTCTCTCTCTCTCTCTCTCTCTCTCTGCACATCCTTGTTGATCCTCGCCCTGACTTTCCGGATTTGATCGATCAAGAGCTCGGTTCCGTTGGTTCCGATCGGGTGCGGATTGATTGTTTGTGCTTAATCTCGAGGCTGCGTTTCTTGATTTAGGTGATCGCGGAGGTGATGGAGGCGTCGATTCAGGATTACGAGGAGGGTTTGCGGGCTTGCGCGGAGGCCGCCAAGATATGGATGCAGGTCAGAGGGCTTCCCATTATTTTGCAGATTGTCGTTGGATTGATTTCGAGTCCAATTTTTGGCTCTTTTTTTCCGCATAAGGTTAGAATGATCCCTGGAATCGAGACGAAAAGGAAAAAAGAATGATGTGTCATATGGATGGGATGGACAGAATGGTAGACGGTGAGAGCAAAATACTACTGGACTGGTTATGTCCATTTGCAGTAACAAAATGCTTAAGAATGGCAATGCTCTTTAGAAAGTGTGTTTAATGTGTTTGGTAATTCTCTTTTTGTGATCAAACATCTTTAGATTTTCTGTTGTGGTTTTCGTCCTATTAAGTCTCGTCATATTCTGTTATTAATTAATTCTTGCAATTTTCTAACTATGACCACCGATGATGTTACACTGCATCGTACAAGGTAAAGAGTCTCAGGAGTTCGTATACTCTTTTATTTTTAAATTATTTGTTATTTTTGGTGTTTTTTTGGTACATAGTAGCAGTTAAATGAGTCTGATTGCTATATTGGTTTTGTTAATGGCTCTAATCTTAAATGCATCTATATTTGGGTGTTGGCATATCAAAAGTGGTGTCCCTTTCCACTCAAGTATGATTATTTTGTGGATGTTATCTATCATACAAGAGGAAGTACCTGCTTGAACACCGCTGATATTCCTGGTATCCCAACTGATCTCTTACATTCTTTTTTTGTTCTAATGCAATTCATCAATTGTTGTTCCAGGTTCCAGCTCCCAAAAGGGGAGAAATTGTTAGACAGATTGGTGAAGCATTAAGAGGAAAGCTCCAATACCTTGGTAGGCTTGTCTCGCTTGAGATGGGGAAAATTCTTCCTGAAGGGATTGGAGAAGTTCAAGTAAGACATTTTTCTACAGTACTCTTGTACCTCGAGCCATTTGATGTTTGCATTTTGGATAGTGAGAACCACTACATGCTTGATTATCATTTGGACCTTTTATACAGGAAATTATTGACATGTGTGACTATGCTGTTGGGTTAAGTCGGCAGCTAAATGGATCTGTCATACCATCGGAACGTAAGATCATGCTTCTACTTCTAATTTCCTTGTTGAGTTCTTTGTGTCTTAGGTTTAGAAATTTGGTGTCTTCTGTGCCATATTCCATCACTTTTCAGCATGAGCACAATCATATAATGATTCATTGATGTACTTGACATTAGTTTTCATAAATGTCTTTCTTATATATTCTCAAGCAATTATATTGTTGCACTGAGCTTTGGTTCATATAATTTGATCACTAAGTTTCGATCTACATTTTAACAGCAACTAGGTGGTCTTTGATACTTTTGGTACTACTGCTAAGGCTAAGAGTATGACTATTTATGCATTTTGGTATTGCAATATGTAGCATGATGTTCTGAACTATTAATTTTCTATAATGGTTTCATCCAAGTCACAATATCATGGTCCAATCTGTGAATCTATATTAACTCAATTATATAAAATATTATGATATTTAATATTTCTACTAAAGTCTAAGAGTATGCTTATTTGTGCATTTTAATATTGCAACGTATAGCATAATGTTCCTACCTTTCAATCCTACCATGATGGTTTTATCCAAGTCGCAGTATGTTGGTCTAATTTGTGAATCTATGTCAGCTTAACCCAATTATGTAAAATATGATGCTGCAATCACATATCAGTTTCTTATAATGCTGTTATATGAAGTATGGTGATTGTTTTCAGTGTGGTTCATGTTTGGTACTTTGATATTATTTCAGTGATATCATAATGAAAAAATGTTTCCTGTGTTATTATTACTTTCCTATGGTTCTATTATGGTCAGAAACATAAACAACATTTATGTCTAATATCCTCTCCTCCTTGCTGCTTAGATCATTAAAGTTGTCTTAGCATAAGATTTCTCTGACGGCATCTAGTATCAGCTATAAATTAGATCTGTGATTACGTGGTTACATGCTTTTTTGTCCTATGTTCTCTAGTTAAATGGATTCTTTCATGTTTTCTGTGTTTACAGGTCCCAATCATATGATGCTGGAGGTGTAAAACAACTTACCATTCAATTCGTTTCTTCTAATCTGATGGCACATATGCGTTTGATATTCACAAAAGTTGTATGCATGCTTCATGTAATTTAGGTGTGGAATCCTCTTGGAATAGTGGGTGTCATTACTGCTTTCAATTTCCCATGTGCGGTGCTCGGTAAGATTCTACTGGATCTTCTACAGTATATTGTTATTTGAAACTAAAGCAGCAATTTCAAGAGACAAAATGGCATAGGCTGGATATATGATTTTGTGCATAATCCAAATGAACTGCAAGATAGAAAGAACAGGGAATCACGATCTTAGGAGAAAGGCCGATTTGCAGGATGTCAGCAGTACGGTTAGGGAAGAAATCGTAAAGTAAAATCAAGTATATTCTATAATTAAAGGAAAAATGAGAAGAGCGCCAGCCATCCCTGAAAATTCTTATTTATTGTTAATGATCCATCACATATTACCATTGTTTTTTAGCCTAAGGATTCTATTATAAGGTTCTCTTAGACCCGAATTTTAATGATTATGAATCTAACTTACTGGAGAAGACTATTGTTTGGAAAGTTCATGGTCCTGTAATATCCTAACTAAAGTCATATAAAACTCTCCAAACACAAACCTGTTGGCCAAATTTCTGTTCTGATTAAAGAGATTTTCAAAATAGACTCTGAGGTATCAGTACAATTCAAAAGCAGGAACTAAAATACTTTTTATTTAGACACAAAACATAAATATGAAAATTCATCCATAAATATTTGAATTTTGAACTTAGAACAATAATTTAGTAATTGATGATCTTGTTCTTTTTGAACTTTCAGCTTGTCATCGTCCTGTAATTTTAAGATTGAACCTATTATAATGACTCTTTTCCTTGATACTTTAGGATGGAATGCTTGCATCGCACTGGTCTGTGGCAACTGTGTTGTTTGGTGAGTCCTTAGACACTTGCATCATTTGATAGGCTAAATTAGTAGGTGCAAGAAAATTATGGCTTATTTGCATTCCAAACAATAAACTTTGCTGGACTATATAAGATGAAAGGCTTACCTTCTAAGCTTCTTGTTGAAGGACCTTTGTGGCTTACTTGTCAGCTTGTAGAACATTTTCTTTTCCTATAAACTGAAAGGTGGACATTAGTTTTTTTGACTATCACATAACATTTTTGTTATATAATAAATTATGAAAAATTAAAAGTATGAAGAAACATTAACAATATAATATATAAATTATATGAAATATTTTTAAAAAGTATATATGCCATAGATATTAAGTAGTATAAAATTAGTAAAAATTAAATGAAATATAAAAATTACAATAACAATATAAATTATATTAACAATATCTATAGCATTTTTATGACATATAACTACATATTCAGTGTTAGTTTTGATGCTGACTTTCATTCCATAACTGAACCAAACATGTTAAGGGATTTTACAATTCCAATTCCCATTTGAGTGGATTGCAAATTTGATGCTGATTTTAAAATCAACCAAAGAACAACATTAACCCTTTGGAGCAACCATATTTCTGGTTGGTACTGTGCTAATGGTTATTGCAATTTTGGTTCTCTTGGAAGATTCTGTATGCTAAGATTTGATGCATTAGGTTCTGTTTAATTTGAAATCAACTATGAAAGAGCTAAAATTACCACTACTTAGATAAAACTCTTAAGTCTATTTCAAAATTTCAATTATGCTATAAAATAGTTTATTGGTTGTTTCTCAGGAAAGGTGCTCCAACAACCCCGTTGGTCACTATTGCAATGACTGAGATAGTTGCCGGAGTTATAGAGAAGAACAATTTACCAGGTGCAATTTTCACGTCATTTTGTGGAGGCGCTGAAATTGGTGAAGCAATAGCTTGTGACACACGGATACCTCTAGTCTCATTCACTGGAAGCTCCAAGGTACCGTGTGCTGATATTGTGATGATATTTCTTTAACTGACAACATTATGGCAGAGAATATTTATTTAGAATTTTATGTATATTTAATCTCTCATTGTGGGTTTAAAATTAATTTTTGGTTTAGTGAATTAAATGGATTAGGATACGGTTAATACTTACACCTCAATCTATCATGTCCATCAAATTTGCCACAGTAGGTGTTTCTCCCTGAAATGTTGTCCTTCACTCTAAAACTTGTTAACTATGATCACATTCTTTGTCAATAGGCCTTTTCTTCTTAATTTTTTTGTAGTTTTCGTTCTCTTAAGTTAGCAGTTCTGGTTTATGTGGTATCTATATTTCCCTTCTTTGCTTCATAGTGAATAAAAGTCATATTTCCCTTGAGGATGGTCAATGCATGTACTAACAGAGGCCATCACTTTATTTATCACTATGCTGTAATAATTTTGCTCAAATTAACATATGTTCCATTTACATTTCTGTTCTCAGCCATCATCTTCTTTATTTATGTTAATTTTCTTTGTGTTATTATGTTCAGTCTTATACATTTGGTTGAGCAGGGCAATTCTTTTTATTATGTGGTTTGTACTTTGGAATATTACCGCATCTTCAAATGCAGGTTGGGCTGATGGTTCAACAGAATGTCAATAGAAGATTTGGTAAATGCCTGCTTGAACTTAGTGGAAATAATGCTATAATTGTCATGGATGATGCCGACATTCAGCTAGCTGTACGTTCTGTTCTGTTTGCTGCTGTTGGTACAGCTGGACAACGGTGCACCACATGTCGTAGGCTGGTAAACAAAATTCAGCTTCTCTTTGTAGTATTTTTGGCTTTTCAGTTGATTTTATTCGAGTCGTTCTAAATTGAATCTAATTTGAATGGGTCTTTTGTGTAGCTTGTCCATGAAAGTATATATCACACTGTACTTGATCGACTGGTTGAAGTATATAAGCAAGTCAAAATTGGGGATCCGTTGGAGAAAGGAACCTTACTGGGGCCATTACACACTCCTACCTCAAAGGAAAACTTTGTGAAAGGTATCCAAGCCATCAAAGAACAGGTTAGTTCTCTTTTATCTAAGGATATGTTTTCTTCTGATCACTCATCATCAAGCTCTTTTGTTGGTGTATTTCATTAGTGTCCTAAGTGTATAACATCTGAAGAATGGTGCCTGTGGCATTTTCTGTGCCATTTGAGTCGCTAGGTTTCCCAGTTGCTAAGGACATTTCTATTTGTGGTCTAGAGTGTTCAAACATATTGCTAACAGAAATTTGTTCATGATTTACCGAATTGTGACAAGAAACAGAAGCAGAATTTTAGAATGAAGGGTTTTGTAATAGCATTTCAGTAATTGTAACTGAGCTATTGAGTCAATTAGTCATCATTTAAAAATACATAAAACTTTGCTGTTATTCTGGTAAAGAGCAACCTAGCCTATCCATGATAGTTTATAATATCATGGTACAACCTTAAATGATTCAACCTGCAATTTTCTCATTGCCAAGGCTTTCAGGAAATGCTGACACCATATTTTGAAAGGAGATCTCTTGACTGACAAAAAACTAGGGAAACAGTATCATGTTGTGTTCTTAATTACTTTCGATTTAGGATTTGTACCTGTTTCCTTTTTTAGCTGTCATTGTTATGCTGAATGATGAGCTTTTAACATCAGAGAATATTGGTTGATTTCATTGAGAACAAAAGACTCAGGCAACCTCATCAGTGACTTGACGGCAAAAGTCCATTGACTTGTCCTCACGACCAGCCTGATAATTATGATTTATAATTCTGTTAGTCATGTGTTCCTTGTCTGATCATTGTGTCACTCGAATTGTAGTTCAGCTCTTGGGATTTGCAAATGCTAGTGAACAGGCTTTAGACATATATTCTTCTGCTTATGAGATCCTAGTCATTTTCTGGCTTGAAGCAGAAATACGTCAGCATGAAACTTTCTATTTTTAATGTGTTGAACTGACATAAATATCAGTTCAGTAATTTGGGGCCATCTAGGGTTAGAATCCCAACTAGGGTTAAAATACATCTAATAATAAATGTGGGAAAAATCTGGATATATATCAGATATTGCAGAATTAGGATAATATTGTTTCTGTATACATTTTTTCTTGGGAGAGGAAATGGATTTGAGAACCTCAAAATTTTTTTCTCTGGATTCAATGAAAAAGAAAAGGCCACTGGCTCTTCTCTTTTCCTCTTCATCTGTTTAATTTTCTTTTCCTTCTCTTTTCTGCCATACTACTTTATCCCTTTGACCTATTTCCATTGTCACAACAAATATAGAACTGCTGTCATCTTTTGACAACATCACAAACCATTCTGTTATCTTGGGATGATGCCAACTAAAGTTGCTCCTTCGAACTTAGCAGCCTCTAATCTGGTCAGTCAGAAGACTAATCCTCTCAAACTTCAATCAGCAAAGGGATTTGCATCATGAGTGGAATAGTAGTAATAATTTCAGAAAAAGGTTATGACTATCGAGAAAAGTTATTCTTGTCATAGTTTTACCAAGATAAACAAGATCTAATTAGTAACATTCTTAATATTTCTTGTAAGTGGAAAATCACTGGTTGTCCATAGAACTTTTCTTCTCTATGGCTATATTTGTTGCTTAACAGGTATGCGAAATTTGTGCAGGGTGGGAAATTTCTCTTTGGAGGGTCTGTTGTTGAATCTGAGGGAAACTTTGTTCAACCTGCAATTGTTGAGATTTCATCAAATGCACCAGTAGTTAAAGAGGAGTTGTTTGGTCCTGTCCTGTATGTAATGAAATTCCAGGTAGCAAGTTAAATTCATCATGGAATTTGGTTTAGGTCGCAAAATCTCTCTCTGTCATTTAATTCTTAACAAGATCGTCTTGCTAACCAACTCTGACTTCATGCACCTGCTGCTACCATACAGACTCTAAACGAGGCAATTGAAATAAACAACTCAGTTCCTCAAGGACTGAGCAGTTCTATATTCACACGAAGACCTGAAGTTATCTTCAAGTGGATTGGGTAAGTTCCAGTATCAATTTACTTGAGGTCCTTGGCAACCTCTTTTGTCATAACAATGCAAAAGTGGCCGTTGTACAGTGTTTCTGTTTTAAATGTTTCTGTTACTAGTGGCCATTGATTATGCGGATCTACTGTCTAATATATAGGATAGTATTATTTTCTGGCTTGTCATGTTTTTGGTATCTACTTGTTTTAACTCATGCTTGTGTGTATATGCTTGGAATAGGTCCTGCAATATTTTTAATTCACTTGACACCATCCATATGATCCCTAGCATTGCTTTTTTGTTTCTTTTCTTTCTTTCTTTGTCTAATCTAACAGTTTGATAAACTATTATTCAATGGTCGTTCTTGGTAGTAGCTAACTAATATTTTTTCATCTAGGCATCTCCCTTCTTTTCGCTACTGTTCCTTCCCTTAGCCCCCTTCATTTATTTCAGATTTTTGGATCATCTAAACGGAGATTGGATAGCTCATAATACAACAAATATGAGGATGGGGTGGCAAGTGTTTATTTGGATAGAAGAACAAATCTAAGCATAATTTGCATATATATCATAAATTTCATTGGAGATGGGAAAAAAATTTAAATTGTATAAATTTCTAGAACAGAACTTCTGCTGTTTCTTTGGGTCGATGAGTGTTATTTTTGAAGTTAAAGGTGTTTGACTCTGACCCTGTTATGTTGAAAAAATACTTGGACATTTTTCTATTATGTTGAAAAAAAATGTTGAGTGACCCATGTAGCCAACATCAAATAATTGGGATATTATGACATCTTGTTGTTACATCGAAAATGTGACTTCCTTGATAAATATTTTGGATCTATCTTCTTTCAGGTCACTAGTGTTTCTTTGGATTGGTGCTGCTTTGACAATTTAGTCAATAATTCTGTTTTTCATGTGTTTTTATGCTTGAAAATGATGCAGGCCTCATGGTAGCGACTGTGGTATCGTAAATGTAAACATACCAACTAATGGTGCTGAAATCGGTGGAGCTTTTGGTGGTGAAAAGGCTACTGGTGGGGGGCGAGAAGCAGGAAGTGATTCATGGAAGCAGTATATGCGACGTGCAACCTGGTAAATTGGTTAAAATGATATTTGATTCCAGACTTTATGTTTTTTTCATATAATCTTGTTAATGGTTGTGCTTGATCAGGATGACTTGTAGATAGATATATTGAGTTGCTTCTTTTAGCCTGCCATGAACTAGTATTTTAATTCCATATATGCAAGTACAAAATTGCAAGATTCATGGCTATGACTAACAATCTGGAAGTTCAAGGATCTGAAACCCTATATTTGGCATGATAAATTTTTGATGTAGGAACAAAATTGTCTGGATTATATCTACATGATGTACGCAGTCACATGAAAGTTGTCCAATAAATTATTCAAAACTTCTGCAAACTCAAAAGGGCATGAAATATATCTTGCAAGGATCCTGTTCCGCACATTCTTTGTTCACTTTGCTTCCGTTGATAAAGCCTATAGGATAATCTGTTAGGACGAATACAAATGCTTTTCTGTAGCTTTTAACATCGGTTTGCTCCTTCTTACATGGAACTAACGATGTCTTTGCAAATTATTTTGCAGCACAATCAACTATGGCAGTGAACTGCCCTTAGCACAAGGAATAAACTTCGGATAGTTTCTGGTTCGTTCATTTTCACCTTTCTTTCCCGTTGCTTTCACTTTCAGAGTGACCACATTCTTGGTTTCTTACTCCACGATATCGCTTGCTTGCTTTGTTTATGAACAGACTCAAAGTGCGATCATCCACATCATTAAGAAGCTTCTGATGATACCTCCTTATACAGTTACTAGCAGTAGATAAGTAAGCCTTGTGGCTTGTGACTGGGACATGACACTCAGTGAAATGAATTTTTGATTCGAATAAAAATGAAGTCCTCATTTTTGTTGATGATAGGTGTCACCAATATTTCCTTTAATTGTGGCACCAACTTTGCCGATGGCAATTTAAAAGCTGTTTTGGAGGTGCGTCATAAAGCATTATCATTATAAAGATAATGATATCATAGATTACATTTTATAACATGGGAAGAAAGGAAACTTTGTCGTCATCGAGAATATGCCTCATATCATATACGCACCTCGTCGAGGGTGATCGATTGTTCCTAGAACATATGCTAAGTTATTGTTGTTTCTGCTAGCTGGATCATCGAGAGTATCACCAACCCCATGGGGTCAATATCATCATGCAATTTCAATAAGGATTGCTTTTACCATTAATCAAGAAAAATAAATAATAATAATAATAAAAAAGAATTCCAAAAGGAACAGATAGCAACCTTCAAATAGCGACGCCCATATATCTCCTCCACCATACCAAGCCAAAGAAAGCTATGGAAATGCAAGCTGAATCTGAAAGAAGAAAGGCCACCCGCGTTCTTGATTCCGAAGCTACTTTGAGGTACCTTCTTGTCGATACTCATATTCTCCTTTTTTGTTGCAGACTGTCGATATTTCTGAGAAGCATCAGTGCAGCCCTGTGATCTCTTGTCGTTCGTTTTCAAACAAAATATTAAGACCTGAGTTCTTGTTTGAACAGAAGAGATACGAGCTATTGAGAACACTGCACACTTTTTTACAGATTAGAAGATATTCATTATGCTGGCATAAACTCACCCAAGCCTTCTTCTTCTTCTTCTTCTTGACGTTCGTACATGAGTGTGCTGCAATCCCTCTTTGTTCATACGTGACAAAAGGGGTTCTATTTTCTTCCTCATGCAACCTTCTATATCTTCCCTTTTCTTACCTTATTCCTTGCGATTCATTATTCCTCGTTAATCTTTCTTCCTGTCGTAGATCCTCTCATTCTTCATTCATCAGCAAGGTTGTGAAAGAAAAAGGGAAAGACCACTCCTAAACATTGCAGCAACATCAGATGCCATGAAAGCCGAGGGAGGTGCTCAGCTGAGATATCCTTCTGGTGTTCTCACCTTTCTTCTCTTAGCATCTTTCTCATTTCAGTACCATTGCATTGAAACACACTAGGCCACCCTTTCTCTCAGAGATTGGAAGCAAGTCTTAGCATTGCTGAGCTCTATGTTAAACCTCTGGCTAAGGAGGTGAGAAACAACTTGCAAATCTTTCTACTACCCTATGGTCTTGCCAATTTAAAGATCATGAGTGCTAAGATACTTCTCATGGTCTTCCAACATGAAACACTCGAGTATCATTTTTACAACTATGAGCTTGAAAGTTATCATTTTTTTTTTTGGGTGATAAACACAGAATTTATAGAATATTGATGTGATTGAACATAGCATTGTGGGAATTTCACCTATTAGTTGATAAATTGAAACAACTATTTATTGTCATGTTCTTTTCACATGTCATCAAATGTTACTGAGTCATTTACCTATATTTATCTTTAGTTCATTCCATGATGATTTACATGTAAATAAAAAGGAAACATATAAGTATACTGAAAGGTATTGGAAAAGAGAATATATGAGCCTCACTATCACATTTTTTTATTTCTAAAATCAACCAATTTTTAATCACAAAGATAAAGTTATGTACATTGTTTTTTTTACTCAAATAATAGGTTGATTGAATAAAATAATATGACTTATTTCAGCCAAACATTTTTTTGGAAGTATTATTTGACATATTCCTTAGAGGTAAACCTCATGTTGCATGCTTGCTCTATTATATTATAGGGATAAAACTATGTAAATGGAATTAAAACAAAAAAAAAATTGTAATAAGGACTGTAATCTTATTTGGATTAATTCTTTTTTCTTCGTATGTAACATAAATTAAAGAAATAATTAACCTTCTTAGCCAGAGATTAATCCGCTTATGTTTTTTTGTGTGGACATGTCAGGTTAAGAGATTAATTAAGAAATAAATGAATAATTTCGAAAATTAAAAATATTTATTTCCTTTAGGAGATCCCTTTTTCTTCTCCTATTTAAGGACTCTTTGTTTGATTTTTTGATTGAAAATTATGATTTATATTTTATTGAAAATTTAAAATATTAAATAGTGTTATGTTTAAAAAATAAAGATGATAATGTTATTTTGATTAGTTTAAATTCTGAACCATGCTAAGCAAAATGATAATTAATGAGATTCATGAAGATCATATCATTGTATCGTAGACCGAATTATTTTAAGCTTGTTAAACATATAATTTGACAATTTATTATAATTAATAAATGTTATAATGTCCATGTCATTATATCTTAAATCAATTATTATTATATTTATATTTTTAATTAATCAATTATTGTTAGGATCATGTCATATTAAACATTAATCTTTTTATCCTCTACAAAACCTATCAATTAAGACACTACTGAAAATTCTCAAAATATGAATCCTGATAGTGAAATAGCATTATCTTTTTGTCCAAATGAAAGCAGTAAATCTTTATAGTAAGTTTAATAATTTAAAAAAAAGAAATTTATTACATTATATTATTCTCATGCCATGCAAAGTGGATTTTAGCTTATAGAAAACAACATACTTCTTATCACACTTACAAATAAGCATCAATATTCCTCTTATTTTTTTTTATGTTTATATTCAACTTGTTTCTTTGTGTTTCTTATTTGAGCCTTATTGTTTTCTTTTTCTTAGAAAAGAAAATTACATTAAAAACTCATTCTCACATTTAAAAAACATTATAAAAAATAATTTTTCCATACCTAACCCACAAAAGGAGTTGTGCAGGTCAACTGTGGAGAAAAATATTAACACCCATCCATTTCATGACTACCACAATGTGTCATTTTCCAGCTGATCCAATGCCTTCTTCATCAAGTCCAAAGTCAAAGTCAACACAACAGAAGTGCATTTGATCACCTGCCATTGCACATCCATGACTAATAATTAACTCATAAATCCTATAATAATAAATAAATGTTTGCTAACTGTGATTTTATTCCAGCATATCTCACCTAACATTAAGTGGATTTCTCTCTCTCTCTCTCTCTCTCAAAGAAAAAAAAGGGTCAAATTAATAATGCAAGGCTACAATATCTTCACGTCTCATTCCATAAGATATGAATAGGTCATGGTGGGTTAACAGCCGTTCGATTAAGATCGTAAGGCCATCATAAGGCCACGAAGCAGGACGTTTTCTTGACAAGCAAGTGGGCGTCGACTACTACTATTCTTCTCCTTCACCTCCTCTCCCGCTCATTTTAAACCCCCAGTCGTCGCCAATGTCGGGAACCCTAATCCGCTTCCCGATTCTACGATTACGTCTTGGATCTCCATCACGATTCGATTCTCCTCGCAAAGACCTACCGATTGATCCTGATTTCTGCTCTTTCAGTGGAGAAAAACCGGGGGATTGCCGTAGGAATGTTGGAGAAGCACTCCTCTGCCGGCGGGAAGGTGCAAGCTTGTCAGTGCCGACGACGGGTGGTGACCTTCTTCTCATCGCCCAAGGCGTTATTTTTGGTGTTGTGGACCTTGGTATTTGCGTCGGTGTTCTGGTGGCGGACGAGCTATGTGGATGAGGTCGGGTTCTCGTTGCAGCTGCCGCGGGTCAGGACCGGGCCCATGTTTCGGCCGGTGGCGTTCAATCTGACCGATTTCGGCGCGGTTGGGGATGGGGAGACCCTGAACACCGACGCGTTCGCGAGCGCGGTTGCGGAGATCGCGAAGCTTGGGGAGAGGGGAGGCGGGCAGCTCGATGTGCCGGCCGGGTTGTGGCTCACGGCGCCGTTCAATCTCACGAGCCACATGACGCTTTTCCTTGCGGAGGGCGCTGTTATTCTTGGTGTGGAGGTGAGATTAAGCTTCAAACTTGGATCTTTCTGAGTTCTTTCCTTCTGTGAGTTACTTGCAGATTGTGATATTTCATGATCGTTAGTATGCTTACTAGTTACCGGTGATGAAAAATCTTAGGCAATAGCAAGGCAAAAACATCATCTTTTTATCCTTTGGGTAGTGATGCTCTTCACATAATTGACTCCTCTAGATGATGCTCTTATGTCTCAATTGTGATGAAATGGAAAGAATAGTTGGTAGGTAGATGGAAGGGATGCTGAGACATCGTATCTTCTTAATTCTCATTACACCCCTGAATTGATTTTGATGCAAAATGAGTGATGACTAAGAAGTTTGGGATATTGGTCAACAACTTTTTGTTGTCCACAAAGAACTCTGTTTTCCAAAGGTGCACTTTACCTGCTAGGTTTTTAATTGTCAGTGTTGTTGGTAGGAAGACTGCTTGTCCTCATTGTGAGAGTTCAAATTTCTGTTGCTTATTATAGGTAATCAACTGTATGATCAAGCATAGAACAGTAAGTGCATTCTTCTTGTGGCAGTCAAGCAAGGGTTACCTACATGTTCTTGATACTTTAAAATCTAAATGAACTTGAGATGTGCACTATTTTCCATTGATAGAAGTTACTTTACTCTGTACCATATGAATATAAGAAGGTGTGACTGTCTAATTTGTTCAAATAATTAAATTATGTAATTTATCAGGATGAGAGATACTGGCCACTATTGCCTCCACTGCCATCATATGGGTATGGAAGGGAGCATAAAGGGCCTAGATATGGGAGTCTGATTCATGGCCAAAATCTGAAGGATGTGGTTATAACAGGTTAGTGTATTTATTGTTCTCTTGCTGATTAAACTTTCTTTACTTCTGATTTCCTGCTTTATATTTAGAGTAAGAAGTAAGGAGAATTCTTATTAGGAAATATGGCAATGGCCACAAGTACTGAATAATGTTGTATCATTCTTACGAGGAAAATAACTTGCACAGAACCGATAAAAAGCCATCTTTGACACATTCTGACATACTTTTTTGTTATTTTCTACGAATCCCCTGCTTTAACATCGTATCTCAGTATTATATCGGATATGTCCCCGTGAATTTTTTGTATCGAATATCTATGTAAAATTATATTAGGGAAACCATGAATTGATTTCCCACCTTAAATCATACTTGAATTTGATAAATTTGCAAGGGGCATATAGATGAGGATCATTGCACCATTTCATTGGATTAGAGGTGTTCAGAAACTTTTCCGATGAAGGATTTTGATTCCTTCTGTATTGTAAGAAGCCTGATTCACACATAATGGCTTGATCATGATGAAAGGCCATGCATAAGTTACCATGTTTTGAAGCTATGCTCAAGTATGTAGACCATAAATGAAATGCTGAAAACTCATCAAGTAGAATCCTTTGCAACAAATAAAGCTTCTTGAAGGTTGTTTGTTTTTCAATAATATTTGTTTTAATAAATTACACTGGAGATACTGAATTTTTTATGTGATCATGCAATATATTGGATGAGGAATCGATTTCATTGTTTAAAGGCCTATTGTCTGTGGCAAGCAGGACATAATGGTACAATAAATGGACAAGGTCAAACATGGTGGACGAAGTATCAGAAGAAACTTCTCAACCACACCAGAGGACCTCTTTTGCAGCTCATGTGGTCCAGGGATGTAGTCATTTCTAACATAACCCTGAGAGACTCTCCTTTCTGGACGTTGCATCCATATGACTGCAAGAATGTCACCATCTCAAACCTGACCATCCTGGCTCCTGTTTCTGGGGCTCCAAACACAGATGGAATAGATCCAGGTAAGCATGTTTCTCTGTGTTACCATCATTTTGTTCCGGTAATAATGAAGCAAGCAATTGCATGCACTGATGAGTAGATGATGTGCATCCAATCTTGTTTTGATGCCTATTTCATGTATCACTTGGTGTTGCACACCTAAAACAGAAACAAGCTTCTGCACATGTTGCATGAACTCAGCTTTCATCTCGTGTAGTTAGATGGCAGCATTGCTTCAATTTCTGACAGATGCTTCATGTGTGCACAGATTCTTGTGAGGATGTGGTGATAGAAAATTGCTACATTTGCACAGGTGATGATGGAATAGCCATTAAGAGTGGCTGGGATCAGTACGGCATTGCATACAAGCGCCCATCGAGTAACATTTTAATCCGTAATGTCACCGTTCGCTCGGTGGTTAGGTAAAGATCATCTGCACATCCTTTGACATTATTATGTGCATTGTTCTGCATTTATCATTATTAACTTGTTGGTACCTAACATATGTTTGCGTGTTGCATGCCTTCTAGTCTGGTGCCCAACTATTTGATGTCTCAACCTCCTCGGTGTTGCTTAGAATCCACAAATTATTAGGTGTAACAGATATGATAATAATCTGTATCTTTCAAGCAATATGTTCTATATGACATCTTCTGAAGGATGAATTATTGGAACGGCAAAAGAAGTTCTATTATCATCATATTATACATGTCTGACAGCAGTTAAAATGTGTTTCTTGAATCTTGATTCCTGCAGAATTATATCAGCTGATTGAGAAAAATGAATGCTTTTTATGTTTTGTATAGTCCAAAACATTGCATATTCCTTGGACAGATAGATGCAATTTTTTTTTTCCTATAACAAGTGCAAGATTAGGTAGTCAGTCTTTCTTGCAAAGTCAAACACTTCAAAAGAATCTTCCTGACTGCTGGCATGGTTAAACTGAGTCAGCTGATACATCCTTTTCAATTTTGCCTGCTATGACATAGTTGATGGGTACATTATCATAACTGTGATTAGTTATTACTGACCACAAAACATTGCCTACTTTTTAGTTGCAATTTTGTGTTTCATTTTGCTTACAGCTACATGTGTGATTCCTGCTATGATTAGTAATTAACTGTGATTCCTGCAGAATTATATAAGCAGATTGAGATAAATGAATGCTTTTTATATAATTTGTATAGTCCAAAACATTGCATAATCCTTAGACAGATAGATGCAATTTGTTTTTTCCTATAACAAGTACAAGATTAGGTATTCAGTCTTTCTTGCAAAAAAAACCCTTCAAAATGAAACTCTAGAATGTTCTAGAATCTTCCTGACTGCTGACATAGTTAAACATAAGTCAGCTGATACAACCTTTTCAATTTTGCACAAGTGAGAACACCACCCACCATTTGCAGCAATGACATAGTTGATGGATACATTATCATAACTGTGATTAGTCATTAATGACCACAAAGCATTGCCTACTTTTTAAGTTGCAACTCTGTGCTTCATTTTGCTTACATCTAAGCTAAATATACACTACTCTCTTAGTTGCTCGAGGTTTTTGAAAGGATTCACAATGTGATCAAGAACAATCTTGTTGCTGTGCAGTGCAGGAGTATCAATAGGCAGTGAAATGTCTGGTGGAGTTTCAAATGTAACAGTGGAAAACCTTCATGTGTGGGAATCAAAGAGAGGTCTAAGAATAAAGACGGCTGCCGGCCGAGGAGGCTACGTCCGCAACATTTTCTATCGGAATGTAACCCTAAACCATGTTAGTATCGGCATCGTAATAAAGATAGACTACAATGAGCATGCCGATGAATTCTTCGATCCAAAGGCTATTCCTACTCTGGAAAGCATACACTTCAATGGGATCCATGGACAGAATGTCGACGTCCCGGTTCGACTCAACGGCAGCCGGGAGATCCCAGTGAGGGATGTTAGCTTTCGCGACATGTCGATCGGCTTGAGCTACAAGAAGAAGAAGAAGAACATCTTCCGGTGCTCGTTCGTCCAAGGTCGCATAATCGGCACCATTTTTCCTGCACCATGTGCGAACCTCGACATTTATGATGGATGGGGAAGGCTGGTGAAACGATCGGTGTTACCAAAGAAAAGAAACATTGGCTACTCATTTCTTTGAGGCATTTCTTCTCTTTCCTTTGTTGTAGGTGAGGCATAGAGAGATTGAGTTGTCTTGCTGCAGGATATCAACCAAATGTATGGGTTTGTTATTCTCTGCCTTGTACATGTAGACTTGCAGTTGTTTATAATGTTGGTAAATAAATTATACATGAATACACACACAAACACATGCTGTGAAGAATTGTCATGATTTGATTTGATTTTAAGGAATAGTTAATCCACAATTTTAACAGTCTAAAATTATTAACTAAAAGCACTTAAGCCTAAGTTACCAATTTATATCTCCACCTCCATCAGATGCAACACATGGAAACAAACTCATCCATAGAAATTTTTTTTTCTATTTGGATCTCTCACCATATTAATCTATACCTATATAATTTATTACGATGCAACTTAATGAGACGACTCAACTCATTACCTTTATAACCTAAACCACTTACCAAAATACTTAAATCGACAATCAACTTCTAGACAATTACAATCAAATGCGCACTTCTTCAGCTTGTCTTCGTTTTGAATTAGAACCAATAGATCTGTTTTTAGCCTTATTTATGAAAGTAATTCTATGCCAAAAGGTATTTTCATGACTACAATTTTGTTTTGTTTTTCAATACTTGTAGAAGAGCTATAGTACTATAACATCAACTAAAATTCAAGAGAAAAATAACAAATTTGAGCTAATTTATCAAGAGGAAAATGGCAGCCTTTTGCAGATTAAAGATGAGAGTTAATATCTATAGTAAATGAACAAAGCAAAATTAAGGAGACATCATACTGAAATTTCATATGAATCTTGCAGTCATTTAAATTAGAAAGAATAAACTGAGTCATCTACCCTTCAGTCATATAAATGTCTCATCACAAGATTAGCTTTCTTGTCACCAAAGTTAAGATAGATCATAGTATGATTCACAGAGTAACAGCTTATGAGAAGAGAAGCAAATTCCTATAGGACCTTGTGCTTTTTGTGTCTCTAACTACTAGCTTCCAACTGGACTAAATATCATACTTTGTTCACAACAACAACTTAAGAATAGTATGAGGATGAATGTGTGATATGCATATATTAGCGATGCGAGAAGAGGTAGAACAAGATTTAAGACAATCTAAACAGAAACGGTATATTGGATTGATGGCACTCGATCAGTAACTGTTCTCAACAAAAACTTGCAGTTCATAATTGTTGGGATTTTATAGCTTGTTTTGTTGTATAAAGTCCCTAACATGTGAAAGTCTAACCAATCAAATTAAAGCTGGGTACAACAAAAGAACATCCAGAAAATTAAGCGCCATTAATAAGTAATCGACATAAAGAAAAGAAAAAACAGGCAACTTTTGAAATCAGTTCTTTTCATGTCACTTGAATAATAAAGCTAGATAATTCTCGATATAGAGAATAATGCAGTGGCAGACACAGCATTAGAACTCTAAACAATAGCAAGATGTGATAAGTATGTAACATGTATGCTAACAAGATTCATCTTCATATTCACTGCAATTGGGGACCTTGGCAATCTTAATTGATACCATGCTGGTAAAACAAGTTATAGGAAGATCCAAGAATTTGGTGTCAGTAGGAATCCAGAACCAAGAGATGCAACAAACACCACAGATGGAATTCATAGTTCTACCTATATTATCTCCAACATTAATAGTGATCACAAGGTGTGCCAAATGAAGCTACTTAAATTGCAAACCAAGCACTCTGATTTAAATTTTGAACGTAGGCGCAAAATCTGTACAAAGATTTTGCAAAGTCTAGTTGTCATGTGAATATAATGATACAAAATAGCTTCTTGATACATGATGTAACAATTTCTGCATCACACAAGTAACTATTTCTACTAAATGAGACAAAGGAATCAATATCATCAACGGCAAGAGAAGAGGAAATGATATGACAACTAAAAGAGAACTGGCTGTAATCTCTAAGTATGCAATGCAATCAGGAAGCTCTAATTGCAAAACCATGAACTCCAGCAAAGAAAAACATGAACTGAACATATTCAGCTCTCAAGCTGAAAACTTGAATTTCTTTCAACTAAATAGCCAGTAAATTGATATTCTGACAATAACTCGAGGCAAGAAGTCAGGATATCCTCACAACCATCTTATTCTTCTTACCAGCAGATAACAAAAGAATTTTACCATCAATTATATCAGCTTCTTCGACCCTCTTTTCCTCGGTATCGACCCTTTTGTTATTTAAATAGAGACCCCCTTGTTTCATTAGTCGTCGTACAGCGGACTTGGTACTGAGCAAACCAGTAGAGACCGAAAGATCAATCAAAGAGGAATTTAACACCTGATAATATGCCAAAGAACATGATGGAACATCCTCTGATATTCCTTCAATTGTCTCCGCATCCAACCGTGTCTCAGCGCCGGGCCTTAAAGCTTCAGTTGCCTTCAAAGCTTCAGCAAGTCCATCCTCCCCATGTACAAAGCGGGTCACCTCTTCTGCAAGCCTCCTCTGAACTGTGTTCGGAACATAACCAGGCTTCTTCATTTCCTCCTCCAGCTCCCGAATCTCCTCCATGCTCAAAAACGTAAGAATCTTTAGAAACCTTATGACATCAACATCTGGAACTGCAAAGAAATACTGATAAAACTTATACGGTGACAACATCGATGCTGACAACCATATAGCTCCACCTTCAGATTTCCCGAATTTAGTTCCATCACTCTTGAGCAAGAGAGGAAATGTCAAACCAAAAGCACCCTCAATCTGCAATATCTTTCGTATCAGTTCGGTGCCGGCAGTGATGTTGCCCCACTGATCACTACCACCTATCTGAACATTGACACCCATGTTCTTGAACAGATACAAGAAGTCATAACCCTGCAATAGCTGATAAGTGAATTCAGTATAACTCATTCCTTCCTCTGACACCAACCTCTTCTTGACACTCTCCTTTGCCATCATGGTGCCAACCCTAGCGAACCTTCCTACTTCTCTGAGGAATTCTAACAGCGTGATGTCTTTCCACCAGTCATAATTGTTCAGAATCATGAAAGACTCATCGAAGCTCCTATTGTCTTCTGAGATCGAATCAAAGAACGTGCCTTTCCCGCCTTTGTCGTCGCCAATGTCCAAAAATGTCTCGTTCTCGGATCCTGCAATAGCAATCTCGTTCCCTCCTCTTCTTCCCAGGATCTTAGAGATCAAATCCTTAATACTGGCGCTATTCTTATCCAGCGTTTCGACGTCTAGCTCCGGCCGCTCTAAACTCTTACCGGACGGGTCTCCGACACGGCCGGTGGCGCCACCGATCAGCGCAACAGCCTGGTGGCCGCACCGCTGGAACCAGGACAGGACGATGATCCCGAGCAGGTTCCCGAGGTGCAAGCTTTCGGCCGTGGGATCGAAGCCACAGTAGACTTTGAGGGGATTGGCTGCGGGAATGGAGCACGCGGACCTGAGGTTCTCGCTGGTGATGGACTCGATGAGGCCCCGTTCCTGGAGGATGTCGACGACGTTGGGGGCGCGGGTGGAGGAGTCCAACCCCTGGATCGGCGCCTCGAGGGTTTCGGGGGCGGGCTGAGAGGAGCTACGGCGGAGGAGAAGGGGAAGAGCGCAGGGGCGGCGGCAGCACGGGAAGGAGGAGAAGGTTCGAGAAGGCCCGAGGAGCGTCGGGCGGAGGAGTTGGAGGAGAGAGGTTCGGGAAGCCGCCATAGCCGTGGCGGCGGCGGCAATGGAGCCGAAAGTTAAGAAGGCTCCGCCGTTGAGTCCAAATCCAGCTCTTATCTTTTCGGCCGTCGAGTGAAATGTTTCTCTTCATCCCTTAAGAGTTACCTATTTACGTGTTTACCCTAC
Source organism: Musa acuminata AAA Group (assembly GCF_036884655.1). Classification (NCBI taxonomy): domain Eukaryota; kingdom Viridiplantae; phylum Streptophyta; class Magnoliopsida; order Zingiberales; family Musaceae; genus Musa; species Musa acuminata. The sequence goes on from NC_088356.1 coordinate 44,030,303, forward strand.
ACTTTAACCTGAACATTATATATATTGTACATATTATTTATTTCTACAAATTTAGAAACTTGTGTGTGTAATTTCAATAGCTTTTAGATTTAGTGACAAGCATGACTAATGATTAATTGTAGTTAGTATGAGAATTAACAGAAGTCATATATGAAATATTTAAACTATATATGTATGTATATATATATATATGAATATATATATGGCAAAAAAAGATCCATTTAATTTATTAAAACTTATAATTCGAGTAGCCAATTGTTATCTAGTCCTGTCAGTTGAGTAGAAAAAGATCTGAAATCATGCTCTCTAAGAGTGCTGCATATTTTAGGAATTATTACATACAAATTTTGATTATATCTTGTATAGACGTATATATTTAATTAAAAGAGTAAGTTGGGAAGACATGGACTCTTTTTTCTCTATTGTGCTTAGTGAGCAAAAAAGAAAATTAGTGATTTAGTAGTAACAAAAATAAATGAATAATTGGCTTTGAAAAAAAATAAGGGAAAAACCGATAATTAAAAAATACGTAGATTTTATCGAAGATAAAAGTGGCGACTTACCAAAGATTAACTGCAGCGATCTTCCAACCAAAACATGCCACGTAGCCCTACGACCTCGATTCTCACGTGGGCGTTGAGCTCCACGGTCTACGCCGACGACGACGCCGTCAATTCTCCCGCGGTCTCGCCGTCAATCCTTCAAACCGGCACCGTTATATTCTGTCCCGCTTTTAAGTTTAAAGGAAATAGACATATTGTAGAAAAACGTTATATATTTCTATATCGTACCAGACCTTCCGGACGCCCGTCAAAAGGTAACGCCGGTCGGCGGAAGAATCCTTCTCCCACCTCTTTCTTCTTTCTACTTGCCCTCTCTCCCCCGTCCCTTGCCGCCGCTGCCGCCAGAGCGCAGATCTCCTTCTCGCGTGATGGAGGACGACGACGACGCCCAGTCCCCGTCGCGCTCGCTGTCCCAATCCCCGTCGCCGCCCCCGGTCTCTGTGGTGCCCCCTTCCTCCTCCCCTAGCGCCTCTCCCCACCAACCCAACGGCCGCATCGATGAGCCTGTCACCGTTGCCGCCGCGCCCCACCACGCCGTCCCCATCCGGCAGCTGCGCGCTTCCCCCGGCCCAGCCAGCGGCGGAGGGCGCGAGGACTGCTGGAGCGACGGCGCCACCTCTGCCCTGATCGACGCTTGGGGGGAGCGGTACCTGGAGCTCAGCCGCGGCAACCTCAAGCAGAAGCAGTGGCAGGAGGTGGCTGACGCCGTCACCAGCCGCGACGGCTACACCAAGGCCCCCAAGACCGACGTCCAGTGCAAGAACCGCATCGACACCCTTAAGAAGAAGTACAAGATCGAGAAGTCCAAGATCTCCTCCTCTGCCGGCGGCGCTACCCCCTCCTGGCCGTTCTTCCACCGCCTCGACCTTCTCCTCGGACCCACCCACAAGCCCGCCCCGCCGCCACCCAGCAGCACGATTCCCGCCGGTGTTCCCTTCCGCTACCCCCAGCGGATCCCGCAGCGGCTCCGTTCCAACCACCCCACCTTGAAGAAGAAGGTGAGATCGTCACCGGCCTTGGCGTCCAAGTCGGCGGGCTCGTCTGCGGACTCCTCCGACGGGTTCCCGCCGCCACCGCCGAAGGAGGCCAACGGCATGAGGCTCCACCAGGAGCCAGTGGAAGAGGAGGGAGAGGAACAGAGGACGGCAGACCTCCGGGAGCTGGCGCAGGCGATACTGAAGTTTGGGGAGGTGTACGAGCGGGTGGAGAGCTCGAAGCTGCGGCAGGCGATGGAGATGGAGAAGCAGCGGCTGGAGTTCACCAGAGAGCTCGAGTTGCAGAGGATGGAGTTCTTGATGAAGACCCAGATGGAACTCTCGCAGCTCAGGAGTCACCACCATGGAAATAGCAGAAAGAGGAAGTTCGATGACGCTGGTGGCAGCAGCAACCATCACCATCACCACCGCAACCATGACGACAACAACAACAGTAGCAACAGCAATATCAGCGGCAACGATGGGTAGAACAAGTTTAAGATGGGAGAGTTCTTCAAAAAGTCTCTCTTTTACTAGTTTGTAGTCAGTGTTAGATTCGTAACCAGAAGAGTTTGTAGTCATTCTCTACCTGTATCCCCCTCAGCCTCCCATGTGGATAGCAAGCATCAATCAAGTTTCTTCCAGTAGGTAGGATGATTGTATTCTTAATCTCCCTCAGGCACATTCTATCCAGATGTACTGGATTGGATTCTGATGTGTATCATGTCCATCTTTTCTGTTATCTCATGTTCAAACAATCTCTTCACATATCAGTCTTCAGATCTAATCCAGCAGAATTGTAATTTGTATTCAGATTCATTCTATTATGATCAATTAGCATTCCATCATACAACAAGTGTAGAACCTAAGTGTCACGAGATTATTACAGCTACAGAACAATGTATAATAACTAGTGTTTCTCATTGTAGAATATGGCAGGGGCAATCTGGAGTGCATCTTTGCTATGCAATTCTCTGCTGAGACTGTTGCTCATATCGGTAGGCAAAAGGAGATTGCAATCAATAAGAGGATCATTACATAGTTGTGACAGATATGAGGCATAACTATCTTATAGTTTGATTGGAAGAATTAAGAAAAATACCTTCTCCCTCATCTGCACATTCAATCTTCAGCCTTGGTTGCGGACTATGTCAATCTTATTTGGTTTTGCAGTATGGGTACCATATGTGCAGAGCTCCTCAATCCTGTTTCTGAATGTCAAGAACAGCTGGTTCCCAGAGGAAGATGAATGTAGTTGTCATGAATTCAATTCTGCCAACTTCAATGAGATATGAATTCCTCACATGGTTTCATGCTTACAATATGTTTTAGCGGTCCACACCGAGAATCTGAAGGTTATCTTTTTCTTGCTTGGCCAGGACCTTCTCATTAAAATGTTCAATGGAGTCGATCTCCTTGTTGCGACTTAACCAAGTGATCAAAAGGTGTTCAAGACCTTCCATCCTCAATCCACAGTGCTGTGTGGATGGTACATGACAAGGAGTTCTTTGATGTAGCAGCAGGATGATACCAGAGCTGTCATAAGTTACTATCACGGAAGATCAAATATGAAAGGAATTGAACACAAAAATACAATCAAAGACTTATTTAAAAATGAGCTTCTAATCACTTAATCTGGGCATATGTTCAAGATGCATATTCTTTTTGTTTGTTGCTGTCAAAGTAGGAGCAAAAGTCATATGACAATTCAAAAGACATTGGACCAGCTATGAAGTTTAAAGTAAAAGACTAACTTGTACTAAAAGTAGCACGACCTGAATGAGCCAAGAAAACAAAAATCCCATGCAGCAACAAACTCAATTATTCTCAACCTCTTATTCAGAGATTGTCGTTTCAAAAACAAATGCACATTATGGTCATACATGCCAAACTTGTGCTGTTGTACCCAAAAGAAAAACCATATAGCAGAAACAACAAACCGGTAAGCGAGCGATTTAGGACTAGAAACAAAAATTGCTAGCCCAACATGGATAACAGGCAAGAGCTAAAAGCAGATTGGAAGCAAGTGGATCCAAGTATGTCCATATTCACTTCTGTTCACTGAATACAAGCACATGGCAAAGGCAAGAAAAATTCATTTAATACTTTGAACGCACAAAAATTTCCATGCTCCAAGTGAAGAAACATGGCCAAAGCCAGAAAAAGAAATTGAAGATTTCTCATTTAATACCTCACGTTCGATGCTGTTTTGGAAAAATGTGAGATCAAAACTTTAAAAAGACATATCAGACAGAAACATTGGATCCAGACTATACATTACATTTTATTATGGAAATATTCCATATTTCCAAAGAAGTCCAGCAACTAAGTTCATATACAAAATCCAAGAGTAATTTTACTATAATGCAAAATTAAGCTATTACCATATTGACAAGTCAGTAATAAAGATTGATTTTTCAAAAAATACGATCCACTAGTTCAAGATACAATAAACATTTTTTAGCTTCTCTTGCCACCTATTATTCATAGTTGATGAAAAATTTGCTCCAGATAAAACTTAGCCATTCATCTAAAATATTTACACATGCAAGAAAGGCCAAATGTCCATATGTTGTCATGCTCCAGTTTAACGAGAGGGTCACACGGTGCATAAATCCTTCATAGACGATCCAAACTCCAAAGTGCCCTTAGTCAATTTCAGGTAAAATTCGGCCATAATAATTCCTCGCCTTGCATAAATCCTTCATACAAGATTCAAACTCCAAAAAGCCCCTTAGTCAATTTCAGTCAAAATTCGGGCATAATAATTCCTCACCTTGCAAAAACTTGGTCCTCCAAATTTGATGAAACATTGAACAAGTGGCAGAAATGATGGTCAGAATGATTGGCTCTTGTTTGGTTGAGTTGTTATACCGGTATTTTAACCGAGTTCGGTAAGATTAATTTTGGAATTAGAATTTTGAATTAAGTGTTTATGCATGATGTAGCCCTTTCGATATATGACTTGAATCATATCAAAACATGACATTGAAATGTGACACCATTTTATTCCAACATCGGCGACGGGAAGATGAATATGGTTATATATAAGAATAGATATCCTACTATCATCAAATTAATTAGTCCATGATAAGGTCCTTACCATGGCGATCTCAGGCTATGCATCGGTTTGAGCCTTAACAAGGACATTGAACTTTGAGTAGAGAGATTGTGCGTCCTAATTTAGTCTCAAATGGGATGACCAGATGAACCAACTAAATTGTTGACTTGAGAATTTTGACACCAAGCTATCCTAACCTTTCTTAGCACTGGTACTCCATGTAACTCCAAACATGGTTACAGGGATAACAAAGACAAGTCTACATAACATGTATGCAAGAAAAGAAATGACTACATAGACATGTCAAAGTTCCCAGAGCATGGAGAATTCTAAGAAACTATCAACCGAAAGAGTTCATACCACAGAATGATTCAAGCAAAAGTTACTTACCCTGTAAACAAGCTATGCGTTCAAGCCCTAACCCGATCAACATACCAGTAAGTCGCCATTATCCAAATGCCAGTCCGTTACGGTTCACAATCGCAGGCACCCAAACAAGCTCTTGACGAAGAACAGAAAACCTAAATGAGCAGCCGCGATTACTTCGATCAAATTATGAAGTGTCATCCGTGGAAGGACGACCTTGAACGACGATCGTGTAGCCAATACTCCACCAAACATCGAACAGAAGAAACTCAAAAACCCTAATAACCAGGAAACGCCTATCCAACCAAAAGGGAGGCCAAAGGATTCGAACCTGGAGATGGCCGAACTTCGTGGGCCATCCGGTAGTACCCGCCAACTTTTCGGCACTAGAGCTCGTTCGCGATCGCCGCCATCTGTTCCTCGACGTCATCGCCACCCAGAGCAGGAGCCGGAGCCCGAGCCTCAGCGGCAACTTCTTACGATTCCCCGTCGGTTCTCCCTCGCCGCTGCTCGACCACCACCGCCTCCGACATTGATGGAGGGAACCGAGGGGCAAGCAGTCCGGGGCAGGTGAGCTCAGGAAGAAGCAGGAGAAGCTTGGGCTAGGATTCACCAGAGCTCCATAGTTGAGAGAGAGAGATGGGGATGAAGATGGGAGATTTTTTTATTCTTTTTTTTCCTTTTGAAATCACAATATTATTAATATATTTTATGAAAATATGTTATGCAGTTTTTAATTTAAAAATCCTATTTTAATATTATATAATTTAATTTCAGGAAAAGACCAATAAATTTTAACATATCACTATAATTTACTATTAGTTTCATATTATAATTTTACAATCAATCGAACCACATAATATATTTATATTTTGAGGTTTTCCCATATGTAGCCTTTCAAAGTTTGGAAATAGCATATCTTCCATTAACATTTGTCCAAAGAATTCAGATTAACCACTATAAAATATGAAATTACCAAATTATCTTTGATATTATTAGATTCACTGCACAGTCTTTGAAAGTTATTTTAAAGGTTATTAACGCTAATTTAAGTGTATTAGAGAATTAGTTTGTCGCTTGAGAACACTAAAGAACATTAAGATATGTCTTGCAACAGTGAAGTCAAAGAGAGTCTCCAATATCTCTCACTCCATGCAAGATAAGACTGGGAGACCTGAGAAGAGTGCTGTTTTGGAGCCACGACACCCCTTAGCTGTAGCCCCTCCCCCGCCCCGAGACCTCGAGCAAGTAACTCTGTGTCACACCAAGACTCCTCCCATTAAACAAGCCACCATTAATGTCGTTGTGAAGCTTCCAAGAAGTGTTAAATCTTCTGAATCAACTAGCAGAGCAAACAAGTGCTCGTCTTCAGTACAGCTTCCAGTTTCTCTATCGGTTCGGTTCTTCTTTTGTCTCTATCCCTTCCACAGTAATCTCATGTGGTTTATCTTCTCAGAATCTATCATTCCGATGGTGTTCTTTGGTGCCCAGTTTTCTAGTAAACCGTGGGAGCATATCATCGCTATCTCACTGAACACTGTAGTGGATTCTCCATGCAGATTGACCGGCTTTTCTTGAGATTGTAGACGATGGGGGAACGTGTTCAGGGTTTTCGATAGCTTTGAGGGTTATGAGTATTCATTCGACGTAGTTGACTTGCATAGCACGAAGAATCTTATGATGATAGCTGGCTTCGTTAGGGTTACGACTCCATGAGAGATCCGCGTGTTGCACGAATCTTGATGACATTTCACAGAGTGCATATAGATGTCATTCGCGACCTGCCTGACTGCTTCGATCTTCTCTTTCGTTCCTAGTCTCAGACCAAAGGAAGAATGCTCACCGTGCTCCCTCTCCGCCTCCTTCTCCTCCTCCTCCTTGTCCTCACCTTCGTCTCTGGCTTCTCAACCGCCACACCACCATCCTCCCTCGTCGTCTCCGCCTGCGCCCAAGCAAGCTACCCCTCCGTCTGCGTCCGCACGCTCGCCCCCAGCTCCCCGTCCACCCCCTCCGACCTCGCGCTTGCCGCCACCTCCGCCTCCCTCTCCACCACCCGTGGAGCCGCAGCTTACCTCCGCCGCCTCACCCTCCCCCAACCCCCGAGCGACCGCGCCGCTTTCCGCGACTGCGCCAACCTCCTCTCGGACGCGGCCGACCAGCTCGCGCGCGCCGCCAAAGAGCTGGCCCGCCTCAACCCCAACACCCTCCGGTCGCAGCTCGGCGACGCCCAGACGTGGGCCAGCGCCGCCATGACGGACCAGGACATGTGCCTCCGCGAGATCACCGGGCTCTCCGGCCGCACCCGGGACGCGGTCGTCGCCCAGGTCACGGAGGCGTCGCATGTCACCAGCAATGCGCTCTATTTCATCACCCGCGTCGCCGCCACCCGTTGATCGCCGTTGGTCATGTGCCGACAAAACAATCGGACGGCTGATTTCTTTGTCTTTGTGTAAATATAAACACCTATTTTCCTTTTGGTTTTAAGCAAACTGTGTTGGCTTCGTGTCATGTAATGTGTTCGAATGAAATGAAAGCAGTGTTGTTCTCCTCTCTCTCTCTCTCTCTCTCTCTCTCTCTATATATATATATATATATATATATATATATCCCTATGATATGATGTACCATGTTATTTATATATATATATATATCCCTATGATATGATATATATATATATATATATATATATTTTTTTTTTTTTTCCAATGTCGTTATTTATATATTTATATTAAATTTTGTTTTCTTGTAATTTTAAATGTTTATTTGATGTTTCAAAAAACACGTGCATGAAGTGTTGAGCCACCATCAAGTGCATCACACGCATCTTAAAGCATCCGATCTCAAATGTCAGAATCTGCCGCCTTCCCATATAAACCCTAAAACTCGATTTTTTCTCTCTCGTCTCTCTCTCTCTCTCTCTCTCTGTGTTCTCGCCGAAGCGGCGATGGAAGCCTTGGCAATGGAATTCGATCTCCTCTTCGTCGCCGTCGACGACGATACGGCCTCCGGCGTCTGTTGCGGCGATATCGACGGAGACGATATCGCCGCCGGCGTCCTGGCTCGCTTCCAGAGCTCCGCCCGAGAGGACCACCAGCACCTCTGCGCCACCGTGGCTGCCATGACCCAGGCCCTCAAGGACCAGGGACTGCCCCTCACTTCCGTCGCCTACTTCGGCGCCACCGCTTCCTCCCTTGACCGCCTCTCCCGCGATCCCGCCTCCGGCTCCGACCCCGCCGCGGCCTCTCTACTCTTCTTCCTCGCCTTGGCGCTCCCCAGGGTTCCCCGCTCCGTCGTCAGGAGCAGGTGGACGGAGGTCTCGGATACCTTGGTTCGAATCCTAGGTTTCGATTCGCTACCGCCTGGTTGTGTGAGGTCCGGGTTGAGGTGCGCGTCTTATTTCCTAGTGGTTGGCGACATGACGGATTGGTCGGCCTTGTCGCCACTCTATGGCGTTCTTCTATGTTTCGTCACGGATGAGCGACCGAAGGTAATTGGGTAGCTTTTTTTTTTTTTTTTTCCCTTTTCAGCTTGTCGGAGCAAATTTTGCTGCTTTAGCTGGAATTCGGAAGCTTTCTATCCCTCCTTCATTCTTCTTGCTTTCGAATCTATAATTGGGTTCAGTTTTCCTACTTACTCATCTGCTTATTCTTGTATGAAAACATCAACTTCTTCATTAGGTCTTATTGTTTATTCTAGCATTCTCATTTTGATAAAGCTTTTTAATTGCAAGATACACGTCTAATGTTACTGATATTCCATGATATGTTATTTTTTGAGCTTAAACTGGTCGTAACAATTAAATTGTCCGGATGCAATTTCTGTATCCATTGCCTTTTTTAGAACTAACTAGGCCTGTAAATATTTACATGTTGAATATCGTATGCTTTTTAATTAGTATATGTTCAGTATTATCTACAGATTGAATAAATAAGTGATCTTTTTTCCAATGAAGTTAAGTAAGCAATTTTATGGATTATGTTTAAGTAACACCAGTAAACCAATGACATTTGAGGAACTTAATTTTTTGAAGTCTGGGTAAGTAATTTTATGGATTGTATATATACGTGAAACCGATAAACCAATAACATTTGAGAAACTTGGGTATCTTACAGCAACAAGAAAGGTACATATAATGGTGCTTCTACTTTTTCAATGCCTTTTTGGTGCATGTCATTGACTATGTCAGTCAATTATATAGTGTAACCTTAATGTGAAGCGTAATGGTCTTTGTTTGTGTCTAACTATCATCAATTTATTATATCATGATAACTGGTCCTATGTACAAAAGGATCAGTGATTTATCCTTTTAAGCATACTTCATATGAGGTGTACATGGATAATAGTTAATGGGACATACTGCAGGTGAGAAAGGAGTGCCACTCATGTTTGAGTGGTGTACTAAGAAGTTTCCAGAATCTGGCAGTGTTGATGCCGGCAAGTGAAGATATCACAGCCATCTTTGAGAGGTTTCTACTGCTTGCTGGTGGATCTTCTGCAGATTCCTCTCCTTCTGATTGTTCTAGAGGAGCTATGCAGGTTCTATATATCTTCAATGCCATGAAGGATTGTCTTCCCCTTATGTCAGTGAAACACATGAATACAATTTTGAAATACTGCAATAGATTGTTGGAACTGCAGCAGTTGATTGTGACAAGGTGTATAATGGAGATTCTGCATGCTCTGTGCAGTAGTCCAACTGTAGAACCTTCTCCTGAATTATTGCAGAATTTATTTTGCTCACTAGCTTTGTCTGTTTCTGATAATGAGAAGTCACCAGACCAGATGGCATCAACTGCACGCTTGCTATATGTCGGGACAAGAAAGATTTATGATCTGAACAAGCAAATATGTATTGTGACACTACCTGTTATATTTAATGCCCTTGGAGGTTTGTATTTCTTTTGCAGCTTTTAATTGAAATTTGTGATAAAAAATTTAATGGACAGAAATAAACTTTTATCAAATTTTATTGTGTAACAGATATTTTGGCCAGTGAACATGAGGAAGCCATGTTTTCTGCTATAGAGGCCTTGAAGGGCTTAATACATGCTTGCGTTGATGAAAGCCTGATCGAGCAAGGCGTTGATCAAATCAAAACTACAGATGGAGAGCTAAGGAAGTCTGGACCTACTGTAATTGAGAAGATATGTGCAACCATTGAAGGTTTCCTTGGTTATCGCTACAATGCTGTTTGGGACATGTCATTCCAGGTCCTTTCAACAGCATTCAGTCAACTAGGTAAAGTTTTGGATTGGTTAAGCTTACAAAGAACTTTGTTGCAGAATTTGTTTGATAATTGCAATGCTGTGGGGGTCACTAGTGTCATTTATCTAAAGAAGAACAGTCTAAACATAAACATGTTTGTTAACGTAAGATTATGATTTTTATGAGTGATTAACTATGAAGCTTGGGTGCTGACATTAATCATGTCATGCTGATAGAGTATTATCATGGACATGAGGTTTTGCCAGACTCATTCCCAGTTACGGATATATGAATGCGCAACTGTTTTTTTGTCTGTGACACATCTGGTGATATGTGTTGACTGCTTACATACTTTTACATGATTGTGTTAATAGACCATATCCAACTAATTTGAACAGGATGTCTGGATCCTTCTTTCTAATGGTTTGGTGAGGTGTTTTTGCATTTCAATTATCTCATTTGATTGTTTTTCTATGCACATTTGTGGTACACACATCTGTAACACCAGTGGTAGGACAATGGTAATTTTGTAATTGTATATGTAGAATATGGACAATGACATCCTGATCATGTTTCTAATTGGAAATCTTCTAAACTTATCCAGGAGTAGGTGATTTTTTCACTGTGCAAGAGAAATAAAATCTGTTTTAACTTAAAAGATGACAGACCATGTATGTAATTCAGACAAGAATAACTTCTTGAATCTACGAAACCCATGAAGTTCATGTTGATACTTGATAGTACCATGAAGTTATCAGATCTACTTCTATGAATTAAAATCAATCGGTGGGAGGCACTTTTTAATTTGCTGGAAAATTGGAGAAGACAAATCTGTGGAGTCACTTACATACTTAATTTTATATGGTTGAATATGCAAGCATCCAAACATTCTGCATTCAAGGCACATTGTTTTATGCTTGAAGTGATTTTGCTGTGTCTTATTCTTTCCCTCATAGTCCCCATTAATTGAAGCAGACAACAAGAAACACTGTATTTTGCTGATAAAAATTACTTTATTTAAGATTTTCTGTGATTTGTTTTACAAAAAAAAGAAAGATAACACTGTGTTTTGCTGGTATATTACATAATAAAGCACTACTGCATCAAAGAAAGCTCAGTGCATACAGAGCACACTAAGCATTGTTACATAGTAAAGCATTCTTACCCAAGTCTTGGAATTTCTGGACGGGGAATTACATTGTGGGACCACAATGGAAACTCTCATAGCTCTGTGCATGGCCTCTAGTGCCAACCTTGTGAACTCATTTAATGGCTCGTTAAGGTTTGCAAACATTTTTCGTGATACACAAAGATGCTTTGCTATCATTAGAAGCCATAGTTATCTCTGTAATTTGGTCCAAAGTTTGCTCATTACTGCACTAAGGTAAAAATAGTGCAATTTATCTGTACTTGGTGTAGGAAGATGTTGAAACTTAAGTTTGAATTTATATTGTGGTGTTTTTCATCTATATCATAGTTTGTAGTTCCTTAATATAATTTTGTTTGTTGGATCATTTGGTAAATTGCTAAAGTTGGATAAAACCACATATAATCAGTTGGACATAACATTTCTATAGCCTATTTTTGTTTAAAATTTTGTGGTCCCTACGTTGGTACTGATTCACTATTTTGTTATCTGCTGGTCTTGATGTGAAATATTCAGGTGAATCTTCATATTATCTAATGGCTGGAGCTGTTAAAAGCCTTGCAGATATGCAAAACTTATCAGATGAGGACTTTTCATTTAGAAAGCAGGTGAATTTTTGTTTTTCAACCTCAGGAATTCATCATAAACAACATTTGACTGTTTTATCTGCAGAATTGCTGGTTTTAACTTTCTTAATAATTTGATATTATCACTGTTAAAGTGAGATGTGTTATAGAAGATGGTCTTATCTTTGTTTTCAGTATGCCTATTTGGTGGAAATAATTTTTATATGTTGGCTAAATTATGTTAGTTGACATTAACATGCTTCCTACCCTTCTAAGCCTCATTAGAAAGGGATTTCCAAAATAATATGGGCATTATCATCATAATTTTTTTTTTCTTGTTTCCTGATTTACTGATGAAATTATTATATGAGTGAAAATTAACTTACTAAAGTGGTTAAATATATGTATATGTTGCCTCATTAGTTGGTTAAGTCTTCATTCTTTCATTCATTTACTTATCTTAAATGAAAATTTTAGTTAAATAGTTTTTAATATTTCTAAAAGATCATGTTTTAAACATTGGCAAGATTGTAAAAATGAGGAGAAATTTAAAAGATATAAAGAATATAAAAAAGAGTGGTTAGTATGGCAAGATATAAAGTTTATGATAATTTTTATAATATATTAGATACTAAAGATGGTGAAAATGATATGTATCGAATCCCTAAAGTTAGGGAAAGAAAGTATAAGGATTTAGACAATATTAGATGCGTTAAAGATGAAGATTAAAGAAAAAGACACATTAAAGGAGATAAAATAACTAAGAGTGTGGGACCTATAGTGTCCTTATTAATGTCTGAAAAAGTTAAAGGGACAAGGGAGTAGCTTAGTTAAGTAGTTTATTTAACAAAATTATGAAATTCAAAAAGATGTATGATAAATAAAGAAAGATTTTTTTAGTACCAATTTACAAGAAAAAATATGACATACAAAATTGTTTAAATTATTGGAGAAATTAAAACATGAGTCATATTATGAAGTTTTGAGAAAAAAGTTATCAAAATTAGGATAAGGTTTGAAACAAATATATCTAGAAATCAACTAGGTTTTATGCATGGAAGATCAATTATGAAATCTATTTATTTATTCAAACAATTAATGAAAAAGTATTAGAAGAAAAAATAAGATTTATATATGATTTTTATTGACTTAGAAAAAGCCTATGATAGATTTCTTAGAGATTTATTATGATGGGTTTTAAAAAAGAAAGGTGTATCCACTAATTATATTGATAGTATTAAAAATATGTATGATAATGTAATTACTAGTGTTATAACTATGCAAAGTGTGTTTAGTGAGTTTCATATTAGCATATGATCACATCAAGGATCCGCATTAGGTCCTTACCTTTTCACATTGATAATGGATGAATTTACAAGTCATTTACATAATAGATAGGAGATTATAGTTAATTAATTAGAGCCTAAGTGGAATTAATTATAAACTTGAGCCATGGAGGCAAATCCTTAGAAATTAAAAGTTTTAGATTAAGTAGACAAACCAAATATATGAGATGCAATTTTAGTAATACTAGGTATAGATAGGAGATTGTAGTTAGGTTGGATAGACAATAAGTTCTTTTAAGTAAAAGCTTTAGGTATCTTAGATCAATTATTCAACAAGATGGAGAGATCGATAAATATATTATTTATAGAATAAAAACAGGATGATTAAAATAACGAGGGGTGTCAGGAGTCTTATGTGATCATTGGATACCATTGATATTAAAAGGAAAAAATAAAAAGATAGTTGTGACTTTGTGAGACCAATAATTCTTTATAGATCTAAGTGTTGGGTAGTTAAGAATAACTTATATAAAAAGTTTACGTTGTTGAGATGGATGTGTGGAGTTATTATGAAAGATTGAAAAAAAAATATTTTTATTCATGAATAATTAATTATGATTTTGATAAGATGAGAGAAAATCATTTAAGATGGTATGAACATGTGTTTAGGAAACCTACTGATGTGATAGTTAGAAAAGGTGAAATGATTAATATTAGTGGTACAAGGAGAGATAGATGAAGACCTAAAAGGATTAACATTGAAATTATAAATAAAGATTAAAGTACTCTAAACTTAACTAAACATATGATGGCTTTTTACATATCTCAATTGGTGGCAAAAGATCCATGTAGCTGATCCCAAACAGTTAGAATTTATGGCTTTGTTGTTGTTGTAGTAATTTTTGATATTTCTCATTTTATCCATGATTTTTGTTTATCTAATTAATCTTTTAGTATTTTAGAGCCTTGCTTGTTGCTAAAGTCATGTGTATTCTGAAGGTTAAATTCTTAGTCTAGTAGTAGTTGGCTTCTTGTCTGTATGGGACTAGAGATAGATAGATACTTTCCTTTGCAATGCTTTTCTTTTTTCTTTTTAATTTCACAAGATATTTTTAAGGATTGAAATGATTATTCTATTCAATTGGAATTATTGGTAAGCTGGCCTAAATTGATGCTTGTGATCTGTCATTTTTGTTTCTCCGTTAATTCATTGTTAACTTGCAGCTTCATGAATGTCTTGGGTCAGCTATTAGTGCAATGGGGCCTGAGAAATTTCTACACATCCTGCCACTCAACTTGGATGTGGAAGATGTCTCAGATGCTAATGTTTGGTTACTTCCAATATTAAAGCAACATGTGGTTGGTGCTCGTCTAAGTTTTTTCTTGGAACACATATTGGTGATGGTTAAACACATAAAGCAAAAATCCCATAAGGTAGGCCTCCCCCCCAAACAAAATAATTGACCATTGCCTGCTTAATTATTATTAGTTTTTACGGATTCTGACACTTGATTGTGTAATAGCTTGAGACAGAGGGATGGATTTTCTCAGCTAGGAGCACTGAAGGTCTCGTATACACATTGTGGTCCTTGTTGCCTGCCTTTTGCAACTACCCTATTGATATTAACTGTGGCTTTAATGCTATTCAGAAAGAGTTGTGCAATGCACTACGTGAGGAACCTGACTTGCGTGGGATAATATGCTCTAGTCTACAGGTATATGTTTTGCAACTCTGATTTTTGTAATCCCTGCTCTTTCTTAAATAAAGTATATACTGCTTCAGCTTCTTATTTCACTTTCATTGTTTTCTACTTTGTAGATTTTGATTCGTCAAAATAGTGACATAATCTCTGATAAATCTACTGTACCCGATGGTAAAATAAGGAATCATTATAGTAGAAGGCAGTCAGAAGAAAATCTGAAGACAATACACTCATTTGCTCCAGAATTTTTTTCAGTTTTATCAGAGGCATTCCTGACATCTTCGCACGATAGTGGTGGTTACTTGCAGGTATTTAGCTGCTTCAGAACAAATTGTTTAATCTGGTTCAGGTTCTTGAAGTTGTTCATATTTTTTTCCTTTAACTGCTTATGGTAACATCCTTCAATTGTTCTAACCCAAGATTCTATAAATTTTATGCATATTTTAGATGTGATCTCATAAAGTTTGGAATGATGACAGTCTTTGTTTCCACTGCTTTTTAGCATCTATAAGTTGCTGTAGATGCTAATTGCTCTGAGTGCTACAGTGACCTGATGTTATCACAAACAATTTTCCCTCTTTATCTGAGGACACTTTTAAGTCCAACTCCTTTTATTTGTAACTTTGAAGTGAAAGGACTGCATTATCTGCCACTTTCAGAATGATTCTTTTTTGTAGTGAAGTTCACTGTTTTGCTTGTCTTTTGGTTGCGTTGGAAAATTAAGTCACAAGCTTTTCTTTCTTTTTTCTAAGGCCACCATCCATGATTTTGCAAATATAGCTGATAACAAGGTAGTGAAGAAAGTCTTTATGGGAGCCATGCATAAATTGTTGAAGGTTACACAGGAAGCTGTTAAAGCTAAGCAGCCTAATGGTTCTGGTACCATGCTAATAGATGGTGCATCCAATGAAGCATCCCTTTCCCATGCAAGGTGGTTATTGTGTTTGTGTTCTTTTTTTTTGTTGACCTTTCTGGTTTTTGGTGTTAATTATCTCGTTTCATTGAATTTTCTTTAGTGTCTTTATTAGCTTGTGTATTAAGTGGACCTTGAACACTCTTACCTGATTGCAGGGCCCTCTTATTGGAATTGGCCGTTTCACTTCTTCCTGGTCTAGGTGTTAAGGAAATTGATTTCTTATTCAGTGTTATTAAGCCTGCTTTACAGGTGCATGGTAGTTTTAGCAATTGTTTTGTTTAATCTTTTCAAACTTTAGGGATTCTATATATGTTCTTATTTATTGTAGGATGAAGAAGGAATCTTACAAAAAAAAGCATATAAAATCCTCTCAATCATACTGAAGGTATGGTAATACTTTTAGTTTTTTTAGGTTTGTTAGAAAATTGTAGGACTTGGCAGGTTACTATCTGCTTTTCGCTGTTATTTGCTGATGTCAATGTGCTTACTTTTCAGGAACATGGTCACAATCTTTGGAATAATCTGGATGAACTACTTGAGTTGATGATTGCATCACTATCATGTTGCCACTTTGCAGCTAATCGTCAAAGACTTGATTGTTTATACATTTTAATTGTCTCAATGTCCAAGGTTTGTGATGTATTCTCTATGGGCTGCACGTACTGATTAGAAATGCATGATGATTCTTGTGGATGCTGTCAACTGGTTTCTGTTTAGAATGAGTTGAAGATGGCTACTTAAAGAAGTACCATTACTTTGTTTACAGGATTCATTTGATCATAAAAGGAGGAACATCATCAGCTCTTTTCTCACTGAAATAATATTTGCATTGAAAGAGGTAAATCCATGGTGTTTTTTTAATTAAAAATGGTATATGCAAGCATGACCTCCTTTCCTCTGTGTACTGTTTAACTAAATTTAAGAATCAGAGTATGATTTTATGAGCAGTGTCCACTGTCCAAGAACTTCCAACTTTTAAACGAATCATGTCCTAGTTCATTAAGTGGCTGATGGTATGCTCACTATCACCAAGCATTCTGTCGGCCCTTCTTAGAGGTTGTAAATTGGTGTCAGTCTTGGATATTGAAGGTTCATGGCAAGGATTGAAATTTTATACCGTATCGGAGTTTCAAAATTCGCTCGGTATGGTACGGTACTATATACCGAGCGTACATTTCGATATATCGATCTGTGTGTGTGTGTGTGTATATATATATATATATATATATATATATATATATATATATATAATGATTTTTAATTTCGAAAAATATCGGGCGGTACGTATTGGTCCGCCAGCAGACCGGTACACGAACCGCTCGCTACCGGGCGGTATTGTCGATTGGGGACCGAGGGAGAAGAAAGAAGAGATGAAAGAAGAGGGAGAAGGGGAAGAAAGAATAGGGAGAAGAAGAGGAGAACCTAGAGATCGTCGATCTCCCTCCTCGTCTCTCAGCGACTTCTCATCCACGTGGGAGAAGAGTCCTCGGTGTCGCGGGCAGAAGAGAGGTGACATCGCGGCGAAGACGGTTTATATATATATATATATATATATATAGGCGACATCGCCTCATTTTCTCTGCGACATTGCCTCGACGACGTCGCCCCACGTGGGGAGAAGAGAGGCGATGTCGCAAAAAAAGATTTTTATTATATATATATATATATATATATATATATATATATATATATATATATATATATATATATATATATATATATATATACTTAGCGGTATATCGAAATATACCGCTCGGTATACAGTACCGTATCGTACCGAGCGAATCTCGAAACTTTGGTACGGTACGAAATTTCAATCCTTATATATATATATATATAAGTGAAAAAAAAGGGGCGACTGCCTCGTAGCCCTTTTTGGCGCGTAGGGAGAAGGGTTTCTTCTCCCTAGCGATTTCAATAGGCGCTCGGGCGAGGCAAGCCAAGGCCCAAGCACCTTGTTTCATGTCCAGGAGGCGTGCTTCAAAGAGGCGTTGCTTGGGCGCTCGCCCGAGCCCAAGCGCCGAGCGCTTCGAGCAAGCTCTCGAGTTAAACCAGGCGACCGAACCAACGTTTTAGGTTTGGTTCGGTTTCCGGTGCTTTAGTTGATTCAATCGAATCAACTAAACTATCGATATCAACCTCCTAGCATCCCTCTCGTGACTTCCCCAACACTAACCTTGCTTGCGATTCTTGCCTCGCCCGAGCGTCTCGTTTCATGTCCAGGAGGCACGCTTCAAAGAGGTGCCGCTTAGGCGCTCACTAGAGCCCAAGCGTCGAGTGCTTCGGGCGAGCGCCCGGGTTAAACCAGGCAATCGAACCAATGTTTTAGGTCTGGTTCGGTCTCCAATGCTTTAGTTGGTTCAATCGAACCAACTAAAGCATCGATATCAGCCTCCCAGCATCCAGCTCGCAGCTTCCTCGACCCTAACATTGCTCGCGATTTTGCCGCTGACATTTTCTCTCTGCTGCCGCTGCCTCTTTCCGGTGTCGTTGCCACAGTCGCTGCTTGCCGCTGCCACTATCGCTACTCACCATTGCTATTGCTACTCGCCGTTGCCGCTACCACTGTTGTCGCTTGCCGCTGCTCTTATTCAACAGCCTCAGTCTTACTCTTACTCACACTTTTCTCACATTGACTCGATAGTATACTGTTAACAGTATATTGTTAACTGTATACTAGTAATTAATAAATATAATTAATAAATAATTATATTTATTAATTATATTATATATTTTTATATTTTAGCGTCTTGCTTCACTCGGGCGAGCGTCTAGCGCCTCGGGCTTTTTTTGGACCTTGACGCCTTTTGGCGCCTAGCGCTTTTTAAATTACTACTTCCCACGCGTGAAGAAAAACGAGACGACGTCGCCTTTAGAAATAATTTGTGAAATAATTATGCAGTGATGAATAGAAAAATTGGTATGATACATTCGATATGATGACATTGTTTTCTGGAGTATTGAAGCACCGGATATTTTACACACACCAGTATTGTCAACTTCCAGTGGTAATGGTGACAAGGATATTGAGTATCATGTTATGTTTTTCATAGTTCCTCTTGGTTCTGAAATCTGGTTATTTGTTTTCATGACGTTCCTTGTAGTTCCTCATGTTTCTGAAATCTGGTTATCTTTTTGCCTTAATTCTACCAATTTCTGTTATATTGTTTTTGATGTGGCCAACACCGACACTCAACCACCAAAATCCACTGAAATGTTTCCATCCAGCAGTTGGTTTAAACGTAAACCAAAATTTTTGGCCATGATTATTTCATTCAATACTTGTGAGCACTTATTTTGATCGGTCCAAACACATGCTGTTTGAGGAATCTATAGTAAGTTTCTAACTTCACCAAGAGCCTTCTGTCATGTGTATGTGCATCTTTTTTTCTGGTTTGATGGTCTGGTCTGATTTTTTTTCTTGCTATTTTGTTGCTTCATCTCACTTTAGGGAATTTACAATCGAGAAATCTATGTACATGAGTTTGACTTTGTGTGTTTTTTTTTGTTTCGCTTTCCTGGCTAGTTGTATTTTTGGAACTTCTACTTTTTCAGTAACAACCTTTTTTTATAATTTGTGAAAAATTATTTGATTAACGAACAAATCTCCCTACATTTTTTTGATCCTGCAGGTCAATAGAAAGACAAGGTACAAGGCTTATGACTTGCTTGTTGAAATTGGTCATGCTTGTGAAGATGAGGAAAGAGGAGGGAGAAAAGAAAACCTTCTGCAATTTTTTAACTTGGTAATCAGAACTTGCCTTACCGTCAAGCATTTACCAATCTATTTCTTTTGGAAATTTTTGAATCATCAATGTGGATGATAGTTAAACATTGGTAGCTTTCTTTCTAATTCTCCCAAAGATGGTTCTATGGTTTATCAATAACTTGTTCTACATTTCAGATAGCTGGCGGTCTTGCTGGTGAAACACCACATATGATCAGTGCTGCAGTTAAAGGGTTAGCTTGTTTGGCATATGAATTCTCAGATCTCATTGGTCCAGCTTACAACTTGCTGCCATCCATATTTCTTCTCCTGCAAAGAAAGAACCGTGAAATTTTCAAAGTACACGTTATACACTACACGAATTTTTGATCATGTGAAAACTTGGTGTTTAGTACTCGGACCTATTTTTTATGTACTGCAGGCCATTTTAGGTCTCATCAAGGTATTGGTGGTGAAATCCGACGCTGATGGCATACAGATGCACTTAAAGACGATTGTGGAGGGACTCTTTAAAAGGCAAGATGATACCAATAATCATTTCAAGGCCAAGGTATTATTCTTCTTTCGTTTTCTGTTAAAACTTGATCCTTGCTGCAAATCTTGTTACCATGATGAAGTTCAGAACTATCCTTTCTTGATTGAGTCAGTTGTCAAAAATATGGCAATGATCTTCTTGAGAAGGTTGATACATTTACTAAACTATTTTTTTAATATAAATAATGGTGTGATTCCCAATTTATGAAAATTATAGGTCTTTACTGGTCTGTGTTTGTACATAAGAGGTGACTTTAGTATTTTGCTACTAGTAACTTGGCACTAAAAATCTGGTTGCATGTTTAAAGGTGGATCCTATCCAAATTAGTGGGCTAGTATAGTAGGCTTATCAGGTTGGATGTGAGAAAATCCAGATTTAGTCAAATTCATTTTTGTAATGGATCAGTGTTACGTCTAGGAAATTGAATCCGAATCACATTCAGACTGTCCTCTTCTCATTTTTATATTATCACAGGTCAAGTTGCTGCTTGAAATGCTTGTGAGAAAATGTGGTTTTGATGCTGTGAGAGCAGTTATGCCTGAAGAACACATGAAACTACTAACCAATATTCGGAAGGTCACTTGTTTAGGTCCCTTAATTTTTGTTGAACTTTGTAAGCATTTTATTATTGATCTTAGTATTAATGATAGATCAAGGAGAGAAAGGAGCGAAAAGCCAAATCTGAGGATGGGGAATCTCTTGCTTCGCGAACAAGCATCTCTAGGTAATGTACACTAATAACATTTTTTCATGGTAATTGTAACTTGTGAGTAGGTATTATTAGTTCATCATATATGTTTTCATGAACCTACTGATTGAAATAGACAAGGCCTTTTTATTTTCACCATTTTGAAAAATGTCACAAATTTCTCGTAGCTAACCATAGATAATATTTTTCTAAATGATTCTTGTTGACAAAACTATCGTCATGGACTCTTAAGTGATTATGGAGGGTTTTCCTTTAAAAAATATTTTGAAGCCTATGCTTCCTTGAAAATCTGTGAGAAATTGTGTAGTTGATGAAATGTTATCGTAACTTAAATCAAATGAGTAAAGAATCAGAATGCAGCATGAACCTCTTAAATAGAAGTCATATGAGGAGGAAATTCTTGGGACAATTTAACATAGAAATAGATGGAGATGACAAGAGGCAGAAATAATCAGGATATAGAAGTACCACTGACAGAGCACATATTTCTGAATCCACATTGGAGCCAGTTATAGTTTTTTTACCAAATTACAATGGACTGAGATTCTAGGCAATTTAGAATTGAGAAGCCTAAATAAATTTGATAATTTGGCCGACTCTTGAAGCTGTCTGGCAGTTCTTTCATATTGGCATGCTTTTTTAATTAATAAGGCCAAGAAGCATATCATACCAGCAGACAGTTCTGCAATCAGGTCACAAGCTATATCTCTCGAGTTAAGTTTATGAATTGTTAGAATTTCATGTTTGGTACACAGTTATTATCCTGTTTCCTTGGCTTCATCTGTGTCATACAGAATGGTACCGTGCCTAGATGGTGTTGGCACTGGTTATTTTCCATGACTAGATGGTGTTGGCACTGGTTATTCAGTTATTTGTGTGTGAACTAATATTAAGATGACACACAAATATGAGGAGTTTGTCTTTGCAGCATATGCTTCTAATTGACTTATAATCAATATTTGTTCCATAAATGGAATATTTATTAGAATCATAGTAAGAGAAAGCTGAAAAGAATCACTAAAGACAACTTTGTGATACCTTTTCTTTAATTTGATCAATGAGAATAAAGGTTTCACAAGTTGATAAGAGGACTATCATGTCATGCGTTTGAAATCACAAATCTGTTCACTCAAAGTTGTGGACTTGACCAGAGCAAAAGCTGCATCTCTAGTTCACTCAGATGGTTAAAGTTACCTCTTCTGTAGCCTGATAATACTGCCTTGTTGCATGTTCTGATACCGATTCTGTTTTATTTAAATTTTCAGGCATAGTAAATGGAATCATTCTCGTATCTTTTCTGAATCTGGAGACGAAGATATGGATGATGATAGTGATGCAGAACTGGCAGTGGCCAAAACAACTTATGGTCGACAGACTAAAGCTTTTGCTCGTTCTAGTATGCGGTCTTTATCTGTAAGGTATGAATGATGTCTAGTTTCATCAATTGGAAACATTCACTAAAACATGCTACTTGTGAGAATAACTTAGGACTGCACAGTAGAATTTTCTTGGCCATGAGGAGCCATTCATTTCATGAGATCTGCTATTTTTTAATGAATATGGTATTGTATTTGTGTTTGCTTGACAGTTGGGTTGACTAGTTTTTTAAATGAGGTTACGGTAGGAAAAAGTTATTCACTATCATGTTTGAACGCTATGCTATTCTGGTGAATATTTTTGTGTAGGTCAATCCGAAAGCGCCAAGCAGCTAAGAGCTTGCCAGAAGATTTCCTCGACCAATTCGAAGATGATCCACTCGACCTGCTAGACCGGCAGAAGACAAGATTAGCCCTGCGATCCTTGACCCATCTCAAAAGAAAGCAAACCTCCACCGATGAGCCAGAAATAGGTGCTGATGGCCGTCTCATTGTCCGTGAGGATAGTTTCAAGCCTAAAAGGGAGAAGAGCTTGTCTTCAGAAAATGATTTGGCTACCAGAGGCCATTCAGACAACCGTTCTGTTTCAAGTTCTCTGGCAATGACTCGGAAGAAGCGTCGTAAAACAACGGATTCTGGTTGGGTTTACACAGGTAGTGAGTATACCAGCAAAAGGGCTGGTGGAGATGTCAAGAAGAAGGACAAGCTGGAGCCTTATGCATATTGGCGTCTCGATCGGAAGCTGCTCAACCGCAGGGCAGAACGCAAGGCTGTTGCACGCAAGGGTATGGCAAGGGTAATGAAGTCTTCAAAAAGGCTAGAAGGAAAGGGTGCATCTAGTGCACTTTCTTTGCAGGGGCTATCCTTGGACAAGAAGCAAAAAGGAAGGTAGCAGCAAGAGGTGATGTTGTGTGAAATATTAATGATGCGAGATAGCCAGTCGATTGTGCAGATTATACATGATCATGTCACATTCTTGTCTTTGATTTGATTTATAGGGTTTGTTGAGGCCATTTGGGTATTCCTTTTCCGAGGACTTGTATTTCACTAGTTCGTCCGATATATGTTACAAAGCAATTGTATTCATTCAGCCAGCCTTGATTTGTTTCGCAGCTTGGAGAAGAATAATGCCCAAAGTAATAGTTCTGGCTTGTCAAATTTTTCTATAGAAATAAACCTTTGGTGTTTTCTTCAAAAGGCTTTTCTATCTTCTTCAAGTGAAACTATGTATGATGTGGATGTTTTTGCATTCCATAATATAATCCATGTATGTTGTGTTACTCATGAATGGTGGTGGTGATGGTGCTTTCATCCATTGTGTTACTATATACATATATATATACATATATATATGTGTGTATATATATGTGTGTATATATATGTATGTATATATATAAATATGTATATATATATATATATGTATGTATATATATAAATATGTATATATGTATATATATATATATATATATATATATATATATATATAATTGTTGAGATTTAAAAACAATGGTAATTTGGTCAGGTTAATTCAGACAATAATTCAATCCCAAAAAATTAATCATGTTAAGTTTGGGTCAATCCTAATACATGTCAACCTAACTTTATTTTTTTAGAACTATTTAAGTTTTTTTTAAAAAATATTTTTCACACATGAAAAAATTTTAATATCTTGCCAATTCATGTGTGTGGGGCTACCATAGCTCTTCTTCTTCTTCTCTTTTGATTTGCCCATTCTCTTAAAATCCTTTATTCTGATGCCATGTTGAGATTTTAAAATTGGTTAGGAAGTTATATGAGTCATCACTTGACTCTTTTAATCTTTGACAATGCAAAACTATTCTTAGGATCGCTCTCTCTCTCTCTCTCTCTCTCATATTGAGCTAACTTCTAATTCTTTATTGTTATGTCAGCCGTGAAAATAATACAACCTCGATAAAAGTCTCTTTATGATATGGGGAATGATTAAAGCCGACATATGTCAGTCACCATTCCTCTTTCATTCATGCCAGCCATGAGAACATACAACCTCTCCTTGTAAAGAAACCACTGATAAAAATTGATATCTTTGCTCATCATTCATGTCAAGTAAAAGTACTGATAAGAAGCATCTTTTGGGACCAGTTAGTGCCACCACACACATTATTCCTTATGGCTTCAACTGAAAGGAAGCATCTTTTGGGCTTTAAGCTCTAAAGAAAGCCAAGCAACAATAAAGCAGGACAAGGCATCAAAGAGGCATGATTTAACTCATCTGATGTGTGACCAGCCTTTTTGCTTTTCTTTACTCATGAAATAAATTGAATTCCACAAAAAGTGATCAAGAAAACCTGTCTTTGATGCCTTCTTTTCCATAACAATTTGAATCTAAGTTTTAGAAAATAAATAATTTGGAATATGATAGTTTTCCATAATTCATTAGACAAGATACCAGAGGAAAAAAATATAGGTCGTATACAAGGATGATGCCTTAATAAAAATCTAAGAGGACTCCTAATGATATTAAGAGTCTCTCACAATCTAAGAGGACTCCTAATTAATGCAATTATTAAGACTGTACACATGAAATTATGAATAACGATGAGTGAGATAGCTT
This sequence comes from Musa acuminata AAA Group, assembly GCF_036884655.1. Lineage (NCBI taxonomy): Eukaryota > Viridiplantae > Streptophyta > Magnoliopsida > Zingiberales > Musaceae > Musa > Musa acuminata. The sequence continues at coordinate 44,055,030 of NC_088356.1, forward strand.
CCATCTCTATCTTCCTCAACTTGTGCTCTGTTGACTATTTGCTTGTGTAGATTGATTATGCAGGTTATATACACTTATAAGAGGATTATAGTAATTGGCTTCTGTGAACTGTATATCAAAAATTTTGATTCCATTGCTATACCGTATGCAGTGATCAGAAGTACTCTTTGTGGAAATGGAAGCGTGTTGACGTCCGGTGGCTCATCTCATGCGATAATTTCCTCAGCTCTTTTGCTAGTGTTGGTGTTCCACAGTAGAATACGCCTACATCAACCAGTAGATGAATGCTAAGTGGGAAAATTGATGAACACATTACTCGAATGACAGAGACTAAATTTGTTATTACAGTCTCATGAACGAGGTAAAAAGTTTTTGTATGTGAAGTTATTACCTACTGTCGCGCCGGGATGCTTGGAAGCTAACTTGGTGAATACTTCTTTCCAATTTGGTCTTGCAAAATGAGTTCTCACCTGACAAGGCAACAATTGCAATCATCATCAAGTTTGATGAAACAGAAATTATCGCAGAGATGCAATACTAACTAATTTCACCCACAAATAAATCCACTATGATCATTTCATCTCTGTACTCCACTAAGTATTGTTTCCGACTTAATTCGATGCTTAACTAGAAGTAGTGACTGTCAGACTGAAACAAGTAGTGTTCATTATAATTCCTTAAATATCTTTCAGAATTCCTTGCTCAATTAAATATTTTTCTGTGCACTGCTGTGATGAAAGTTTCCTGCATACTTACCCGAGTGCCCGAGACAATGTCCACTCCATGCTTAGCATGATTCAGAGCCTGCACCATTTTGAGGAGAGTGGTCCTTGCATCACGCTCCTCGTAAACACTAGTCAAGTAATTATGCATCTCTATAATACCCTGTTCCAATAAGTTAATAACATTTTGTTACTTCCATTGTTTAAAATATCTTGAATGAGCAATGCCAATGAATGCAACAAATTGGGGGGAGAGAGAGAGAGGCAAATGATAACCTTCTTGTCCATATCAGCCACATCATTCATTACTCCTTTGAACCACTCGAAGGATCCTGCTTCCCTTGTGACCCAGTAGAAATGAGCACTGCTTGTTCTGTATGATCTCTTCTTGGTGCTGCTACTGGTGGTAGAGATGCTGAAGCTGTTACTGCTAACTTCAGACCTACTAGTTTCCATTGCCAGTTCCTAAATAAAAGGCCTTAAATAAGAGAAATATTCCAAAAATCCAAAAATACAGATACCTCAGTGAAGCAAGCATGTACTATTGCTTTACCATGAGTTCATCGGCTAACTTAATGTTGTTGAGTAGGTCCCTAAGAATGCTTATAAAAGGTGTTGCCCCTATGCCAAGCCCCACCAGCAGTAGAACATCATAATTCCGGAAGTCTTGTGCTGGGGCACCATAAGGACCATCCACAAACAATCTAGGCAAGCTGCACAATAATTGAATTCAAGCATGAGCTCTTTTTCTTATGAACAGCCTTAGAGTTCTTTGCTGTAGTATATAAATTAAATCACCTTTTCTGTTCCAAAGAGCCCGATTCATTAAATGTGGCTTTCCCTGTTGAGTGTGGAGAGAAGTAGTTTTCTATAAATATGCGTTTAAGCTCCTGGGTCCAGTCACCACTTGTTCGAATGTGGACACTAAGATATTCGTCACCAGGAGCTGATGTAATGGAGAAAGGATGCCTGTTGGAATGAAAAGCACAATGTTGAGGTTTCTGTAAGAAATGAACTCAGTTAACAAAAGAAACAGCAACGATAGCTTCGGTATGAACCATTCAAATGGGGAGATGGTAGGGCATTGCAAAAATATGTATTGTCCGCTTCTATAACGAAATCCTTGTGGCTTGGACATTGTCACAGTCAACACACCACCAGGTAGCAAAGAAACCTGCACAGAGCAGTTGCTGTTGATCAATAGGGAGCTATCAAATCATCGCATCAAGCTTCATTATTGCATTTTACAGGATAAGCAAGTTGTAAAATTTGGAGTTTCTCATTTACAGTTGCATGTGAGATCACCACAAAACAAGTTGTCTGATAGATGACATGGTTTTTTATGCTATTTCTCAGATTTCTCCTATGTATAAACATTGTTCATTTTGTTACGCTTGTGAAGTTGGCAAAATAGTTCAACATTTATCAGGAAAAGGATAAAAAATTCAAGAAACATTATGACCATATACAGAGCACAAACTGAATAATGCACAGCTGAAGGGAACTAGTACCTTTAAAATCTTGACAGAGTAACCTTTGGACCGAAAGGCTCTCAGATTTCGCTCACCCAAATAGAGCAGCAATGGAACAGAGATGTACATCCATGTCTGTCCACAGCACCACATAAACAATGATTAATTAGATCAATCAATACATCAAACTAGTACTACAGTATCTAAACAAGTGTAACTGATATGGGTACAACTCGAACTTTTATGCTAGTGTTGTCACTGACTTCAGTACATTGGGAACACAATTAAACTCCAGTTATTAGTTCCATACATGTTAGGCTGTCTAAGATTTGCTTATGAAAAGATTAGTCTTTTGATTCATCAATAAATCTCATCCTGGTCCACGGAATCAAGTTTCAGCACAATGGTATTGATCATACAGTGGGCCAAGCAATCATCTAAAATATTGATCAAGAGTTGCCACCCTCGACATCGTGGTAGGGTATGCAGTACATGGAATTCCCAAAAAGAAATGGTGGTGGACAACCCAACATGTGACGGACCGACCTCTGGTTGACCATCAACGAAGGGAAACAAATGGGCAGAACATGCAATACACAAAAAGAATACAAGACAATCAAAGCCAAACCAGTTGAAGATAACTTTGTCACTTACCAGCTTCATAAATACTCCACACTTAAATATGTCGCTAAGTCCATGTTCATATCCGGAAATCTTAAATCTATGCAGGACCATGAACTGCCCGATGATTTAGAAGAATAAATAAGACAATGTAATTTAAATTAATGTGTTCTAGGCCAGTAAGTCTGCACTGTTTCAACTGGACCATTTAATGTTCATCAGAATTTACACATTGGAGGCTTCTGAAAGCTTCTTTTCAATCACAAGTTGGCAGTAATAATTCCTCATGCATAAAGTAGTATAGTTGCATCAAAGATGGTGCGTATAACAATTAATATAATAATACACTAATGTCATGAAGCTATGATGGATAACCTTTTCTCAAAAAGTTTTCTCTATTGAAACCGTACATTCAAAATGATTAAAGTTCAAATTAATAACAATAATAAGTCACAATATTCCAGCTACAATTGTCTTGTAAAATTGATTTTTTGATCTGAAAGGCAAACAATGACCACATAAAATTTATGAAATCTACACTCTGATCATCTTGATTTTATATATAATCAAATAATAAATCCAGAATACTTTCGTTTATTTACCAACACTTGTGATCTATCTTAACTATGCTCTTAACGCTGAATACAAAATTTTCATTTACTAATTGCAACTTTCTATTATTCTGATATAACCGGCATTCTTCATGGGCTCCTGAACATGATGGATATGACACTATGTTCAATTTTCTTACGTACCAAACGAATCCTAGGGCATATTTCAATCACCAACCATGGCATCTACGAACTAAACTAGTACTCTTGACGACATTATATCAAGTGGAACAATCTGGATTCCTTTCCTAAATACATAGCATGATACCATGGCCACTTGCAAGTTCCAAGTCAATCAGCACAAGCTGTCAACAAGACTTCAGGTTGAAGCCAACTTATTTGTGATCGCTACCTAACCTTTGAAGCAGATTATTTAATTGAAAGCTATACTTATCCTTCCATGTGAGGTGTTGGGCCAAATTCCAAGCCTCCATGACGCTACACTAAAAATAAAAAAGCATTCCTTACATCAGCTGTTTCAACCTAGGCACAACATATTCCATCATCAATTATAAGTTTGATGGTGGACCATGTTGTCAAATCCATCAGCAAGACTCTCTGTTTCTGACACACACACTCCCCCATAATCTCAGGGTAAAAAAGAAAAAAAAGAAGCAACTTTAGACCTGCTTTATCTGGTACTAAATTGTAAATACATATGAACAGAAAATTTTAATTGATGTGACTGTTTATCAAATGTGTCCTATCAAATTTGACATTGTTGCACCGGTCAGTCCGATGAGATCGGTCAAGATCTAAAATCTAGACTCGATTGATATACTAATCGAGTTAATTCTGTGTGGTGAAGGGCGGGGTCAAACTAACATTAGGAGGGCAATTTGGAACGGGATCCCGTCCAACCACCCTCGATGACAACTCGAACTCCATCTCAGATCTTAACCATCCAGATGTGACGTACGAGGAATTGGTGGTTGAGATGGGGGGGATTGGAGGATCTGGATTCTTCTTAGAAGTTGGAGAGGATCCGGCCTGTGGAAGCTTCCGGTCTGCTCCACAGCCACCGGGGCCCGCCCGTATTCGGTGCTTGTATCCGGTAATCGATGGGGACGTGAAAGTGGTGTTATTCCGTGTCTTGTCCCGATCGATCACATGTGCTTTGAGTGGACGTCCCATACTGAGGCGACGCTTTTCCTACCCTCGTCAAGATCTACCCATGTCGGCCCACCTGATTTCTCATCGGAGGCGATCCATATTCCTAGTGTTGGGGCCCCACAATGACCGCGACTCACATCTAGGTCCGAGTTTGAGTTTGACCAACTCATCACTCACCCAGACTCTATAGGGGGTGGCCCCACTAGAAACACGTAGACCCGTTTACTATATGATCGAGTTAGACCTGACGAACACCATGAATCTGGTTTAAAATGTCAGATCTTGAGAAAAGATCGGATGAATGCAATCACGAACCCAAATGCGGCGTCCAGAGTCGTGCCCCGACTTGGGGCCCGAGCGGTGCGATAGACAAATAACCACTAGTGTTAAGCTCCGACGCCGCACATGTTTCTTCCCGTGATTTGCGCTACGGCAGCATGCCGCAACGTAAGTCGGAGAACATACCCTTCTCATCTCGCCCCCGTCGCATCGCGTCCCATATGTCGTGTATATTTCAGGCAAATGCCGATGGAACTGAGAAAAAGAAAAAAAGAGTCCGAGGCACATACCGTTCGTTGGTACCACTTGTGGACGAGGAACACGAAGTAGCCGTGGATGAGCAGCAGGAGGTAGACGACGGCGAGCAGGTGGTGGGAGTACCAGAAGGCGTTGAACCCGGTGAGGCGGTTCAGGGGGAAGGGCAGCCGCACCCCGTTCTTCCTGAACCGGTGAGTCGCCAGGGTGAAAGACACCGCCATCAGCGCCACCATCGCGATCCCCGTCACCCCCTCCACCCCGGCCACCAGGCTCCTGTACGTGGGCTTCTCTGGCCCGAAGTACCTCGCCACCATCTCGTAGTGCGCCGGCGATGAGTTGATCAGCCGCGGGAAGTCGCACGCCAGGTGGTTCCCGGCGTGAAGCAGTATCCCGACCACTATGGCCGTCGCGATCATCTGTAACAACACATCAACAAATAACGAGTTTAATAATTAGGGAGTGTAACAATGCTTTAGTTTTCCTTTTCGGTACCATATAAATGTAAAAGAATCTTAACAACTTTTAATCAACATGCGTACGTACATATAAAATACGCACAGCATGTGGACGAGTCAACCACGTGGCTTAAACTTAAGAATACATCTCCTGGAAGCATCTTATAGATTAATAGTAACCGTGTTTTAAGTTTTGGGAAGGTATATGAGTTCGAAGAAAAAACCCATCTTCGATGAACTTGGGCGAAAAGAACAAAAACTGTGGTGGTTGGTGACGTCGATCGTGGCTGACCCCCACCAGCGACGACAACAGCAATCCACTGTCTGCTTAGGAACAGCTGACACACCTTGGCCGAAGAGGAACTTGACACGTCAGAGGCAAGGTATACGCCCCACTGCAGTAAGAGGAGGCGGCAGCAGGCCCTTCCCCGGTGCCTGCGAAGGGGCAGCACATGGGATCCACTTAGGATGGACTGGGCAATGCGTCGTATCCGCTCAACGCGGACCGTCGGCTACTATGGGAGGCCCAATACGAAGCTTGCAGTTGGCATCGCAAAACCAAACACGATAAGAGAGGTGCGAGTTTGGCGAGAAGAAGACAGCTCAACCACTACGTAATTAACGAGTGGCGAGGGAGAAAGTGCCTAGTGGCCGAGGACTCACTGACCACGATGTAATTTGGTGCAACATGCAAGCAAGATGTCAAGCATCGGAACGTCAGCGACAAAACAATGTGAAAGCGTTCGATCCACCTACCTTGTGGAAGGTGATGTTGTCGTCGAAGGGGACGAAGAGTCGGGCGCGGGTGGAGCGGAGCCACGTGAGGGTGTTCCGGCAGACGGGAAGTAGCACGAGGGACATGTTGAGCTTGAGCGTCTCGGCAGCGCCCTTGGCGGTGGGGAGGCAGTAGCCCATCACCCGGAACGCTGTCCGCTGCCGGTACTGCGTGAACTTCCAGGCGAACAGGCCCGCCATGGCGGCTACCCACAGTGCCACCACCCACGCCCGCTGCCAGTTCTCCCGAGCCGCCAGCCGCAGCCTCGTGGCGGCGCGCCGGGGGCTGAACCAGGGGCGGCGCGGGGGCTTCGGCGCGCCGCCGGGGATGGTCTGGCTCCACGCCGCGGCGCTCGCCGTGCTCAGCGGCCGGCTGTAGTTCATGTAGGTGTCCCGCTGCAGCAGCAGCGCCTCCAGCTGCCACAGCTGTCAACCAAAACAGAGCAACAGACCGCAGTGAGCAGGCTTCATCTGCCATGCGCTGGACACGTAGTTAAACAAGAAACTACAGCGGTCGTGTTCACCTCGATGTAGCCAAGGTTTTCGGGGTCCAGCTCCTCCATGATGAGCGCCGCATACTCCTCTGCCTGCTCTTTGAGCTTGGCCAGCTTGTTGGCCGAACAACTCAGAATTATCAACTGTGCCCCAGCAAAATGGAAAGTAAACACACTGACACCACCAAAATCAACACCGGTAATTGAACATGCCAGGGTGAGCTCACCTCCTGTACTTCCTGCCTCGTTATCCTCCCATCCACATTGGTATCCACCCTATCGCAGGACAATCGCAGGAAGTAGTAAGGAAAAGGCTTCTATCAATGATCGAAATTTCAAGAACTACAAGTAAAGAGAGAATTTAGGGCACTCTGGTAATTGCGTACATGTCGAAGAAGATTTGGAGGCGGGCGTCGAAGCTTTGATCGGAAATTTGGACCCAGAAATCGTAGAGCTCTTCTTTGGTTATCCTCTCCAAGTTTTGGCGCCGCCTTCTCGCCAGGGCGTCGAATATGCCCACCGCGAACTCCTTCGAATCCACCATTCCTGCGAGGAGGGGAGATCGAGATGAAACCAGAGCGGTTATCTGTCATCTATCTGGGGGTTATTCGATCCTGATTCGAATACAAGGGACGACAAGAGGGTGTGTGAAAGAGAGAGGGACGGACCGATGCATTCGCCGAAGTCCTCACGGGAGAGCAAGCCATCCTTTGCAAGCACGGCGAAACGGTCCTCCACCCGGCCCCAGAGCTCGGCCAAGTTCGCCGTGGCCGTCGTCGTCCGGCTGATGAAGCGGAGCCCCTTAAGGGCCCGCTGCGCCCCGGACCGCGTTCGCTCCAGCCGCGCACGGATCCGTCGGGCGTCGCGCGACGACATGGCGGTCGCGGGGGCCGGGAGCGGGCCGGACCCCGAGGCCGAAGCCGACTCCTCGGCAGCCAGCATCTCCGCCAGCGTCCGCCGCGGTGTCGGCGACAGCAGCCACGAGAACTTGCGCCGGATCCGCGACGCCGTCGACGAGCTCCGGCTCAGGCTAGCGGACGACTCCCGCCCCGCCGCCGCCGCCGCCGCAGCGGCAGCAGCGGCAGCGGATGTCGGCGTGACACTCCGCACCACCATCGACTCCTCGTCCAGCTCCAGCATCACCTCCACCAGATCGCTCTGGTCGTTGAGGAAAACAGGCAGCATTCCGCCTCCGCCGCCGCGGCGACCGCCATAGCCGTAGCCGTGGAAAACCGACTCATCGCTGGAGTCCTCATCCTCCGCGAGGATGTCGGCGATCCGCCGGTGGCGCGACTTCCGGACGCCCCCGCAGCCTGATGGCGGCGTCCTCACCATCTCCCCGGTGCGCCGCTCTCTCCCGATCCCCTTTTTCTTTTCCTCTTTATTACCCTCTTCCTCTTCTTGCCATAGTTCCACTTCTTCTCACCTTCTTAAAACGAACACAAGAAGGAAACGCTTTTGCGATGGTAAGCTCCAACGCTGAAGAGTGGTTAGGATTCGTGGTAGAAACCAAGCAGACGTGAGAGAGAGAAAGAGAGGCAAAATAAAAAGTTAAACATAGTAAAAACGAATAAAAAATTCATGAACCAATTCGACCGTCAAATGCCAATTCGACGTCTCTGATTGGCCGACTCGATAAATTTCGTTTGATTAAGACAAAAAAAACTCCGCGTGATGCATCGCGCGCGGATCTCAAAGCGAGAGCTCGTCTGATTGACGGTGCTCGTGAGTTGCAGGGATGAGGCGGTCACCGACGGGAATCGGTGCGTGTCACTTCTAAGGAGCCGGTCAACATGAGTCGGCGCGAGCCGGGAAGCAGAGCCACGAAGCGTGCGACCGGCTATGGTCGGTGGCTCGAAGACGAGAACGCCCCTATGTCGGAAGGAGGCATAAACGATGGGCTCGGGCAAAGTGGTAAATCTAGCATTCCACAGGCGAGAAAGGGTAGTTTGGGTAATTTGGATCATGGGTCCAGCTAATTCTAGCTGTTTGAGAACATGCAACGGCGGATGGAGATTGGCGTCCGGTGTTTAGCGATGCTATTTCTCTCTGACTAATTTGCCCTCCTCCCTCTATAAAAAGAAGAAATATTAACATGTCTTCGTTTCACCAACTCTGACATAACATGAAGGAAATAGTTTAAAAGGACCTTCTAGAAGATTCTAGCTCAAATTTGATCATTAAATAATTAACACATTTTAGACGGGTCGGATAAGATACATATGGATATCCATATTAGCCATATATGGATAACATGCATTGCATTGCATGTTGCATCACCACCCACCAATTTACATGGGAAATAACATAAAAATTACAAAGAAAAAAGAAAAAAAATATGGGGAGAAGGTAAAATAAAAATAAAAATAAAAAACCAGTGTGACATGGTCAGAATACATGAATACTTGCTACATTACTATCCTTGTCCTCTCTCCCTTGGTAGCTTCATTTCCAGCTACACAATTCTACATCCTACATACAGATGAAGAAACACAAGCTGACTGCAACTCTTTTGTTTGCATCATTTGATGTTTTGATTTCCTCTCCTCCATTTCAGATTAGGGTCACTTCTCCAGGGAACTTATCACCACCCTGCAATCCAAGTTTCTTTCTTGAACAGTTGGATCAAAGTTGTTTACAGCCGCCAATTGTGCCAAAATGAATGAATAATTACGAGCAAAATATGAATTAGGGTTTCCTGTGGAAAACTACACATAAAAAGATAGCAGTTTTTTTATGTACGGATTATTAGGTTTCCTGTGCAAAGAATTTATGTTTCGAAAGGGGTATAGAGGGACGAACCAGTCGTAGACGGTGGGGTTCCTGGACTCGACCGTTTGCATTCCCTCCGCCGCCGGCACCGACTTCCTCTGCAGCCTCTTCCAGTCTCCTCTCGGCCCCGGAGCTGCAGAAGAAGCGGTTCAAAAGACGAACTTTTCATGTTACTGGACCTTCGACAACCACGTAACAGACAACTCACGCGCGACGGGGGAGTCGGGGGCGCTGGTCGGCGAGGAGGGGGAGCGGGGGGAGGAGGCCGGGGTGCGGAGGATGGTGATGCTGCGGCTGACCTGGCCGGCAGCGGCAGCGGTAGCGGCGGCGGCGGCGGAGGAGGAGGAGGAGAAGGAGTTGTACTTGCGGAGCTTGCGGAGGGGCGGGGGGCCGGCGATGGTGTCGTCCCACAGCTGGTCGAGAAGGCCCATGTGGTTTGCTTTGCTCTCCTTCTTTCTCCCTCGAGAAGAGTTTTGAGACTCCGAAAGGAGAGACTTTTGCGCTCTCGTGTTGGGAGATCGGAGGGAGCTGAGGTTGGCATTTATCGAGGACGGCAGTGGGTTTGTTTTGAATAAGGTCAAAATTGGTCAAAATTAACCCTTTAAATTGGCTGGCTCAGCTTGGGCTTGATTTGGCTTCCTCCCTTCAATTTTCTATTCTTTTCCTTACCCTAAAATATGGATTCCATTAGTAGTTCCTCTACCTCTATTTTTAAGTAAAAATTATACACAAAAAATGGATTCTATATCTCTTTCCTTCCACTGGGGAAAAAAAAAAAAACCTCAGCTTACCTCTAACTGTAGGTCTTTTTTTTCTTATTTTCAAGTTAATGCATTCATTAAACACATATACCTAATAAGTAGGCACTTGCAGAATATGTATAAGAAAAGGGTAAAATTGCATATACATAATTCACTTCAATTAAAAAAAATGAGTTTAAGAGAAAAATATTTAGGATTTTGACAATACTTAGTGACTCTTATTTATAAAAATTGATGAATAAAATATTTCTAAAATAAAAAAAACTTTCAAAGAATATTTTTCAACATGATTGATTGAACTCATTACCAGAGGACCAATTTTGTGTATGATTTATTGAAACAAGGGAGCTGAGAGGGAGAGCCAATTGATGTCAAGATGATATGCTTCTGGAATTAGTAGGCTACACAAGGCCTACCAGATTTAAGTGGTCTTTCTATTGGGAAGACCCTTGTGATATCTCTGGTTCATACAAGCAAAATAAGCATCAGCAAAAAATGATATAGCCATCTCACAGTATTGATCTGCATGTATATTGGAAGTAGATACTAAAAGAATCACTTTTTCTAGGTTTTGCATGAAGATCAGAAGCTTTCACAAATCACAATTCACATAGACAATTGATGCTTCAAGTCTAACTGCTTAATCTTCCATCCAAAAGAGAGAATTTTAACTGTTTGATTCTACCTTAAGTGGATAAGAAACCTGGAGCAGGAAATAAAAGCTCATCACCACATCCATTTGTTGTCACTCATGAAATCAGTGTCACCACCACTGATAACTCTAATTGTGACAGGCATCTAATTTCAGCTTCTGGTAGCTGGCCTGAGAAATTTTTTGAAGACAAAGCACAAGCAATTTAGTCTTACATATTTGTAAGAGATTGATTGTACCAAACACAACTTAAAAAGAAGAGAAAATATTCTTCAAAGTAGAGGAATGCCAACAACTGAAGTTACCCATTGGAGAGGTCAACCAACTTATGTTAGGACAATCAGTATCTGAAGTGGAGGAGCTTTCTCACCTCCCTATCTTCAACAAGAAGACCATCTGACTAGAATAAAAAAAACAGACAATTATTATTAATGGTAGGTTCCATAATCTATTTTTCTGGGAATTAATCTCCATACAAGGAGGGAAGAACAGGAAGCTTCTGTATAGAGCCCATGGATTCCCACAACCCTAGTTGAAAGTGAAGGTTCTGAACATGATCCAATTGGTTTTCATTTTATCTATCTCAAGTTCATGAACATGGATTTTCCATTTCGGGTGTGCCATGTTATGTGGGGCATAAGAACCCTATTTTTTCACTCCTTTTCTCCTTCTTCTGCCCTTCTACTTCAATCATATAACTAGAGACAAGAAGATCCAGAATATTCCAAAGTGGATAAGGCAAGGTGACATGGGGAGCTTTGGATTTTTCATCCCTTAGGATCCTCATCATGAATAGACAAGTTGCCAAAAGTGCTATTTCCTCCTATTGCAGCTTTAACTTTTTGCCCTCAGAATGTGTAGAATTGCTTGCACAGGCTATTTAAAAGGGGAAAATAACTTCTGATGGATTGGAATACAGGAGAGACCAATCATTTCCAACAGTGAACAAGATTTATAGAAATATGCCATCATAATGAATTTCCAGTATGCATCTCTTTTTCACCTACTCTATACAACTAAATAGTTCTCAAAAAAAGAATAAAAATGATGACACCCATCCCAGCAGGAGATTGTTTTATTTACTAACATGAATATTCTTATATTCTCCATCTTTGGTGTTTCATCAAAATTGATTATTGTTTTGATAACTCAGACTTTCCTTATTCTAAATGTAGACATGACTGCTAAGCTAGAAATGACTGTGTTCATGGAACTAAATCACTTAAATGTCTTACTCTTTGATTCTAAATTGTAATACACTAGTAGTTCTTTCTTTTTCTTTTTTTTTGAGATCATCACTCGAAGCCAAATCAAATAAAGGATGCAACCCAAAGAGGAAAAAGAGTTCCTTTATTTCTTATGGATTCCCGATTTGCATATTTTCTTAACAAACGACAACAAAATATTTTATGTCAACTGTAACATATTTAACCAGAGGTTTCTATTAGAAGAAATACAACAACAACAACAACAACAATGATCCATAATGTCCCAATTACTTGAGGGCCAGAGATCTTAGTTACCCCTCTAATCTAGCTACTTCCTTATGGAAAATCCAAGAGAATGCAACAAATTAATATAGACCACGACAAGAGGAAGCCCTCTGAAGTAATGAAGCAAGATAATAATAGCAAATAAAAGCAGAAAACAAAGCTGAGAGAGAGAGAGAGAGAGAGAGAGAGAGATAAAACTTCCTATAAAAAAAAATTAAGCGAGCCGAAATCCCAAGTGTAAATAAGAACACACACATACCCACATATACACCCACATGCTTACCAATTTTTTGGTGTTAAAAATAGACAAGAAATATAGATAATACCAACAAACAGAAAAAAAAAAAAAAAAAAAAGAACAAATAAGTGCATTGATTCATGCACTCTATGTAGAATTGCTCTAATGCTTATTCTCTATCTTGGTATGTCTACAAGGTAGACCTTGTAAAGGGACATCAAGTCATGAGGATAAGGTTATCCTCCAAAAGAAAGAAAAGTGAAACAGCTTAAACTGTGCCACTTGCTCTAATCTCATTTAATAGCATCTCTGCACTACAGGAAACTTTTAGACCTACAGGCACATATATCTGCATGGGACAGAGGCTCAGTTACTTCCCTTGGGACCTTATTGTCTTTCTTTTATCTTACCTGGATCATCTCTTCGATTTAGTTGTATATGCAAAAGGACAATGTCTCTCAACTCGAGTATCTGATACCTCTTGTCCTGTCAACAGGGGAAAAAGCTTCCCTTGTTGCCTTTTGGGAACCACTAAGTTGGATTGCAACCACTTACAAGCTTAGACACTGCATTTATTTGGAATTGTCACTGCAAGAACCTTGAATCTGGACATAATAGTATTCTTGTTCCCTCCCCTTCTTTCTTCTATTTTGTTCTTGTACTTTTAGGGGTTTGTATTAGGCCAACCTACAAGTCCTGAGTTCTTTAAATCTTTGATAACTTAGCTATGTGAATGCACCTGTCCACATTGGTTTACCTTTCAGTATATAATTTGCTTTCAGCACATCCTGTTCAATTTTTTTCCCAAATTTGTCCAAATAGATGTCTCTTACAAGTTTCTTGTGGCTTAGTGTTGCTTTACTATTGTAAAGTTACTATGATAAGTCTGCTTATGGGTTTGGTTTCATTGAATAAATGCCTGTTTCTACTGTGTGTCACCAAATGGATTCAAATCCTTTAGTACCAACACTTAATATATGGTGGTCATTGTCATCCTAACCTAGCTGAATTATAATTTAACTTGGTAAAGAAGCATTTGATAAGTCTTCAATCGAGAAATTTATTTGAATAAAAGGAGTACATGAAATTGAGCAGAGGACCATGCCGACCATCCTACAATTACAAGTTCCAGTCTACCAGCCTACCACTACTACTAGTAATCATTTTCTACAGTGCAAGGTTGAAGAACTGCAGGGTAGGAAGTTTTACCTGAAACACTCAGAAGAGTGAAATAAATACAGGTGCAATTCTAGAACTCTAAGCTGAGACCTTAGCATTGTGAGATGAGTTGTCATGCTTGGATGATGCCTTTTGCTTTCTTCTGTTCCTTCTCTTGCTGTTGCTACCTCTTCCTTTTGAGGATTGCCCTGCATCCTTTGTCTGCCAATGCAGATTTAAAATTCAGAAGGCGACTAATAAAAATATTATACCATACAGAAGTGCTGATCCAAAACATGGAAGAAGTTGCAAGGCATTCAGATAGAAGGATTAAAAAGGTGGCAAGCATAGTTAGCTGTCTGAATCTGCTTCAAGCATGGCAACTTATAGATTATCCTACATCTTAAAATTATTCTCTCAAAGAAGCCACCTCATTCCAGTTGCTATATTTGAAGTTATAAAGTAGATATGTCCCGATCTGACTTGGTAAAGCCATGCCTCTATCATTCTCAACCTCCACAAATCATCAGCCTGCCAGGTCAAATTATGTGGCAGAAACTAGATATCATCTGATGAACTGCCTCTTCTGGCATGCTACTTTGTGTATTTCCAGCAAAAGATGGCAACCGAAAAACATGCTCAAAATGATGTGAGATGATACCAACATCCACTTGCTTCAGAATCTTACTACAGGAACCACTCTTTTTGTCAAGCTAAATAGGGTGATTGCTCAAGCTAAGCAATCAACTTAGTGGGGAAATAAATGCTATGACTGTCATGAATCACTTTTTTTACATCAAGTAGTGCTCTGAAGAAAATATCTAAATTTCAAACAGTAATGCATGGTGAACACACAAAATGCATATAGGAAACCAATGATGCATGAATGTCATAGTGAATTGAGTGTGATATGTTTGCCTTTCCACATGCAATGAAAGCACCATGTTGGTGTGCCATTGCTAACACATCAACACCAGTATAAGTGCCTTTTTCTGTGTTACTGATTGCTATATGTTGCATATGTGTATGTGATAAAGATTGACCTAATCCTATGAACTGTCAACTTCTGTAGCATGTCAAATTCAATGTAACCTATAACAATGTTGGTAGGATGAACTCGGAGGACAAGTAGCCAAGAAATGCTTGGGTGAGTCCAGTGCATAGCTGTATGGATGAAGATGAAGAACTCAATGGACATGTGAGAGAGACACAAGGGTGCAGGAACAAGTACTGAGAACTTTCTCTGCAAGTTTGGGACCCGCAGCAACAGCAGGTACGTGGAGATCCCTGGGAGGAGTGGGGATGGGAAGAGTGGACTCGGCGACTCACCCCGAGGCAGAACCCAATGGCGGCCGGGTCCAACTCGTCCGGCTTCCGCTTGCCCGAGTCCATCGCCGAGTTGTCCCGTTTGCTGCCGCAGGACGCCGCGCCCGAGGTGGCCGAGGAGTGGCCGCAGAATCCCGCGTCCAGATCGTCGTGGAACATCTCCACGAACATCTGCTGCAGCTGCTCGAAGCTCTCCTGGCCGCTCCCCTGCACCAACGCCCCGTCGCCTCAAACGAGAAGAAGCACAAATGAGATGAATTCAGAGCAACTCAAAGACAAGCGACTTACACAGCGTTTGGTTTGCCTCATCATTTGCGCCATCTCCCCAAGAAACTCCACCATCCCCTGCGACGAAAGGGGTGATCGAGAGAAACAAAGGAAAAATCGAGGAATCGCACCAAAGTAAAAGTTGGTTTACCTCTTCGTCTTTGTCGTAGGCTCCAACATCGTACAGAAATCTCTTGTTGGAGTCGGAGAGAACTGTGCCTCAACATGACAGAAGAACGGGAACCCATAAAAATGCCTCTTTTTTGTGTGTATGGAACGAGCAGACTACGATTTTGCTGAATCACGGAGCAGATACCTCTAGCTTCGTATCTTTGTCATCATTTGATGACATGGTCTGTAGAGATCAGGGAAAAGGTGGGTGCAGAGGGGAGGAAAAGACGGGGAACGAACCAGAGTAGGCTTTCTGGATCTCCTGGAACTGCTGCTTCGCTTCCTTCATGCGAATCTCATTACCCGACGCCGAGCACTTATCGGGATGCCACTTCTGTCGCGAACAGTAGGGAAAAGATGAGAGTTTTCAGTAGAAACAAAGAGTTCGCGTCGATTCCAAAAGTTCTACTCGACCAACAAGAAGAAGGTAACGAAGCAAAACGAAAAAGGTTTCAGAGTTGAGTGACGCAAAAGAATTACGCGCAGGTCGCATCGATTCCTTGCGCCACGAATCAATGATATCGAGATCAAAAGGAAAGATCATAAAACCCCAAGCCTTCAGAGGAATAATTATAGACAAAAGTTGCCGTTCTTCCAAAGATCCGACTTTTGATGTATGGAGGAGGTCTGAGATCAACGACGATCATGACGAAGAGTGGGGATTCTCGATTCAGCACAATACCAAAGCGAGCTTCTTGTACGCATTCCTGAGCTCCGCCTCGGAGCACTCCTTCTTCAGCCCCAGCACCGAGTAGAAATCGCCGCTTGCATCCATGTCGCCCGCCATTGCAGCAAAACCACCGCCACCGAAAAGCAGATTCCGCCTCTATCCCCCTCCTCGCGCCGCCGCAAACCTGGATAGAACAAGTCGAAGAACTCACACACGTAGTAGTACCAACCCATTACATCTCTAACACGTAACTACAAGAGCCTCGAGAAACCCCCGCGGCACGCCCTCCACGAATCCCCCACAGGAAATCGGTGCGTTCCTCTCGATCATTCCTCCCCCTTTAAAGTGGCAGCAGGGCTCCCCCGCGGTAACTATCACCCCACCCTTATCTTTTCCAGCCTCGAGTGGAACCGTGATCCCACCGTAGGATGGGTGTCCATGATGCGTACCGACGGTCCAGATCGGTTAATACAAGATATTTTTGTCGCCTCTCCAGAAAGTTCCGTGGTTGAGGCCCGCTCTGGACGCCAACTTCCACCGTGACATTTACGGGATTGCCACTGTAGCTGTGAGAGAGCGGGAGAGGTGGCGGAAAGCCTCCCTTAACGGGTAAAAGCCGGGGCGGGAGAAAACGGACAAATTCATACGCGAGAAAATGAAACGTTTTGTTTTCCTTTTTTGCTGGAAAAAAATTCATACAAATAAGTCTCTATAAATAATATTATTTTTTTATATTTATTCTTATAATTTTAACTTTAGCACATATGCCACTTGAAATCCGATCTCACATAAATACTTTATGTTGAATATAATTTGACCAATTAAGGAGATATATTAAGATACAGTGTTATATAAGAAATATTCGTCCATTCGATACGTAGCAACATAGTAAAAATGAACCTTGATCAAGAATTGGGCCACGTAAATATCAACCTAATATTAAATATCAAAGAAATATTCTATTCTTATCATATAATATTTTTTCGAGTTAAACCCATTATAAAAAGCTCACCAGGTCATACATTAGATATTGTTTACTCAAAACTTTCACTTTTCATTTCGAGATTCTTGCTTCTCATTAGATTTTTTTATTTTAATCTTATGAACATCGATTACTATTCAAATCTCCCTTTGGGTCACATCGAGTTTTCTACGCATAAGACTTTGAATCAAATCAAGCTGATTTTATCATCATCGATGTATATTATATAAGGTATGATCAATATTTTAGATCAATTTAGATTTGATACATATAGCCTAGTCAGTTGGACTCCCACATTAGCATGAGTGAAAAGAAAAAAATATTTATATAATTTTTTTTTTCAAATTGATTTAAGTATTAGAATGATCATATCAGAAACTACATGCAAGTTTTGCAAGTGACATAGAGGCATCATAAAGGAGCATTACATTCTCAAAGATCTAGTTTGGGAAGTGAGATTGTTCAGCTCAATTTCAACTTTGTTATATAGGTCGATGATAAATTTTGATACTAATATTTTGATGCTAGAAAGAGGACGTCATTGTATCGTTACTTGGAAAGCAACCCTACATTGCCACTGTCTTATTACCACTGTCCATCACTACATCGTCGGACTACCTCTGCTATACATTGTCGCTCAAAATCGTTACAACCCTCCATTATACCATTGATCAAGAGTTAACACCATTACTATCCATTGTCGCTCGAGGCTGATATTATCTTTAATTGTGCTATCACCATCCAAAGTCGCTATTGCTTATGTTGCCTTGTATTTTCATTACATATTAAAATATTATTATTTGTTATTATTGATATTGACAAATATTTTTGGATTCTTAGAGCTAGTGTCTTAGGAGGATGAAGATGTTGAATCTCATATTTTTGATAATGAAATCAATAGTTATGTTTATTATACTAATATACTTTTGAAATAAATGATACAAGAAATATGTCTATTATATACTTGGACTACCGAAGGAGCAAATGTTGAGCCGGAGGATTGGTCGATATGCTAAAGAATGAACTTTGTGCTAGAGGTTCAAACATCGTACAAGAAGGATCGAATATTGCAATAGAAGATCGGATATCATGACGAAGATGCTAGTTATAGGTGCCCTACAAGCCAATCGCATGAGTGATAACATAAGTGACATAATATATAGTCCTTTTGTTTATTATATTATTTGATATTTTATTACTTTATATTACTTATTGCATACATAAATATATTGTGATGTCATGGATCTGTGCAATGAGAATCGGATCGTAATGAGATCACGATAATGAGACTGATTCACCTTTAAATACAGACTCTAATAACCTTAGTCATAGGTTATTGAGAGGGACATCGAGATAATCGAATAGACTAGTATGTTGTATACTCGTCCAGATAATGGAAGTGGTTGGTTTCATAGTTGCTCGTGGGAACATTAGGGCTATAGTGCATGTGATTATTGGAGAATGAGTTCACAGACTGATCCGATCACGGAATGTTGAATGGTTGATGATATCTCATTGTCAGACAGTGATTTCATCGTCCCAATGGTGTACTTGGTCCTTAGACTTTGAGAGACACCAAAAATGTTCTGTATGAGTACTCCACTCTTTGATATCAGACTTATAGGTCTGAAAGTTCCAAATCTAATATAGTTAGTTATCGGGAGTGACAAACAACCTTACGGGGGCTATTGAGTATCGATAGAGGATCATCCACTCTTGATGTCATGAGAGGAATATCTTATATGTTCTTGCTCAAACAAATCCCTAGCTAGGGTCATTCGGATTTAGAGAGAAAGAATTCTATAGAAGAATCCGATTATAGCGAGACTCAAGAAAAAATCATATGGACTTGATAACACCATGCCCGGTATACAATCTTTGAGATATTAGATGGATGATAGATTATATATATACGATAACTAAGGACAGATATGTTCAAAAGATTGGATTCCCCTGTATTGTCTAGGGACTGCGGCGTAGTGGCTTAATACGTCCGCAATCAATAAGTCGAGTGATTCACTCAACTAGAAAGAGTTCTAACAGGTATGACTCATTGCCAGCTTAATATTTAGCATAGAGGGTCATACACATATTGTAGGTGTTGCGACAAGTAGAGGTTCGAATATGAGATATCCGTCGGAGCCTTTATCTTATTGGATATCAAATAAGCCCCTGAATTATTGGATCATATGAATGAGATCCAATAAGAGCAAATGAGAGATTCTTGGATAGAGATCCACTAATATAAGAGACTTGGGTAGTTGGATTGAGATCTAATACTCAATAAGGTAGGATCCATTAGAGTTAAGTTGATAGGGGGCATTTATAAACATGAGAGAACTACAAGGTGTCATAGGCTAAGGCTTCTTGGTTGCCACCTCCTATTCTCCTCTCCCCTTCTCCTTCTTAGATAGCAAGTGTAGAGATTTAGACAGTGATTCGAGGAGCATCTTCATAGCCCTTACCGTGTGGATCCCCGCTAGAGAGGAGGACGTTTGACCTCATTCATCCTCTCCCACAGATATATGGGAATTCAGGGATATATGATCTCCTTATGTAACATAATCTCCCTAGTATACATAATTTTTAATTTTACGAGTTTTTACGCATCAATCTTCGAACATTTTTTGAAAATATGATATTTTATTTTATGTTCTTCCGCTGTGTATGTGATATCGCATATAGATTTTTCCACAGAAGACAACATGTTTAAAGGAGTAAGCGATATACCAGGGATAAGACGATGAGCCAAAGATTCATATGAAGGGTCGTAAGATATGAAGTCATGATAAAGACTTCGATGTTGTACTTGTTGAAGTTGTTGAGTTAAAATTAAAGTGTTTAATGTCAATTTGAGTCAATTTCGAGCTAATTTTGAGCCTCGGCTTGTAGCAACCTTTGGGCTAAGGTTTGGGTCAAAATTGGGCCGGTTAGAAAGCTAGATGAGTGGCTTATATGAAGCATGGGTCGAAATTTTGAGTTAGTTGACAACATAAAACTATTATACTATTGCTGATAATACCATTTAAGACAATGATGGTAACACCTAAGGTAGTGATGGTATTGCTCAAAATTTAAATTTTACGATGGTAGTACCATCGAAGTCTAGATTTATGACTCATGTCAAAAGCTGTGGTAGTACCATCTATATCTCGAAATTTTAATGATTTAAAATTTTGACTCTGTATTTGAAGTCTTTTGGGGTCTATAAATATCTCATTTAGACTTAGTTGATAAAACATTCATTTTAAGATAGTAAAATATTATAAGCTCTTATTTTTTTATCATGATTTGAGTCTCATTCTCCTCCTTTTGAATTTGGTTATAATACTAAGTTGTAGGATGTGCAAGATCTTTTATAAAAAACTGATGTAAGGGTTATCTCCCAAGTTTGAAAAAGAATAAAGTTGTAAAAAAGATAGTCGATCTTCACTCGTTAAAAAGAAGATCAATTGCGAAAGTGGTAATCTCAAGGGAAGAGAAATTAGAAATAGATGTAGGTGGGAAAACAAAACTACTATAAATTGGTTTGCCTCATTTTATTTATCTTTTATTTATGATTTAGTATTATTATTTTTACTCGTAACTCTAACTTGATTAATTGAGTTTTTGAAACATATTATTTTCTCAATCGAATTTTAAAATTGATTAAAAATATTATAACACTAATTATTAAGGGTTTATATTTTAAGGCTTCTAAAGAGAGCTATCCTGTAGGACTTCTAGAGTTATCTTCTAAGACTTTTAGAGTAGGTAAAAGAAAATAGATAAATTCTTTAGAGTTTACGTGAGAGGATATATAAGAGGATTTGAATTCACATGATGAAGAATTTGATTTTTCTCCATGGATGCAGATAAGGAGTTATCAAACTATATTAATGTTACATCAACTTTTTAATATATTATTGATTATTAATATCTAAATAATTTTTATTTTAAAATTCTCCCCTCCTCCTCTCTAAGCGATATAAATGCTAAGAGATCCGATATCAAAGATTCAATAAAGATGAGCGACATTGAAAGAGCATGAAGTAAAAATATTTTCTTTTTAGAAGGCATAAAAGTGGATAAAATACTCACTAAAGAAGTTATTATTTGAATTAATAAGTATTTAAAGATTTTTGGAACTAGTGTCAAAGAATCCTAATATAAGAAGTCCTTGTGAAATAAGAAGATATTATAAATTATGATTTAATTCTTTTATAAATATCTTTTGTATTTTTAGATTTTGATGAGAATATAAGTAAGATACGAGGAATGTTTAAGTATTCCTGAGTTATTCTATAGAGCCTCTAGAGCCTCTTTATTCTTTCGGGCCTTAAAAGAAAGTTATCTTTAGGATTCTTAAAAAGGTAAAAAAAATTTATAAATTCTTTAGAATTTATGTTAGAAGGCATATAAAGAGATTTGAACTGAAGGGTGTTGTAATTTACCGAATTATATTAATCTTATATTGATTTTCTAGTATATTCTCGATTATTATTCTTCGAATATATATTTTTTATTTTAGAATTCTCCTCTCCTTCCTTGTGACCATACCATTCCTACCCTTGTTATTGTTGATGCCGTTGTTCACCATCCATGGCTCCGCTACACTGCCCATTGCTTCCATGCCTTTGTGCTGCAGCTACCATTGCCACTACTGCTGTAGCTTATCGTCACCTTCGTTGTCATTTTAGTTGCTTGAAGCCGCTGCTGGGCCTTGCATCATTGGCCGTGGCCAATCGCCGAATGTCTTCCATCCGACATCGTCCGTGAGCAACAAGGCTTGCGTTGAGCCACCGGTGCAGTACCACCCAACGTCGCTGGTGCCGCTACCCATGCGCCGCTGTCCCTCGATGTTGCATCCCCAACTTTGACCTCGTTCGGCGCCACATTTGCAGTTTCATCCACGGCCTCCACCATCACCCGCGTGTCATATCTCTATGATGACTGTCGCGATATTCCAAGTCTGCCTCGTCGGTCCCAACATTCTAAGTTCATCTCATCTTCCAAATAAAAACAACCCAAAGTCTGATGGATGTCGAGGATGCTTGTGACTTCTCAAGCAATCGACATTATCTCTTCCATCCGTACTCCCTAAACAAAACTATTTTCTCTCATTTGATGCGTCATAATAAGGTAATTCATACGCGACGCAGCCTCGATGGCCAATACATCCCTCGACGCTCGGTGCTCCTGACGTGGCCTTCCTGCCCAATGCGTCTCTCGATGATCGGCATGTCGTCGGCAATGAGTCCCCTCACACTCGATGTGCCATAATCAAGCGGACAATCGATGTGACCGTCGTGTTTCCGTGGGTAACTCGTACAGAACACCCTAACAGGATTTTCGTGGCCAAAACATCTAGCGATACTCGAGCGAAAGCTTTGAAGACGCTCTTCGATGGATTTTTCATACAGGTTGTAGTCATCTGAGTTCCTGAAGACACACATTGCACTCCGGCATAAACAAGACTTCCTAAAGTATAATGGAGGGCATATGATACGATTGATACTTCGAATCAATCAAGACCCAACAGATAGAGCCGAGCAGCACAAAAATAAACATCGAGCTCATTGTGTTTGAACAATGATTTGTAGAATTCTTGGGGCCGAGACCATACTCACTCTCTCGTGGATTTATCCATTAGGACAACAAAGATCTGATCAGGGCCATAGGAGGGATTTGGGAGCCCCCACGAGGGATCTTTGTCCTGTTTTATTTACCAGAAAACCCAAAGAATCATGAAGCATACCATGTGCTCCTCAGACACCCACTGCGTGCACCGTCAAACCATGTGCTCTCTCTCTCTCTCTCTCTCTCTGTCTGGCTTCCTTTTGGATGCTCAGGACCTGCATCTGCAACATTGCATGCATGGCGATCTGCAGTGCATTCGCTTGCCCGACTTCTTAAGCTTCTTTTTGATGCATAGGTCGTGTGGATATCAAGGAAAACAAGCCAAAGATTTTGGTCCCATGATGACGGGATTATTTAGAAAAGATCGTGTTTCTCCATCTAGTAGAATTGGTTGCAGTGCAAAGAAGAAAAAGGCACAAGATGGAGCAACAATGGCTAACCTAACCCTCAAGGAGGACAGCATAAAGTGGCAACAATGTCCGGTCTTTTCCTAAGCAAACCAACAACCTAAGTAGGAATGTGTTCATGATGTTTAGTCTCGTAGTTCTTTTCCTTGTGGTCGAGCCCACTTCCGGCATCAGTGCAATGCCAGCCCTTAAAAGTGATCTCACAGCTAATAGTATATATGCGTTTTGTTCTTTTCTGATAAAGATGAGGTCTCGAGTACTGATCATGAAGTCTCCTGTGGATTCATCGTCTGTTCTTGGTCGAGCAAGAAGCTTACAAATCTGAGATTGATAAGCACACAAACAGGAACAGATTGCGCTAAGATGTCAGAATTATTCTGTTAAGGCGATTGGGAGATGAACAAGATCTGATAATTTAGCTTTGAATCTAATGTGTCTTCAGCAGGAGTAGAAGTCCACCAGCTCGTCCAGTGAGTCCGGCGGGGGGTCGGCGTTCTCCAGCATCCACAGCAGGTGGTCGAAGAGCACCACCTCACAGCCCACCACCGTCCCGGCGCCGGTGCTGCCGCCAACTGACCCTCCGGTCCTCGCGACCAGAACGCGGAAGAGCGGGTGGTCGACGAGGTCGGACCTGACGAGGTACCGCCGCCGGGTCTTGCCGACGTACACCGCGTGGAGCCCGGGCGGGACTGCGTCTCCGTTGAACGACGCCGACCGCCACGCCTCGTCCTCCTGCGGCCTCGACGACTGGCCGCCGCAGCCTCTCCCCCCGGCCGCGGAGCTCGTGATCCTGCTCGATGAATGCCAACGCTTTATCATGCATCTCAGCTTGCCTAGCTTCCCATTGCCGCTCTTCGCCATTAACCCAAATCTCCAAGTGTCTGTCTACGAGAGAGAGAGAGAGAGAGAGAGAGAGGCGTTGGGTGGAGGTTTAATAGGATGGGTGTGAGACTTTAAAGCAGTGAGGAGGAGGAGGAGGAAGAATGAGGAGCCCACCGGAGGCCACCAATGGCGCAGACACCACCTTCCAGACGACAAGAAGTGAATGAACCAACTGGGAATAATGGAGCCTCATCTCAACAACATACCTACACGACACAAATCCTTATCCTTCTTGCTGTCATTATTGAAGTCTTGAATCCGTAAAACAAATTATACCACTAACAATAAATACTTGTCATTGCAGATAACATATCATCACGATATCTAAGAACAACTCTCATCCCAGCAAAGGGTGCAATGTTCCTGTCAACTCCATCTCTTCCTACCAAACAAAGGTTTTTGAGGCACAGAGTGTTCGAAATCTAACACAACATCACACAACTCGTGAAACCTGTACGGTGTTTGATCTGTGGATCGACACCTGACACTTGACGGACATGAACAAGTAAATGAAAGAAATAAGAGTACTGTTATCATCTAACTTTGAGCTGATTCAGACAACAGAAAATAACATTTCTTTTTGGAGCAGTCACATTAATTTAATGCAAAGGGGGGGAGTTGTAGACACATGAGTTTGTCAACTTGTGGGATTTGATTCTATCAAGTGCTTAATTAAACATGATGGTAGAAGGCAGGCCTTTTTTTTTTTGCTAATCAATAAATAAAAGAATAAGGTGATTTTCCTAGAAAATACCCATATTTTGGGTATTTCTCAATTGGTATTCTCATTTTAGTTTTTTTGTCTCTAATTATATTTTTTTGACCCATTATAGTATTTTTTACTTATTATAGTGTTTTGATCGTCATAATAAAAATACTATAAAATTTAATTAAAAATATTATAAATAAGTTAAATAGAATCAAAATACACTAGAAACCACTTCATATATCATCAAATAGGTATTTATAATAGTTAAAATTAATATCATAAAAAAAAAAATAGTCATCACAATAAAAACATTGTAAAGCCTACTTGAAACTACTGAAAATTATCTAAATGAATTTTTAATCTCAACCGAACCAACTATAAACCTAAAAAATATGATATCATAATGGTTTATGATTAATGACAATCGAAAATACATAATATAATATCACTTACAGTGTTTTTTAATAGTGTTTACAGTATTTTTAATGTCTTAATAAAAATACTATAAATATTATTAAAAATATTATAAATGAGCCAAATAAAAATATTTTAACCATCTAAAATTGGTAAAAGAAAAAGGCAAAAAAATGACAAAAAAATTTGAAGGGGTATTTTGAATATTATTTGAAAATAGATAAGGAGATTGTAAATCGAGATTACTATTTGCAATCTCCTTTTTGTTATTTATATTCTCATGTCAAGAACTTTGAATATTTCTAAGTTATATCTTTTAAATAGATGTATATATTGTCAATTTATAATTTAATTCTAATAAAAAGATTTTAATCTTTATCTAGAAACCTCTTTTCTTTCTTTTTTTATTCATCATTTTCTTCTCCTCCTTTTAATCGTAAAATGATAAAAAAAAAAATAGATGATGAAATGGAATGAACTAAATATCAAAAAGAAGGAGATGAGAAATAATTTTTAATATTATTATTATTATTTAATATTTTTAAAATTATATACATTCTATAATAATCTAAAAGATAATATATTCTAGATAATTATATTAACTCAAAAGATATCATATTCTAAATCTAGTGTAAACTATTTAGTAAGTTATGTGAACAATAGGGAGAGTCCATAATAATAAGATGCATATGACGACTATAAAAAATATATATATAAATAAATAAATTATGAATAGAAAAAAAAACTCTAAATAGTAAACTCTAAAAACAAAAAGGGGTACCAATCGTTAAATACAAAGAATATAAATATTTGTTTAGACAATCATCAAAAAATAATATCATAATCTTTACCTTATTTTTATTTTCAAGAAAAATGATAAAAGAAAATTTGAGAAGCGCAGATAAAGGCCAAAATATAAGGCCCAGTCCCTTCCAGATTCTTCTGGATCATCCACCGGTGCAGGACACCTCATCACCTCTGGAACCTTCCTCTTCCCTCTTTTTATTACGGATCGGCACTTCTTCCCTGTCCTACAAGGACTAGCATCGAACAGGAAGCGCTCGTAGGCACGCACGCAGAGGAAGAAGGATGAGCCTGACGGCCGACTCTGCACTCTTCGACTCGGCGGTACGCCACCTGTTCCACCTCCCGGAGACGCTGGAGAAGCTCGGCTTCCCAGCCTCGGCCGTGCGGCCGCACGACGCACACCGCGGCAACGGCCGCGGCCGCAACGGGGAGGAGGGGGTGGGCCTCCGAAGCGCACCCGTGGACATACTCGAGAGCCACAAGGAATACACCTTCGTCATCGACGTCCCCGGCCTGTCCAAGTCCGACATCCAAGTACGTATTCTTCTACTCGTCCGCCACGATTTGATCCTGCTGCGGGGTGGCGATTTCGCTGACGACGCGCGTGGGTGCAGGTGACCCTGGAGGACGAGAAGATTCTGGTGATCAAGAGCAGCGGGAAGAGGAAGAGGAACGACGGGGAGGAGGAAGGGTGCCGGTACCTGCTGCTGGAGAGGAGCGCGCCCGTCAAGTTTTTAAGGAAATTCCGGCTGCCGGAAGACGCCAGCTCCTCGGGCATCACAGCCAAGTGCGAGAACGGTGTGCTCACCGTCGTCGTGGGGAAGATTCCGCCGCCCGAGCCCAAGACGAGAACCGTGGAGGTGAACATAGCTTGAACGTCGGGTTGTCCCGACACTCGTACGACTTCTAAGCGCTTCGGAGATGTAGAAAGTTGACTTCTTGCAATGTTAGATTCCTGTTTTCGAAGATTCGCATTCCTAAAAAGCCCTAATTTTGACTCCGAAAAAGGACATGCAAATCTAGGATGGGCCAATTAAACTGGGTTTGTGGGCTAATAACGGCCGGCCCAATTTACACCCGTTAATTAAGGCCCGTTTCCCATGAGGTGAAGTAGAAACATCTAAATTAAAAGAAAAGAAAAATGGTTGTAAATCTAATTAGCTTAACTCTTCAATTGTCAGGGCTTTTTAAGCCCCATAGATACTTGCTGATCTCTACAAGTGCAGTAGGGGAAATTGGAAACATTGTTTCCTTGTTATGAACCCTAACTCTCTTCTTCTATCATGTTATTCTTTGTTCTCAAGGACAAATGATCTGAAAGAGCTTTTTTATGTATCTTATACACAGGGAAGAGCTGTAGATGAGCTATATTTGGTGTGATACTGAAGATTATCTCTCAGCTTTGCCTTATCCAATAATAGGCATGAATGCAACTTTGCATCACATATTATTGGAGAGATGAATAGTGGATTGTCTGCCTTGGAGAGTGCACATATAACCCTAAAGGAAACATTAATGTGCCTCTTGACCTCATATTTGTAATTTTTTTTAATGTGTTTTGAATGATTAAAGCATAGCCACATCTAATAGTTTAAAAAAATAAAAATAAAATATTAAATGATATACAAAGTTATGTTTAATAAGTAATAAGTGCCTATTACTATATCTCAATTCAGATCTAACACTCAACATTATACAAGCACTTCAAATGCTAAACAATCCATGTATATTTAGTTGAACAAAGACAAAACAAAGCTTTATGAATTGCTAACTTTCTACCTCAGCTCCATATAGTTTGCAAGAAGTGAAAATTATTTAGACAGAAGCAACAGAGAGACTATGATGGATTTTAGCAGATATAACTATATGTTCTAACAAAAATTCAGTTTTCTAAAAGAAAAGGATAAGGTAAAAGCTTAAATGCCTAACAGATTTCAGCTCCCCAACAGCCTATGGTATGCAAGCTCAATCCATAAGAACAAAAACCCAACATAGCAAAATAGCAACAAGAGTCTTGAAGGATGTACTGTTTAACTTCAAAAGAAGGATGTCCAAGCATCTCCAAGAGCAACAATGACAAACATAGATATAAAGCAGTATTTGTTCCATTTTCCACATAGCCACCAGACAAGTAAGCATAACCAAGTCTCAGTGTTTAACAGGAACATTTAGGAGGCAACATAACATAAGATATTTAGCGCCGGGGACAATAGAATTAACCAAAGTTCCGACCAGTGATCATATATAGCATAACTGGATCTCTGTATCGTCGTCAGCGTTGATTCCTGGAACGAAAACAAAAAAGGGACAGCTGCTTTCAAAGAAGAGAAAAACGAGATATATACGAAATGAATAGCTTAAACATTTTGTACTCCTGTAAGACACTTACGCTTGCATCCCGTTTACAGAACCAGTTGTGAGAAGATGTGGTTCCTCAGTAATCACTGCCTGTGATTGGAAACAGGTCATCAAAGCTCCAGAGATCCACACCGTTCATATCCTGAGTCACATCATTACCGAGAAGGCTCTCAATAGATTCATCGGAGCCCCCCTCCTGATAAGGTACTTGCAGAAATTTCAAGTATGATTCAAAATCAGCTAGCTCCTGGGAAATATTAGCAGCAGAGTTCTCAGCAGGCACCATTTCTCCAGCATTGTTTCGCAATTTCTTCGGCTGGGGACCTTCAAAGTATGCTGATTCTTCAGATTCAGTCATGGTTGGAGTAAGAATCGATGTGATCTCAGGAGTTTTAGCCTCGCCTTCCCTGCCATATTCAGAACAATCAAAAGAGTTGCTTCCCTGGTCAGAGTACAGGTTAATTGCAGGTCCATCAGTAGGTGGAGATGGTTTCATCCCAGAGAAGGAACATGTGTTTATGGATTGCTTGATGGGTCCCTTATCATCGATGAAATCAAAAGCAGAGTAGAAATCTTGATCTGGTTCATTCAGGTAATTTGTAAATTGGCTGAAGTTAAGCTTCTCTGATGGGTTCAGTTTAGGTGCTTTGGCTACATTTGATTTGAGGGGGCGCTTTTGTACAATTGGTGGTGCCTCATCAGGGAAGTTCACTTTGGCTTTCTTGCCACGGATACGACGGGCCTCTGTATCATAGGCTCTTGCAGCTTCTTCAGCAGTGTTGAAAGTTCCAAGCCAGACGCGAACCCCCTTACGAGGATCTCTAATTTCAGCTGCCCATTTTCCCCAAGGACGCTGCCGGATTCCCCTGTATTGATTCTTTCTCTTCCTTTTAGTAGACCTAGCTGCAGGTCCATTGAATTCTACAGATTTCAGAGTGACTGCTGCAGCATAATAGAATACAGATAACAAATTAGTGCAACAATATTTTGGACGAAAATTTAGACCACTTGGCCCCATGAGGATTGGGTGATGACCCGAATTATCTTATCATCTTAAAATCTAATGAAGAATATGAAATCACAGCAGAAATACCAAATTAAGAGAATTAAGTAGAAAACATTGGGATGAAGGACTAACAAAGGATCATAAGTTTCACAAGGACTTTTTAAGGACACTTCTTCATCTTCTTAACCTATTGACGGATATGAGCTTTTAAGGATCATAAAACCGTAACCAAATAGCCTAAAACATCGATCAAGCAAAGAATGACTAATTCTCACCTTTGGTTTTCCAGTTTTCCTAGAACAAAATTATAATTATCCAAGTTTTGTCCAGGTGAAACTCATAGTTCTTGATTATCAATAATGCATCCAGGACAATAGTAGCAAAATGCAGGATTAAGAAGAGTGAATTAACTAGTTGGAAACCAGAAGAACGCTCAATGAACGAAGGTTTAAGGAGAGGCATCTCCATGTAACCTAGGCAGTCAATTGGTAAGAACGAACATTTATTTTATCCATAACAGCAAAAACCATTTCTACGAGATTGCAAGTAAACATGTTTTTCCTCAGATCAAACAAATCATGAGTCTCTTACAGGCCTCAAGTACAAATAGATCAAATTGACATATGTTTAAAGTACAACTTAAAGCAGAATCCCACAAGCTTAATTCTCATTTTTTTCACATAAGAAGTTACTGAATCCATGAACATCCACGACACATGATTCCGCTGATCTCTTAAAAATCACATAAAGTTCACAACATAATTCGAGGCAGAAAAGCAGGATTCAGAGTTCTTATACTGAATACCAGCTATTAATTTATGGAAACCTTGACGATCACCAACCTTTTTTTATGAGTGATAACATTTGTGAAACACAATGTTTTAGCATTGAATGATCAGCAATATTTGCATGGCCTTAATGGATGATTCAGTCTGCCGATTACTTGAAAAATAACAACCAAATTTACTTCACTAGAATTTGCAATGGAAAATAGAAGCAAAACTGGAAGCCCATTAACTATGCTGCTAGCAATCATTAACGAAGTCATATACAACTACTAATTATAGCAATGAACTTCACTGTATAGAAAGAATACGACGAAGAACGCAGACCACAATACTGAAAGATAATTACATATGTACATTCATACAATATTCTTCCCCGTGGAAAAATAAGAGAAAATTGGAACAATTAAAACAATTGTTGTCTCCAAAAAAGAAGGAAAAAAATATCTTTACTGTTCAAAAATGATTCTCAAATCTGAAGTCACGATCGGAAGAAAAAAAAAAAAAAAGATAAATGGAGACGAGGTGAAAAATCCGATCTTGGCTTATGAAGCTTCCAAAATGTAGAGTAGGATCGAATAGAAGCATACCCTTCAAATCTCAATACAGTATGATCGATAAACAAGAGAGAAAGAATATATTTCTGATGGGATCTAACAAAGAAAAATCAAATCATAGATATAATGGAGAAATTAGAACATGGGAAAATCGTCAAATCCTAGTATCATTCTCCGACAAGAACAAGCAAAAAGAATCAATTTTTCATCAACGTAGCGTACAAAAATCCCAGAGCAAGGATACCTTTGGAGGCGAAAGCGAGCGGCTTATCCTCCACCTCGTCCTCCACTTCGGAATCCATGGACTCGTAGTCGAATTCCAGGAAGTCGGCCTCGAAATCATCCTCGGTCACCTCCACAGCCCGGCGATTGCCGCTCCTCCTCTTCTTCTTCGCCCCACTGGCTCCCCCCTTCTTCAGATCCGGCCACAGGTAGTCCGCGGTGACCCGCCGCGCCGACCTCGTTGCCGGAATGAGGTCGGAAATTATCGCTCCTCCGCACATCTTCGATCCTCACACTCCCCTCGACTCTTCTACCCTTTTTCGACGACGCACTCCAAAAAAGGAGCTCCTTTTTTAGAACAACAGGGAGACCAGTAGCAGCCAAACCTTCTTCTAAGAGTGGAAGAGAGAGAGAGAAAGATTATATAGTATTAAATTATTTGGAATTAATGACTAAAAACAAGGAAGAAGTATAAAATAGAAATAGAAATTATCAACCATGAAAACAAGTTAAAAATACAGTATAATACATGAGTAGGTGAGACCAAAATTCCCAATACATAAGCATATTATGATGGCCAAATATAATATTTCATGGAGAAAGCTTGAGAAGATCACTGTCATGCCATCATTGTGAGAATAATACATTTTATAATGGCTATAGGATGTTATTTGGTGTCAACTAAAGGCTATTTTCTTATAAAAAATCTCATTTAGAGAAAAATCTAAATTACACATTTTTAAAAGAAAATTGTCTTTAAAACACTATAATAAGGGAAATGATATGATTTATTATAACCTAAAATTGCTAAATTTGGACTAATAATTAAGTTAGTAGTGTGGTGAGGAGTTTCATACTACAACTAATGAGATGGTATTGATTCTGACTCAATAAATAAATGATCATATTTAGTTAATAAATCCCTAAGAATAAATGATCAAGAATTTTCACTTTAGCCAAAACAATTCTCCTATTAGGGTTCCATAATTCTGCATTAAAATTAATTTTTGATTTTTTTGTTGATTACTATTTAAAGGCATTTATTCAAATCCCATTTCATATATACATATATATATGTATATACCATTCAAAAATGTTAAATTAACAATTAATTGGATTATCAAAAAGATATAAACAAATATAAAGATGTATGATGATGTAGTAAATTTACTTATGATGATTGAAAGATATATATATATATATATATAAAATATAATATAATAAAAATATCAGATAGGTTAGCTTGTAAAAAAATTTATTGATGATGGTAAGTTTGTTGTTAATCAAATTTCATCTTCAGCATCTATATTAAAAATCTAATAAGATAAATATGTTTGAAATATCTTAAAAAAATCTTCAGCAGGTGAGGTGAAAAGAGTAAAATAGGACTCCCAGAAAAGACAAGCAAATGATGCAAATTGATGGTGGAATCATCATAAACCAAACCTTACACCATCTTCTCATCACCATGTCAACATCTTTTCTCACACAAGCTAAAGTTGGAGTGAAAACCACCCATCCCCATCCCCATCCCATCTCTAAGGATATTTTTATTAAAATATAAAGTTATTTGACCTCTCCTTTACTTGGCATATAATAAATATTATATATATATATGTATATTTGCAAATTGAAGAGTGCTTGTTTAAAGTTTCTCCAAGTTGGAAGCATTAGACACCACAACCTCTCTCTCTCTCTCTCTCCTTTTTAACAAACCTACCCATGAGAACATGCCTGTCAGTGAAGTAAAGAGAGATGTTAGGTGTGAGGAAAAGAATAGAGAGAGATAGAGGAGCCATGTTGGTATTGGGTGCCCCTGAGCTGAGACTGCAGCAGCAGCAACACTGTCAATTAATTGAAGGAAGCTGCCCCTCAGTGATGAGGATGATGATTGATCAGCTCACACAATAAATTGCAAGTGCAAGTTGGTAATGGTGTTTCAGAAGCTAATTGGACAGGTCTTTGGTTGACCTACTGATTCCCACTGCTCTTCCAATCCTTACAAGACCCATTTCTCTGTGAGCTCTTGTGGTTGTTTTTTTTCTCTCTCCAAGTGCATTGTGCTCATGGTCTCAGCCTCATGCAAATGGGTCTCTGATGTCTCTATTATCTACTCTCTTTGGACAATGCATGGGTTGTTTCCTCCAGAACATGAGGCATTCCCTCCTGCTGAAATTTTTTTCAGGTTCTTGTTCTGAATGATATTTTACTTTCAAGTTTCTGCTACAAACAATGAACTCAGAGGATGAGAAGATCTGATTGAGAGGGCTCCAAATTTACTGATACATTGCCTCTTGATAGCATAGTTATTAGAAATCTAATCAATCTAAGTCTAGATAATTTTATCATTAGATCATATATTTAATATTTTTAAAAATAGTTAAAGAGATTGTCGGAATTCGATATTAATTTGGAACTATCCAGTTTCTTTTCATTTCATCTTTATATCGTGATGTCATTGATTGATTTATCCTCGTTCACTCAGTTATCTCGAGACTTATAAAATTATATTAGGACAATTTCATCCATCCAAAACTTAAGTCAATAATGAAGAATTTATTAGTCGAAAAAAACGTTTTATAACGAGCACGTTTCCCTTTGCACAAGTTATAAAAAACGTGATATGTTTCGTGATGTATTGAACTCGGGATGTGATAATATTCAACTTGCTTAACCTCATACTTAGGTGCTGAGCATATAATGATGATATATGAATCATATGATGTTGAAATATCTACCACATAGTGCTAAGATATTGACTACTTAATATCGATGTGTCGACCATATGGTGTTAAGTCAAACATTTAACATCGAGATATCAACCATGTGACATTAAAGTATCGACCCTTTACCCTAAGATGCCTCATCATTCTCATATCAAAAATAAAATATAATTATATATTCAATCAAAAATATAAAAAATATGATAATATCATAAAAATAGCAACACTTTATTTCAACCTTACAATGAAAATGATTCAAATGTCCTTTAAAAATTAAATAATTGTTATAATAACAAAAAGATAAGATTTGAACCACACTTAATCGAGAATTAGTTCATGGGATACATCGATCAAACTTTATTGTAGCATCCTTTGCCCCATCTCCAACCAACCTTCCCAAACTATCAATGAGAGCAAGTCAAATTCCTTGCCACACCAATTCAACATTTTACACTCTCCCTACATCATATTTATTGATATTATATCCTCATCAATCAAAAAAAAAAAAAAACCGATACATATGTATTTTTCTCCTTTTGAAATTTACAAGATAGAAAACAAATTACTACTGGAAGTAATTGATCAAACCTGGTTCGATCGGACCGGGTCGAGAGTAGTGCAGGTAAAATTGAAATTGCCATCCTACAGTGAAGTCAACCTTGGATGCATGACCATAACATGGGTTTGACCCATACAATCCATGACCCTAACATGAGTAGTGCACAACAGTTCGAATTGAAATTGCCATCTCAAATACAATTCAAGAATATGAGCACAAGATCTTTTTGACCACTACAAACCTGTCGTTGCAAGTACAATGAATTCAACCATGGGTTTGACCCATATGAGAAGATAAGAACCCAGGTATTTTTCTTCCATGTACAGTGATTTGAATGTAACCTTTGTTGAATGCACTTTGATTCTGAGAGAGAAGGCATTTGATCCAAATGCAATGTATCACTTTTGGAGATGTTGTTCTCAGCATGGAAAAGAAACGATCTCTAGAAAAGGAGAAAGGGGAAGAGAAAATGGAGAGGCATTGGGTTGAAGATGTATCATGGCATTTAGGAAGGTATCACCTAGAACAAGCTTAACATGTTGATTGCTTGGATGCTTCCTGTAGAGAAGATATCGATATTGTCAGAAAATTATGCAGATATAATAAATATATATTATCAGGATTTAGTGACCCAAAATATTTAAATCTATATTGATGATAGTAAGCTCAAAATAAACTTACCTTTTTCTTCCTTTTTCAGCAATTCCATGAATTGCTGGATCATCTCAAAGCTACCATACAAACTATTCCAGTCGACAATGCCCCAACCAATGGGAAGGCTATTTGTTGAGGTAGTTGCACAATCCAATTCATCAGAGATCCAATTATATTACCTAGACCACAAACAACAGATCATATGAGGAAGATTTAAATTTCTAGTGTACATAAACATCTAATATGATTAATTGTGAAGGATAAAGGCAACGAAAAAATAAGTACATCCGGTAGGCCAAAGCAGAAGAAAATGCAGTGTAAACGAAACAATAATCAGAAGACAATAAATGTTTGTCTAAGATAATGCCTTCTATGAAGGAATACAAGGGAATCAAGTCAGGTATCTGAGCCGATTGATGACAACTTCCACCTCGGAAGGAGAATAATATAAAAATGAGCCACCTTCACAACATCAACATTGTTTGGTGTTACCTGAACAATCAGCATAAATCTTATTTCAGCATTATTTTAGTCAGCCAAAAGAGAAAGGCAAATTTATTCTGTTACATACTTTTTCTTCCATCACTTGCTTCAGTATGGAAAGAGCTGTCGTTTCAGCTAGTTGAAGAGTTAGGTCCTGTATCAAAAATTTGTAATATCGCCCATTAGTAATAAAAAATTTGAGTTATGTGGACTTGATTTAGGCCTTATTCCCCAAGACATGCAGTATAACCATACAATCTTACCTTGTTATATTGCTCTTGCAAACAACTATCCGCTCCTTCAGAACCAGAACCTATAGCTTTTGCATTGCATTGCCAAAAATGTGCCAGATGGATCAGTGAAATATCTGCATGCGCTACTTATTTAAGCAAAAAGAAAAAAAGGAGGAGCATGATGCTATAGATAAAGGTAACAACTTCATTTACCAACAAAGTTTTAAGTGGTGAATGGTCAAGCAGAAGACGTAGGAATGCAAATTGTGGTAATTGACTCGAATACTGATTTATTCATATATGAAAACACAGATTCATTGCATTAAAAAAAAAATCATACACACTGCATTCTCATTGACAGAATTAATGGGAAGCACCTTCACAGTAACAAGGTTGACCAACGAATCCTTTCCAACTGTGTAATGGTTCCCAATTACATAATGCAGTTTTATTTAACACAACCGTGGATTCATGGATGCCATTTTTTGATGAAAAGACATTCATGACATGCGCTGCAATCTCTAAAACATGATTGAAGAACTTTTGCATACATAATCATCTTATACTTGAAAAGAAACTGTCGACATATACATACTACCAGTATGCTTACACTATTTGATTATGCAATCCAAAACTATTAGGGTCTTGTCTCAAATATTGAACAGTGGAATAGACCAGAGTCTCAAATAAGGTTAAGTTTGAATTCAACAGTATTTATATATTTTAAAATTTTAATTGTATTTGCTGTTTGTGCAAAGCCTAATAGTAACTCGGAGAGTAGCGGTTGATATCCCTAAACTAAACAAATTCGGCCAACTAGTTACTTCTCGTAAAGAGCAGTTAAGACATGAACTACTTTATTATCAAAAAAGTGTTATGTGAACAACACTTGGGTTTCAACACGTGCATGCTCAACAAGAGTGCAGGCATCCACTATCAAACCACTCAGCACATTTTATGTGCTCGTCAATCTCCATAACCTTTTCTAGACTGCTTGGTTTCTGTAATGCAATAGGTAGTGAAACAAAGTCGAATAGCTTGGAACAGAGACATACAAAGATTACATACAAGCTTCAAATTTTAATTTTATAACAGTAAGGTAACACATAGAACCCAATCTGGATACAGGACACTTCCTATTGGACCACATTCATCAAGCAGCTCACTGAAAGTATTTGACTAGCACAAATTCTACTAAAACTCAACCAGCAGGACACAGATAATTCCACCCTCAACCTCCAATTGACTGGTTGTTATATGGCCTCTCTAAATGACATCCAGGATACAAGAAAAACGTATCTGATAAAGATTTCCCCAATCATCAAATTTGCGAGAGATCATAAGGAAAATGCTTTTAACAAAAGCTGATTGCACCTTGCTAACAATAGGTGAACTTGCACAGCCTCATATTTTTCTTGAATAGCACAACTTAAGTAAATGTGACCAATGCCACTAATCCTATGGCAGCCTAGCTGCAATAGTTTCATTCATTGTGAGGTGTCATCTAACTATTATTGGAGCTCAATGCACCGTCTGTTTTTACCACTGGGACTCAAGCATCAGTAGAGTGAAGATTTAGGTGTCACATGACAACCTTTTATCACTCAGCCATTGGCAAATATGGATTCACTTAGCACATGAACATATAGTCACACAAAACCAGATTTATAGGCACATAAATGTCACAGGCATACAATGCTTTATCATTCCTTATTCTTCAATGGATTCTACATTTTTATAGGTAATTCGTTGATGCATCCCGATCCAGACCAAAGAGTTCAAACTTAGCTTGCAACATACGTAATATGAACTTTCAGAATGAAGAAGAGTCCCTGTTTGAGACTTCCAATTCTTTTAGTTAGACCAACAGGAAAAGGTGAAAACGTGCCAACAGAGCTGAAGTGATGCGCTACTCAACTGCGAGCACGACGCACTCTTTCGTCTTCAGTGCGATCGCAGTCGACCCCAACTGAAAAATTGAAGCATTCCAAACCCCTAAAAGATGGACCTTTTCTTCCTACCGACGTATTTAGCAAAACTTTCAGGTAAGATTGAAGAAAGATGTTACCTTGATGGCGCATTCCACCTGAGACAACCTTCCCTCAGCGGAGAAAAGTCTTGACGCCTCGGTCATACTCCGTCCTTCCACCAACCACAAAATCCACATGTTTCAACCATCGAACCAAATCGAACAAGGGCCCACCTAGTGAGGAGCATCTCCTGGGAGCTCGTCCGAAGCCCTAGCGGCAATGTGGCGCGCGTAAACCCTAGAACGGGCGGAAGACTGAGGTGGAAGAGGAGGAGGCGTTCTATCGAGCGGCCGAGGTGGCGTTTGTCTTGTGTTGACCAGCGGTGACAGGACCCTTCACTTATTTGGGCTTTGGTGAGTGGTCAGTTGTTGGGCTGTTAAAACATGGACCCACGCTACAGGGTTCCACTTCCGGGCCCCATGTCTACCGGCCTATTGCAGACTCCCACGTTCTCAGGTCACATAATCCTAACGTGAATTGTAATCCGACCCCGACAGTATATCGAAATCAATAAATTTGAATGACAAATGATTGGATTCGTGTAGTCACCAAAGAGATTACGTGTGACGGACTCACACCGCGCACACATCAATCACGTTCGCGGGAATCACAACGCACACCTTTTTGCCACTTAGTTTTGTTTGGGTCATATGACTATAAAGTCTCTAATTAGTATTCCAACTTGAATTGTTGAGCAACAACTTGGGGCAATCTAAGTTCAATAATGGGAGTGGTTGAGTACCTATGTTAAGTTAATATGCAGCGAAGACAACTCAATCATGCATGAATCACAAAAGTCAAAGCAAACAAGTAGTCTTTATTCCATGAATAAAATTGATCTAATTGTTTTCTCTTAATATTTCTCAACAAAATATTGTTTCCACTTCTCAAAAAAAAAAATTGTTTCCTTTCATTTTTGTGTTGAAGAGATCTGCTATTTCTTTGTCAAGTTATCATTATTTTTGGGCGATTTTCTTGAAAAATACCTGGGTATTTCCACCTCTTATTTTTATTTTTATTTTAATTAGTCACCCCTATTTTAAATATTTCAAAGATACCTCTCCAAAAATTGATATGTTTTTTTTACCCATTTTCTATGATATGGGTTTTTATTCATAAAAAATACTATAAGATTAGTTCAAAAATATTATATAGTCGTAAAGAAATTATATATCTATTTTTAATGATATATTTTTAATTATATAAAAAATTATAAGGACAGTTAAAAATATTATATTTTCGACTCAACACTCAACACTTGATAGGTAATATAAATTACAAATATAGACTTTACAAATTTTGAACGATCACAAGATAAAGGATCCAAGGTGGTCTGTCGTGATCATAAGTCCCCATAAGTACTCAAATAATATTGCTGCGGAATAAGATAGCGAATTAACCCTAAGTAATACCTCAAAGGCCTATCTAATCGTATACCACCCGGGTAGCTCCATGGTTCTACATTAGTTGACACTCCGTATCGCTTTGTGAAACTAAAAAAACCTCAAGATATCTGGTTGGATGATCTATTTTTGGATAGTTTAATCTCTACGCTGCACATAACTTAGAAATTAAAATATTATAAAAGATAATCAAAATGAGATTATCAAGCCTACTATAAGCCCTCTATATACTTACAAAGTATAAAGTAGGAATAAAACCAAAAGATATAAACATATACAAACATTACATCGAAAGATCGATTTATGATAATATGATAGACTAATCCAAATGGTTACAATACATACCATATACATAATTACTCTACAATATCATTTGTATCATCGATCAAAAGATGTCATTATAATATTTTTTTCAAAGTCTTTACGGTGTTTTCATTGGATATTTAGATGACTATAAAGATAATATAAAAATATCGTAAAGCCTTTAATTCCAGTACAGGTCACGTATGCACTAGGATATTATCTGCATCATAAATTCTAAAAAATATCATTATAGTGTTTTTATTTGTATTTAGAAAATACTGTAACATTAACATAAAGACATTGTAAAGGTTTCATTTTAGTAATTTAACTTGCAACCTGTAAAGATTTAATATTTTGAAACAAAACAGTATTTTTTTGAATATTTTGAAACAAAGTGACATCAATATACAGTTTCTCCAGAACTATACAGTGCTTTTAAACTAGCTTTACAGTGTTTTTAAGGATAAAACCCCACAAAACATGTAAAACATGATCGTCGGTTAATTTTTCTTTCATTTTTTCATTCGTGAAATAGGAATTCTTCATCAAATTTTCTTTTTATTTTTATTTCTATGTTCTGATTCCAAGTGGACTAAGTTATGAGACTTTTTTGTTTTCTTAAAGCAGGCAAACAATCAGTCTGTTTTCATATGGGAGTTAAAAGTAGCTTTGTTTCTTGTTCTCTCTTGATAGATTATTTGAAGGTGAGTGAGTCACCAGGCAACAAGAAGAGATCATTCTTTACTTCCTGCTGTATTATTTAAGCAACTTGCAGGATT
Source organism: Musa acuminata AAA Group (assembly GCF_036884655.1). NCBI lineage: Eukaryota > Viridiplantae > Streptophyta > Magnoliopsida > Zingiberales > Musaceae > Musa > Musa acuminata. Next base: position 44,095,252 of record NC_088356.1, read on the forward strand.
AACTTTCTCCACCTGCAAGCAATGAAGACACTGTGGAGTTCCACCAATTGCTTGTGCTAAACTAAGAACATAACATCACAAGGTTGCTTTTGTTCCACACCAAGATTTTAAATTGTTTTATGGATTCCATTTGTGGACTCAACAACCCATCAACATCTTCCTACAAGAAGCCAAGGTGCTGATATCATGTTGCATGTGCATGCTTGTGATTCCACTGTGGCATAGTTTAGATTAGGCCAAGGTGGATTGGAATACAACTAGATGAGGATAATATTAACAACAGCAAGAGGTGACAGAATAGACCATCCAACCAATCATGTACTTGAGGAAAATGAGAGAAAGCAAATGTACATGACAATGGTGGACTTTGGTGTCATCCATGCTTGCTTCTTTCAAGAGTAATCAATCAAGAGAGGGAGAGACAAAGGATATGTTGATGAGATGGAGAAGTTGATGTGGTTTGGTTTTGTTAGTTTGTGTCAGTTCATCTTTAACAGTGTGACATAACTACATGTGTCATGCTTTGAAGGAAAGCTTAAATATGTAGGACACATCTCCAACAGAGAGTTAGAGAGTGCATTGACTTTATGGTTAATGGGGGTTGCATTAAGTTTCCATTCAATGTTCAATGTTCAATGGTATGTATGTAGCAAGTTCCAACTAACAACTCCTCCTCCTCCTCTCTCTTCAGGATCAATCTCTATGGCACTGAGATGCTCAACCCCTAACATTATCATTCCAAGAGATCAGACCAAGAAGGCAGTCATGAGAGCTTCCATGCTTCCCAACAAGCAAATCACACCCAAAGCATCAATTCCTTTAATCAGATCCTGCATGCATATCAAGGTATGATCTCTTCTCTTCTCTCTCCCTTCATGATCATGGAATTATTGCTCTGGAGGGTATAATACTTGTCTCTATTATTAGATTTATGAAGATAAGGCGATGGGAATAATCTGCTATAAAGATGCAAAGGGAGAAGTAATCTGCGAGGGATATGATGAAGGACCACGATACAGTAGACCGCCGCAGGAGGAAGAACACCAAGAAAGGTAGATCCGAAGATAGGCTTATTAGTATCGCGGTTTCAGGAATCAGATTCTTGATTCTTCTCTCTAACTTTCCACAGGCAGAAAGAAGTGCAGATCCCAAGCTTCCTTCAACCAGTGAAGCCTCGCTATGCCAAAGAAGACCCTTACTTCTGTCAGATTGTCCGCGAGCAGTGGTAGAAGCTTGAGGACGATGATGATGACGACGAGTTGGAGATTTATCTCGCATGAAGACTGCTGCTTATGATTTGACACTGTAAACATGTCATGAACTACAAAAAGGCTGTTCATGCTGCGGATACAAAGCTGGTTTCTGTGTACAAAATTTCTATGTCCAAACGAGTGAACTTATCATTAACCCCGATTTGGATTCCTTTAACGTGAATTTTTAGATCATTATGCTCGATCTCTAATGTTATATGAAAGTCAACGAACTGAATGTTTATGTTCTGAAATAATGATGCATGAGAAATGACCTGTTCTCCCCACTCAAAATAATGATGGATTGCATCTCTCAATCAACAACAACAGGATAACATAAATTATTGGTAGCCCTCCTTTGATTCCTTTAGATAAAGAAAAGTGGACTAGTATTTGTATATTCATATACTAAAAACATTTCTCATCTTTTGGGCATACACCATACAATAATAGGTTTATTAAATAATCCTATAAACTCCCCATGCCAACATTATTAATTCATTAAATTAGTGGTATACTTTTTTTTTATAATTTTTATTATTGAAATAGTAAATAATATTTAATTTCTAATTATATATTTTATGGAATATGAAGATCATAGTCAACACAAACATACCAATGATCAATGTTATATGACCTATAAGAGAGTCACAAAGGGCTTTTCTTCAGGCCCAAATACACTCAGGTAAAGCCTATTAAGGGTCCACATTAAAGTCCTGCAGTGTAGGTAACACCGGTGTCAGGCAACCAATTGTCTCCGACAATGAACTCTGACACCGTGAACTTGGATGCCTCACCGGAGGAGAGCGCCGGGTGCACTCCGGCCCAACGGACCCGGCCCGACGTCGACGACCCCGGGCCCGTGTTCTCGTACTCCCCGTAGTACAGCGTGGACAACGCGAAGCTCCCCGACCATTTATCCCACCCGGCAGCGTCGATGGAACCATCCAAGTAGGTCTGCATCACCACCGTCCTCGAGTACTTCTGCCATGGCCGACCCAGATACGTGGGCGTGCTGCTCCCCAAGTCTGAAGAGCCCTGGATCCGGCACTTCTGGATCGATATGCCGGTGTTCTGGTTCGGGTCGGTCCGACCCTGTGCCGTCACCGAGTTCTTCTGCGTCCCGCCCGGCTTCCGCGGCTGGATGTAGCAGTTCTGCAGCACCACCGCGGAGTTGCCGAAGATGAAGTCGATGGTGCCGTAGATATCGGTCTCGGTGTAGAACTGGCGGTTGGAGTGGGTGTAGAGGGTGTCTTGGTAGCCCTGGATGGAGCACTGGTACACCACCGACTTGTCGGCGCCGACCCGGAGGGCCACCGCCTGGTTCTTGCTTGGCCCGGAGTTGTTGATGATGGTTAAGCCTTTGGCGATGAAGCCCGCCCCCATTGCAGCTGAAACGTTGACACTCTCTTGTTGTGTCAAGCTCGAACTCAACGCTTGCAGTCACAGAACGCAAGGGTAAGGAGGTGCGTGCGTACCTACGGTGGCGGACTTGTACGTCGTCCACCCGTCGTTGACGTTCCTGCTGCCGACAATGACCGACTTGCCCTTTCCGTCTCCCATCAACATGACGTTCTTCTGCTTTGTCGGGACGTTGATGTACTCGTCGTACGTCCCAGCTTTCACATATATCACCTTCCTGCCGCCGCCGCCGGAGGAGGCCAAGGACACGAAGGTGATGGCCTCGTTGATGGTCGTGTGCGTGCCGCTGCCGTCCTTGGCCACAACCGCGTTGGCTCGGATCTCATCGGGAGACGCCTCCAGCAGTCTCCGGTCTGCGGCCGACAACCACGCCGGAAAACCGTCGGATAACAACTTCCGGCCGCCACCTACGGCATCATCGTCCTGTACCTTCCCCTGCAGCGCCAGCGAGTTGCTGATGTGCTGCGACAAGCTCCGCACTCGGGCGCTCAAGGAATCGCCGCCTTCGGCCTTGACGGCCTGGAGGCTTTCCGAGCACGTCGCCTGGTTCGTCAGCGCCGCGCTGAGCCACGTCCGGGCGTCGTGCGAGCTCCCGCCCTTCTTCGCTTCCAGCACATCGTTGAGCTGGTCCAAGGTGATGTCGAGAAGCTCAAGGCAGTCGTGGACGCTGGACGGCGACCGCGAGGTCGACGTTTGCGCCGACGGCAGCGTCAGGTTGTAGGCCATGTCGCGGGCCAATAGGGCCCTGCTCTTCGCGAACTCCACGGAGACGTGGAACATCTCCTTGGGTCCTTTCGCGCCTGCTCTCGTCGCCAGGGAAGCGAGCGCCGCCTCGCACGCGTCCGGGTAGCGGGTGGACATGCAGGCAGAGAGAACACCACTCTCAGTGGTGGTGGCAGCGGCTCTGGAGACAGTATCTAAGGGCTTGAGCTCATGTGATGCATGCTTCGTAGTCCGTAAAGAGAATGCAGCAGATAAAGCTACTGCTAGAGAGACTGCAAGCACCCATGCAATGACCTTTCTCTTGTGTCGGCCATCACCCGAGATTGCTCTCTCATACATGCTCATGATTCCAACAGGTAACATTTCAGAGAGAGATGATGAGTTTGTGTATGAGAACGCCATGGAAGATGAGATGGTGAGGAATGGAGAGGGAGGGGAACTCATGGGATGGTACAACCATATAACGTTGTGCTAATGTAGTCACTCACATGTCTCACTGACTTTGACATGCAGTCAATGGACGAAGGTGATAGATTAAGACTAAGAAAGTGAAAGATTCATCAAATTGTTTCCTATCCTTTCACTATGGAGTTACTTTTATTGGCCATAAGGAAGATTGACTCATATCTCATAATATTGATTACTCATCCCACATGCTACTGTTCTTGTGGTGGGTTTGGGGAAGCTTTCAAGGGACCCAATAAGTTATTATCGTTGGTTAATTGGCATGGGAGTCTTAAAAGACACTTAAAATGAGATCATTTTCTCATCAATATATCTTTTCTCTTTCCTCATAGAAGTATAAAATTCAAAGTAAATGCAAGAAAAGATAAAAGATGATCTCTTGGTGTGGCCTTAAGTCTCTGTTGCCTCCACAGTGACTGACGTCTCTTCCCCATGTTACGTAGCCATGCACCTCCCTCTCAAGCTGTTTCTACCATTCCCGGATTGTCATCATCATCAGTGCATGTCAGCGTTCACCATGTCAGGTGAATCGTCCCTTCATGCAAACATCAAATATATCACTGACAACCGAAAAGTGATCTTAATCTGAACACATCAATGATCACATTTCCAGTGCAAGCATTCATTGCTGCCTTACCCGCAGCAATGGCTGAACGAGACAGGTTGGGGAAGACACCACCACCATGGGCCTTCTCCACTCTGCTCACTTGCCGTTCCAGCTGGGCAAGATGGACACTGGCAGAACGCGATATTAATGTTCGTTTGGGGCTCTGTTCATATGTTGGCATCACTGACACGGCAAGCGAGATGGAAGTTTCCTTGGGATATTCTGAAATGACTGTTCTTAGGTTGCCTGCCTTTGATCATAGTAAAGACTGATCAGCTTCGAGTTGCTCGTGTTAAATCCAGATTGTCCGTCTTGGTTCTCCGTGGAGGGAAAGAGATGTTACTGGTCTTTCTAGAATCATTCTCGGGGTCGGCACTTGGTGGAGTGTCTTCTTCTCATTCCGGAGGTCCTTGATGGTTACCGTGAAGCTGCCTTGCTGGTGCTCCTGTTGGGGGAATCATCCTCTTAGGTGCTGATACATCATGGAGTTATGCGATGTCACCCACCGGCTTCGAAAGAGATCACTCTTCTGTGCGAGGCTGGAAAAGCACCCAAGCAAGTGTTGCAGGGGTGCGTGTGTGGAGCAGCAGATGCTACACCATCCATAGTGACATTCTAACAAACATGTATCGCCTCCGCCAAAAACACCAGCAATCATCTCCCAAGTTGCAAGGACATGTTGCTCATTGAGGTAATTCGATCACTACAGTCCAGATTCCTCTTTTGGGCTACTGGCTCATTATTAATGAATGCATGTGATGGACTACCAACAGGATGACTATTCCTCAGGATCCCAAATCCATGCAGGAAATGAGACTCTTCTTCTCTTTCAGCTTACCCAAATGCTCAATAATGAAGCTGGAATTTTCTACGTGAACATCATGGACTGGTGGCTTTTGTGAGCAAGGTATGATGTGATATCTATCATGCTACTGTCAATTTACTGGTGACATTTCATTGTTAATGCAGGAAATAAGAACATTGTGACTGAAGCAGAGAAAGAGACAAGATGATACTTATTATGCTACTATCCATCTTTTCATCGTTGACCACTGTCTTTTTACCTTCCTAATCCAAAACATGGTCAAGACTACCTTTCATGACACATCAACAAGTTTGTCTGGTCCATGCAAATGGATTGATGAAGAATCAAGCAGGTAATCATGCTTACCTCAAGAACAGCTTGGTGATGCTGTAATTAGAGATCTCAGGTGATCGGCTCTGATCCGAAACTGTTAATTCAAGAAATCAAGCAATATATATAGAGGAAGGATGATTGTTTTCACAAGAGGAAGCATGCAAATTACCTGATTCTTGAACTGTTGAAACCCTGACAAGGAAGTCATTGCAGAAACATGAAATCTATGCTTAGACTTCTGGACTCAGATGTGCTGTGGGTTAGCACATCAGAATTAGGTAGTGGGGGTTGATTGATTTGGGTCATTGCAAGGCCTCTTAATTCTCTACATGTTTCTTGGTGAGCAAACTCAGATGGAGCTAAGAAAAGTGTGGGTTTCAGGGATTCATCTTGTTTCTGATATCTGAACCTGGAAATGAAAGCTTGTGCTTGAGAATTACCCCACAAGGATTTGAAATGTGCAGAAGATTCAAGTTCACATCCCTGCTCCTAGTGGAATCTTAAGCTGGAGATGAATTGTTCTGCTTGAGGAATCACCTCACTAGGAATTCAATGTGAAATCACTGCTTCTTTGAGAAATCTACAAATGATTTATGTTAGTAGAAGTGATGTTAGCAGTAGCATATCATCTTTTACTAAATGAACAAGCCATGCATTGTTTTCTGGCTTTCATTTTACACAGTAGAAATATTTTCTATCTGATCAACAAACATCAAAATTATCAGCCTGATTCTTGTGGCTCCACTAATCATAAGTAGGTGTTCCAACTTAATAAGAATTAATATGAAAAACATAAGAATTGGTGGAGAAGGAAACAGAAAAAGAGTTGATGAGTTCATCCAAATACTTGCATGAACTGACTGTAATTTGAGCTCAGATTCAGTGTACAGTGTCCACACAAGATTAGTGTGTTCTAAGCTCAAGTTAATCACCTCCAATTTGCCATCCTTGCAAGTCCAAGTCTTTGAAACTTAGAAGAGACTTGTAATTTGCTGAAGGATTTGGTTAAGCTCCTATAGCAACAACAAAGAATATAATGCCTCTTAACTCCAAAAAGAAGGCCCCATTGGACAAAATAGTGGAATGATTTGTGGACCTAATCCTTTTGATTTGATCTGATAAACTTGTTCATGCAGGCCAATGCTTGCTACAATGTTCATTATGCATGATTTAGTTGAGGCAAAACTCATGAATATTTTGATCATTACAAGATTTATTTAGGTCTCATGACCTTCAACAACATCCTGTTTGTAGAAATTACAACATAAAATAGTAGTATAGATGGAAATTTGCTCTATTGCAGAGTGACCTCAAGCAAGGAGGTTGGTGATGGCAATGGAGTTGCTGCAGAGCTTGAAGAAGTAGTCGTTCCTCTCCGTCAACGGCGACTGCAGGCCCGGCTTCTCCCCGAACGCGCTCTCGCACGTGTCGGAATTCGTCATGGCTCCCGACACCAGCGCGTTGACCGTGTCGTAAGACCCGCTCCGAAGAGCACCGGTGGACTCGCGGAGGCTCTGCACCGCCTCCTTGTACTCCTCCAAGCAATCCGCGATGCACACGGACGCGTACGTGCCGCCGGCGAAGCCCTTCTGCTTGCTCAAGCTCTTGGTGTACGATATGGTCGCCTTGGCATGCGTGATGCCGACGTCGAGGGAGATGGCGGCGAGGCCGTACACGTCGGCGCGGCGGCTGCTTGGGCGGGACGTGAGCGTGGACATGCACACGTCGAAGTAGAGTGTGTGGTTGCAGGTGGAGGAGATGGCATCGGTGTCGTCGGAGAGTCCCAAAGCGGCCATGAAGGTGAAGCTGAAGCTGAAGAGGAGATACAGGGGGAGAGAGGAAGAAGGTCTGCAAGCGTCCATCTCCGGCAAACAGATGATTGTCTCCCGTGACTGCAACCCCACAAGAAGAATGTGTGGCCACATCAACTGGTACTTGGTGTGCCAATCTTTTTGGGCTCATGATTGAGCTTGTGGAGGGTGGACATTCACGAGAAGAGATTGGAGAGACTGTGGGTGTCGTTTTGGGCTCGTGATTGAGCTTGTGGAGGCTGGACATTCACGAGAAGAGACATTGGAGAGACTATGGGCATCAATAATATCCTGACATAAAGGGCAGCTATTGGAAAGGACACTGTGTTGATGTTTTGCAGAGATTTGTGCCACAAATGAAAGATTATTTTTGTGAATGATTGCAGTTGGAACTTCAAATAATTAAGTAAACTATAGCATATTTCTATTTATAATCACTCTTTATTATTGATATTTTTATTTTAATTTTTTTAAAAAATATTCTTAGACTATCATCATCATCAAATAGACATAAATATTTTTTCTATATCATCATCATCTTCTTCTTCTTCCTCCTAAGACTATGTCGAGGGAATCAAATTCTCTCTCGATGTGTTCCTTAAAAAAATCTGATTCTTACCGATTCTTCCCCCAACTAACGAAGAGATCTTGACAAAATTACCACATATGAAATTGAATATAATTTTACAAAGAAATACCCCACTTATTTCTCGAGAAGAGATGAAAAACATGCTCAATATCATTTGATTGAATAGTTATCTCAGTTTCTTGTTGTTTGAAGAAACCCTCCCCTTCAATCGGTCCTTTTTTACGAAAAATAAATATAATATAACAAATCAAGTCTTTCCGTACAATTTTGAATAGTTGTCTCAAATTCAAGTTGATTATGTTTCGATTTTTCCTCGGAGAAAGATAATTAGACAATTCCCAATCATGGTCCTTACGGATCGGATCATCCATATAGGATATATAAAAAAAACTTCAGATATTCGCTATCTTTCTCTTTAAATGAGATCTTAATTCTAGCTACGATTTCATTGTGATTGTGAGCAGCATCAATAGCAAGCAAGCGACGACAAAATTATAGGAAAAAAAACAGCAATAAATAATACTAGATTATAAATAGTAAAATTATATTATTATTATTATTTAAATATAAATAATAATATTATTATCAATAGTAAAAAAATAGATTTATAAATTTTGCTTCGATCTTTTGTCGGACAAGTTTCTATTTATATAGATATTTGTAGTGGTCAACATACTAACAAAATAGATAGAATGATAAAAACTATGCTGGAAGAGTATTATTTGGTTTCATAATTTTTTTCAATTAATTTTGATAATGCTTCTACAAATATTATTATCTATTCCTGAATTATAAGAAGTGTGTCAACCAACCTTGTGTGGTGTTTTTTCTTTTCATAATACATGTTTATGTCATGTTTTGAATTTTTATATAAAAGAAGGTCATAGATCTCTTGAAACTTTTTTTTTTTCTCCTTGTAGGGTCATCCACGAATAATGAAAGAGTGGGCATAATTTTACAAACTAAATAGTAAAAGGCTACTATAAAAATTTTGAATATAAAAAGTTATTTTGGAATGTTTTTAATGATGTTACTTATGCATTATCTAGTGTTTATTATGATGTTACTCATATATTTTTAGTTGTATTAAATTAATATTTTTGGAGCTTTAGAAGAATATGAACATGATAATAAATTAAACATCACCATTATGAAAATTAAAATTAGATGCATCGATTATTAATATGAGCCATGAATCAATTGAGGCAAGTATACATTGACGATTTGATTAAAATAAATAAATAAAAATAAAAATGTATCCGTAAAGATAATGAATACTTATTCGACGTATCAACCAAATGGTTAATCGAGACATCCAACAATAATAGTGATTGGTAATTTGATAATTTTCTATTAATTTATTATATTATTAGACTTATTATATGTATTGAAATACATCCACTTTCAAAAATGATGTTACGATCAAAACTTAAAATTAAAATTATGATTTTTATTATTTAAATTATTTTTAATTATAAAAAAACCGTCGAACCAACGAACCAACGAACCGTCGGCCTTTCTGCTCTCTCACCACCCTCCCACATCTCTCTTCCCCATTAACACTTAATTAGGCTCTAAAAATGTATTAACAAATTGATTATCCACTCCAGCTGGATCTGACCTCCGTCTCATCTTTCTTTCATGGAAAATGTAGAACAAGCATACTTTAATTAGTGTTGAAAAGGTTCAATCATGTCAGATAAGCTAAATGAATGTTTTGGGATCATTTCCACATCACAAAGGGCTTAGAAGTGTTGGCTTTTTTGATGTTGCTCCATAACTTAAGGTTACAATGATATCTAACTATTATGGTCTTATCTAGTAAGCTCACTCATTGTTAGGTAGGTCAAAAAAAAAATTGACCTAAGAGCTTGATGAATTTATTAGTAATATATGTCAATTTTCTCTTAATTAGGCTCATTTCACACAAATATATTTAATTTTTTTAAAAAAAATAATTATATTAATATTCTTATCAATTCGGATATCTCAATAATAATAATAATAATAATAATAATAATAATAATAATAATAATAATAATAATAATAATAATAATAATAATAATAATAATAATAATAATAATAATAATAATAATAATAATAATAATAATAATAATAATAATAATAATAATAATAATAATAATAATAATAATAATAATAATAATAATAATAATAATAATAATAATAATAATAATAATAATAATAATAATAATAATAATAATAATAATAATAATAATAATAATAATAATAATAATAATAATAATAATAATAATAATAATAATAATAATAATAATAATAATAATAATAATAATAATAATAATAATAATAATAATAATAATAATAATAATAATAATAATAATAATAATAATAATAATAATAATAATAATAATAATAATAATAATAATAATAATAATAATAATAATAATAATAATAATAATAATAATAATAATAATAATAATAATAATAATAATAATAATAATACAAAGGAGGTTGGATCTTCCTTATCTAAAACTAGTGCCTAATTATGCTGCACTTGGAAGCCTCTCTCTAGAATCTTCCAGGCAGCATCTTTTGACAAATGAAACCTTCATGTGTGTTTTTCCATTTATTACACGAGAAATAAACAAAACAAAACACAGGTCTCTATAACAACACATTGGACCTAATGACGCACTCGGCAGTAGTGCTGCCCGCATGCCCACCACTCTTTCTTTTAGCTCATGTAACCTCGTGCAACAGATGATGTTACAAGTCACAACCTCGAACATGCACTCGCACTCCCATCATGACTCAACGCATGCAGTATAGTTGGAGAGCATCACAAGTGTTGACCACAAATTGCATGTTCTGATGCAGTAGACTGCACAAAGCTGCAGCTATTGCTTCTTCCATTATGATCAACACCACACCGACCACCTTCTCTTATCTCATAAACCTCACTCCCACTACCAACTTAATTTACTTGATTAATGTCCCTCTCGTCCTCCGCTAGCCAAACTCTCCGACTTGTGAACCACATTCCGCTAGTGGAAGCGTTGGTGGTCGGTGTATGGATCGTCATGGGCGGCTGATCATTGGATGGAGACATACCATTTGCAGAGGCCGATTCTCTCGCGTCAGTGCGCGTGAGGAAAGATTCTTTCCTCTACTTGTATATATGTATCCATCTCTGATCTCAATTGTTATCGAGTCAGTCGAGCATTGGAGTTCACTGTGTTTGGGTCGACAAACGTGTCGCAATGTTGTCCAGCAGAGTTCTTCTTGTCTTCTTGCTTCTTCCTTTAGCTGCCGCGGCCGCACCGCCCGCCTCCGTCTCCCCCGCGGCGGCGTGCAGGTCCTCCTTCTATCCCAAGCTGTGTATCGCGCTCCTGTCGCCGTTGCGGTTCCCGTCGAACCAGTACGAGTACGGCAGGTACTCAGTCAAGCAGGCGCTGAAGCAGGCCCGCCGGACTGCCACCATTCTCGACCGCTACCTCTCCGGATCCAGCGGTGGCGCCAGGGCCCACCGCGCCGTCGGGGGCGGCGGGGCCCTCGAGGACTGCCGCGAGCTGGCGGGCCTCAACGCCGGGTACTTGGAGGCGGTGCAGGCGGAGCTGGGGCGGGGGGCGAGGATGCTGGACGCGGCCAGGGTGGGGCGGGTTCGGGCGCTGATGAGCGCCGTGGTCACGAACCAGCAGACGTGCTACGACGGGCTGGAGGCGTCCCGGGAATTCCCGGAGCTGCAGGGCGCCCTCGCGGACCAGACCCAGCTGTACGGCGTGTCGCTCGGCCTGGTCACCACTGCGTTGGGGCGCAGGGCCGTCCCCGGGGTCGGGACGAACGCCGGGTCGGACTCCAGGACAGGTGAGGTTAACATGCCGCCATGATAACTCTTTCTTGACTTCCACCATGCGGACGGAAAAGTAGCCGACGTGCATGGTCGAGCGTGCATGAAACCCACGGGTGGGGACCCCACTTACTGCGGTCCTCACGTGTCACGCGAGCCAACGGCGGGGCCCGCCGCAATGGACATCTTGAGGCCAAGAATCGCTGCGGATCTATCCCTCTCAGATTCCACATGCGACATGATGGATATAATATTCCTCTTTCGCAGGCACTACCGGTGATCAAATTTCGCCGCCGAAAGGTTTTCCGGCGATAGGGAGGATCCTTGTTGAAGGGGACCGCGAAATCGTGCCGGTGAACGCATCACAGTCGGTGACGGTGGCCAAAGATGGGAGCGGGAACTTCACCACGGTCGGAGACGCCGTCTTGTCCGCCCCAAACGACACCTCCGCCGACGGTGGCTACTTCGTTATCTACATAGGTGAAGGCGTTTACCACGAGAACGTGATCGTTCCCATCAACAAGAAGAACCTGATCTTGATCGGATCGGGGATCAACCGCACCATAATCACGTCGAACCGCAACGTGGCTGATAGATGGACGACCTTCAATTCTGCCACATTCGGTGAGAACATACGCAACTCCGAACCCTTTTGATGCTACTGACGTGCGTCTTCTGCAAAGGATGCGATGATGGAATCTTTCCGTGTGCATTGCAGCAGTGAACGCGGAGCGCTTCATAGCTGTCGGCATCACCTTCGAGAACTCGGCGGGGCCGGGGAAGTACCAGGCGGTGGCGGTGCGGAACAGCGGGGACCTCTCCATCTTTTACCGCTGCAGCTTCCTGGGCTACCAGGACACGCTCTACGTGCACATCCTCCGCCAGTTCTACCGTGACTGCGACATCTACGGCACCGTCGACTTCATCTTCGGCAACGCCGCCTCGGTGTTCCAGGACTGCAACATCTACGCGCGCAGGCCGCTGCGGGGCCAGTCCAACGTGGTGACGGCGCAGGGCCGGACCATGCCGGACCAGGCAACCGGCATCTCCATCCATAACTGCACCGTCAGCGCCGCGCCCGACCTCGCGGCCGATCCGAGGTTCGCCAGGACCTTCCTCGGCCGTCCGTGGAAGGAGTACTCACGGACGGTGTACATGCAGTCGTTCATCGACGGCGTGGTGGATCCGGCGGGGTGGCTGGAGTGGAACGGCAGCTTTGCGCTCAGCACGTTGTACTACGGCGAGTACGCGAACTACGGTCCCGGTGCCAATACAAGCTGCCGGGTCAAATGGCCTGGCTACAGCTTGATGAACTCCATGGACGCTCTCAACTTTACCGTGTATAACTTCACTGCAGCAGTCCCCTGGTTGTCTTCGACCTCTGTACCTCATTCCGGCGGGCTGCTCTAAGGAGACATGAGCAGCATTGTGATGTTTATATATAGTGATCGACATTATAATGTGAAACCCAAACCCTTCAGTGTCGAAGCTCACAATCAGATGCCAGTCAACGCATCAACTGTAAAATACGTCACCAAGTCTTGCGCTTCCTAATGGTCGACATGCACGCAGTGAGCATCGCAAACGGGCAACATATCATCTACAAGCTATTGGATCAGGCGGGGATTGACCACTGAATTTAGCGAACCAAACGAACACCTCAAACCTCTTCTTTTCCAAGGAAGAACGGACGGCAATGCTATAGATCTCATCCGATTGCCTCGCAATGAAGCCATCGAGCACAGAGGAAAGCAGAGCCGGAGGAAGGAAGCAGATACTTGAGATCTCCGAGATTTGTGGTAGCAATGCCTTCATTACGGGGATCTTCTCCCATGTCGGAGCGTCGGAGGGACGAAAAGCGGCAGACGCAAACGAAGCGTCTTATGATGGCCGGCGCAACCACCTCCGTCATGCTGATCCTTGAAGTGGTCGGTGTCGCCGCGGTTCAGTGCAAATACAACCAATCGGCCGAGTCGAGTCTTTCCGGCAGCGGCTCAGCCTCCACGGCGCAGTTCCGCACCACCTCGGCCATTCAGGTGATATGTACACAGACCGACTATAAGAGCACCTGCGAGTCGACCCTGAAGAAGTACGTCAACGAGAGCTCGGCGCCCAAGGACCTCGTCAGGGCTGCCGTCTTAGCCGTCGTCGACGGGGTCGGCGAGGCCTTCAATATCTCTGACTCGATCCAGTCCGACGATCTGAAGGAGAAGGGCGCCGATCGCGGACTGCAAGGAAATTCACCAATATGCCCTGTACGACCTAGAGAAAACACTGGGGATCATCGATGCCCACCACCTGGACCAGCTCCCCAACAAAGTCCACGAGCTGAAGAACTGGCTGGGCGGCACGATGGCCGACCAGCAGACGTGCATCAACGGCTTCCCTGAAGGGGAGCTGAAGTCTAAGATGCAGGCAGCGATGGACTCCGCCATGGACATCACCAGCAATGCTCTGGCCATATCCGGGAAGATATCCTCCTTCCTCAATCTCATTCAAGCCACCGGCTTCAGCCGTCGTCTTCTCGAAGCAGAGCCCGCGGAGCCCGGCCGGTACGTGGACGGTAATCCTTCATGGGTGTCCCACGGCGACCGGAAGCTCCTCCAGACTCCTGCCACGCTTCAATTCACGCCCAATGTTACAGTCGCCAAGGATGGAAGTGGAAACTTCACCACCTTATCAGAGGCAGTCGTTCAAGTACCGAGGAAATCTGACGAAAGGTATACTCTTCGCCAAGTGACGATCTCGTCGAATAATATTGTGCAGCTTGAGTTTGATTCTCGTCATTGTTCTTCTATGGTGTGGCAAGGTATGTAATCTATGTGAAGGAGGGAGTATACAGCGAATATGTATGGTGATGGTCCAGACATGATAATAGTTACAGGAAGCAAGAACTATGTCGACGGCGTGAGGATCTTTAAGAGCCTCACCTTCGGTGAGTAAACAACATTGCTGCTCTAAGATAATTTATTATAAAAATAATAAAAATATAAATCTCATTGTCCGAAATCCAAGTAACAATCTCAAGAATAATTATGATACAAGAATTATGTTATTGTGCATCATATCTTCCATGATTGAGAATAGTTTCTCTGGTTCTTATTTTTTTCTTCTCTTATTTTTTTATTATTATTTTTTTAAAATTAAGTTACTATTATAATTAAGTTATGGGCCGTTAAAATCCACTATAGACTGAACTCAGCTATCAATCCAACACGCTGTACGCCCACAGCCACCGTCACTTTTACAGCAACTGCCCCATCAGCGGCACCATCGACTTCATCTTCAGCGCCGTCGCCGCTGTCTTCCGGCTTCCTGACCATGCGCCGTCCACAAGCTCACCATGGGACCGTCGTCTTCGCCCAGAGCCGCGTCAGAGTAGAAGAGTCCACCGGCTTCATCAGCCAGAACTGTAGCTTCGTCGCCGTCCCCGCCCTCACCGACGCCACCCCCAAGGTCCGCTGCATCCTCGGCCGCCCGTGGAATGCCTTCTCCACCACCATCATCATGGAGTCCAACATCAGCGGGTTCATCGACCCCGAAGGATACATACCCATGAACGGCGACATCGACCTCAACACCTCGTCCTACTTCGAGTTCAACAACAAGGGCCTCCGTGCCGACACCTCGAAGGGCGTGAAGTGGCCGGGTGTGCAGACGATCAGCTGGGAGCAGGCCAAGGCTTACACCGTCGAAGAATTCTTTCATGGACGGGAATGGATCCCGAGTTGATACGCCGGCACACTTGTTGACTTTGGTTTGTACGGTTTCTACGGATAACACTTTACAAATCAGAACTTAGGAAATCTACGGACAATCTTTAAGACTCAAAAACTTTTGTTAACATGAAAAATTATCATCTCTTTAATCTTCGAACCTATTGATTGACTGCATAACTTTAAATTCCAAAAAAAAAATATTTTGGATTCATCCGAAATACATATTTATATTAGCTAAAAAAACATAATATAAGTTTTTTTAAATAAGAAACAAATTAATTATAGCTTTTGTATATTTATCTTAATATAAATCTATATCTTTTGTATTTAATCATTTAAATTAATTTTATCACACCCAATTAATTTAAAATAGATGTAACTTGAAATTATATTGGGAAAGAATAAAACTTTTGTAAAGATGTCGGCAAGTTATTCTTCAGTGCTATAGTAGTCCATTTCAATTTTTTTCTTTATCAACCTGTTTATAAATAAAATAATATTAAACTTCAATCCGTGAAAAACATAATTCTTCATTGTAATAGTAGACTTATTGTCATTGTAGATTTTAGTTAGTCCATCTTATTTTTCTTGAAGATTTATTGAAATTCTTTGAAGCTAAATTATTATTTGACTTGTACTTATAACCGTAACATACTATGAGAGAGCAACATATTTTTGCTTTTTTGTTATTCATGATATTAATCTTGAGTCAAGGTTAAGCATAAACCCTAAAGTATTTTTTTATTATTTACATAATCAACACAATTATTATCAATATAAGAATACAACTTAAAATTTTTTACTTGCTTATAAGGAATATCATAATTGAGAGTTCCCTTAATGTATCGAAAAACTATTTTAGATGTTCTAAAGTAATGCTTATTACGGCTGTGCATGAATTTGTATAACAAACTAATTATAAATATAATATCCGATGAATGTATGAAATAAATTAACCCTAACATAAGTTATGATTAGGGGGTAATGCATAATGTATTTTGAAAGAAAAGTCAATAATACAATTGTATTTACTGGAATGAGTTTTTCGAATAGAAAAGGAACGAACTCACAATAAAACTTTAATAAAATAAAATCATAATGGGATATAGAAAGTTCACCACCCTACTGATAATAAACAAGGATACAGAACTGAAAATAAAAGACTCACCATTCAAGGAAATATCCAAGAGATACAAAGTTTAAAAGAGAACTCCAAGAGAGCTTATGTCAATATCTTTTAGTTTCTAAAGTTCTTTCTAACCCCTAAATACCAAAATAAGTACTAGTGCATGAAATAAGAAATTTCAAAATTAAATATTTTATAGCTGGTAACTAACTTCTTTAATGCATTCCTTAGTTATGAAGAAAAGTACATTGAAACAATTATAACTTATCTAAAGAATATGCTAATGAGCTATCATATTTAAGTGAGCCAAGTTAAAAATTATGAGATAACATTTTGAGCTATAAAAAATATCAACATATTGTTACAAATTAGTCACTCGAGTATAAGTTTATCATTTATATTCATTGGAGCTTATAAGTTGTCATATAAAACTTTTTTAACAAATCTTTAGCATATTTTTCTTGGCACGAGAAAATTTCATTTGAATCTTGAATAATTTTTATTCCTAGAAAATAATGTAAAAGCCTCATATGAGTCATTTCAAATTTTTCTTAAATTCAATAAGTATATCTAGTGAATTTTTAATATGAATTCTATCATCCATATATAATCAAATAATAAGAATTTTCATACTATAAGCTTTTATATATAAATTTGGCTCACTTAAATTTTTTTAAAAATTATATTAAAGAAAATACTTATTAATTCTATTGTACTATATCCTTGACGCCTGTTTCAAACCATATAATACTCTATCTAATTTATAGACTTTATCTTCTTATTCTTTAATTTCAAATCCTTCAAGCTACCTTACATAAATCTTTTCAGTAACTTTCTATTGAAGAAGACTAATTAATATCAAATTGATAAATATGTCATCTTTTTTGGCTACCAATACAAATACTATTCTAATTATATCAATTCTAATGATTAGAAATTTTTTTTTAAAAAAATCGATACGAATTTGGCTATACCCTTTATAACTGAACGGGCTTTATGTTTTTATAGCGAGCCATCAATATTAAATTTTGACTTGTATAACTACTTGAGTTTAATTATTTTTTTCCTAGGAGCAAATCTTAAAACTTCAAAGTTTTATTTTTTTTCAATAGCTTATAATTTATCATTCATTGCTTATACCTATTCTTCTTTTTAAGCTACAACTTCAAAACAAGTATGTTCCAAAACAAAACATGCAAAATCATCTAATATATCTATGAAAGACTATGAAATTTTCTTAGAGGTGTTTTAATATCACTAAAATTATTTAAATTAGAATTATTTCAAATATGATAAGATTTGGGTGAAGTATTAACAATAGCAAATGTGTCATGCGCCTTATCAACTCCTTCTCCTACAACTATTAAATCATCCGCTTTA
Source organism: Musa acuminata AAA Group (assembly GCF_036884655.1). Taxonomy (NCBI): domain Eukaryota; kingdom Viridiplantae; phylum Streptophyta; class Magnoliopsida; order Zingiberales; family Musaceae; genus Musa; species Musa acuminata. The sequence goes on from NC_088356.1 coordinate 44,113,308, forward strand.
GAATTTCAAACTTCTTCTTTACTAAAAATAATATCACTACTTATGATTAATTTCTTAGTTAAGATCATAAAACTAAAACCTTTTATTTCGTTACTATACTCGACACATTTAACACTTTTATCATCAAGTTTGCTCTTTTTTAATGTAAAAATATGAAAATAAACAACACAATCAAATATCTTTTAAGCGAGTTATATCTGATTTTCTATTTAATCATGCTTCATAGTATGTTTTTTCTTTTAGTACTTTGGTAATAAAATAATTTAATAAATATATTATCATATTGATAGCTTCATTCCAAAACTTGTTTGGTACAATTTTTCTTTAAGCATACATATGGCAATCTCAACCACAACTTAATTCTTCTACTCTACTATTCTGTTTTTCTAGGGGATATAATTTGTAGTCAAATTTCTATGAATACTTATATTCTTGTAAAACATAAAGAATTCTTTAAAAATAAATTCATCCTCTTTATCAGTACATAGAGTTTTAATAAAACAATCATTTTATTTTTCTTGCATATGCTTTGAAACTTTTGAAACCAAAGAAGACTTTAGTTTTTTCTTTCAAATAGTACACTTATACCATCCTTGCAATCATCTATAAATAATCAAAAATATTTACTTTTGAGATAGTTTATATAGGTATACAAATATTTGCATATATAGGTTATAATTGTTCTTTAGCTCTCCAAGATTAACTTGTCCGAAAGAAAATTTTGTATTATTTTGTAAAAACATAAAATTCACAAACAGTATATTTATTCTTAATTTTAAGCAAACAAACTATCATATTCTCTCTCCTTAAATTTTCTCTCTCTAGAGTTTCTCTCTTTAGATTCTCTCTCTCTCTCTCTCTCATTTCTCATTCTAACAATAGGGTTTTTCTCTTTCTACAATACTATTTTTTCTCTCTCTATGTAGTCTTATTTCTTTCTCTATAATGTTATTTTTCTCTCTAACAAGATCTAATAAGACTTTGATGGGATGATAAGTACTACATTACCTATTGCTCTCTTGGCAAACTCTTAGCTTCTGTAAGTCTTTGAAGATCAAACTCATTCTAATACCATATTAAAAATCAAAAAGTTCTAATACCTTAATAAGAAATCTCTCAAGAAGATAGTAGGTATCAAGAAATCATAAAACAGAATATCAATAAGAATAAAGAATCTTCAAAACTAGAAAACCCTTATTACAATCTCTCAATCCGCTATTCATAACCTACTTGACAGATTCAATGATTCTTTAAAAGTTCCTAACATTCTAATCCAACTATAATATATATATATATATATATATATATATATATATATATATATATATATATATATATATATGTACAATAGTGTTCAAAACTTAAATTGTTCTTTATACCATAAAAATGAGCTACTTCTTAAATCTAAAAAATTAATAAACAAATAAAAAGTAGTTCAATAAACATTATGATTCATATAGTAGTAAAATTTATGATAAATATATATTTTATTTAAAATATATAATTTTTTTATCCATTCAAAATATGTATAGATATCAAATACTTTATTTACGGTTATATAATTTGCAAAGTTTAATCTTTATATGTATTTTATATCATAACTTGCTAATATAAAATACATTATCATACTTTTGGAAGCAAAATACATTTGAATATATTTTTATAATAGATGCATAAGCATAACTAATAATTATATTGGATCGTGAATAATTATAATGTAAAAAGATTACCATTAACTAATTATAAATAAGTATAAATATAGCTACATGTTAGAGTAGAAGTCATAGGAATATTAATGACTACGATCATGTTATATCTCATGACAAGATCTAAAATTATATTTAACCATGATATAAATAACATATATCCATAGGACTCAATAGAAATTAGTTTATGAAGATATAATGTCAAAAGGTAAACAAGCCATGAAAAGAGGTAACAAAAAAGTTTATAAATGATTATTTATGCATTAAATTTATTTTATTTTAAAAATATTGGCTAGGTCTTATAAATAAAAAATTATTTTGTCTCCAACAATGATCAATGTAGTAGTTTTTACCAAAATATAATTTTTATTATATCTATTATTTTATGAGTTTGGATAAGGTTTTTACTGATGAATACAATAAATAATATTCAAATATGAAAGTCTTAACATATACTTGTTATCGCCCAATGGACTGACTCTAATATCATTTGTCATGATTTTTGATAGGATAACTAATTTATTAACTTTGAAACTACTAACCCAAGATTCTTAAATCTAAGTTAACAATAGTATAATCTCTTGACTTTTACAAGATAATCTCATAATCTCAATCTATATGTACTTTCGATATTGAACTAAATCGAAGTGTTATAATAATTATTAAAGTAAGTAAAAAAATATAAAATTATTAGGGTTATTATATAAAAACAAGAGATGAAGCTCATCAAAAAGTTGTATATATGGTTATTTTGAGAGCTAAATCACTCCCTAAACTTACAAGCATCAACTTTCATCAACAAATTTTTTTTGCATTGTTCTTTTATGTCACGTGCCAAATTTTGTTCATGACAAGTCTTCCTCTTCCTACCGATCGCCAAGCGTGCGACATGGATGGAGGACCGCACTCTTGCAATAAGTCATCTACAACAAGCTATAATAAGTCTTATCGAAACGAACTCCTCGATCCTCTCCCGGCCACTCTTTCCCGACGAAGAAGTCTGCGTTGCGCTTTCTTCTTTGACCCTCCCTCGCCATTCTATAAGGCATCGGGCAGCGAGGAAGGGAGGCAGGAAGGAAGGAGTCTGATCCACGAGGTCTCTGCGGTCTGTCGCGGCCATGTCTACCTCACGAGATTTTGGGTCGGCGTCGGAGCCCGGGAGTGACGAAAGGCGGCAGAAGAAACAGAACCGCTTCGTGATGGTTGGCTTAACAGCCTCCGTCATGCTGATCCTTGCCGTGGTCGGAGTCGCCACCGTTCAGTACAACTCCGAGGCGGACGAGTCGAGCACCAGCCCTTCTGACGGCGGCTTGGAGTCGACGTCGCATTTCCGTACCACGTCCGCCATTGAGGTGATCTGTTCACCGACCGACTACAAGAGCTCCTGCGAGTCGAGCCTGAGTAAGTACGTCAACGATAGCTCGAAGCCCAAGGACCTGGTGAGGGCTGCCGTCTTAGCCGTCGTCGACGGGGTCGCCAAGGCCTTCAACCGCTCCGACTCGATCAAGTCCGACGACCCCGAGGTGAAGGCCGCCATTGCGGACTGCAAGGAGATGCACCAGTATGCCGTCGATGAGCTTGCGAAAACGCTGAGTCACATCGACGAGCACCACCTGAAGCAGCTCCCGAAGCAAATCCCTGAGCTGAAGAACTGGCTGAGCGCCGTGGTCGCCTACCAGCAGACGTGCATCGACGGCTTCCCTGAAGGGAAGCTCAAGTCCAAGATGCAGGCCGCGATGAAGTCCGCCAAGGAAATCACGAGCAATGCTTTGGCCATCGTGGGGAAGATATCCTCCTTCCTCACTCTCATTCAGGTCGCCGGCTTCAGCCGTCGTCTCCTCGAAGAAGAGCCCGCGGAGCCGGAATGGTACGTGGACGGCAATCCTTCATGGGTGTCCCACGGCGACCGGAGGCTCCTCCAGACTCCTGCCACGCCTGAATTAACGCCCAATGTTACGGTCGCCAAGGATGGAAGCGGAGACTTCACCACCATATCGGGGGCACTCGCTAAGGCACCAAAGAAATTACTTAACGGAAGGTACGTCGTGATCAACCTCGGCAGAGTAATGCTACAATCATGGCTTACACCTCCATCTATATACGGACTAAACACACATGTACATTCTGTGAAGGTATGTGATCTATGTAAAGGAGGGAGTGTACGAGGAGACAGTGGCGGTGGACAAGAATACGTGGAACATCACCATGTATGGTGATGGTGAACAGAAGACGATTGTTACAGGGAGCAAGAACTTTATTGATGGCGTGAAGACCTATCACACCGCCACCTTTGGTAAGTAGAACGACAACACGTTTGCCGGGAACGGGGAATGGGATGCAGAGGAATTGAGCTGGTTGGTATTGGCTTGTTGGTAGCTGCGATCGGAGATGGGTTCATGGCGGTGGACATGGCATTCCTGAACACGGCGGGGGCCAACAAACACCAGGCGGTGGCGCTCCGGGTGCAGGCCGACCGCGCCATCTTCCTCCGGTGCCGCATGGAGGCGTACCAGGACACCCTGTACGCCCACAGCCACCGTCAGTTCTACCGCGACTGCCTCATCAGCGGCACCATCGACTTCATCTTCGGCGACGCCTCCGCCGTCTTCCAGCACTGCACTCTGACCGTGCGCCGACCCCTCAACAACCAGCAGAACATCGTGCTCGCCCAGGGCCGCAGCGTCCTCCAAGAGTCCACCGGATTCGTCATCCAAAACTGCCGCATCGTCGCCATCCCCGCCCTCGCAGATGCCAAACCCAAGTTACGCAGCTACCTCGGCCGCCCGTGGCAGGAGTTCTCCAACACCATCATCATGGAGTCGGAGATCGGCGACTTCATAGAGCCAGAAGGGTACACGCCATGGGAGGGAAGCTTCGCGCTCGACACCTTGTCCTACGCCGAGTACAACAACAAGGGCCCCGGCGCCGACACCTCGAAGCGGGTGCACTGGGCCGGCTTCAAGGTCATCAGCCAGGACGAGGCCAGCGCTTACACCGCTGGACCGTTCATACAGGGAGACGATTGGATCTCAAAGATGGGCGCACCTGTTAGCTTGGGTCTCAACAACGAGTAATCCACAGCAAGCGAAGCTATCTAATCTATCCCTATCCTTCTCTCTATTAAGTGATATCCATTTGAGAGGAACTGCGTGATCGGATATGAAGAAAAGCCCTCACAATATGATATCTACGACAAATTTCAATGAGTTGGGAGATCAAATCGAGCCGTGTTATGTGCTTTGATTGCTTTCCGTCTACGTACAATTGATATCAGCATGCCAGTAACTCCGGTGTCGTTACCGACACGGGCGACTGCCCTTCGAATTGTGTGACTATCATGAGCACGGCCGGTGAGCTGACCCGGAACTGCTCCGAAAAAGACCACGCTTCTCCGGCGAGCGGATCCTGGCGAAAGGTTTGCGCACGAATCCGAAAGCACCACCCTGCGTCGTCCTCGTTCTTCCCATCCACTTGGTCGCCGCCGCCGCCGCCGGCGACCGAGGGGGCACCAAATCGACGACGACCGCCCCCTGCTCTCATACGGAGTCTTGCGGTGGCGGTGGGAGCTTCGCGGCGGGTCGGCGTCAACGCCGGTCAACGGGTGGAGAATTTTATTGCTGTTGACGTACGCTACGGTAATTAATCCGAATAAAAAGAGTAATTAAAAATATAATTAATTCAACCAAAAATATAATTAATTCATCGTGGAAGCGATTATCTTAAAAAAAGTATTCATGTTAAGTCGAATTTCAATATCTGAAATAATAATAATAATAATCTTATTAAGATTTATTAAAAGAATGGATATATGCTAATGATAAATTTAAATTTAAAATGATACAATACAATAAATCATATTAACGATTAAGATCCATACTCAAGGTGTAGCTTAATTAGCCCGAATAGCGATTCAGTTCAAATCAAATCACAATCAAAATGAATAATTAATCGATTCGAAAACGAATCAAAACTATTTCAGACGGTTTGATTTCAATTCTTGATTTTGGAGAATCAATAGTTTCGATTCTGAATCGATCGATTCCAATTTCAAACTAGTTAAATATGATAAAAAAAATAAAAAAATAAAAATAAAAATAAGGTTTACAATATTATGATTAAATCCTTAAGTTTAATGTCAATTAAATTAGGTTTAAATCTTAATAGAGTCATTTAGTTTGATTAATAATTTTTATATCAACTTATTTTAAGTCATTATTCAAATTTTAAAAATAAAATTATTATTTATTTTTTTTTATTTAAAAATAAATAAAAAATTAGATCTTGGATAATTCGATTTTGATTTTTTATTTAAACCGTATTATTTAAAATTTAAATAGTAAAATCAGAAATTATAATGATACATATAGATTGATGGATTCTCGAAGAAAAATATTTTTTTATATTTTTTTCTTAGAGATGCCCCCTTCATATTTTTTACTCAAAAGAGATTTATTTCAAGACAACTAAAGATATCGTGTTAATTATAGTGTTAATTATAATATTTATAGTGTTAATTATATAAGATGAAGGAGTCCGATCCCTCTTATATAAGATTTATAGTGTTAATTATAATATTTTTATATTCTCTAACAAAACCTTGTAAGTATATTTAAAAGTATAATTACTGTAGTAAAAATACTCAAAGACCCAATAGGAAATAGTTCATATACAAAAATAATTAAACAAAAAAACTTCTATCATTAAGGTGTTTTTAACACCTCCACCGAAAACACTACAATCGAATAATTCATTGATTTGTTGAATCTCGGATTTTGATGATGAAATTAATCGATGGTATTTATGATTTAATCTGCGTTTTGAATGACGCATGAAGCTTCGATCAAGATGAGACAATTAAAGTAGAAAAAATCATGTTGGGCCGGTGAAAAATATATCAGAAGATTAGACGTCGAGCCGGAGGATCGGTCGACGTATCGACGGAAGGCTTCGGACATCGAGCCAAGAAAAGCGGATATTACGCCAAGGATATTAAAGTTGCGGAGGTCAATTGGCCGATTGAGCAATAGGCGGCAATAGAAGACGATGCGTCGAAGAATCGGACGAAGCGTCGAAGAATCGGACGAAGCGTCGATGGACCAATGACATGCCGGACAACATGATTCATGCTTAGTAATAATTATCTAGATCGAAGTATGTTTTTATGTGTGCAGGATTAACTACGATAGCAATGCATAAAGCAAAATGAAGTCTTAGAGTCAAAAACGCGATTTCGTTGGGAGTTCAAGGGTTCGTCGGAAGCCCTACTGGAACTGACCGATAAGTCTAGGAGCTTGCCAAAGAAGCTCGTTGGAACTCGCCAAGAAAATCGTCGTGAAGTCCAGGAGTTTGCCGGGAGTCCGCTGGAACATTGCCGAGAGATCGCCGGAAGCTCACCGGAAGAAAACTAGACTTACGGACTTGTTTAGCTTAGTAAATGTCTTAGAATTGGTAGTTAGCACATAATTGGGATTGGAATTGGGCCAATCCAATTAGGGGCCAATTGGGCCAATGCAAGGACTGTGTTGAATGGCCCAAACAGTGACCCAAGAGATCGTACCGTCGTGGCACAGTTTTCGAGATTATGTCAGGCGGTGGTACCATCGGTTTAGGTGGTGGTACCACATAGACACAATCTCCGAGATGCTATCAAGTGATGGTACCTCCAGTCTGGGCGGTGGTACCGTCCAACACAGGGTGTCAGGCGATGGTACCGCCTAGTGCAGTGTCAGACTAACACTAACGGTAGTACCGCCTAGCAACTCCTCTCCTTCTTCTAAGTGTTAGAATAGTTTGAGAGAGGAGTAAGTGGGGGTTTAAGGGTTATCTCCTAAACCCGGTAAAAGGAGAAAGAGCTGTAAAAAGTGATTGATCTTCGCCTATTGAAGGAAGACCGATAGTAGATGCCGATGGCCTCGATAAAAGAGGAATCAGTAGAGTGGATGTAGGTCACAACGACCAAACCATTATGAAAATATGATTTATATTTCATTTGAGCAATTTACTAACCGTAAACCTTCTTACTTGCTGCACTAATTCACCTCCCCCTCTTAGTGCCGTTCCTAACATGATTACCTTCTCAAGCATATTTCAAGAATTATATGAAACAAAGGATGACCTTTGAAAAATATCAAAAAGTATGACCCTAAAACTGCTCCCATAATGTTCGAGTCTCCCATCTTTTACATGGATACAAAAAAGATGTCAATCATTCCATCGCTGGTTAATTGATGACATTTCTAAACTACCAACCTAACAACAATTCACAGGCTGAACAGATACAAATCAAGTACTGAAAAAACTAGTTTTTTTTTTTTGAAAGGGGAAAAAATTTCTAGTTCCAGTGGTGAAACTGCCACATCTAGTGATGCATTACATATGAGATATAAATAGTGTTGGATGAAATAACCGTGATAGTGCTCAACAAATTGGTATCCATTGTGTAAGTTGCTCTATCTATGTATGTACAGTCTTAAACCTTTTGTTTTCCATCAGACCTTAAAAAATGATTAACCACACTTGATCACATTTTCCTTCTCTTTTCTTACTCTAAACAAAGGGGCCTACTAGAAACCCTTCATCCTTCTAAATACACCTAAATAACCTGCTAAGAATGAATCAGGCCCCTCATTAGAGGGTAAATGTAGTAGTTCGCCGAGTGTGAGCCATAAATCTTGAGTGTCTCTCACGTCGGTATCCATGAAAACAGCTGCTGTTCTACTTCTTGCCAGTTATGCACCTTGGTCACCATTGGATGTGAAGTTGCTGAACCTGCCTTGCACCATGGGTATGAATTATGGTAGTCGAAGAGTAGGACCCTGATGCCAACTTCTGCACATTCAAGAGCATATTTTGGGTTGTCGTCGATCAGAACATGGGCTCCCAGAGATCTGCAGAGAGCAACTCCATCAAAACAGGATGGAAAATTTTTTAATCTGAAAATTGCGAAGAAAGACTTTCAAGTAGATGAGGGGAAAAAAAAACTCAAAACAAGGGAATACCACTCTAGTGATTCTAATCTGGAAATAATTTGTTATTGAAGAAAACATATTTTTGTTTCCTTCTAAAGCAACTTCTGCCAAAAAAAAAAATTCTAGGGGAAAAAAACACTCCAGATACCTGTTAATCAAATATCTAGTTGGATGGGAAGAGGACCGAAGTGAGTTTCCTGATGTTCATTAGCCCACAGACTCCTAGACTCAGAGCTAATTCATAAAACACAAGTTGAAGGCACAACCTACTGGTATATTATGGAGCTACTGAATTACTTTTGACTTGTTGAATCCTAGTTGCAAGTTAATTGAAAAAAAAAAAGCCTGCGGGCATATTCAAGCAGCAAATCTAACATTTAATAGCAATGCTACTTAAATAAATATTCCATCTACCACAATTTTTTCCAAAATGCCCATCAAACTCACAAAAATGACTTACCCAAATTAACATAGAGGGATTCCAAGGAATTATTAATATAACCAGTTTATCTCTCTCATGACATGCTTCTCGTGCAAGCCTTTCCCATTCTATTCAATCTTTCTCATCAAAACCATTCACGCACAGCCGCATAATTCCACAACATGGCATCTCTTACTCACTGTGTCCCAGTCAGTACCAATCCTTTGTAACTGTAGATTTACCTTCATGTACTATCTTTTTCCATAACTGCACCTCCCCTTCCCTAATCAACACTAATTTTCTCAACCATAATCTTTGCATCAAAAACTACACTACACACATGTACTATTCAGGTTCACATACAAAATGTTTTCCTGGATCAGACATGTCCAATTGCTAGATAGTAAAATATTTAGGATACTCCAGCTTTTTTCCATCGTTTGGAAGTTTTTATACATCACAATGATTATTAAACAAGAACTGACATATCTAAGCTGTAGTAAGCATTAGACTTGATAATCTAATGTACCTGCAAATCTCAGATTTTGGCCTTGATACTCCATCTAGCGCAAAATGGTTACCAAAATGGATCTCCTGAAATAAGCCAGGATAATGTTTTTCAATCCACTCAAGAGTGTGGTCCTTGATAACATTCTGCCGAGATCTGTTCAGAGTACATGTTCGCAAAAGCATTAAATCAGTATGGTTGTGATAGCTGCAGAATTCAATTACAAAGATTTAAACAAGAGATCTGAATCAATTATACTCACGTCACCACAGATAGGTTACAAAAAGTTGATAATTTATCGAGAGCATGTCGAGCACCAGGGATGGGATAAATGCCCGTTTTGAAATAAGAAGATTTGAAGAACTCATGAACACGGATATTAGCTACCACAAACAACCAAGGGGAAAGATTTGATACGTTGCAAAATGAAAAAAGTTATGTCAAAACTGTATAAAGCAGCATGTCAAATAGCTCCAAATCAAAATAATATACAGCACAAAGAATGTGGAATTAAATATGACAAAATGAAGAATGTCTTCCAGATACCTTCAGCTTGAGAACACTTCCATATCTGTTGATTGAGTCACACACATATCAGTAAGAGCAGAGCTATAAGAACAAACTTGACAGGAAAACTAGAACTTCTCACATGAAGCAACTAAAGTTAAGCTTCCATGAGATCAACTCAAATTGAAATCAGTACATGAGGATAGCTTGATACCTTGTAAAATTCATAAACATAATATTCCGAAACAGAATGATTGGAGGAGTAGCAATCAGCAATAAATTTGTTTAGAGCTAAGAGAAAGCTTCCAAGAACTGAAAACCAACAAAGCAGGAATGTCAAGAAACTTCATCCCAGAACTGAACATCTAAGAGCTGAGTTCTTATATTAGTTGCAGCTACAGAAAAGTTACTTGGATTTATAAGATAAGGTTACCAAATATTATGGTAGCTGATCGATTGAGAAGTGACAAAATACAAAATATGTGAACAAAAAGAAGGATATAACTGCAACACAATTTCTTGACCATCCATAACCAACATAGGCAACATTTCAAGTTTTTTAAAAACAAATTTATACAAGAGCCAGATGCTCTCCGATGGATGTCAAGAAATAAAATTGACCTCTGTACAGATGTCCATTAATAATATAGCAAATTGATAATGCATGAATTTATAAACCAACTAATTAGCTAAATCTATCTGACCACTAACGTCCATTACTAATATAGCAAATTCATAATGCACAAATTTATAAACCAACTAATTAACTAAATCTTTCCAACCGCTAAATTTTTAGATCCTAAAGCAGGTTCATCACTCAAGTTAGCCATGGCTACAAGGTGTGGACCAAATTAAGATGTCCATAAAATTATGATATCTTCCTTGGGGACTTCTTTGATCCTAAGATATGCTCTATGGTTTTTGCATATTGATTGAAAATGCATGAGGCAGCAGTGGCAACAATGCCTCCTATGATATGCATAAGGTTGTAAGCTTGTGCAAATAAGCCCAATGTTCTAGCAGATAAAGAATCTATAAGCGAAACTTAAAAAAAAAAAGATCTTTCTTGAATATATGAGAACAAGCTTTGAACATAAGTGGAAAGGAATCCAACTAAAAATTTGTCCATATTCAATTTCTTGTATTTACTGCCAATTATTCACACATCCACAAGCGGCAACAAAAAGACTCCAACTGAAAACTTGTTCATGATCATTTTCTTCTAGTTGCTGTTGATTATTCACACAAGACTCCATCGATTGTTACCGGCTCCTAGATTATTCATTAGCTTTTACAGATAAGTCCAACATAGAATCTGCAAAGGGAGTTGTGACAAAAAATAATTTCCTATGTCGGCTATATTCCAAGCAAGCACTACATAAGTGAAAAAAAAATGCAACTCAAAATCCTTCTTCATTTTCTTGTCAGGACTCAGATCTTTGACACTTGCACAAACGACGACAAAAGCCTCCATTCTTTTCATTCTTACAGGAAACTAGCATCTAACAAATCGCTATCTAGCAAACTAGCACCTTCAACTAATCAATTGATGGATGTATAATTTAAGCCACTTTTCAACCAGTTCCTTCCTAACAACTCTTTACGAGATCCATAGTCATTAGGCAATGCTAGCTGGGAAAGAGTCTCAACATGTTCAAAGATCACAAAAAAAGGACTATGCAGAAACTACTACCTCAAATGATTAGTAGATTACACAGTTGGAAAGATGCCAAACGAGACCATCGACTACATAATAGATCTAAAATTAGAGAACTTCTAAAGAGCACAACTAAGATCAAGGGAACCTCCAACCGGCAAACAATAAACAGGAACAAGACCAGAAATTTGAACTTGAGATAAATACCTTCATCTACATCAACAGCGACGGCCAATTTCTCAGATTTTAGATGGCCTGGGAATTCTAGAGGTTTTCCATGTTTGCATGATCCATCTCCATTCACCAAACTCAACCCCATATCCTCCGAGAAAACCATTTTGGAACCATTAACCAAATGGCGATGGGGTCCCACAACATGAGCCTTCTGGATATCTTCATCTGCCCTTCTGGAGACACCGTCATGGCGGTCGGAGCAGCCCCTCATGCTCAAGTTATTGTTGGAACCAATGTCCATGCAAACCAAATGCTTTCTACGAAGTCTTCCATGTTCGTTGGCCACACTCATCTGGCTATACCCGCGACTTGGCGAGGGGAAAAGCTTATTCAAAGCCATCGCAGAAGCGTGATCACTCCAAAGGGTCCGGAGATGTAAGGAGCACGACCGCAGGCCTTCTCGCTTTAACATGCCAATTCCCACACATTCCAGGAGCAGCAGAATAAAAAAGATGAGACCTTTAACACTAACTATACGCCTCAATCTTAGAATCAAAGAATATCCCGGGCGATACGAATCAAGGGTGACCCCAACGAGAAAAATCACCGAGGAATCCGAAAAGAAGATACCAGCAATGTACAAATCGATAAGGAGCAGTAAACTCAGTACTTGTAATTGCCAAAACAAACCTTTTTCTTCGAACCCGGGGGAATCAGAAGGCAAGAGGAGACCAAGAGGGCGTGTGGGCAATATAAAAAGCCGAAATCCAAGCAATGTAGCAGATTTCGAGGCGCCCCTGACGAACTAAGGATGAAGAGGAGGCAGGAACGAAACCGGGATCGAAGACCGTATGAATCAAGGATCGAAACAATCAAGAAAAAGAATCGGTGAGGGGTCCTCCGCGGGCCTTGCGACACGCTTGTTCCCTTCTCCTTCTGCTTCACGCTTCCGCTCTCCTCTTTTTACTTGCGCTTACGTTGCTCGCTTTCTAGGGTTTGTTGGCGATCGAGAGCGAAGGGGAAATAATTCCTCGGAAAGGGAGGGGGAAAAAGGAAAAATAAAAACAAATCAGCACTCAACAATTCTTTCTTTCCTTTTTTATTTTTACTTCTTTTTTATTTCTTTTATTCTCATTATTTCTCGATCGACTGTGTTCGTCCGGTTTCTTCGCAGTGAGGTGATGGCGGTGGTGGGGCCGACCGTGTAATTCTTTTTATTGGGTGGCGACCCGCGGTCGAGACGCACGGGTCAAACTGCACCGGTGGGGTCCGGGGCAAACGCTAATCAGAGGGCGGCGTCAGCCGGTGAAGGAAACGGGTGCGAGTCTCCGGAGTTCGGGTCTTACTGGTCACAAGAATAATTGCCAGGATTGAGTTTGTGGCGTACGCGTTCTGGTCTCTGCTGACCATTTAAGTACCGTTTGGTATTTACCCTTATTTTTACTTTTATTTGTTTGTATTTTAGAAAATAAAAAAAGGCAAAATCTTGTGTGCGTGTGTATAAATAAATCCATCTAAATTCGCTGATTTTATCTTTCTAATTTTATTTCCCTTCAAACCTAAAAACTAATTTGCTTTCATAAATATAAAAATTATAAATATTAAAATTAACTAATTATAATGAATAATATGTAAACAATCTTATTTTTATACAGTAAGGCCACTCAATTTTGTCAGCATGACTTCCCATTAGACTTCAATTTGCCCCATGCATCAGACTCATCCGGAGTGAATGAACTGGGTCCAGCAGTTTTCATTTGCCTGTATTCGTTTTTCTGCTCTTGTCCATAGCAGTAGGTTCACTCTGTTCCCATCCTTCCCGACGAGACTTCTCAACTTCACCGTTTTCCAGGATAGTGTTCTTCCCAAGGTAGAATCGAAAGACAACCATCAGCTTCAGGTGATCGACACCAGTTGCCCCTGCACTGAACTGTATTTGTAACAACTCCAAGAAATCATAGACTCGATGACAACAACAGCAATAAAGCTATGTCTATCCGACTATTTGGAGTCAAATCCATGGGCCACAGTGTTAATGAATGGAAAAAATGAACCTTCTTTTTCTAGCCCAAAGCATCAGGAATGGCGCACCAGTGCCAAAAGCGACCGACTCCTTTGCCCCATCAACGAGATGAAATCGCACTAGCTAGTGACTAATCTGACATTTCTCGGCGACTCTTTCAAAGGATTACGTTGGTGTCTGCCAAAAGGAGTAATAGAAACAAGAGCCGGAAAACCCTACAAACACGACAGAGAAACGAGGCAACAAACTCCATGATACGAAAAAGACGAGAGAGAGAGAGAGCAGATTACAACCTCGTGAAAACAAATGAGTCGAGAATGCCGGCGTCCTTCAATTTCTCCTTCGTTCTTCCCCTCCTCTTCTTCCCCCTGTGAGTGTGGGGTGGGCGGCAGCGGGGAGAGAGGAGGATGAGCGACAGAGAGAGACCGGAGATTTGAGTTGGTGCGATGCGTGCCTCAAATTATCATACTCCCATCACTTAGGCTTTGTTCTCTGCGAAGATCGAATGCTATTAGACCTTTACACGTGGCTGTAGATCGGGTTGCCCCGGCTTCATCGTGGGGGATTGCATACGGTAACTTTGGATTTCGTAAAGCAGGAAGTAAATCCAAACGAAAAGGCATTAACACGTGGCCACGATTGGCCAACTCGAGGCGTTACTGGGCATCTTGGTGGGGTTGCAAAGGTGGAACTTGTAGAAGATGTTGCAACGGATCCCCCGGCGAACATTTCCTGCGACCGCAAGCAAGTCCGACCATGGTTGCGTGTCTCCACCTATGAGACGTGGAGAATCCACTCTTCATCCCATTGTGGATTGCTCAGCTTCAAAGGAGCTGTGAAATGAGTTCTGCAGATATGCTGTGTGTAATTGGGCATCCTGGCAGAGACAGAAACAAGAATAAAACATTTATCTCGTGTCAAGAACATGCTGAGCAATTTAGGAGAGAGAATACCATCTCAAAATAGCAAACTTCCTAGGGTTCACAACACAGCAAAGTGAGAACAATACACATTTTTTACTGTGCTCTTATGATGAGCTGTTCTGTATCCAGAATTTTATGGTTCAGCAACTGATCGTGCATAAGCTAGTTCAAAGTTTCTACTGCCATGAAAAGATCAAACTAATTTGTTTGAGATTCAACAATAATAGCATCCATAAGTTCAATGCATTTTCTAGGAAACAAGAGCCATTTCATCACGTAAACATCAATCTGGCAACACAACAATTATAGCAGAGTGTTCATGGAATCATGAGAGATCATAAAGGTTCATGGTTATAAATACTACTAGGTTAATAAGTTTCAAAGTAGAAGCTCGTGACTGTTTGGATGTCAGTGGCCATAAGCCCATTTAAGTAAGCTTTTCCTCTGAGGCCATTTTTATCCCCTCCAATGGTTTTGCCAAAGCATAAGGTGCCTTGCTTGCCAACCTGAAAACCAACAATTAGTCCAGTAAGACCAAAGGCCAATATGAAAGATTAGAACGAAACAAGATGGTAAACATGCAGTGGAAAAATAAATACACAGGAAATTTATTAATAATTGAGACACAAAACAACAGTAAGTGTTGCTTTATGTCCACTTGTGCAGTGCAAAAGTGTGTTCCTTGCAAGTCAATCAGATTTAAAACACATGATACCACCGATGAATCAGACACGATTCATATACCATGATTCCATGCGTTTTAGGTTTTGAACCACACTGTACTTCTATTGGTCAACCACTCAACCTGTAGGCCATGGATTACAACAGGCATAACGAGCACAGTTGACTGTCCATGGATTACAAACTGTAGGCCACATTCACCAAAGTTTTCAGTATTTAAGTGGCCAGAAAATACATTCAGGCTGAAGAGTTCCACCTCATTTTCATCCTCACAATCATGGGACCATCAACTAAATCAACTGGAGGAACAGCTACCCTATCTCAACCCAGAGGTTTTTTTTTTTAAATTTAGCTTAATATCTTCCTCAATAGAAGCCTCCCTGTTTCATGTTGTTCAACATCTTAACACAGCAATTATATTCTATAACTAAAAGGAAAAAGGGCTGATACCCATAAGAATATTTCAGAGAGAACCCTGAATTGCAATAACCTATTATAGAATAAAGTATTGAATGGCAAGAATAAAATAGTTTCTTCATTCAGCTACTAAAATTATTCTAGGATGAAGAAAATGTTCTAGAAAATTAGGTGCAAAATAGCAGTGCCTCATACTATTTATTTATTTTAGTACATAAGCTAAGATTAAACCACAAGAACATCAAGATCAGATACAATAAATCTGTGTTATCAATTTTTCTACATGTAGCTCAATATAGTCTGACCTTCCTAGAGGAAACAACAATAGTTTCATGTAGATAACTTGGGAACAAAAACTAGGCAATGAGAGAGTTCCCATATACTTAGTGATTTGGGGTCCCCTTATCTGTGATAAATGCATTATTGGTAGAAATAAATTCCAAGCTAATTGGTGCTAATATCTGGCATAAACTGAATATTAGAACAAGTTAATCTGTATCATCAAAAAGACATGGAGTGTGCACTGATGCACAAAAAACAAACAAACAAACAAGCAAATATGCATACATACATACATACATGTATCTGCATCTTTTACCTCTTCTGGGTGACCATGTGTGAATCTTTCGAAACTTAAAAGTCTTAGAGATGCTTCTTAAAAGGACAGTTGTCCCACTTTAATATTTAAATTTTAAACAGGATGTCTGTGAAGGCTTCCATCTAAGACACATCATTATCTTTAAGCATGTAGTGATCACTTCTCATTATAAACTCATACTGGCCTTCAAGGGCTGAAGGCTTTATAATGAGCGATGTAAAAGATATAGAGGAACATAAATCGCGGCTAATGTTTTATTAGAGAAGTTTCCACTTTGTTCTTTGTGTTTAGAATGCAATGATAAATTTCCGGGTACCCACCACTGTGGCATGGTATAATTCATATAGCTATGGTCGAATATCCATTAATCCCCAAAATTTGCAGTGGATACTCCAACTTCATTCTTTTTTCCTCTGACCTCTATCCACATGCACAGGCATGCATGTATATGCCTGTTTGTATCAGATAGAACCTGGTGACAATACTAACACTCAAAGGATATCCTTCCTTCTACTTTAACAAACTACATCAAAATGATTTTTCTGCTGTATTTTCTTTTTCTTCACATCTGATTTCATCCTTCCCTTTGAATTTACTGATGATCTATAATACTTGGCTGGGAAAAAAGTCAATTACAAACACAACTGTCTCTCAAGAAATCATCATAGTTAAGTATCAGAACATTAGTAGTATACTTATTATGAACATCATCTTTCGTTTCTTTATACATAAATAGCAGATACCAGTCCATATTGCTCTTTGCTTGAGTACTAAGGGAGGAACAGAAGGACAAGATTTACCTATTGCGGCGCTTCTCAAAGAAACACTGAAGTGAGTGCCTTCTTGCTATCGGGAGCTCTGCACGCAGGCAAATCCCCACACTGATCAGCAATTCCAGAGAGATAAAAGGAAGAGCTTTCACATGATCACAGACCAAGGAAAGAAAAGAAACCAACCAGCTTGAAGCTTGCAGAGGGGGCTGCTAGCACTGAGAACAATCTGGGCATGCGGCACCGCTCCCGTGACGAAGACAGAGGAGCTCTGCAGTGACAGAGTTCTCGTGAGTACTGTCGAACCCGCAGTGGTGGCAGAGGTGGTCGGGCTGATCTTATTTGGAGCCGTAGCTGCAGCAGCAGCGATGAGCATTATGGCCTGTGCCTATCTCAGGATTCAGCAAAGAGTCAGTTCAAAGACTTCCAGTTCTCAAGCAAAACGAAACACAAGAAAAAGAAAGGAAGGAGAAATAGGAGATCAAAATGCAAACTTTTTCAGAAGGAATTCCATTGTAGACATTGACGGCTCCGTTGTAGAAGATGGTGAGCTGCGTGGGGTCGAACAGGTTCGCCATCGTCGGCATCGGCACACGCGACATCCTCACAGACGTAAAAGCCAAGCAAAGGAACACAAAGTGAGAGCTTTTGACAGACGCTAAGCAACAAATCCCTAAGACCCCGAAGTTGAAGACGATATCCGTTGCAGAAGAAATCAGAACCCCAGCCAAGATAAATGCCAAACAAATAATCGTTTTTAATCTTTTCTTTAAATTCTCCGAAAGAAGAAGATTTGATCGCTATGATTTCAAACAATATCTTGTTGTTTCTTTCGGGAACAAAATTGCTTCGGGTATGGGAAGGAGAAACGGGTAACGAACAAAGAAGAAGAAGCAGGAGAGCTACCTGCTGCTGTTGCTTTCCTCCGATTTGGTTTCCGTGTTCTCCGCCTCGGCTTCGGCTTCGGCTTCTCCGCTGCTCTCCACTGGGATCTGCGCCACCAGAGGATCCGCCATTCCTCTTCCTCTTCCGCTTCCTTCGTTTTCCTCCCTTGCAGCTGTGGCGGAGAAAAAGTAATGAGCGGAAGAAGCACCGAAAAGGCCAAAAAATAATGCATTAAATTAGAAGATCGTGTCTCGATATGTCCCACTTCTACGACATAAATTACGACACTCGGCGTTGTCGCACATTGAGAAACCGATAGGTCGGGGACCATCAAAACTCTTCCACTCGATGTCCGCCACGTAGGTATCTCGCGAGTCACAACTCGCGCCGCGAGGGAGAATCGTCGTTTGCAGAGAAGGGTATTACCTTAAACACGAATTGTTTGCTACTGGCGGAACATTTGCTCCAGTTATACCTTACTTTTGCTGCTTGTGGGACCCATATAAATCCAGACAGGGACCAGTTATAATTAGGTATGGCTTGAGTATCGTACGCACAGGTAGAAATTTATTGCTCTTCTTTAGGAAAAAAAAAGGGTGGTTTTTGTGCCACGTTTTCCATCACATGTCTATTAAATGTTTGCCAGATAAAAAATATATTTTATATTGTTTTTCTCAAATCTTCGAAAATATTAAATAATATATAAATCTTTAAATCTTCAAATTTTATTTTAATTATTTTTTATCTCTATGGTTGCAAATAAAATGTGACTTGAATTCAACGTATGACGAAAAATCAGCTATAATATCTCAAATATATGATAACGATTTAGAGGGCCTATAAATAAATTAAATTACATAGAGGATTAAATTGGAATAATAACAAGAAAAAGGATAAAATATGGAGGAATGGGGGGAAGACTTTTGGAATAAAGTCACGTGTTTTGCTTGCAACTCTATTTAGACCACGTTTTGTTTTTTAATTTATTGGATTCATCCTTATCTGATATTTATTTCATTAAATTACATCACAGGTGTCGTTCGTTTCACTTTTGATGCAATTTAATGGTGTTTGTAGATGAGTCTATTATTTTAGGTCATGCGGTTCGTTTATTGTATCGGATTGAATTATAAATGCATCAAAGGAAAGACTATCTATAATATCTTATAATGTTTTCAGTAATGTTAAGAAAATTGTAACACAATATAAAAATATTATAATATAATAATTTTATTTTCAGCAACAATAAGAAAACACTATAATGCAATATGAACACACTATATTATAATATTGTTATATTATATTTTTTTTCTGATATTATTAAAAATACTATTAACATAGTGTAAATATCAGAACTGAATTAACTTATGGATCATTTCATAGGAAAAAAAAGAAAGCAAAAATAGATATGTGGTTATGAATATTTTAGGTATTAGGAAACAGAAAATACTATTTGGAAATTCCGAAAATAAGATATGTTTCTCGAGAAAAAAAATTAAAAATATCTTTTCGGAAATTAGCTCTTCTAATTTTGATAAAAAAAAAATATTATTAAATTATTAATTTTTAATAAATGAGTCCCCAATAATGAGGCCCAATATGACCTAATTATCTAATTGGGTTTCTCTATAATGAAGCTGTTTCTAAAGGAGCGGCGGCGGCCTCGTCACAGCCGTTGATGGTGGTGAGCACGACGTTCCTGGCGATGGGCGGCTCAGTCTCCCTCCACAGCGTCTCCACTCCCCTCTTGACTGCCGCTGGGTGCTTCGCCCTATGCGGTAGGAAGCAGAACAGCCTCTAGTTGCTCGATCATTGGTCGCCAAGGCCTCCGTCGCGATCTCCCGTTCCACCGCCGGGGTGAAGCGGGACACGGAAGGGAGCAAGCAGAAAAAACTTGCCTTTCTCGAGATCGAACGCATTGCAGATATCATCGAGGACTTCAATATGGTAATGCATCATCTGAATTCTGAATTGTCGAGTAGCCTGAAATATAATTTGGTTACTTTATGAGCAATCTCTTCTTTCACCTCGTTGACTTTTGCAGGTTCTGGTTATTAGAATTGGCTTGAAGATGGGAAAAAGGAAGATTGCTGCTGCTCAATGCAGGTAAATATTCTTTCATTTGTTTGTCAATTGACTGACAAATGTGGACTATCCATTTTTCATGTTTACCGTGGAGCACAAACTTTAGTTGTGGAAATTTAACGCTTAATAGCATATGATATCTGAAAGCATAGTTTATTTTGTGATTTGTTTCACTCATTCAGACGTCAAGATCAACGAAGAAAATGCAGAGTGAGTATCAATATGTTTTCTTGACTTTCCTTTTAATTTCTCCTTGACTTACAAGGAAGAGTAGTGAAATTTTGATTGGTTCTGGAATACTAGTGAAGGGGCTATGAGCTTCAAGCTGCATTTGGATTTGGAATGTTAAGCTTGTGCTTTCTTTTATTTTTCTTATTCGGATATATTATATATGAATCACATTCGAATGCTTTCCAAAGGATAGAGAAAATGTTCTGCAGAAAATGTAACAATGGCTTGCCTAGGAGTATGTCAGGTGGACTACCATGAGACTGGAGGAGAAAATTTGGCCCTGATTTGATGCTCTTAGACATTATTCTTGTTGTATGTGTCTGAAAACATGGTGTTGTTGATGAAGTCACAAACTGAAGAAGGGATGGTTTAGAGGTGCCACAGCAACCCATATCTCACAAAAATTTGACCTTTTCGATAGGGGGAGGCAACTTTTGATTGTATAACATTAATAAAGTTTCTGAAGAGAATGGGAAATCTCTATATTACTGAACTCCTCTCTCTCTCTCTCTCTCTCTCTCTCTCTCTCTCTATATATATATATATATATATATATATATATATATATCCTTTTAGACAGCATTCCTGTTGATATATGGTGGTGCCACGATCCAGATTTTTGAATTATATGTCTGTTTATGTGCATATGCAGGTAAGAGTGCCTACATATGCAGATGATAATTCATATTTACTTGGGCATGACACATGTATATCTTCATATACAACTTGTTTGTTATTTGGTATTCGGTTTTTTGTCTGTTGTGTTGTAACCTTTTCATCTCATTTCATTGTTACTTCAGAAATTCATTGGTGGAAGTTTAGTTTTTACGTGTCATGTTGGAACCTATTCGTCTTGTTCCATTATTGTAATATGGTTATCACAGTATTTTATATTTGAACTCTGTCCATGTACTAATTCACATTGAACATTGACACTTGGTATATTTGCCTCTGATACACAGTTGTTCCTGTATACTGGTTTTCTTGTGTTAGTAACCTTTCAGTTTGGTAAGTCCCAGAAGAGAAGAAGACTAAATTTCCATGATAGAACTACTCTGGATTGTTAATGTATTCATAGACTTTCTCTGTGATGTTAATTGAATTTATATAGAGTACACCTCTAGAAGGATGACATTTATGTCAGTGTTGTTTTGCCTTCGTGTATTTGCTTTGCTTTCAGCCATGTATCTTGCACAAAGGCTCCACAGGTATCTTTGGCCACTTCTCATGATGATTTTGAAGTTACATTCAATTAGCAACTGTGTTATAAAGTTGCCTTATTTTATTAAGTCTATTTTCTTCTGTTTAAAGGTGGGAGATGTGTGGACAAGTGAAGGTGGTATTGAAAATTGAGAGTGATGAAGATCGTTTTGTCCTGCAGGTACATCAGTTAACATGCTTATTGCTGTCCATTTTTTTATTCTAGTAGGCAACAGAAGTAATCAACACAAAAGACTATGTGAAGATTTTATAAACTAAGCTTAAGTTTCGGAATCACAACATAAATTTCAAGATCAACACAATCAGGGATCAGATCAATGCACTGGCATTTTGGCTATGATCAAATTGAAATATCAAAATTGGGAAAAAAATAATAAAAACAAAGTTAAGGTGGTTCATAAAGTCGATAAAATTTCTATTGCATGATATGGCCCAATGTGTGGCAATGAAATAACTGTAGGACATGTGCATGCCTTTACTAAATGACAATAAACTAAGTATAGAACAATTATACATCTCTGCACTAGCATGAGCCTTTCAAGAATTTAGTTGTATGGAATCAGCCTTAATCAGATAAGTCTAGTGTGTTTTCCCTTATGATTGGCTCAGGAAGGTTGACACACCTAATAACCTGAGTTATGCTGAAGAAGCTTTAGTTTTCTCTCCAGGATTCAATTCAGGATTTAAGTCTAGTGTTAGACACAACAAAAGCCTTCAATTCAGGCTCGGCTGTGATGTCCAGCTCTTTTGAGAGGGCTAATCTACAAGAGAGAAGAGAGGAAAATTTGGTTAAACAACACAGCAACCTAATGTCTTTCTTAGCAAGATTCTAAATTGTATACACAAATAGTATTGCCAACTTCCCTTCTTACATGAATTTGTTCTTCTCCCTGCCTTCTCTTCTTTTACTGTTCCTATGCATTTGTGGCAGATGACGTGAACAAATCTGGGTAATGTCTCTAGTTGATTCAAAGAAATCATTTTGCTTGCTCACCATCAATGCTGTAAGAACACAAACTGCACCAAGTGAGATCAATTTAATGTTTATTGGTGTTTTTTTGCAGCTAAGACTCTGATAGTTGTCTCATTGGACTTCAGTATTACTCTGGCTGTGAGCAAGCAGTTTCATTGAAGATCAAAGGTATGCCATTCTTTTAGTTTCCAGTAATTTTAATTGGTGAGTCGGATCGGGTTCGGGGTCGACTCAGATTCGGATCTACCAATTGGGGGACCCGACCCGTTCCCGCGTGCAACAGGCCAAACTCTTTCCGGTCTACTTGTCACGGCACTGGAGAAGTACAAGCTGCGAGGTAAAAGCAAGGAGAGATATATAACGAGAGAAGAGGAAGTGCGATCAGTGCCGTACACGTGCAGTCACAGCGGTGCTTTGAAAGCCGCGCGTGCGTTTGACCGTGATCAGTAAAAGAGACCCGTTCCCACACGTCCAGTTCTTCTTGCCTTCCTCTTCTTTTTCCCTCTTCGGATAACGATGGCGATGGCTCTGAGAAACCTCGCCCTTTCTTCGCCGCTCGTCGCCTTCCTCTCCTTCTTCTTCTAAGGATCATCGATCGATTTCAAGGGCGGCGAGAAGGAGACAGAGAGCGAGAGGATGGCGACAAACGGAGAGGACGCGGAGCCGGAGGCCCGGCCGCAGCCGTCTCATCCTCGTCCGCTGCGGCGGACGGGCGATTTCTTGGGGAAGCATCGCTTGTCGGCTGCCATCTCCCGGCTCAACCAAGAGATCCAGTACCTCCAGGTCCTCGCCTCCACTCTTCTACCCGCCTTGGGCTCTTGTTGAAGCATCATAGATTGACCTCATTAGTCTACATACTGAGTGTTCTTATGGGGAATCATGAATCAGAAGAGTTCCCATTTGACAATAGACGGGAATGAATTAGAGAGGAAAGATTAGTAGATGAAGAGGGAGAAAAAGAGCACATAGGGTTTATGCCTCTTCACATCCTAACATTGATAGCATATGGTGGGTTCTCTTGATAAATGTTCAGTTCATTTGCTCTGCATGACAGTACTAAATGTGTTGCAGTGTCTAATAATTCTGACATAGTGGCACCGATATCAACTGTCGTAACTAGATCTGAGGTTGCATGTTCCTAATTAAATTCAGCTTGTACCTTTCAACTGCTCATACGAGAGGAAGAACTTTTTCTTCTCCCTATCATTATGAATCCCAAAACATGTTTTGATAATTACAGATGAAGGTGAAAACATTACTGGATTCATTCTAGGAGGTTTCATTTAGTGAATTTAAATCACCTGAAGATGAT
The DNA here is from genome assembly GCF_036884655.1 of Musa acuminata AAA Group. Lineage (NCBI taxonomy): Eukaryota > Viridiplantae > Streptophyta > Magnoliopsida > Zingiberales > Musaceae > Musa > Musa acuminata. The sequence continues at coordinate 44,137,368 of NC_088356.1, forward strand.
GTATCAAAATTTGATCATTGTAATCATTTTACCTTTTCTCCTTTTTTTTTCCTAGTACTAATATACGAGACAATCTGTGGCACTAGTTCCCAGGTTTAATATGATATATTATATTAAAATTTATGGACATTTTACAGCATAAGTCAAATTTTCATTTTCTTTTCATATTATTTGTCCATATTTTTCATATTTCTTGAATTATCTTGAAGAATTTTAAAACATTGTACATTTTCCAAGATCTGTCCCACTTCAGTATTACCTTGAGTGTATTATTATTATTATTATTATTATTATTATTATTATTATTATTATGTGGAAAATTTGATGAAAAAAGTGTTAATGATTTAGAAGGATTCTTGTTGTTTTGCTATTGAAATTAGACAGTTCTGTGTCCATGCTGATGCATCCAATTTGCTTCTTACTTGGCAATATTTTTCACTCTCAACTCCACCACAAAGGAAAAAAAAAAGAACTTGGAAAAGGTAAAATGAGAGGATGCATAATCGAAACTTTCCTATCGGCCGTTCCCACTAATTATTTTATTAAAAGCATAACACCTTCCACCTACTCTTTTATTTGAAATCCGATTATATTAAATAAAGACTTGTTACATGCTAATTGTAATAACTTGGAGACCACCTACTCTTTTATTTGATAGCTGATTATATTAAATCAAGACTTGTTACATGCTGATTGTAATAACTCGGAGACATTGAGAACACACTACTAGGTGTTTGTGTGAATCATGCTAAATGTAATATCTTGGAAGCATAGAGAACATTGTACTGGGTTTTTGTGTGAATCACATTATACTTGCTCTATATTTATTAAGTATAAATGAATGTTTATTTTGGATAGGAAAGTTTAATAGTTCAACAACTGAATCTTCTGATGATACTGATTTTATTGGAGCTGGAAAGTTTGAAGGTAGTATTCAGCAATTTCAGGTTATCCCATAGCTTAGCCAGCATAAGCGTTGTTTATTTCATAAATAATTACCAACTAAAACATGTGGTCTGCATGAGGCTCCTGCAGATCTGGGGTCTGACAAGAGCTAACATCGCAGCATTGCATCTGCAAGTTGAGAGATTGTTGTTGTGGCGCTCAAGCCTTTGAAGTCAAGGTTGTAAAGTTGCAACCGTAACTTAATGCGAAGACTCATCCCAGTCGATCTCCTGAATAATTCTTGGGCCAAAATAAGATGTCATTTGATAAGGTTCCATGATGTGCTCTAAATCTTAGATAACCATCTGAATGATTAATCTCCAAACAAGGTTTTATACCTGCTCAATCTATTAGTATCCATATATACATGCATTAACATGGTGTACATGGCTAATGCTTGCTTAAACACTTATTACCATGTCAAGAACACATGGGCAGAGTGCATGTCACCAGACTAGTGTGGTCGAGGGTTAATGGAAGTGCATGCATCATGTCTCTTTTTTAAATGATTGTACTTCATGAAGAGCTCAAAGGACTTTGTTGTGTTTGGCCTATGTGCATGCAGGCTGAACTAGATGAAATTGAAACAATGAAGCCGTCTTCTGAAGCATGCAAGGCGTAAGTGGTTTTTTTGGTTTTGATGTCCTGAATTATCGTTCCTTTCATGTTTATCTACTGACACTCCTGTTCCACTGATGGAATGTGCAGAGTTGTCTTGAGCACGGAAGGCAAATCTGATGCCCTCCTTCCAGTGTGAGTTTCACCGCTCAATGGTCAGATTGGTGATTTTGCACCCTTTCTCTTTTCTTGTACAATTTCTTTTAACGATTTATTTGTCCCATTGGTTGTCCTCAGTACACCAGGTCCCGAAAATCCAGCCTGGCACCGGTGGTTCCAACGTGTCCCAAGCTCTCATAGTCGTAAATGGTGGACACACAAAGGTTCTGATGTTTCTTAAAAATGGTTTCTGATGACTTTTTGATGAGCAAAATATACAGATGCTACCAACTAAAAGGTGGTTTTGAAGTGTCATCGGTCTTATGTTGTTTGATCAGTTCACCCTCTAAAAGCAGTAGCTACAATTGCATGGTTGGAATATTATCTGCTTATTGTGCATGTTGTTGTGCACATAGTGTTATCGTTGATGACAAAACATATTGGCATGGCACTGATATCAATTCGGAGACATTTTGGTTTCTTAGTGCAAGCCTTTTTTGTTTATGGTTGTGTTTTAATTTATTTTGTTGGTTTCTTCTTGATATCATACTCAGCAGACAGGTCAAAATTCTTGCCCCGCCAAGCCATCTGAAACTATCAGACTTGTAGGGAAGAATAAGCTATCGATTGTTGCACCTCCATCCTCGTCACCTGGAATGTCTGCAGTTTGTATCATAGTCTAATGCAAAAATTCATCAGCTGGTCAGTTAATTTGCTAAGTAGAGCTAATTTCTTCAGTATTTTTTTTTAATCTTTTTGCAAATAATAAGTGGTGGAGATGACATTAGATCCTGGATTTTGTCATCAAGCAGTCAATTTTATTTATCAAAGCCAATTAGCATCCTCAAAAATTAATTACATGATGTTTTGAATTTCAACTTATGATTAATGGATCTCTATATATATTACCATTAGATCAATATTTTAGGTACATAAATGTAATATGGATGTCAGATGAGATACATAAATATTTTAGGATCAATATTTTAGAATAATTTATTTAGCAAATGAGGTTTAAAATTTTTAATCACAATCGTAATAAGATTTTAGGTTAAAAAAACATAGAAGATGAAGTTTCAAAATCTAAGTCTTTGGTAAGCGACTCTGATAAACGATGTAGATATCAAAAATTTATTGGATGAGATATCATGTTCTTAGCTTTTGATAGGTGAATTTGATACACCATCATAGTTTCGAGATCAGAGACATCTAAAACATTAGTCTTCTTTCCAATAAACAAGCATTCAGTATTTTCTCAAGTTAAAAGACTAAAGTATACCAAGAAATATAGACCGGGCATTTCGAGTACAAAGAGCAAGTCAGAACAAACAAATAAAAGACAGGAATGGCTTAAATGACAGAACCAATCTTCATGTTTGTAGTCTCTGTTGCAGTTAGGATGGCAAATTCATTAGTTACTCGTCGAAAGGCTTCAGCGACAAATCCACCATGCTTGTGACAAGTTCAGCGACGTTTTCTTGGCTGAGAGCCAAGCTGGAATTGCTAGGTTGCAGCTCTTCTTGACCTTCTCTACTTCCGGTGAGAAGCTTCTTCAGCTGTTGGATAAGTTCATCTTCCTCCTCTTCAGCTGCTGGAGTCTCCAAATCCCACACCTTGAAAATACTCTCTCGTGATTCCACCTCCTCTTGACTCACTGAAACTTCCACATCCACAGCCTCTTTCTGTGTCTCCTCAGATGGTTGATGCTCTGCGACATGATCTTGAGCTGCCACCTCGCTCACTTGAACACTCTCGTCGTCTTCGTTGCTCTCCATGGCGGCAGATGTGGCTTCGTAAGATGTAGGATAGGAGCTCAGAGCATCAAGCAGTGCATTTTTCAGAGAAATCCATTTATCATCTGACATTTCTGGACCAAATTCAAGGCAGGAATCTACCCAAGCTACCTCTTCTGGTTTGAGTTCAGCTGTCTTCTCATCTGATTTGATAGACTCTTGAAGTACAGCGGAAACCTCATCTAAGAGCTCAACTGATCTCTCATCAGATTCACTGGGTTCATTAAGCAGCACTGAGATGCCATCATCATCTGCTGCCATAACCTAATTACTCTGCTAATGTTACGTCAAAACATTACAAGTTTCGAACAGCATTATCTAATTTTTAGAAGGTAATATCAAACTGAAAAGGTAAGTTATCAGAATTAAGCAGTAAACCACAGAAACTACAGTTCAAAGGTCACATCAAACAAAAGGTTTAGATCGGTAATGGCAGCAAAATTTCATGTTCTAGTATAGTGTATGGAGAATGCACTAAGTTAAGCAAAGAGACTAATGATATAGATTATAATGTGAAGTTGCATATATATAGGAAAAGGAACTTGCAGCTCAACTTAGAAACGAGAATTCTGTCAAAGAGAAGTAAGGGCTCACAGTTGATTTCACAAATACTGAAGAAAATAGAGATCAAGACAGGTCCTTTAACCTAAATATATTGGAATTTCATGAGTGACAAAATTAGTTCTTACACTTGTCTATTATGGTTTTACCGAGGCTGAACACTGCTAGCTCAACGGTAAAAGAAAATCAATGTGCAAAAAATTACTATAGAGCTCGCAAATATAAACATCTTTTGAGTCCGATGAACATGCACAAAGATCTTATTATAAGGTGAGAGGCTAGCTTCAAACAATTACCAAACGAAGAGTGATATCCCATGCAAATATAGGAAAATTTGAATGAGCAAAGCCGAAAACAAGAAACTCGATGTAAATTTCCATAGAGGCCTTAGCTTGAACCTGGCAATCGAGAGATCGGGTTATACAGAAACTAGCACAAAACCTTTAACTTACAGCAAGCAACAAGGGAATGTAACTTTACAGTGAAACTTACAATTCATGTTTGCTAAAAGACCAGATATGTAGTAGCAAAGTACTATTTGGTAAAAAAGAAAGACACTTGTGGTTAGAATTTAGATGCCAAAAGGGAGCATTGGCGAATTAAACCGTCTTTACATTGGTAAATGTTACATCAAAATTCTTTTCTTTATCGTCTTCTCACCATCTTCTTGCTTGCATGCCACAGCAATGGCAAATGTTAAAATGGACTGCTCCAACAACCCATAAAATCTACATGGACGCAACAAAGAAGCTAAAAATACCACACTCACATCTGCAAGAGTCAAACCCTACAATGGCGGTGAGGCAAAACAACAAACACGTGATGTGCAAGTGACAACCAAATAATTTCAGCACATCCAATGAACACATTCGGCCAAAAACACAAGCGGAGGAAACGGGACATCAATAATCAGACACCAAACATCTCGGTTTCTTCTTCTTTAGTACAAGAAAGTAATGAGAAATGAGATTGCTGCGGAAGACGTAGGAAACCATTCGATTAAAGCAACTACAAAGACAAGACGATGGTGCCAAGCAACTTTTCCTTACCAGCCGAGGCAGCAACAGAGCTAATTGGCCGCGAGGTAGGAGAAGACTCGAAGCCCTAGCAGAAGGGGCAACACAGAACGGCCCAATTTAGTAGCAGCTGCCGACGAAGAGAACAAACCAAATATACCCTATCAAAGTTGATTATTATTTTTGTATTTTTAGACAACTCTAAAAAAAAAAAAACTAAATAAATTAACTAATATTTTTAAATAATTTTTTTATTTAAATAATATTTGGCAATCTTAATAAATTGATTTTATTTCCTCCAATCATCAATTTTCAAGCTAGTGTTAAAATTTTAATTTTAATATTATTTGATGAAGTAATTAATAAATAAAAACTTTCTATTATACTAATGTTAAGCTATTTATTTTGATATTAGTATTATCTATCAATCAAAACACCAAAAAAAAATATTGGTTAAAGACTTTGATATATCATCGTCGGGTCCTATACTCAGAATCTTACTTTCACCGTTCACTCGTTATCTTGAGTGACTTTTTATGTTATCATTTGTAAAGATAATTTTAATTATTCATAAATAAAAATATTTCTTTATCTTTTATTTTAGGGTAACTTTATGCATTCACTTTATATTCTCATGTTATTTCTTTATCACTTGCATACATTTAAATAATTAACTTTATAATATTTAAGGAGTACAATAATCATATATAATCATTTCAGTCTTTTCGACTATAGCTACATACATTATTTATTTTAAAAATAACATCTTCATCAAGTTATTTTTTTTTATCAAATAATATGCCTGAAATATGCAAAATATCTCTTAAGTTATATTTAGTCTTAATCCTATTAACTCTAAAAAAATAATTTCTAGGGTTTATCTCCACAGCTTAAGTTTATGCTTAATTTCAACTATACTTCTATCAATAAAAGTAATACAATTGGTAATTAAGGTACCTCCCAAAGGTTCATTTTGTATATAATTAATAAGTTCATTCAAAATTTGGAGATCTCTAATTCACCTCAAACATTAGAACAAGATGTGTTGGAGTCAAATTAGACCGTGAATTCATCACATATTTTTTGTGTGAATTGAGAATGTTTGAAAAAGATGAGAGTCCATTCTTAGGTTCTCAACAATATAAATGTGCTTTTGACTTTCCTAAGAGTCCTATGCAAAGTTAGATTCCACAATTAGCCTGTTTCCAAACTTAGCTTCACTTTTGGACCACTGTGGAATTACTTTCTCAATGAAAATTATATATTAAATTCAATTTATTTTTTGGGAAAAGAGATCTCTTTTATGCAGGCATTATATAGACCTTGGATGCTCATCAGCAACAATGTAGTTCTAATTGGTGCTGAGTAAGATTTGCAACATCATCAGCATTTTTTATCTCATCAGAGAGAGATTTCATGTCTAGTGAAGCAAAACTCAATCCATCTATGTGAGCCACAAACTGCATAAACAAATGTAGAGCTTCCTAAACACCTTCTTATTGTGTTTAGTTATTTCTCTTAGGTCTCTTCATCTCTCATCACACCATTACTCTCAAAGGCAACTTTGTTTATTTGATTATAGATGAACTTAGCTTGAAGTGGATGTCACATTGATCAAACTGACCTAATTAATTGTCATGTCAGCTCTCCATTGGTGAAGCTACAACCACAATTTGCATTGGGATCCACTCTATCAGCACTTCTTTCTCTTCTAGAATCAGAATCAATGTTATAGTAATGGCACCAACTAATGTCTAAGTTCCTAACACAATAGGATATAGGTATGCTATTATCTCTATAAATATTTGTTTGCCAATGAATGAGAATAGATGTGTAAGGCAAATATTCATTGCAAGAGATGTCATTAGGTAGGAGAAACTAATACCATCTACTTTTCAACACTTGAGAGCATTAATTTTTTTTAATTTTATCTTCTTTTTTTTTTGACACTTTCGAGCATGAATTCATATATAACAATCATGATACGATTCCGTGCACAAGACTCTTACTAACTAAGGATTGGACCAGCACTTTGTCTCACACATAGCATCCTATATAGAGAGAGAGAGAGGGGGGGGGACTCCCTACAAGAGGTAAAAATATGGTACTGATCTCATAGATCTCATCATGAGAATAAGGTTGAAGGTCATGACTTCCACCACAAGAAAATATGTTTGCTGCAAGATAATATAAACTTATTGTTTCTTCAAGAAGAACAAACATTACCAGCCAAATTACAACAACATCAGTAGACTCATCTTGTAACTTATCAGATGCCTCCATCGAGGCATGGTGAATAAGACCAACATCTTTCATATGTTGCTATTGATGCTTGCTGCGACTTCTATTTACCCTCTTCATGATTTTATGTTTTTTCCTTGATTAGTCGGCGCTACCATGACAATGAGACTGAGGTGATTCCAACACCTCTACCAATGACTCATAAGTTACTACTAGGGTTGAACGTGGCTTCATCATGCTTGATAAGGAGCCAGGCATCTTCCTCTTCAGTGAGTGCAGATTTATGTCTATAAAAGATCCAAATCATAAGGTTGAAGATTAAAAAGAAAGGTCAATTTAAGTGATTGAAGGTTCAAGTCATACTCCGAGGAGCTGAGCTGAGACCCGCATCGATTAGCTAGTCCTCATCCATCTTTCAGGCTACCTCAAAGGAAGAGAATATACACTCAATCGAAGCACTTGATCCATCTTCTCGTCTAAAAGGAATGGATGGGTGTTATCAATTTAATGTGTCAACCAAGCAAGGTTGAATCTCTAGTCTTAACTTGAACTCATGAGAAAGAAGCACTCCTTCTAACCTTTATTGTTGGTAAGGGCACCACTAACCTTAAAACCCCCTTGAGTGGCTAAGTAGTAGTCAATTCTCCTAGTGCATAATAAAAAAAGCGATAAAGAGAATACAGGTCAAAGTAATATTAGCATGTTGGCATTCATCGATCAATAATATCATGTAGCACCATAAGTTCGATGCTATTTGATAATATGATATCTCATACCATTGGAGGTATTATACTATCATTGGGTGGAGGGGAAGACGGAGTCATACCTTAAGGATATCATAAGATAAGTAGAAAAACCCAAGAGTAGGGTCGAAAATGCTAGTTATATGTGCTTTACAAGCTAATCACGTGAGTGATGGCACGTATAACATGACACAGCATTTTTGCTTATTATTATTATAGTATTTTCTCATTTTATATTACTTGAATCATAAATATATTGTGATATTCATGGATTTGTGCAATGAGAATCAGATCGTGATGAGATCACGATAATAAGACTAATTCACCTTGAAACACAAACTCTAAATAATCTTGGTCATAGGTTACTCGAGAGAAATATCGAGATAACCGGACAGATTAGTGTGTTACATACTCATCCATATGATGGAGACAATTGGTCTCATAGCTGCTCATGTGGGGACACTAGTACTACAATATAAGTTCTCATTGTAGAATGAGTAAACTGATTGATCCACTTATGGGATGTTGGATGATTAATGATTCCTCATTGTCAGATAATGATTCTATCATCCTAGTGGTGTATCCGGTCATTAGACATGAGACACCAAAGATATCATGTATGGGTACTCCTTTGATACCAGTCTTATAGGTTTAAAAGTTTCAAATCTAGTACAATCGGTCATCGAGAGTGACAACTAACCTTACAAGGGCTATTGAGTATCGATAAATAATCATCCACTCTCGGTATCATGAGAAATATCTCATGTATTCTTACTTAAACAAATCCTTGGTTAAGATCATTCGGATTGAGAGATAAAAAGAATTCCAAGAGAATCCGATTATAGTGAGACTCGAGGAGAAACCATATAAGCTTGATAGCACCATGCCCGGTATACGATCTCTAAGATATTAGAAGGATGAGAGACTATAGTTACATGGTAACTAAGGATAGATAGGTTCAAAGGATTGAATTCCCTTATATCGTTTGAGGACTACAGCGTAGTGGTCTAATACGTCCACAATCGATGAGTCAAGTGAATTATTATGAAGATAATAATTCATTAAGCCAAAAGGAGTTTTGACAGGTATGACTCACGACTAGCTCAATATTGGGTCTGAAGGGTCACACACATATGGTAAGTGTTGCGACGAGTAGAGGTTCAAATACGAGATATCCACTAGAGCCTCTATCTTATTAGATATTCAATACGAGACGAGTAGATGTTCAAATATGAGATATCCACTAGAGCCTCTATCTTATTAGATATAGGACTCGAAGATCAACCCACCCTATTGGGAATCGATGTAAGGTGGGAAATGCTCCTAAAGAGACCTTGTAATGAGGTTGAATGCTCCTGTAATTAGTCACCACCTCGAACATTCATGTGTCCTGATGTTAAAATTAGTTACTAAGATATCAACGATAAAATCCCATAACACTAGTATTCGACATAATTACTCTATGTTAAAATTAGTTTATAAAGATTGAAAATAAACATCTTGAATTATTTTTGAACATGAGAATCGAAGTGATCACATCGAGTACATTGTTACGAGAGGGACTCGTCTCGAGGGATTCTTCTATCAGGACATCCGACTTCTCATAAATCTGACAACCTTCAACCGATGAATGATATGAATCGATGATCAATCACAAAGGGTCAGTGCGGTACAAGGCAGCACCAAGTGATCTCATCACAGATAAAGTTTGAATCAAATGTTTGACCAAGCAGCAACTGTTGACTTACACCAAAAGCTGTATAACAAAGAATCAAACACTCACCATATCATGTTCATATTCTTTCTCAAAGGAATTAGATCAGGCAAATAGAATGAAACACGTTTTTCTATGAATACTATTTTTTCAAAGATTTTTTATAAATAATATATGATAAAAATAAGATTTAATCTTAAAAGTTTTATATTAATAGTCAAAATTTTTACAAGTAGATATGGAGTAAATTTGACACACTACCACTGGACTAATATCTTAGATGCAAAAAAAAAAAAATATTTAGTGTTGCATTTTGTCAATTGGATTTATAATGACATATTTTATCTGAATTAATTAGTGATAACTGCCCCTCCAATATTTTTTATTTCTGATATTTTCCCTTCAAAAATTACTTTTCTTCTTCTTCTTGAACACCAATAGGAAGCTATGTAACTCGCAATGCGGAGAGTCTCCAAAAGCTCACGGTGGGGGTGACCGTATCCCAACTCAGCGTATGGTAATGATTGGTTAAAGCTGTAATAATCTTAGAACCTTTATCGTTCGTTTGGTTTCCCATTCTACCCTCATCTCTGCTATATATTCCCAGCTTGCCACATCTCTTTGATCTCTCCTCAAATCGTCTCTCTCTCTCTCTTTTTGATCTCGCCACTCACTGAGGAAGCGGAAGAAGCGGGGGGGGGGGCGGGGGGGTGCCGTACTCCACGCTGCATCGGCCGCCGCTCCTCTGCACGACTCCAATCGATCGTAGGAATCGCCGTGGAGAAGGTGAAGGAGAGATCTGGAGCGGCAGACGGCCGCACGTGATCGCTCCCTGGTTTGTTTGTAAAGGTGAGTTTGTGGTGGTTGTTTCCGCTATCTCTTCAATGCACCACCACCGAAAGCTTGGATTTCAGTCAGAAAGGAGCGGAATCATTAGCCAGTCTACGGAATCAATAGTTAGGGTTAAAAATTCCGCCTTTTTTGAGTTTCTCATCGGTCTGTTCTTTCTTTTGAGTTGATAACTTGATTTCGATTTCTACTTCTGTGTTGCTCTCCGTTGCGGAAGCTTGCGTGGAACGATGGCGTCTTGGTCAAAGGCCAAAGTTCTCTTCTTTCTTATCTGATGTATCCTTTTGAGAGCAGGGTTTTGTGTGTCGGCGTGTGTGATTTAGATTTGATGCGAAGTCTGTAAAAACATAAGAACAAGAAACTCTAACAAGAAAACTATCTTGTATTCATGTATTTTGTCGTCCGGATTCTTTTCGGCAATTTTTCCGTGGCAGAAACGTCTGTGTTTGGTTGCTGTCACGGGCAGAAGGCACTGATTTGGTGGGACTGCGGTCAAAAAAGGGCAAAAATAAACAAGAACCAAGCTGTAGTGTTTCTATGTGCACGTACCCATCTCTGTCTTCACATATCACGTTTAGTTTCTTTATCTTTTCCTGCAGCACACCTCTCCCTTAATATCTCGTTTTTGGTTTGTTTCCAGATGTACCAGTGCTGCAACTGATGGAGAAGTTGAAAGGCCCTGTGTGAAAGGAAATAGCAGCGGCACCTTCTCAAGTTCGACGCCTTCCACCCTCGACCATCCAAGAGTAGTAAGTCAGATATTGCTTTCTCAAGTTGACCTTTTTGTTGCTTGTTTTCCTTTAATCTGAAGAATGGTTTGTGTTTGAACAGTAAGAAGTCTTCTTTGATAGAAAAAGGAACATGACAACTCTTGAGAGAAGTACTGGAGCACGGGGGATTAAGTTGATCAGAGAGCTTAATCTTAGTTAGTGATGACAATAGGGCAAGTTAGTGTTGGTTGCCTTTTGGGGAGCATTAGAGTATCTGTGCTAATTTCCTCATCAGCCACATGGTGTTACCGACTTTGATCAGATCCACGGCAAAATAAACCAATACATTGGGGAAATTGTGATGTGTTGTCATTCTTGTTTCAGCTGTAAGAAAAGAAAGCGAAAGGAATGTCCAGATGCTTCTGAGTCATCATGTCGGCAAAGGGAATTTGCGAGCATTGGGATTCAGTATCTTATGAGATAAACAAGTGTAGGTATTACTTCTTGCCATTAATGCGTATGGAGATCAACCACATCCTGGCATAACTTCTAGAGGTAAAAACTTTTTTTTTTTTTTGTTCATTCTTACTGGTTTCCTGATCAGATAAGCACATACCTATTTTCACTTTGCTTTAAAAAGCTTTGGTCATCAATGATGGAAGAAGTCAGACCATTTTCTGGATTTTTTGGTGATTGCCCAAGCTGTGTGGACTTTTTTTTATTGAATTATCTTCATCTGATCCAGCACCAGATAGTGAACTTTGTATTTATTTGTTATTTCTTGATCAGAATAATTATTTCAATCTATTGCAAGTGCTTCTTTGATGGACTGGATTCCAAAAACTCCTTTCCAGTGGGATTGGGAAACTCTGGAGTTATTCAGTGGAAAAGAAAGTGAATTATCTAAACCTGCACAAGTACCCGACTCTAAGATTGGAGGTGGTGCACGTATTTGCAATGGATCTGTATGTTCATCTAGTGGTGGTGCCTCCTCGGTTCTAGAATTGGGCAATCGTTCATCCAAGAGCTCCATCTCAGCATCCATTGATTCCTTGTCCGAGACAGGAAAGAGAAAGTCACAGTTCAACTTTGATTCAACTGAACGAGCCCCATATAATCTGAACAAGAATATCTTTGCAAGGGTTGAGGGATCTGGAACATCACCTGCATCAGTGACTGCAGGCTACTCTAGGGAACCACTCACTGGTTTGAAGCTTGGGCGGACTTCTTTTGAAGATGGTGGTGCAGGAAATAACATTGAGAACTTGTCTTCCTCAGATTCTATAACCTCGTCCATTGCGTTAGTCAAGAAATCTAGGGTGTCTCAGCAGACCTTTCAAAATTTTTATTGCCAGGTTGAAGGGTGTAACATTGACCTTACAACAGCTAAAGATTATCACCGAAAACATAGAGTCTGTGTAAACCACTCAAAGTCTCCCAAGGTGATCGTAGCTGGTCAGGAGCGCCGTTTTTGTCAACAGTGCAGCAGGTGAAACTTTTTTTAGTTGCTTGTGAAAGTCAAATTAAGATATCATGAAGCTTGCTTCTTTGCAGCCGAGTTTTCTTTTGATTTTTTTTCCTCTAATACCCATCCTATTAATAGCCCCTGTTACATTTAGATAGAAGCACTTTGGTGCCCTATATAGTTGTGCTGCCTGTAATAGTTGCTCAGTCTTAGATGGCTATTTTTTTCAGGGAACATCCTTAGATGGCACTTACAAGGTAAAAAATGACACTGAATTTTTGTTCTTAACTAATGAATTGTGGAAAACATTGGTAACTGTGGATTTGGGTATCACATTAGGGCTCAATAGTAGCATATTCCACAGGAGTGATTCTGGGATATTGTGTTGTTTTGTAACATCTATGATGTTCTGGAGATATATGGCTACCTTATTTTCTCTAGCAAAATGTTCTTTTATGATTTTGGTTGTCAAAGTCTCACAGTGGACGTAATGTTTTGGCCATCTTCCAGGTTTCATGGTTTGTCTGAGTTTGATCAGAACAAGCGAAGTTGCCGCAGGCGTTTATCTGATCATAATGTACGTCGCAGAAAGCCACAACCAATGACAATCTCTTTTAGTTCTCCGAGGATCTCTTCATCAGATCATGGTATCACTTGACTTTTAGCCCCTGAAATAAACAACTTCAATTAATCTTTGTACCTCAGAATATGGTGGCCTCAAGCAGCTCTTTTTCATTTCCTGAAAAGAATAATGGATATTTGATGGACAGATTTTAGAACATTCTTTTGGCTTATAATAATGAAAATAATTTAGACATTTCACACAAGCAAGTGGGACAACATTTGACATTTGTTAAGTTATGATGTTCCATTTGTTTTCCTAAATTGTATATGCTGGCTGCTTCCGCAAGTAGATTAAGTTGCATCTGCAGATCTCTTGATTATTGTATTTTCATTGTAACTTGTATGAAGGTGTCCTGTGCATACTTTTGATACTATTGTGGTTCTCTACAGATGATGGACATCAAATGAACCTTGTTTTTGGTCGAGCTCCTCCGTGTAATGTGCCAGCAACTGTAAGTTCCCCATGGGATGACTTAGGCAGCTTCAAGCTTATTCAATCTAAAGAATCTTGGACAAAGTCCAATAAAGCAGGAGGCAGTAATGGGCTGCTGCAATTTTCTAGCACCTGTCAAACACATGATATCACCCCTTTTCATCATGACTTGGATCCACTCTTGCCATTAAAGGGCATCACCACTGAAGTCCTGAATCATAGTAGCACTTCGAAGCACTTGAAAGGTATTTTGAGAAAAATATATCTTTCTGTTAATTTTTCTGTATTTATTCACCCTGATGCATAGTTATACACATACTAACATTGTTGTTGTCTTTCTGTCCACACCGCAACATGATATGTGAAGGACTTGCTGTGGTCCTTAATTAGGGAACAGTAATGCCATATATGTTTCTTCAGTAAGACAACTGTGTACCTGCTGAATTTATCATTTGATATTTTCATTTGCATGTTGAAAAATATGGTTAAAAATGAATTAGTTTCAATAGCAACTTTCAAATCGACTTGTTTAGCCTCAACAAAGACATTTGCCTAAAGGGTAAACAATTTTGAATTGTTGATGAGCAGAAATTAAGAATGCTATATTCTTTTTTTTTTTTGTGAAAACATTATGGACATCTATCTGAAAGAATTGTGACATAGCATGCACCATGATGTCAATCTACTTTGCAGAATATTCAGGCTCATAATTCAACGGATGAAGAATGTTAATTAGCTCATATTTGTGCATTTAACTTGACCTTCCTATTGCATTTTTATGCTAATTATGAATGTCTACATCTAAGAATGGCATTATATATCATTTTTTTATCATGTACTTGACACAAAATTTTGCCTTTCTAATTTCTTTCAAATTCACCACTATCATTTTCTTGATTGTGTTTTACTTTTTTCAACTCACAATACCAGTCTACATTGCATCAAATAAATTTCTAAGATATTTTTACCAACTACTTAAATTTTTTGTTCAAAATTTACAATTATTTTTAGATCTCACTTCTTTTATTTAGCTTCTCTCTCTAAAATTGCATTATCTGTTTTGTCTGATATGTATTTGAATTTAATATAGGAGTATATATCCATTGATTCTGTTCTGTTTCCTACTCAACAATAGAAGTGGTAGATGATGAAAGAAGACCTAAGAGAGTAAAGAGGGAAGATTAGACATGGCAAATATATATTGGTTTTGTGACTGGTTTTAAGGGAATATTAGGTTTTGCCTGCTTACAAAATATATTCTATTTCACTAAGATCACAAATACTACCTCTTTAGATGGAAACCTGACAATAGGAAACCCCGTAAAATTCAACTATAGATATGATCCTTTGGTAGATTTTTGGAGAGGGATGATCAGCTGACTTGATTTACATCTAAGTAACTCCATTTATTATATGGCGTCAGATCAGAAGTATCAGTTTTTAACTAATACAATTCAACCCTAGACCTAATACCATATATGTTGTAAGCCCAAGATGAAATTTATGCTGCATGATGCATTGATCATATTTCCATGATCATTCTACCTAGCTAACTATGAGATGTCCAAATGGATCTGCAAAGCTGAATTTATGCTGAGCCCAAATGCATGGCGTTAAACAGCAACCGGTTGAGATGTCCATTTTATCTTCTTCAAACATATGATTGAATCAGCAAAGCTGTGTTATACCTGGATACTGCCTAGATCCAGTAGTCCTCTGAATCCTGTATTGCTTTTGTTGGCAGTAAACTATGAGAATCGGATTAGAATCAGTGATTTCTTGTTAGATTGTTTGTAAAATACAAGATATTTCATGTCGTGCTACTTTTTACATGTTTAATTCTTCCAAGAATCACTTTTTTCTTTCATTTGACCTTTTTTAACAATTGCTTTCATTCTTCCTTGGTTTTGATACTCAACAACCCAAATATTTCATCTGATTAAACATGACACTTCTCCAATCAAACATCTATAATTCCCTAATTGACTCTTCATGTTTGTGGAGTTGCTTCTTAAGATTTTAAGAATTTGTAATCAACCACCCTACTTGACTCTCCATGGTTTTCTAGTTGTTGGCACGGAGCAGAACACCAGGGTGTTCAGCGAATTTGGAGGTTATTAATGACATTTGAATCCTTGCAACCTTTTTGTGAACACTGCAAAACTCATTTGACAGCTGCTCACTGTTGGAATTTGGTATTTGTTCATTCGTTTGTCATGGACCATGATACCTATCATTATTTGGCTGCTCGAAGCACGATTTCATGTTTATTATTTGGTAAGGTTGTTCCTTTGTAACCTCGAAGTTATCTTCAAGTGACAAAAACACCTATATTGCTTCTGTCGACAGGTCGAAGCCTCATCTAAGAAGTTTGCCTTCTTATAATACATCAACTCTTTGGCCTCAAAGCTATCATTTTGGACATCAAATCCTTTGCTTGTAATGCCTCTGTCAGTAATTCTTCTCGTATCCTTAGCTTGGGAGAACTCAGAGAGCAGCTACTTAATGCATTTTCCTCATTCTTTTCGATATAACTGAATAGATCTCATTGCGTTGTTTTCCTGGTGAAAGTTAGATGTCAAAACCATCATTTTAGTTGGTTACCTAGTTTACATTCCTTATGCGGAGCTAGTTGTAACTGGGTTTGTATCTTCAAGTTGACATTGGAGTTTATGGACTTGATTCTAAACCAGGTTCCAATCTTATTCTTTGCAGATCTGGAAGCATCTGTATTTGCTTCTAACTTGGATGTACCACCGGATCTTCACAGTGCTCTCTCTCTTCTGTCAACCAATTCCTGGAATCCAGTTAACCCTGGAACAAGTTCTACCAAGTATGTCAATACAAAGAATGCATTTACTACTCATCCTGAAGTAAATATGATCGATGCAACAACAGGATTGTTGCAAGATGAGCAACCATTAGCACAACCATTGACAACGACACAACCATTCCATCTGCAAAACGACAATGGTCAGTTCCAGGAATTCCAGCGGCTCAAAGCTCCTTTCCGAGCCTCTTCCTTTGACTCAACTCGGAGACACTGATATCTCTAATGGGATGGTCGCTACACTGAGTTTAAATCGAACTTTAGTCGGATACCTCAGTCGTTTGTGTTAAGAATTTTGTCTCTTTGTTCGATCAGTGGCTGAAGGTTTGGTATGTTAGGTGATACTCTTGCCGGTCAAATGGGTCTACACTGTCCTTGTGGCTTTCTGTGCTGTCCACTGTTATAGCATCCATCATCTGGTGAATAATTCAAGTACAGGGCTTCTTCCTCTCTCTTGTTTAGGTTGAAATGCTGTGGTGAAATTTGCGAGCCAGCAAAATAAAACACGCAAAGATTACTGCATTTGGATCAGTTAGTTTTAATTTCTGCTACTTGTTGATGACAACCAATATCAAGTTATATAATTGAGAACATTTGCTACTTCAGACATATTTGTAGTTTACTTGAAATCTTTGTGCTCTGTATGGTGACAACAGGATGCAGTCCACCATGTTTGAACTCCATTCGATTACAAAAGGAATTCAAAATTGTTGTGTTGTTCTTCCTGAAAGATCACATGCCCTCATAATTGACTTTATTGACCCAATCATTCAAGATTGTTGTGTTGCTCTTTAAAATTACAGTTTTAAGTATTATAAACAGTAATTCTGAATTCAATCAATTTCTTTTACTGCACAAGTTACAACTTTATTGATGTCCTTTATTAGCACAATATTTGGTGAGCTGTCCAATGTTTTCTGATCTGCTCTTGTTGATTAAGAACAATAGTTTCCAGTGGTATTTACATTTATTTTGTTATTATCATCATTTTATTCTGGGTTTATGCTGCACCAGTGGCAAAGTTCAAAGTGTATGCTTTTCATAACAATCAACACCAGTGATACTCAAATGTCCGCCATAGGCTTGCATTTTAGTTGTATATGCATCAATTGCTATTGAAATAAGAACAAAACCTCACATCTATGACTCTTCATGACAAATTTTTTTCAAGCATGACTCACTCCACCTAAATCGATTTCTTCAAGATATTTTATGGGTGTTCTTTATAAAGATCAAGGTGATTAAGAACTTCAACTTGTGGTTAAACTAAGCAGTAAATTTGGGGTCCACAGAGACCAGAGGGGTGGCATGATGCAAGTGGGCCATTGGGTTGACTATAATTTTGTGGTTTCATTAAATAAATTAGTTCAAACATAGATTTTTACTGTTGTATGATATTGTGTTTTGCATGCAGTATGTGACCTAATGATTTGTTATAGGATGAAACTAAATCTAGGTTTTCTTCTTATCTTTTGTTCTCCCTTTCTCTTCCTGTATGAAAATTTCTTCTACAAAAGGTTCAAGCAGATGCATGAAAAGAAATTGTGTCAAATTCTGAACAAATTAATAGTATCTTTTGAAACATTTGATCCCCAAAAGAAGACTAGATCTAGGTTTTCTGATACTCTAGGGTACTACAATATTGTATTTTGCATTAAGCATGTGACCTAATGATTTGTTATAGGATGGAACTAAATCTAGGTTTTCTTCTTGTCTTTTGTTCTCCCTTTCCCTTCCTATATGAAAATTTCTTGTACAATAAATATGTTCAAGCAGATGCAAAATGGCATGTCAAATTCTGAACAAATTAGTTGTATCTTATGAAACATGTGATCCCCAAAAGAAGACTGGACTCATCATCCCATTAGAGTGCAGCTGCATGCAGCTCAAGAAATACATCAACAGCATGGAGCTTAACAAGAGTTCATTGATGAAACATGACAAACAACATATATCCAATCAAACCACTATCAAGCATAAGAAATTAAGGCACAGAACAGATCCAACTCCTAAGTAAACAAGCTTTGTGCATTTCGAATCAGATCAACTTTTCCTTCAGGAAAAGGCCTTCTGATTTCATAAATAAAGCTGAAGAATTCTTCAGTCCCTCACATCATGATTTTGCATCTGCCATGCATATAATTGATGATAGAAAGAAGAGGGCAAGTGCCCAAGAATCCCATCAATGTGAGGTTTGATGAGGGTTGATATACACAGTTTTAGCGTGCGCAGAGCAAGTTGTTTCTATGAATGATTAACAATCTCTGTGTAATTAACAATGAACCTTTATTGACACTCGAGAAAACAATGCCTACGAGTACTACGTCAACCAATCAAATCCAAAACCTGCCAACCTAATCTTGTCATCAATCAAAACGATTAAAGGAAAACTAAATCTTTGATCAAAATCAGATTGTTGAAGATCACCAATACATTACCAGATCATAAACTCGCAAGTCTCGGAACAAGAAACATAACTAAAGGAATCATCTTTGAGCAAAAAGGCTTTGAGTCCAAAGGCAACCTAACCATGGCAGCAGCAGAGCTCATTCGAGCGGCACCTCGACGTCGCCGTCGCTGATCTCCGTCTGGAGATCCTTGGGGTCCTTCCCATCCACAGTGCAGCCGACGGAGACGCACGTGCCGAGGATCTCCTTGACGGTGCCGGCGAGGTCCTTGGCCATGGACCTGGGCCGCATGACCCGAGCGATCTCGACGACGTCGTCGAGCGAGATGTTGCCGTTGTGCTTGATGTTCTTCGTCTTCTTGCGGTCGCGCTCGGGCTCCTTGAGGGCCTTGATGACGAGGGCGGCGGCGGAGGGGACGACGCTTACCTTGGCCTGGCGGTTCTGCACCGTGAGCTTCACGGTGACGCGGAGGCCCTTCCACTCCTTCGCCGTCTCCTTGGCGATGTCCTCACCCACCTTCTTCGGGGAGAGCCCCAAAGGCCCGATCTTCGGGGCAAGGGAGCTGGCGGCGCCGACCTCGCCGCCGGTAACCCGGACGTAGACGTCGACCACTTGGGTGGGATCGAACTTGGGCGGCATCGCGGCAGGGGCGGTGGCGAGAGCTCCCGAGATTTAGGTTTAGGATTTCGAAGAGACGCGATGGCATCCGCGATGGCTAATATAGTGGCGCTCATCCTTCGGTCCGGTTCAATCCTTATTCTATCGAACCCGGTCGACTCTCATGGATTAATAGGGTTATGACTGGACTGGGTCGATGGTTTCAACGACAGTGTACGGACCTATTCAAATGAGATTGATGCATATACATATTAATCACCATTAGCTACAATTTTAGTTCTTATATTTTAAAAAATTACATTGATATCCATGTAATTTAAAAATAAAATATTTAAGTTTATTTATCTTAATATCATTGGCTTTACTAACATAAACATAAAAAAAAAATAAAAGATAATTTTAACGTTTCAATTGATGGTGATAAACAACATCTGTGGTAGTGGACAACGACGTCATTGAAGGCCGCAATTGATTATTATGGATAAGGAGAACAACGACGAAAGGTGAGAACTACTTTATATCTGCATCGACATTGACACAGTTACCAAACAACGAAAGGGCCGCTTAACAATTATGTCGAGATCGACATAGATGCAGCCCTTACCTCTTTTCATTATTTTTTTTATCCACAACAGTCACTTGCGATCCCCAATGGCGCCGTCGCCTATCACCACCGATATCGTTCGCTACCACCATTTAGAATGTTAAAATTATCTTTTTATCCTTTGTTTTTATATTTTCATTAGTAAAACCAACATCATTAGGGTAAATGAATCTAGATATTTCACTTTCATAATTATAAGATAAATATAATTTTTTAAAATATAGGGACTGAGATGCTAAATCCAACATGTAATAAGTGAAACCAAATATTTTCATTGATCAACAAAAATATATTTGCTAGATTCTCTATATATTTTTCAACATTTCATGTCAAAAGAAATTAATAATATAATTTGATGATGATTTGATTAAAATTCATAAGAATTATTAAAAATAGAAAATAGCCCATGAATCTAATTTATCTATTAAAGCTTGGAGTCACTAATAAGATCTATCATGATTATAAAAGTTATGGATTTATGTTTTGAACAAGAACAAAAATCAAAACATATTACAATTACATTAGGCAATACATTAATGTTCATACCCAAGTAAATTAGCTCATCTCCCCAGCTTTCTGTTGAGATGATTCACATATACATATTAGGAAATCTTGAAGCTTTCGGTAACAGAAGAGTGGAGTTGAAATTAACTAAGAATGGATCTCCAACATCAAAAACTGCAACTCCTGATAGGATCCTACTATTACCTTGATTTGGATGACACACCAGCACAATTTCTAATTCCCCTTAGGAAGTAATTGGGTGGATTTGTCATCCTTTGCGGCTACTCGAGTAACTTGCTTTCACCATCAGCTGTGCAGTTCGAAGGTTGAGACTTCAATATTTGAACAACTGTTGTCGGGGAAAAACAACCATCAGTGTCACTGCATGGCCAATTTTGTCATTCGAAATGATCATACGATAATGTCATTCAAAGCGATCATATGATCCAGCCGAAGGGTTGCCTGAGTTCTGATCTCCATGGCCCCTCAAGGGATTTCCACCATCTGAACTGTTGCAAGCCTGATTTGGGAGGTTGTTGTTCCCTAGATCGACATCCAAGCTCATCTGTTGGACTTCTTGTGGGGACAATATCTTGATGCACCGAACACAGTTCACAAACTCCCTGCGCATTTGAAGTAATTATGCCCCATCACAACAGAGAACCATTGGTTTAAAGCTAAAAAATAAAATAGCACAAGTACTAGTTTGCATAACATCAGTAATAGTATAACTCTTTACAACTCTTTGCTGTTGGTTTTTCACAGGCACTTCAATACTTAAGTAGCAGACTTCCAACTTAAAAGTCAGTTTCTTAAGTTTAGATGGTTGGAGCACTTGGGTCACTGAAAGGACTAGCCTCTTTTAAATGTGATACACCTTGCTTTATCATTACATAAAGTCGTAGATAAAGATACAAGTATCGAACAATCCCAGAGAGTATCGGTATTTATCTTTTCTAAAAAATTGATTCTATATCCCAATTGATATGTACTTTCCTCAGATATTCGGAAGTTCTAGAAAGCATTACCTTTTTCCAAAAGACATACAACAGGGCACTTGAACACATGATAATAATTTACTTACATGGTCATGTTATTACCCATGTTCTTTCACATATAAGTGGAAAAACATGAATATTTTTCCAGTAAGTGTCTCCTAAACCATAATGCCAAACAGAAGTTTCTAGATCCCTAGTTACCACTGTGTATTTTTTTCAATTTTCAGAAAACCTAGAGTGTTGGCATACTCTTTAATCCAAAAAATATATAATAAAACAATAAAATTATGTAAACTTACTCCCATGGGTCATCCCCCACAAGGAGAACATCATTCTCGTGATCTACATAAACTAGCTTCCAGCCAATTCTTTGCCGATCTTCGAGCTGCCCCTCTATACTGAACATTCGTGCAAGATCATGTTTCAGCTCATCATAGCCTGAATAATGTGTGACATCTATCGATCTACCAACAGCTCCACGCTTGTATACCTACAAATAGAGTCACAAGTTATGTCACAAGAAGAAAAAGTAGAAATGGTGAGTTTTGATATGACCAAGATGCAAAAATCTTAAAAGATAGTTAATATCAAATTTTATTTCTATAACTGTTTGCCCAGCCAGTTTGATATAGTCAAGCATTGAAGATTTTTATACCGTATCATGACAGATCATGTTTCACTCAAGAGGTACCATGAGAATTGGATCAAATCTACATTCATCACTAGAAAATTTACCCTGGAGATTTGACACATCTCTGAACTCACAGAACTTACTGTTGCCATAATAATTTGCTTGCTCTACATTTTGGCAATTAAAATATAGAAGTTTATGCACTTGGACAAAGTAATTTTATTGATCTGTAAAATTGTCATGTAAAAGAAATACAAACTGATCCAAAGTTTACAAATTTTCAGATTAGAGGAGCATTATTTTGTCATATGGTAATGCTAAAACAAAAAAATGTCATAACATCCAGAACTGAAACCACAAACCTTCGTGTAAGTGCGCATGCGTTGAAGTGGCAGTGGTGGAGTCGGTACCCAGGAATTTTTGTTTAAGAAACCATTCTCATTAGTTGTTGAATTAATAGAATTGAATGCCATGTCTGGAACTCCGAATGATTGTGAAACCATTGTTGATGATAGCTCTTGTTGGATATCTTTTGAGGTATTATAATTGGCAACCACATTTACTGCGATATGATTCTGATACTTTCCTGAATCAACATTATTAATTAGCAAACTATCAGTGGCCAGAGGTATTCCCAATGAATCATCAATATTAACTCCAAATAGGAGACTATTTCTTGGATCTGTGCCCTGGACATCAATATCTGGAAGTGGATCTCTTAGCATTGACGGTTGATTGGAAGAAGAGAGAGGTAGGCTTTGACGCAAAGGTCCATCAGTCTGAGATAGGCACACTGAAGTTGCAGAAGAGGTTGTGTCCAAGCAATCCATTTGCACTGCATTGCTTATGTATGTCTGAGGGGCAACAACAGCCTGATTTTGCACCTTGGAAATTGGGATCAAAAGCTTCGCGTCATGTACATCTTTAGTAATTTCCTTGGAGATGTCAGGATTCACTGCAGCAGCTTCGAAGAAGTTTGGACCAAGCATTGTAACTGACTGAGACATCTTTTCTGTTGAAATATTGCAGTGTTGGGTCCTATTTAAAATCGAATCGGGAAGAATAACTATATTGTTTGCTGAAGGTGATGTAGAGCAAGATGGGATGTCATCTGTAACTCCCGACTGTGCCCTCCCAGCACCAAGCAAACTGCCACTAGCACGGATCAGATTGGTTGCTGGTGAGGCAGGAAGAATTGCCCGATGCAACTCACCATGTAGAAGTTGCTGCTGAGGAGGATTTTGTTGTGGCTGGTTCTGAAAGGTTTGTGGCCTTGCAACCTGTGAAATAGCTTTTGCACATTGTTGCAAGATTGCTGGCTGCTGAACTTGTGCATGGGAGTTTGATAATTGCTGTGGTACATCTATGGCAGCTTTCTGGTATTCCTGAATTTGAGAATGTTGAGGCTGTTGCATTCTGGACTGTGAAAATGACTGCTGCTGCTGCTGCTGTGGCTGATGGAGTTTCTTTAGCAGCTGCAACTGAATGTGTTGGTCAGATAACTGTTCATTCATTTGGCTGGGGACCATAACAGGGGTCCTACTTTGCTGTTGCTCATATTGCTGCTGAAGTTGCTGGTGGTGTTGCTGTTGATGTTGCTGCTGCTGAAGCTGCTGCCTTAGTTGTTGCAGAAGCAGTTGCTGAGGATGTTGCTGATCTTGTGGGAGACTGGATTGTGATAGCTGATTGTTCTGAAGCACTGGCTGCTGCTGTGGCTGCACTTGAGTCTGGACCAGTACTTGTGGCTGCACAACATTGTTGTGCCTCTGATTCGGTAATGCTTGGTTAACAAATTGATGCTTTGTCTGCACGGTTAAATCTGGCATTTGTTGTGGTGGTGTACTAGCAACACTCAACTGGTTCAGTGGAATTGGCACCTTAACGATTTCATCAACTTCTTGGGCTTGTGGAGGGAACCTGTTAGTGTTGAACTGTATGTTATTATGCTGCAATGTTTGAGGGTGCAAACCATACTGCCTACAAAGATCAGTTGTGCCAAGGTTCTGCATAACTGCTCCATTAAGGGACTGCAAAGTTTCTGCCAGCAGGGTTTGGTTAGCTAGAGAGGGATTCTGCTGCAAATTCATCCATTGAACTAAACTTAGGCCAGGCATTATAGTGCTCTGAGTTTGAGAATCCTTTATGCAGATCTCCTCTCCAAGCCAAGGCATTGCCCTCTTGAAAAAAATTTCCATTTCTGATGATTCATCATCTGCAATAACAACTGTCAATTCAGCATCTATCTCATCATCCATTTCATACCTTACTTACCAAGTTCATTGATCAAGATTCATCTACAATTTTCACCTGTCCTGCTTACTGTCTAGTGACTGGATTTCCACTTCAATAATAAGTGGTTCTTCTCCAGCCACTAATAAATCAATAAATTGTTTCTTATGCTACAAAAATACCCATTCTCTTTTTCAATGCCAAGCACTTTAATGTGTGACCAGTGATGTCAACCGACAGCTGAAAAAGCATAGCCCAACACAAAAGGCTCTAGCTAGTGTGAGGTTAGGAGACGATTGATGTACACAGCCAATTCTCAGCAAGCAGAGAAACGGTTTCTATAACTCACCTCGATAAATAGGAGCAACTTTACTCTAAATAGAACTCAGTGGTGAAAAAGATAACCCCACAATTGGGAGTAAGCACTTCAATGTTTGTAGAAAATGCTTACTTAAGGCTATATCCTGCAGTTTGTTAGAATTTACTGGGGAAGAGAACTTAAGAATGTTCTGCAAGGATGTAAATCCACTTTTACTAGAGGATTGCTGTTCACGGAATATGCATCAAATACCTGGCACTCCTGGTGGTATGGGTCGCTTTCTAAAAAATGGTGGAGGACAGATGAAGAAAGGAGCTACTACAGGTTCAATATCCCATATAGAGACTCTGTTGCGCCTCTCACCTGCTGCAGACTCATCCCATCCTACCTGTCAAGGATGCAGAATGTCATTAGTAGGGAATAAATTGTAAAAAGATAACGAATATAATTTATTAGTTAGACCAAAAGCCTAAGACTAAATGGATTTGAAACCCAAAGCACAAAAAATCATTGATGTTCAATGCGAACCTGCAAATTGCACCATTGTGAGTTTTTCCACCTAACAGGATCTAGATCGCTAATACCTGTGATTGTACCCATGTACCTGCAGTATTTTTAGAGCAAGTTTGCTTATTTGATCTGATATGATAGATTTGTGGTGGATGTCGTATAAATACCAAAAGATTATGCTGAATAAGAAAGCAGTTGTCAGTTTAGAAATAAGAAGTTTAGCTTATTACATAAACAGGAATGCAAAACCAGAATAATGTTGCTAAAGCTGGTTGCCTAACTGAATAGGTGCTTAAGTTGGATCCACAATTTAGGCAATAACTGACCATTCAAGTATATTCTCAAGTGTATTGCATATGCAACACTTAAAGTGCAGAAAGAGGCAAGACAATCTCTTTAAAAGATCGAGTAGTCTCCTCCAGAAGCCCATCGACAATTAATTTGTGTGTTAACCTGAGTGTTCCCCAACTATATGCAAAATATTCAAGAAACCAGTATATGCTGAACTTTGTCGAATCCCAATCTCTCCTTGGCATACATATTTTATTTTGTGCAGTTACAGCACGAATATCATGTCCATTAAGACAACTTTACAGTTTCATAATTATTTTATTTTATGTGGAACTTAAAAGTGTAATTTGATGCCATTTGATTGTCGTTGTTGCAACAAAATGTTTAATTTATCGAATTGCATTTTGTCAAGAATAAAAGGTGAATTTTCTTACCATCTAGGCTGTTTCAGTGTCTAATGGAGAAAGAAACCTAAACTAGACCAGTTTGAGTCTACCATTCCTACCAGACTTTTTGGTCACCATGACATCCTTGCACTAGAATAGGCATCAATACACATCACATCGCATCAATGAATATAAGCTTCATACCTTCGTGTTCCTAATTCTTCGGTTTCGAACATCATACGAAAGCGCATACCCAGTGATATTTGGTTGCTATATACTGCTTTCTGGTACTTTGCAAAAGGAACAACAAACTCTGAAGGACTAGCCCTGCAGAGCAATGTTAGTCTATCACTGTATTAACAGATGCACATGAAATTAGACAACTGATTGCACCAAATTTGTAGATGACCCAATTTTGGCTTTTCTAATAAGCAATTGGAAAAAACATACCTTGGGTTGTAAAATACAGTGAATGGGCTGTGATTGGCGGCAGCATGGGCTGCAGCAGCAAGAATCCCAATATGCATACTATCACTTGAAAGAACCGATGATGATATGTTAGTAGGTTGCCTGTTAGCACGCCTAATGCCTAAAAGAAGCTGTTGTTTTTTATCCCTGAACATCAGAACAATGAAGGAAAAACACATGAGATTTGTCCAGAATATTGATCTTTCAGCTTTAAATTCTACCTGAAATTAAGAACAAGGAAGAAGGGACAACTGGTATCGTGTTGTGGAGAATATGGAAGAAACAATCATAAATCTTCTATTAAAATAATAACCAACTTGAGCATGCATTCTTAGATAAACCAAAATTACCTCATAATGTCTGGATGACTGTCATTCTAGATGCAAGAAAACATAATAATAGCCTTGGTGCACATCATACAGTTCAGGTTAGACTTACCGAATAAATAAGACGGAATCACCAGCAAAGAGCCTCTTTCCACCCACAAATAAGCTCCAACCAGTTGTGAGCAAGTGCCTTTTGGGTTGACCTAGATTGCACAGAAAGATCGTGACCTTTCAAGAATACCAAGTCAATTAGAAATGCAACAGTCAGAGCATGTTCAGCAAGTCATCACATTTTAGTCGTTTTTACTATTTTTCTTTGACTAAGCATCAAAATAATAACCTCTAATATATGTTCTACAGACTAAGAATTACACAAATTCATTTGACTTTGTGTAAAAAAATAAAGTGGACAGGAACATTGACTTGAAAGACCCGTAAAATGATCCCTTTTTTGTGTCTCACCTCGATAGATGTGACGGAAGGTCCACAAATTATCATGCAAGTCTCTCGCCTGCAGTTCTTGAGAAGGTGGCTGCATTGAAAAGTCCTATAGCAATTGATGGATTATCAAAGAACTGCCTTAAAGTGTTGAATCACATGCAAGGATTACATGACTAGATTTTCTTACAAGAGGAGGAAAATTTTTCTCTGCAGCACGACGAGGTACAGAGAAACCTCCATGAGTGCTTGTATCACTTGCAGTAAGTGTTTTACAAAAGAATTCTGTCTGTGGCCTGGTTTGTTTTAATGCAAGCTCTGATGCTTGCAATGCCTCCTTGTCATACTGTATGAAGAAGAAAAAAAGTGAGCCCATGAAAGGGTTTAAATGATTTCAGAGATGCATCTACTGCATACAGCAATGACTAATGAGTTTCAAAGTACGAGGTAGCAGCCACTGTATCTGCTTCTTCCTTCGAAACAGAATTTGTCCGTATCGTTATATATCAAGTACATTAGCCATGCAACCTTTATGGTTTTTTAATTCTAAAGCTAAAAGCCATATTTCTCAAGTAATTTTTCGGAATGGAGCTCTTGAGCAGCACCAGGAGATAGAAAACTCTCATGCAGCAAAGAATTAAATCAGGGTGACCTAATAGTCATATTTCTCTTTAGAGTTCACTCTTGTTGTTTTTCTAATTTTGGTCAACATTTAGTGGTTAATAGATAGAGTACCAAGTACATGAGATGACTTTGATGTTGAGCATCTCCACATCGAATTGCCACCTGACCACCTACATCTTTTTATCCATCTTAAGCTAGAAGTTGAAAGCTTGGTTGAAGCATCAAAAAACAAGACATGATAGACTCACTGAGTTGGCTGGCTGAAGAGTCATTTGAGCATAAACTTCATCTGTCTCTAGATCCGCCTAAAGCATTACAAAACCAGCAATTGAAATTAATGTCCACCACCGAATTTAATCATAACTTGCATTGTTGTGAACAAATAAATATCAAGAAATGGTGGCATACATGCAGTGTGACATTGTGAAGAAGGCATATCAACTTTGAGGGGAGATTTGGATAATTTGGAACATGAGCATCAATATCCTTTTGCAAAGAAGCTGCGACCTGAAATTGTATGTGTATATATATTATGAATCTAAGCCATGTAAGCGAAGGCATATAACAAATCTTTTCTACCAACATTATGGAGTACAATGGCAATAAGACAATTTAATTTACTTCATTAAAGAAATTTGATTTTTAAGTATCATGTTTTAAACAACATAGATAATTTTCTTATAGTAGAGTTTTGATAACTTGGGCTTATAAAAGGATAGCACGCATCATAATGCATGAACAGTTGCCAAGTAGCTCATCCACTGATCGAGTCAAAACAAGCCAGCTGTCAGTTCCATACTTCCTCAATCTAGTTCCTAAAATATTCCTCAATTATTTACTTCATATGAACAATATACACTTCAATTATTTATCAAAACTTTATTAGCTTAACCAACTGCATTTACACACATAAATTAAATTATTGAACAAAAGTGAAAATCTAATCTAGTGCATGTATTAATTGCTGAATCCATTCGACATCAGATTCAGACTGTCTTAAACAACGACCAAAACCTAAAACTAACAAAATATTTTAAAAAAATTCAAAGAAAGTCAAATGTTAATGCAAGTGCAAGTCCAAAAATACAAACTACAACCTGATGGCAAAATAGTTCAGTTGTGGTTTTTAAAATTTATTCATATGATCCAACATTATTCATCATGAAAGTGGTTTAGTGATGAAAAAGCTAGGGAACAGAGGAAATACAGTAGCCACAGGAAAACCTTGAAATAAGTTGGCATATATATAATTTTTTTAGATGGACAAAGAACAGTTAAATAGCTTTCCAGCATATATAAATTGTCATTTTCACCATACAGTAGTCACAGGAAGGCCACCAAACATTCAAAGGCAGGTTCTCCACTATCATATATGATTTACAGAGATGACACATGTCCAATATGAAGTAATGCACAAGATATGGACCAGAGACACTGAATCTTATTTGCAAACAGTTTCTAGGTATAGCAGGCTAGCTATCAACAATGAAACAGGGGTCATTAGGAATCTAAAACAATCTTGGCTCATCCAACTGTAGGATCTGAGAATGACATGGTGGTGGCCTGGCTTTCCTAATTTCACATAGAAGCCACAATTGGATATTTATAAGATAAAACAGATCCAGCTGGGTTGTGTCTGAAATGAATGGTTTTCTAAACACTTTTTCTCTTCCTCATACTCGAACATAGCTTATGTTTTAAGCTACAAATATGATGCAGAAAAAAAGAGCACCACTAAAGAAAAAGAAGGCGTAATCATGCCAACAATTACAAAGAGAAAGGCAAACATCAACCCATCTTTCTTGTTTTGTTCTCTTACCAAGCACAAATCACAGAGTCGACAAAAGACAATAAAATGGAGCAGTGAGGTCTGGATACTATGTAGAAAAATATTCACAAATGATGGAAGATCAATCAAAAATAGGGTTTTTACTGAACAAGGAAACATGAACCACCAAGAAGCAATCAAAGTGATTCCCATTCGAAACTGGATTTGATTTAAGCAAATACTAATTCCGAATAATTAAACCAACTACCGAACTGTAGTTCCTGGTATCTGCAGATCTCCCAAAATACCAAGACAAAGAAGACCCATTTCGCTTCATTTAGAAGCCACAAGACCTTAAGAAGTTAAAGAGCTTGTCAAATCCGTTCATAAGGAATTAAATGAAATGAGTCATTAAAAGATTGAAGAATGGCATGCCAAAAAGTATCGTTCAGAAAACGGGAAAGGAAACAAGTCAACATAATTTGTAGGCGAGAAAAATAGGAAACAGTGCACATAAAGAGATGAATGATTTCTGTAAGAAGCTTCACTAAAGCTTCCAAGCATCAAAAGCAGAAATCTTTTCCCAATCCGTAGGACTTGGTCACGCTAGGAAGCAAGCAGGGAGCGGTGGCCACGCTCCTGCACACATCACAGGCTTCGCAAGAGCCCCTTTGCCTTTCTCTTCTCTTTACCTGCTCGCTGTGCCCTTGCGGGAAGTACACGACGAGGCTCCCCACCGGCGGCAGCGTCACGAGCGGCCCCGCGCACGCGTGCCACAGCTCTGGGTTTATCGTATTCCTGTCCCCTGTCACCGCTACACGCGTCATCCACATGCCACCACCGGCCGCAGACAAAACAGCTAAAGCGAGCTGGAAAATGGACTCACCTTCGCAGGGGTTGGGAACCGCCGCTCCGTTGGCAGCCGCCTTCATCTTGCTCACTCCGGCGAGCTCTGCAGCTCACCCTTAGGCCTCCGCTGCCGCTGCCGTGCGGCTCTCCATGGCCGCCGGAGTGGGGAGCTCGTTTCCCGGCGAGACGGCCGGTCCAACGGCGACGGTTTCGGCCCTCAATGGGCTCGTCTTCCGACAAGCGAAGATCCAAAAAGACGAAGAAGAAGCGAAGAACACGAGACCAAGAGAGAGAACAACACCACGAGCCTTCCTTCTCGGTCCGAAGGCCGCCTCCTATTTCTTCTTCCTCCACTGGCGGATAATATGCAGTTTAGCCCCCGCCTTTGGTCTGTATGTTTTCTTTAACCCCCAGAGTAACGAAGTTTAACCGCGAGAGAAGGACCAATCGGTAATTGTATCTCATAAAAGGGCTTTACGACAATAAAACTCACTTCAAACATCCATGTGTAAGTCAGCGATCGTAGGGACCCACTTACGCTATCCAATCACAGGTCAGGCGGACTTGGGGTGACGTCGCAGCGTCCGCTTTCGTCCGTTTGGCCTGCCACATGTCGAGAGAAGAGTGGCGAGCATGGCGTGGTGGGTATATTTGTCTCCGTGTAAATAGCAGGTCGAGTTCTTTTAATCGGTGCAAGCGTGTGAGCGCTCGTTATTACCACTACCACACACAGTGTTGTAGCATTAGCAATTGCCTTACCCTCTCTCTTAATTGCAGGTTAAGGGAAAGCTTTATCGACAATATTCTATAGTGCATAAAGGTCTCCTTTTCACTTCGATCACAGACTTTAATTGGCATCCATGACACGTAAAATGCACTGATGTTATGTTGCGCCCAACACGTAGACATCAGCCGCACGGAACTGTGGCGTACAAGGGGACGCCCGACGCGCGTACCTAATCCGACACACACGCAGCTTTGTGGTACTCTTTTGGAGGCGGTGGCAAAACCGTGAATAGAAGCGATCACGATGGCAATCATGCACGAAGAACAAAGCTAACAAGCTTAACACTCCCCAGTCGTCGAATTAGGCTTCAATAATCGTGCTTAGTTATACGGATCCGCGAGCTTAACATCATCGAACTCGGGGTGACGTGGCGCGTACGGTTCGGCGCGTGCCTTCCTCCCACGTGGACAGCGACGGGACTCGCGTCCTTTTGGCTGGTGAGTAGTAACACGGAATAAAACGTGGGAGCCACCCTGCTCACAAATCATAAGGCCGGTATACCTGTCGGGTCTATAGGGACGCGTAGCGATGTATTTAGCGTTTTATACGCACTCCTCCGGAAGGGGAGGGAAAAGCACACTGTAGGACCCGCGTGCGGTCCGGCATCGGACCGCCGGTTCGATTTTGCCGGCCCGGATCGTGGCCTACCGTCACCCACGAAAAGCGATGCGAAGCAAAAAGCCCTGCTTCTGGTAGCAGGAATCGGAAAACACAGGAGGAAACAGAGATGAGTGTGGCCTTACATGTCTGCTATGTACATGTGCCAGAGATCACGGCAGACCAGGCAAAGCTTGGGTGAGTTGTTGAGGACCTCCCTTGACTGGAGATGGCCATGGGCATCAGGAACAGTGCACGCAAACAGTGGCTGTTCATGTTCATCTGAAGCTGGAAGAAGAAGTCAGGAAACACGCAAGGAAAACAAGGATCGGTATGGCTTAACATGTTTGATAGGTATCAGATGTCATGAGCTGCCACAGATTAGGACACTGGAGAGAAGCATTGATGAGCTGCTGCATGGCTGTTGGCATCAGCAGCAGTGCATGCAAACAGTGGTTGTTCATGTTCATCTGAAGCTGGAAGAGGAAGTCAGGAAACACAGAAGGAAAACAAAGATCAGTAGCCCGTGATGTTCTACAGAAGAAAGAGCAGATGAATGCTTCAGCTGAGTGTCATGAATAAACCCTAAATCAGCCTAAACATCAGAATATATGACATCTTGTATGATGAACTGTTTCTGCAATAGAATGCATAAATCAATCTATGCATAGATTGGTCAATATCTTTTACTTCTGCGCAAAGAATAAGACATAAATCAATCTAACTTACATTCCCTGGTCAACTGGGATTCAAAATTCTCTTTGTCTTACTAAACTCAGAATTAAATTCTTGTATAAAGAACTAACTTTGTAGATCTTTTAGAACTCCATCAGGAAGCTTCCTCTGAGCTCCTTCTCCAAAGCATTTTTAAATGAAGGGTCCTTGATTCTTCTGTATGAATGGTTGCTGAATTATCTGCAGGACATATCACTTTTAGTATCATTTAGGGATCCAAATCATAGGAGAGAAGTACAGCTAATTTGATGCTGGAACAAGAAGTAGAACCACTCTACATCTCCCCAATAAAATATATATTTACTCTTGCTTACACTATACTGGAGCACGTAATAGCTTATTGATTCATGTCCTGTTCATCCTAACAAAATATATATTAATCTACCGTTCCAATCCATGCCCACTTCTCCATCTCATATGCATTTTCTCAAACTAATACTGTTGCTATAGTCAATGATGATCTCTTCACATGGATGTCTGATTGTATTAGAGATGAGAGATAAAGGCATGACTCCGTCATCATCTTTTGTCAAGCATCAGTGGGTTACTTTCTTCCGAAAGAAGATATTCTCTTGATGGACTGTTTGAGCTAATGCCATGCATGTACATGAATTTGCAACCACAAATCGAAGTACTTTTACTATCACAAAGAATAGAACATGTCACATGGTGTTCAATGATCGAAAACAGTCACTAAGATAAGTTTCAGACACCACCTGTGGTTTGGACTAAAACATAAAGCAGATCTGCCCCCATCTACCTTATGAAGTCTGTTTCCACAGCTCATCTTGGTAATGAATTCTTCTGCTACTTAGTCATGTCTTTTTTTCAGCATTTTTGTCATCTAAGATGTTTAATTCACTCCTGCATGAGGTGGGGGGCTACCAAATGCTTATTCTTTGGTAACATTTACTACCCCCACAAGCCACCCACATGTTCATGAGCATTTTTATATTTGCAACTTATATAATCTAATTTAAATTTTAAAAAGGGATCCCTTCTGTCAAGAACATGGTTTTGCTGCAACAGTGGTCACAAGGAACATATACAACATTTAATACTTGAAAATTATCACATATATGTTCTTTGTACAGCTAGAACAGAACAAAGCAGATCCCATCTGCAGCATTGGTAGCTGCACAGAGTTCCACAGGTCACAGAGGTCAGAAACCTGATGGAAACTCCAGGCAATGGTAATGACTCTGTGAAAAGTTTAATGTTGTATGGTATGGAGTGAGGGGAAGGCAGAAATGATTGATTGGATAGTGAATGAATTGGCCACCTTCCAAAGGCTCTACAACTGGCTTAGCTTTCAGTAGGCAGTAATATTCCCCATGCAGTTAAAGGATATGGAATCAGATTACACTTGGAATATGAGTCTTGTTAGGCACCTAAATGCTTTTAGAAATAAAAAACATCATAATTGCAAAAAGAAAAAAGAGCATGAGATAGTCATGATTGTCTTAAGCATCATATACTGATAATGAGGGCAAAAAGTACTGGAATGATGTTTGTAGACTTTTCAGAATAAGATACTTCAAAACCAAAAGCTAAGCATGAAGACATTATATACATTTCTATCATTTTCAGTTTTTATTGATAAACAAAAAAGATAAAAGCTCTATAACATCAGATATGAGAATTTTGATGAGGTTCCTTGGGCTAAACTTGGAAGAACAGTTGATTTAGTCCTGGGGTTTTAGTGGCTCAGAAAATACCACAAGGCAAAGTTTCATACCATCCATCCTATGCATTCAATTCTGGATGTTGTATGCTGCAATATAGATCTTCTCATCATGTAGCCATCTATAGCCATATGTGAACCCTTCACCTACCAACCATGTCATGTCCAATACCACCAGTTTCAACTACTTTTCCATTTGAAGCTAGCATTGCTGCCATTAGACAATATTGGACACAAATGCCCCTATATGTCCCATGATGCTATCCAATGCATTTAATATCTGTTCACCATGGTTATTCTGTATAATGAGTCACCATGTATGTGCATATCAGAGTGACACTACTGGATATACTTGACAGTACAGTATAAGAAATCACAGCTTTCCAAATGAACTTGTGGAGAGTAACTACAAAGATGAAATCCTTTAGAATTCAGATGCTTCAACTAAATAGTGTTTTCTGGAGACTATGGTTTCTTTTCTCAGAACAGGCTTAGTTGATCTTGACTTTATTTCTGACACTGAAAAGCCATCCACATCATTACATGTGGCTGAAATTGTGATTTGTATTTATAATTATAAAAGATGAAACATTTTCAAATGCATTACAGGAACTTCAAGCAAGTAGATAGCTGAAGTAATTGGATCTCTCAAGTCAAATCTATACATACTTTTCAACACCATCATTGATGATTGCTGTTTTTTGTGGTGCATTTTGCAATCACATTTTTTAGTTGTTAAACTGATTGAAAGAACTAAGATGGCTTTAAATTAAAAATATACACATACACAACTTTTACTAGATATCTACAAGTAGATTAGACTCCATTATTGCAGAGTCATATACAACAAGACTATTTTGAATCATCCAAGATCTAAAAGCATTATTTTGCAGATAACCAAAGCAGAATACATGTATCAGTTGATTACATGAACTAGGTCCATAATAAGTATGGAAAAAAGGGATCTACTATTTGTTACCATCAACACAAGTTAGCATTTTCAACAATATGGTGTGACCAATGGCCTCAGGGATCAACAAGAAGCCTACTAATTCCTTTGATTCAGGCAATTTGATCAAATTACAAATTAAATAGATCTCTCTGCTGTTCTGGATTCATCTGAAAAGTTGGATTTGGTGTATCAAGCAGAAGATTAAAGGCAACATGATACTTCATTTTATATTAAGTTTAGTTAATAAGCTTTAG
Source organism: Musa acuminata AAA Group (assembly GCF_036884655.1). NCBI lineage: Eukaryota > Viridiplantae > Streptophyta > Magnoliopsida > Zingiberales > Musaceae > Musa > Musa acuminata. Next base: position 44,172,989 of record NC_088356.1, read on the forward strand.
ATAATAAGGAGCATTAGAAGTTAAAGACATTAATAAATCTGATAGGTACTTGCTGATAACACAAACCTTAAACTGTATAAAATATTACCTTAAAGAGCTATTTGATAAAGAGTAGCTTCCAAATTTAAACAAAACATCTCAGTTAGTGGTTGTTGGCAACTTATTTTGCTGATGCAGAATCAGGTTGGCCACCATAAATACCAACAGGAGATTTAAAAAAAAAATGAAGACCAACAAGCTTAATCCATAGGTGCTACCATCTGATCTACACTAAAACTTTTGGAATGTGGTTGAACAACAGTTTTCTATATATTGTATCACCAGCTAGGATGTTTAGTATCCCTAGGACTTAGAGAATCCATTGGTTCAATAGACAGGTCTCTTGTCTTCTGGGTGTTCCTCAGGGAACACTTAAGTATAGCATGTCTCTTGAAATGAGACCTCATTGTTACCAGTCCTCAGCTGGTACAACAAACCCTGGAGCATGGAAGAAGTTGACCAAATGCAGAATCAGAGAGAGAGAAAAAAAGGCAGGAATCCTCCTCTTCAAATTATGGATCAAGTTGGTGAGAATATTGTACTATGGGGCTTTATAGATTGTGTTTTTTACCAGTCCTTTTGAACCTCTCTGTCCAATTAGTTTGTTCTTTTCTTAGCCATCAGAGTTTGGAATATGATGATAAAACTGAAGGCAGAACATTGTATTTAACACTTGAATTTGCATTTACATCACAGATGAGTTTAGAGATAAAGAGGGGGTGACAAATTCTCTTACTGTAAAAGAACAAGTTCTTAGTTAAATGTAATATATTGAAGAGCACATGCAATGAGATGAATAATGAGTGAATCAAGTGCTGACATTTGTAAATTAGATGGCCTGACATGATCATAGACCCTGGAAGGTGAGGGGAAAGACTCCTTTGATTCATCTATTAACATCACATCAAATTATAAGGACTGCACCTTAGGACCACCTTGTGCTAAAAGGGACTGACCTCTTCTGTGGCATATCCTAAAACTGATTAAAGGAGGCTATTGAGAAAGTGAAGTAAAAAGAATATGCATGGGGAATAAATTCAATAGGTAAATAAACCTATTATCTCTTTTTAAGCAAAGCAATCTCTTAATTGTTTCTTAATTATCTTTTGTCATTATTGTTTAATAAATTATAGCTTCTTAAAGGCATTCTTCTCTTTGAGTGAACAATGTTGACCTTTGAAACTCTGTGGATTGATTATTTGAATTTTCTGAGAGTGTCAGTTGTTAATGCTTGAAAATAATTGAGGTGATAGCGGCTGGCAAAATAGAACATTCCTTGAAAATGCAAGGATCAAGCTTTAATGATTACAGCAGAAGGAAAAAGTTGATGCTGCATATTTCAGAACAGCTTAATCTGGTTGTAGACTGCATAAATTTCTTTGTGAACCTAGCAAGAGCTACAGTGCATTAATTTAGATACTTCTTGAACTCAAAAGAGAAAGCAGAACAGGAGAAAGAATTCAATAAACAAATGCATTTAACTGAGTACTATGGCAGTTTGTTCAAATCATGTGTGACTAAAGAATTCAATAAACAAATGCATTTAACTGAGTACTATGACAGTTTGTTCAAATCATGTGTGACTAAAGAATCATGACATTTTTTAAGGTCAGTTCCTTGAGTATACTGAGTTCTGAAAGTTAATTTGCAGTCTTTTTTTACTCGCTTGAAGAACAGTTGTTTTATAATGTCTAATGACTTTTAATCGAAACTAACAGCTTAATAAAAGCAAGTTACAATTTTTCTAGTGATAGGTACCGGAGTATTCAGGGTCAATATATGCAGTCTTAACTATTCTTTTTATGACTTAAACTTTGATGCTTCATGCCATAAACAATCTTACTATCAAACTAAGTCTCCTAAAGAGGATGATTTAATATATTACTATTGAAAGATGGGTCAGTACCTTCTTTTTTCTTTTAAGCATAAAGGATAGAGATCCCTGGTATTTTATAAGAAGTGAAGGATTTATTGGATGTTTTATTTGTTCAGATTATGCTTTCAAATTAATATTTTTAATTAAAGAGCATAAGCTTTAATATAACAGAAAGATTGTTCTCTTACGATATGAAAGATCAGGTTTTTGAGTCATAAAATTAATTAAAAAAAAAAAACTAAGATAGTGTATATTAATCCTCCCCAAACTTTTCATCGGCGAAAATCTGGTGCATGGATATGTTCTTTTTAATTGATGATCAAAAGAGCCAATCAAAAACATACATCCTTTTCCATTAAATCCTTCTCTTTCTTTTTCATGTTGTCTTTATCTTTTGTCCTAGCTATTTATTCTGGTCCCTCAATTCTTCAAAATTGTACAGTCTCTGTAACAACAAACTGATATACATAAATCCCTTTTACCTTATATTTCCAAAACAGAAAAAAAGAATAAAGAAAAAAATGTCAAATGAGGTCTGGTCCTTTTTGAAAAGTCCAACTTTTGCTTTTAAGACTCACTACTTTTGTACTTTGACATGATTAACTATTCTATAACACATAAAACACTATCGAGTGTGCACAAAAGCACAATTATGTATTGTGACTCAGCATCTCTATTATACCTAGAAAAACTAGAGTATGTATTGATTACACATGCACCACAGACAGCAAATAAAGTTATAATCTATTATATGATATCATTCTCATACTTGGGATCTTCCTCTTTTGTTTTCTTCACTCTCTCTTTTTGTTGGTATAACAAAATTTACACTATTTTATGTGCTCAAAAAGATGCACAGAAGAAAAACCCAAAGTCCATTAAATGCAAGATCTAAGCACCATACATTCATCATTCATCCACCCAACTCCACAAGAGCCAGCTCACTTGACTCAGACCACAATGACACCACATCACCTAAGGGCTGGTTAGCAAGTAGGGCATCTTCCCTACCTGTTGAAGTGGACATTTCATGTTCTTGTGACATTGAATAGGGCCTGAAAAGAATGAAGACAGACCAGGTTCTGTCCCACCTGATTGGTTGATCCCCATCTTTCTTCATCCTCTACAGCAGGAGATCAGCTGGATTAGGTTGATCAGGGGAAATAATAATCATAATGTGTGAAGAGAAAAAGATGCTAGATGTTCAGTTTGTGATTGAGGACATCCATTATGTAGGACAAGCTGGTCAAGAACTAACAAAGCCTTTTCTTTTGTAATAATAGAGGAACGAAAATAAGAAGATAATAAGGAGTTATTTCAGGCAAACAACTCCCTAAAACAAATATCGTATTGCATCATTCCATCTACCTTTTTTGTTCTTTGAAGGGGATAGATTTTCATTCTTGTAGAGATACAATCTTTGATCAAAATCAAATTTGATTTGTTCCTTTTTATATATGTTTGTTTCCTTTCTAATCTAAAATATTAGATCAGAATTATTCTAAACATTCTCATGTGAAAACTAAAACTAACAGAAATCTTCCAATTGATCTACAGTGGCCTTCTGCTGCAATTGGACAGCTGTTTAAAGGCAATTTTGAATGAGGATTTGATTATTTTTTTCACATCAAAATGCACATACAACTTGATCATGTGGAATTCAAGAGCTCAAGAACTCAAGCAGAATCTGATCCTTGTTTTTCCTCACTTTTTATTTTCTGATAATAAACCATTGATCTAATGCTCCACAGGGGTGAATGCAAAAATCTAGTGATAAAGACCCAACACCTGCAATAAACAAGATTGTGACAAGCCATAATCAAGTCATAAATGCCTAACACCAACAACAAAACCACCATATCAGCCAATTCACCATCATGCTATCCTCATTAATTTGCTCATATGCTACCCTGCTGTCCATCTTGTATGTATTCACCAGCATTCTCTAAAAATAATCAGAATATCCATGTAATTATCCAAAACTCAGAAATATCTGCAGAGTGATAGTGACTTGCCTGACAATTTTGCAATCAACTAAAATGAATGCATGAGATGTAATGATATGGTAAATAACAGAGCAAACAACACCTGGATGAGAGTAGCTTTAGCTGATAATGAGGGGGAGAAGCAGTATGGGTTCCTCCCTCTGATGTCTAAAAGATGCAAGGATTGGATGTCACATGAGATAATATTGCAGTGGCCTTCATTATCTGCAGTGGCCTTCTGCTGCAAGCAATAATCTCACATGAGACTTCATTCCAAAACCTCTAAATTAGGTAATATTGCTTAAAAAAATATTAGATAAAGTTTCGAACCTTCAATCCATAATAATTATTAGGTGTATCTAAAACTTCATCCGATAAATTTAGATTCAAAGTTTGAAGAACTTGGAGTTATGATTTGGGCTAAAATATGAACTTTGATTTGGGTTTGAACTGAGCTTGCAGTTTAGACTTGGGCTTCTCCGAGGACCAAGATAATTTTTTTGATATATATACATATATATATATATATATATATATATATATATATATATATATATATATATATATGCACACGAAATGATTTATTTTTGTATCTAATCATCTAAATTTACAGTGGTCCTCTCTCAACTTTATTTGTTTGCACATTTTGATAGGAGGATAATTTTTGTATTTTTCTTCTATAAAATATTTTTTTCTAATTTAGTAAAAATAATATCTATAGCTGAACACAAAGATAGCAACAGGATCAACTCAATACCTCAGTTGAAGAATAGGGGCACATGTGCATCAAATCAAGTCGACGGCTGTGATTACATGATGTTTCTGGTAGCATTTGAGATCAAGTCCAAGTGCTCGCCAAGATTAGCGCCTCGAAGTGATCTGGACTCGTATGTATCTTTGATGTATACACGTTGGCCAATGGTCAATCTAACGACCCATCATATGAATCATGATGTGGTCCATCAAATCAGCAACGCATGATCGATCCGGTCCAATTCAAGTCCCCTAACCAAATCTTCTGTCACGTGATCTGCACGTGGTCGAACTGTATCGGCGAAGAAACTATAATGTGATGGGCTTTTTTGTCCATTCAGTATGGTGCGTCTACTATAAAAGGGGAGAGGTGGGATGACGAGGGCCCGTCCATTCCTAGGGTTTGTACAGCTTCCAGTCGGCGCGAGTGAGGAGACGCGGAAGGGCGATGGGCGTGTTCACCTTCGTGTGCCGCAGCTCCGGCGGCGAGTGGAGCGCGAAGCAGCTCTCCGGGGACCTGGAGGCGTCGGCCGCTTCGACTTTCGACCTCCAGCGGCTGCTCGTCCAGGAGGCGCTCGCAGTTGACTCCACTGGCGGCGTCCAGTCTTCTTTCTCCATGGTCTCCCCCTCTTCGGCCGTCTTCCAGGTGAGAGGCCTTTCCTTGATTTCGCCTAATGTGTGTCTCTACTCGTCGTTGATCGCGAATTAATCTTTATCATAGATAGGCTTACAACAAGTTCTTATCTTCCTTATTTCTTGTGATCAATTATGTTATTAGATTTTTTTCTCTTTTGTAGTCGGGAGGTCATGAGATATGTATCATGTCATTGTATTTAGGGAAAGGTTCGTCCTTTGAGCAAGAGAGGTAAGGTGGGAAGAGGTTTGAGAAAGCTTGAAAGGGCAAATTATCTGGAAGATGCACTATATGTACAGTAAGAATGATCTTAAATTAGTGATGGTTTTGCGATAAGTAAATGCTATCTGGAAGGAGTATGCTGGATTCCTCTATTATAGATATATACTTATTGTATGTTCCAGAGCAACCAGAGATCGAGCTGGGAATTATTGTAATGCTTAAATATGTGTTATTAGTGGCAAAGCGTAGGAGACAGTTTACACTTCCTGAAAGCATACATCTTTGGTTCTTTGAGGCCTTACTCCATCAGTGCTTATCCTAATCTAAGGACGCATCAACCTTTCCTACGCATTATATGTTATATTGGAAGATCAATGGTTTGTCACTCCGAAGATATTACTCTTGGGTTCTTCTTTTTGATAATTATCAAAGTTAATTTTGCCTAGTAGCTGGTTACTGCTTTTTTTATTGGTGTCATGGATCATATCATCCAGCAAATTATTATCCAACCTAAATAAGATTTAAGAAGATTGGTATGTGAACTTGGTTGCTTTACTAATGATTTTTTGTACTGCTTGCTTCTACAGTCTTATAAAATAAATGCCTTACATATGCTGTGTGTTAAGGTTCCTTTTGGTTGCTTGCACGCATTCGCCGAAGTGGGTTCATTCTTGTCTGATCATGTCCGATCACTCAGCCAATTGTATAAAGAATCACAATTTGGATAGTATACTTCAAGCGGCAATGGTGTCCGACCTGTAAAAGCCATGTTGGCTTACTTCTGACAAAATCTTCAAATCAAATAAGTGACAAATCGAAACAGTAGAAAGTTCTTTTTGCTTATTCAAGAGTCTTCTTTTATGCCTAGTGCCGATGGTGATGCCCGCAAGATGTCTCTTTTTATCTTGTGAATCTCTTTTTCACGTGCTCTTGTATGGGCATGTTAAACAATGTTAGAAGCATGAGCTAATTTTGTATGTGTGCTTCTGTTCATCATCATGTTCAGCTCTACTGTGGGCAGGTTGTGTTGAGAGTAATATAAGTTGCTTCATTACAGATATCAGTTTGTGTATCTCCTCTCACGGTTATTTTGCTTCTGGACGTACAGGTAATAATTGGGGGAGGTGGTGGTGGAGCATTTATCGGAGCTGGTGCTCCAGGTGGCCCAGCTGCAGGATCTAGTGGCGGTGCTGCTGCTCCAGATGCACCTCCCACTCCCGAGGAAAAGAAGGAAGAGAAAGAGGAGAGCGACGATGATATGGGGTTCTCCCTCTTTGATTAGTTTACCAGTTTGGATGCTGTGCTATTTTTTATCTTTTGAAAAATTCTTGATTGCTACCTTAGAAAATTAATGAGCGATGTTATGCTTTGATTTATCAATATCAGTCAATAATAAATTTTTGAACTGTCGTAGTATTGATTTATTATTACTATTGTATCATAGTATGTGTCACAATTGGAAGGCCACTACTGCACTTTACAGATCAAAGGTTGATATATTGTCTGATACATGTAGTAATAGAAGCACACGAGGAAAAATAAGCAAAGCGCACTATCAACAGGGGAAGAGGAGCAGCGAGCCATCCCTGCAGAGTCTGTTGCCCGATAGATCGAGCTTGCTCATCTTTTCTTCACACCATAGCAACTGTTCCTTGCTGAGCCGTGCCATCCTCAGAACCCTCGATATGACTTTGATGTCGATGAGAGCAAATAGCAGTTCCACTTCCTCCGTGGTGGTCGGCCAGGTTCTCTTCCTCCACCCTTTCTTCTTTTTGAACAGTTCCTTCACTCTCATCTCCTTCTGCAATTCAAAGCCATGAATCACCAATTTATAATATTTCTACTGATCATTTAATTTGCAGCATGCATCTATCTTCGATCATGTGGCATATACCTTATCAAGTGAGGCTTGCACTTGATGAAGGGAGCTCCGAGGGCTGTGAGCTCGAAAGAAGCTACCTGTTCTTTTCTTGTCCATCTTCAGAAAAAGGCGGAAGGTTAGGATGGAATCCTCCATTATCTTAACTAAGTCGGCCGCAAGAATTGGCAAGTCCGTATAATTCTCCACATTTACTTTCTGATCTATATCTGAAAGGAAAGCAAAAGCATATCGAAGAACAGAATATTGGATTTGAGGTTAGTGTTCTTGCATGATAATACCTATTGTTCTGTCTAAAAGATGATAACCTAGAGATCACTCAGTTTCCACCACATATTATGTAAAAGACAAGGTGTAAAGCACAGATTCTTTAATCTCACAAATGGAATGTGATTGAAACGACTGAAGAGAAGTTTAACGGAGTTGCTTATTTTTACCTAGAAAATTCGGCACCTGAAGCAACTTAGACAGCCAACTCCGGCCATGGGCATAAACCTCCACCCTAGATCCTTGCTCAAATGGCTCATTCTCAATAAATCTCTGCAACAAAACCTGGAACTGCTGAAACAATTGCGCAGCATAGCCATAGGAAGCACCATCCTCCGGCTGCGACGAAATCTTCACTCTCAGTTGCATGTACTGACCATGAAGTGCCTCCCAACTTAAAGAAACCTGCGCTACATAAGCAGCTTCAAGGATTCGGCACCGCTCGTCTTCCTGCTGCGGCAGCTGTGGTTGTTCGCGGTCGTCTGGGTGTTCGTCTTGCCCCTTCTTGAAACGGAGCTTTCGAAGGGCCAAATCTAACTTCTTCGACACAGATCTGAGTGATCGCTGTGAGGTACTCCGAGATCCTGTAACATGTATGTCGTAAACTTGTATGAAACTTGACAGAAGTAGCTCGGATTAGGATCAAACTAATGCCACTAATAAGAGAGGAACATTAGATCAAAGTTAAGAACATGATGTGATACAGAGGCAAAATGCACTTGACGCTCATCATCAAGTATTAAAATACATATCTCTATGGATAATAATATGATTGCAGAATCTTTGAGATGCAGATGCATTTGTTGATGCCATACCAGCTTCATTTAGATGCCGGGATATCAACCTGTCAAAGAACAGCATCCGGTCGCAGTACTGGTCATAAAATGTGTCGAACCCACAACAGGAATACCCAGCACTGGCTTCTGAGGCCCCCCACCCACTCGAGCTGCTCTCCTCCTCTTTCTCTTCCTCTTCCTGCTCTCCCGGATGGCCTTCTTCTGGTATGAGGACCATGAAGCTGTTCTTTCTCAGTTCCTTCAGCCGCCTCTTCACGTCGTTTGTGATGAAATCGTCGTCGTCGTCGTCGTCTCCCCCATCCGGAGCGGTAGCCGACTTCGGCATTGCGTCCAAGGTCTCATCTTTGAGCTCCTCCGAGGACAAGGACAACTGTTCTCGGTCCTGATCTGGGTTTTTTACCCCCTTCAACTTACCAACACGACTTGGAAACCTTGTCTTGAGGAATTCCATTAAGTCCCTTGAGGAATCGGTTGATTCTGAAGCTAAAAGCCCAAACAGATCCCCTCTCGTTCCCCAGACTCACTCAAGGAGAAGGCGAGAGAGAGCGACGAGGCCAAGGAAACCGAAGAGCACGAGAGATAAGAGGAACAAGAAGAAGGCCAAGAGGAACAGCAGCAGAAGCAGGAAGAAATCGCCGGAGAGCCGGAAATCCGCAGCGCGATCGGACCCACGGCTCATCAAACAAAGAACGGGAAGCAAGACGGTGATGAGTTGCAGCTCCCCGGGAGCCCTAAGAGGCCGACGATCCACCGCGTTGGAGACGAAGGAAGAGAGAGGACGAGCGGGCTTAGGGATGGGGCTCGGGGTTTGGGGGCGAGGAAATGGCGACCCGCTCCCGGCACGCTGAGGAGGTCCGGAGGACAGCACGGGGGCCTCGGAAACATCGCCAATTTATCGGGTGGCGGGAAAACAATCTAAATTTAAATAAAGCCGAGAAATTGGGCTTTGTTGGGGCTTCAGAATCGCGAGGAAAAGATTCGGCGATTATTTGACGTAGGCGTCGGAGTTCGCGCGGGGACGTAGTACCGACTACCGACCGTCTGCGTGAAGAGAACGAGAGAGAGAGAGAGAGAGAGAGAGACCCAACTTGGAAGTCCTAAAATGCCCTCGAGCCCTTTCATCTGGACGGTTCATTTGACCCTCTGACTGATTGATTGATTGATTGATGTTTTGCAAGGATCTGCTGCACTTTCCGGTTCAAGATTCAGCCTTCAAGCGGATACGTCACCAGATAAGCTGGACCCTGATTGACGCGAGACAGACGAGCCTCACGCCAGGTGATTAAGGTAAGAAAGAGATTTTGCACACATATCCTTTGAAAATTAGCTTTATATATATATAATGGGCCCCTTCCTTCCTTTTTCGATAATATATATAAAAAGATTAATCACTTTTAAATATGATTAATGCTAAGTAGTTTGAGTTATATACGTGTAATTATATAATAAGTAAATTACTCAATATGTTTAAAGGATATTAGTATCAATTAAAGTTTTCAGATTTTATAACTCATGATATTTTCCTCATTATATAAGGATATCTCTGTACTAGGAGAGAAATCCTCTAATCTGTTGAGTAAAATTCTTCCTATAAATAGGAATACAATTAAGTTTCTTCAATAATTTCTTTTCTATCTCTTTTCTAACATTGTATCATAGCCTTTTCCCTTACAAAGGCAATTCGACTTCTGCTGCTCCTCTAGGTGTCGTTGTGGAAGCTGGAAGGACTGGTGTTGACTTCCTTCCTCCACTGCAGAAGATCGGTGATTCTTCTCCCGCCTCTCCGACTCCATCATCGACCGAGTCGGCCACCTCCTACCCTCCCAAGAACCTCACCTACGTTGCCGTCCTCGTAACTGCTCCCCGGCCAACGACCTCTCCTCCTCATTCTTGCATCTCGCTCGAGCGAGAAGTGCCGCTGTCGCCATCCTTGCTGCACAGCCATCAGTGCTTTCCTGCGGCAGTAGGAACGATTGTAGTTCTTGTAGCAACAGTCGCTTCCATCTACCGCTGCATCTTGCTTCCTCTGCCACAGCAGCTTTCGTTGCATCTGTTGCTGCTATCGCTTCCTGCATTGAGGCCGACAGAGCTTTAGCATATTTCTCACAAGTTTCTCCTACTGCGGCATCACTGTAGATTTCTTTAACATCGCTGCAGTAGCAACCATAGCAATCTGTAGCAGCTGCAGCAATAGTAATGATGTGCAGCAACTGCAGTCTTTAGCAGTAGTCTTCGCTACCGCAGCAAACTTCGTTGTCGTAGCAATCTTCGTTGTCGCAGCAATCTTTGCTGCAGCAACAATCTTCATTGCAGCAACAATCCTCGCTGGGATGTTTTTGTTATCTTCTTTTGATATTCCAGTTCCTATTTCTACAGGGACTCACAATTCTTCTACTACAGGGCTTATCTCCATCAATGCAGTCATACTAATCCCTTTCAAGTTATCAAAGGATGGCAATTATGCGTCTTGACGGGCTCAATTTTCTAATCTCTTATTTGGATACAACTTGCTAGGTTACGTTGATGACTCCTTCAGTTGTCCGCCAGCCATGCTTAACATCCCCGGAGAACCTAGTCCAGTACCTAATACAACTCACAAACTATGGTTACGTCAAGATCGTCTCATCTTCCAAACTATGGTTGCTGGATCCGTCGCTCCGATATGTGGTCTAAACTGCAAACAACATTGGCGAATCATTCACGTACTCGCAAGCTTAGTCTTCTATCCAAGCTGATGATGGCCAAACAAGAGGGGTACTATCACTAATTATCTATAAAATATCAAAGTTATTATCGATGACTTGGCTTTGATAGGTCATTCCCTATGTGACGAGGAGATTATCATCCATACCCTAAATGGTCTTGGAGATGACTACAAGGAGTTGGCAGCTGCAATTCGAGCACACAACTCGCTAGTCTCCTTTGAAGAACTCTATGACAAGTTGACTGACTATGAGATGTATTTGAAGCGTGTGAATAAACTGCCCAGACTATCTATCACAGCTCAAGTCAGTTATAAGTCTAAGAGGAAGAATACTCAGTACCCTCCGAACATCACCAAAGGTATTCTTGATCCTATGGGTCCCATGTGACACCCCCGTTATCCTCCTAACTTCTCATAAAGTGGTAACTCCAATACTCGTCCACCTTGGAATCCTGCCCCTTCAAGCCACCAATGACGGATCATCTGCCAGCTGTGTGATAAAATCAGACACTCCGCTAAAGTTTGTCGGTCTCAACCCCGCCTTCCTGCTCTATCATACTGGCCTCAGGAAAATCTCCTCACTACTCCGACGACTAGCCAGCTTAACTGGATTGTGGCTTCTGGCGCCTCCCATCATATCACCTCTGATATTCAGAATCTGTCTCTCCATAATCCCTATGGTGGCGATGAAGATATCATCATCGATGACGGTAACGATGTTCCTATAACTCATACTGGTTCCACAACGTTTACTTCTTATACTACTACATTTACACTCGATGATGTTTTATATGCCCCTAATATTAAACGTGACCTCATTTTTGTTTCTCAGTTTTGTAAAAATAATAATATTTCAATTGAATTTTTTCATGATTCCTTTCTTGTTAAGGACTTGAGCATGGGGGCATCCTTAATCTAGGGCTTGAATAGAGAAAATATTTACGAATAGCCGTCAGCTCCACAAATAACCCAGCCTACTATTCATTCTTTCATTGTGGCTCTAGTTGATATGTGGCATCGTCATCTTAGTCATCCCTTGTCCCTTATTCACCACAATTACTTTCTAGTTTCTCTTTTCCTATTTCTAAATCGCATAGTTCTATAACGCATTGTGATGTATGTCTTAGTAATAAAAGTTATCAACAACCATTTGGCCTATCTTCCATTTTCACCTCTAAACCATTTGAAATTATTTATACAGATGTTTGGGGCCCTGCCCCAATCTTATCTTTTGATAAATTCAGATTTTATGTCATTTTTATATATCACTTCACTAAGTACGCATGGCTATATCCTCTTCACCATAAATATGACATTTCGATCATCTTTCCCACTTTTCGAAAGTTGGTCAAAAACCATTTTCAGTCTACCATCAAAATGGATTACTCTGATGATGACGGTGAATATCAAGCTCTAGTATCCTATCTCTCAGCTTGTGGTATCCAACATCTCAAGTCTCCCCCGCATACTCCTTAACTTGTTGGCTCCACCGAATGCAAACATCGGCATATAGTAGAAACTGGGCTCATACTTCTCCATCAGGCTTCCATGCCTTCAAACTTTTGGATGACAGCCTTTCAAATTATCGTCTACTTTATTAATAGAATGTCTACGCCAGTCCTACAATACCAATCCCCCTTTGACTCACTATTTCACAAACTCCCAAATCTTCACAAACTCATAGTATTTGGTTGTCTATGCTATCCATGGTTACGTCCCTATGCCTCTCATAAGTTAACATCATGATCTAATCTTTGCGTTTTTATATGTTACTCTCATGAACATAATGTTTTCTACTGCTATAATCTCCACACTTACAAAAATTTTATATCGTGTCATGTTATTTTTGTTGAGTCTGTTTTTCCTTTTCACAACCATACCTCTCCTACTATGCAGACCACCTTATTAACCATTTCTCATTGGGGTATACCTCCGATCCAACCGAACGAGCCTCCCATGACATCATCTAGTTTCTCCTCTCATGATCCACATTATTCCACTCTTCCGGTTTAGCAATTACCTATTCCTCCACTTCTCTCTTCTCCGACTATTGGGGTACTTGGTTCAGGATCATAATCGTTATCTTTACCTCCTTCTCGGTCAAGTGACCCTAACGTACCTCCACCTGACCCGGCCTGTGTCAATGACTCTCAACCACTTCTTCCAACAACACAGCTTCACGGCCCCGATGTCTCCAACCATCCTATGACCACACGCTCTAAGAATGGTATTTTCAAACCGTGTTAGGTCCTTGATCTTCATGCTATCGGATTCCTCATCCACCACCGTTGAACCCACCACCTTCACTCAAGCCCAAAAATCTCCACATTGGCGTACCACCATGTGTGAGGAATATAATGCCCTCCTCTATAACTCAATATGAGATCTAGTACCCTTTTATCATACACAAAATATCATTGGGTGTAAGTGGGTTTTTCGAGTTAAGCGGAACCCCGATGGCTCTTTTGCCCAATATAAGACACATCTCATCGTCAAAGGGTTTCATCAAAGACATAGAGTTGATTTCACTGAGACATTTAGTCTCATTGTTAAGCCCACTACAATCAGACTTATCCTGAGTCTCGCCACCACTAAGGGCTGGCAATTACGTCAATTGGATGTTAATAATTCCTTTTTACAAGGGACTCTAACTGAAGATATTTTTATGCAACAACCTCCTGGTTTCACTCATCCTTAGTATCCAAAGCATATCTGCAAACTTCGAAAAGCTATTTATGGACTTCGTCAGGCTCTAAGAGCTGGTACACTGAACTTGGCTCTTTTCTTACTTCAGTTGGCTTTCTCAACTCCAAATCTGATTCATCGTTATTTTTTAGACAACGCCATAGCGACACAATATATATTCTGATCTATGTGGATGACATCATTATCACAGGCAACAACCCCATAGAAATCCAAGCATTCATCAAACAGTTGATAGATCGATTCTCGCTCAAAGATCTAGGACCCCTGAACTACTTTCTAGGTGTAGAGGCTACATTCACATCTTTCGGTCTCTTTTTATCACAAAGAAAGTACATTCAAGATTTATTATCCAAAACAAACATGCAGGACGTAAATGTGGTTACAACTCCTCTATCTGCTAGTGGCTCTCTCAAATTATCTAATGGAAGTCCTACTACGGAACTCACTCAATACCGATAAGTCGTTGGTTCCTTACGGTACTTAGCTCTCACCCGTCCCGACATCTCATTTGTAGTTAACAAATTATCACAGTTTATGCAGAGGCCATCTACTATGCATTGGTCTGCAGTCAAACGAGTCCTACGATATCTTAAAGTGACTCTCAATCATGGTGTCTTTCTTCATAAAGACTCTCCACTTCAACTTCATGCATTTACCGATGCCGATTGTGTAGGAAACTTTGATGATCAAATATCCACATCGGGGTATATTGTCTTCCTTGACGCTAATCTAATTAGTTGGAGTTCTAAGAAGCAAAAGACAATCGCACGGTCTACAACTGAAGCTGAATACTGTGTCATCACCATTGCCACTACAGAACTCAATTAGATCACAAATCTGCTTAAAGAACTCAACATCAACTCTACTCCTACAATATATTGTGACAATGTTGGAGCTACCTATCTGTGCGCTAATCCGGTATTCCACTCCCGCATGAAACATATTGCTATCGACTTTCATTTTGTGTGAGATCAAGTTGTCCGCCGTCAACTATCAGTTTCTCATGTCCATTCGGTTGATCAGTTAGCCGACTCACTCACGAAGCCTCTCGCTCGTCACCTTTTTGCATTACATCGGTCCAAGATTGACATCCTTGATAAGAGCACCATTGCGGGGGCATAATAGCATATAAGATTTCTCAAGGATATCTCTATACTCTGATGAGAGAAATCCTCTAATCTATTAAGGAAAATTCTCCCTCCTAACTTGTATAAATAGGAGAGGCACACGTGAATACAATTAAGCTTCTATAATTTCTTTTCTATCTCTTTTCAGTTTTAATATTTCTTAATTTTAACTAATATGAGACCTCTCAATTAAAAAGATAATACGATGAGTGTCATGATTTCACCTTTGTTTTTATATCCTAGAGAAGATTTAGAGACTCTCGTGAGGTTTGGTTCTCTGACTATTTTTCAAGATTAATGTAAAAATATTTATTTTACATAATTTTTATATTTTACATAGATATATGATTCAACTTAAATATAGGAGATAAATATGAATTTTTTTTAATTATGTAGAAATATAAAATGTTATTTAGTTGTATTAGTATAATAATATTTTATTTGAAGTCTTAATAATACATGGGACTTCAATTTTGCATGGATAAATCTATTGTTAATGTCATTCTAACAAAGACAATGGCTTCCTAATCTAAATCGAAGACCAAACATACGGACAGTGCAAGTAGCCTTAGCACCGAAGTGAATATTTTAATTTCCATCTTAAACAAAAATACCCAAAAATACTCAACTCACATATTCCTAAGTATCGAAACGAGTAGCCAAACAAAGAGATTAAACATAATATATATATATATATATATATATATATAAGTAAAAATATTTCTCTATAAATAAAATTGATTCCTCTACACAAATCGATCGGATCGTGTGAGCACACGATACCAAAGGAGTGCGAAGACTAGATCGACTTCCCAAGAACAATTGTTGGTGGGCATTGCACGGATCATGCTTTTATTTTTGTCCACTTCTTAAAAAGATTGGAGTTGGTGTTAACAATCAAGAAAAAGAAGAGATCCACATAAAATTTGTATGGAAAATTAGGTGGTGTGATTGAGAAATGCCCACTAGTTGTTGAATGTAGTGACGACATGGACGGTGGGATCATTGGGTAATGCATTAGAAATATGATGATAAAAGCATGGAATGTGAGTGGCATTAATTAGCCGAGGGAAATTTTATGATTGATGTGCGCAATTCTGAGCTACACAATCTTGTGACATGGGATCGTACACTGAATTCCACATAATATTTCTCTTTATTTTTAGTTCCCAACATATATTTCTCTTTATTATTAAGCAAAGAGTTTCAGTTCCTAAGATCTTTTTATTGGGAAAATTAGTAATACTTAAATTTAATAAATTATAGATAATTTTATTGATGATAAGATATTTATCAATAATTGATACCACGTAAAGTGGTATAATAGAAAAAAATATAAATGAGAAACACAAACTTAATTATCTACTTTTTATGACAAGGACAGTAATTCTAAACCTCCTTTCTTCTTCGTTATAATATGAGAAAATAATCATAAACTTTTTTTTGTATAAATATATTATAAATAAAAAAAAGATAATGATAAAAAGAAAACTACTCTAACTCACATTTGGAATGATCATTTGAGAAAATCCCATTTGATTTTGGTCTTTGTGAATATTATAACTCGAAGAGTATTATATTTTCACCTCCGACCAACTTTAGATTTTACTACCAACATAATCTATTTAGTTTTCTATGTGTTATTTTTCTTTGTCGATAATCTATTTAGTTTACTGTAATCATCTTCCTTACTATTCGTGCCATGCCAATTCATCATCAAATCAAATCTTGTTGGTTAGCTGAGTTTTATATTAGAGAATTATGATAAATGTAACAAACATGATTAGAGTGAATTATTAGGGAATCAAGCTCTCAAATCATTCATATACATATGACTAAAAGTGAATTGTGTGCCTAAAATAATAGTGCTTTATATAACTAATATGATATTATTGGATCCAATCCACTTAGGATTTGAATCAAATACATGTAAACATATATTTGTACATGTCAATATTAGCAATGTGATGCTTACTCATCACATCTCGCCCATCCATATATAATAATAATAATAAATTTAACATAAAGTAAGATTGCTCTTTTGTCATCTCGATAATCCGAGCTCGAGTAAAAACAAAAATAAGACAGCATATTATTGACCCTTAAATCTAATTAATCAGAAGCTTTGAGTTGGCACATCATCATCAAACCTCGCACTTATTGTATCACCCGATAACAAATCAATTCTTGCCATCTAAACAAACAAGACAATTCTTAATTGTCCCAAACATAGGTGCACAATGTCATCATCAACATCAATGTCAACAATAATAAGAAACATTGTTGCCGGTGGATGTGTTATAGATCGGCCCACATAGCATTGTCTTAAAGATGCATCTCTTCCAATAATTGGCATCAATCGACACATTTTCCACGTGATGCTACCTCCTCCTTTGTCACCACTAGGTGTGGGTAGGCATGCCTTTTTGTCATCACACAGAGAGAGAGAGAGAGAGAGAGAGAGAGAGAGAGAGAGAGAGAATGTTCTTATCTTATGATTTCTATACAATTTTGTATATCACCAACTATTCTACCTAAATTGATGCTTTACTTGAATGCATATCAATAGAATGTTTGGTGTACCTTATTGCCACACCATAATCAATCCAACAAATCACAAACTACATCCATTCATTAATGTTAGTGCTCAATTTAATTAGGTCATGGATTATCAAAGTAATGTTGTTGGTCCTATTGACCAATTACTAAGTTTCCAAATCAAAATCCTTGTGCATGTGGTGCTTAACTATTTAATCAAATAATTCTCTAGGTTAGGGATTTATGACATCATTATTGTAAATCAAAGCTTAATCGAATAGATTCCATTAGGTTATGTCTAAATATTTGATCAATAATTCTCACAATAAGGGATTTGTGACCTCATTATTAAGAAGAAAGATAAGCTTAATAAATAATATTTTCAGTAATTCCTAAATATTTGATTAGATAACTTTCAAGATGAGATATTTATGACATCATTAATAATAACCCATACATCGTTGATCAAATTTATTAGACTCTATTAATTTTTTAGATAATAAGTATATTTTATTATAAAAGTGATTCAAAATCTTTACATGCCATTTAATTTGGTTGATGTGGAAATCGGATCGAAAGACTAAGTCTGACTTCATTATTCAGTGGCCCCAAAAATTGTGACATAAATGCTCATGTGAAACAATGGGAATCTAATGATGTAACAAAACATAATTTGATTCTTTGAATATGTTTAATTGACACAACTATTAAAGAAAGATATGTTTCATGTAATCTCATTTTATTCGTCAAACTTCATTCTCAAATTTATTTTATATCATCGAGCGAGAAAAAAAATTAGATCAAATAATATTAGTACAACGGTAAGGTTGGTCCTTACGATCTCGGAATCGTATCAAAGTTATAAATACAATCTAAATTAATCCTCACTAGACAATATTAATGGAAGTCACCCCTTTTATAATAATAATTTATTTAAATTATTTGGTAAAGTAGATAGAGTGAGTGTCTTCATTATTTGTCATGCAATAGAATTGTAAAGATGACTAGGAACAAACCCTACACACACCAAAATTTAATTTTCCACTCTTAGGATACTAAATCCCTTGTAATTTCCTAAACAATCATTTGGAGAAGCCATTCATTGTTATTAAAACAATAAAGTAGATTTCCAATCTTTGAACACTTCTTGGTTTCATTTTTGTAAATTATAGATTTGGAAAGCCAGCCTTTTTTTTTTTTTTTTTGCTTGGGACCATCCAATGATTGAGTGTGAAGAAATATAACTCAAATTTTGGAAATAACATAATTTCTTCTCTAAAATGTTATTATTACATGTATATATATGTATATATCCTTCAAAATTTTAGAGTTTACATATTTCTTCAATTTCTTAATTTTTTTTTTCATATATGCTATTTCCATTAAAATCCATTCAACAGAACTCAAATATTAATCATGGTTATCATTGAATCAAAAAATGTAATACCTCTTTGTTTTCATTAATTAATTATTTTATATTTTTTAAAACGATAATATTGGCTTAAATTCTATTATATAAATTATCAACTAACCAACATTAATTCTTATTATCTATTTATAAATTTTAACTTTTGATATATATATATATATTCTTCTCCATCTTATCCTCTCCTCTCTGACAAATAGGCCAAAAATAATGGGAAAAGAAAAAAGCAGAAACTTCTCAATGGTCAGTCTTTTGGCTCCTTAGGAGAATAGAGACAAAGCCTCAATTGCCTGCCATCTTCCACTGTTCCTAACCTGTGAATCCCATCTGCTCTGCCCCTAAAACACCCACCTTTAATGCCGATCCACGCCTCAAGAGTTTGATCTCTCTCCCAAAGCTCTCGCCTTTTGTCGTCCTCGATCGCCAGCAGCCATTTGTTCTCCCTCCCCGCATCACAAAATCCCTCCTTTTCCGTGTTCCAGTTGTTATCCCTCCCCGCACCACAAAAATCCCTCCTTTTTCGTGTTCCTACCTTCCATCTCTGCGAGATAACCCTAGCTGCATACCAAAGGCGGCACCTTTCTGCCGCCGCTTCCTCTCGGATATTGGATCCGCTGGCTGAGTGATAGGGCTGTCAGACGAGGACCACCATGAGCTCGTCTCCGGTCGACGCGTCCGCTTCCGATGCCTCGTCGATGCCCCAGAAGAGATTCTCTAATCTTCGAAGCGTCCGGTGGCGTATTGATCTTGGAGTGCTGCCAAGCTCGCCCCCGGCCTCGATCGATGATATCCGGCGCGTCACCGCGGACACCCGGAGGAGGTGAGACTGGAACCGGATTAAAGATTCGTCTGGGAAATCGTGTAGTTTGATGCATTGTTGCCTTTTCTTTTGCTTTGTCTGCTGTAGGAGAATTGTTCTTTTTCTGCCCTGTGGATTTAATACGCTGCTTATAATACTCTTTCCAATCTTAAAAATAATTTAAACTATCTTTCAATTTAGTTCTTCTTAGGTTGCTAATCAGTGGAGGAATGACATATTCTTATTTTGCTAAAAGAAGTGACGGTATATTCTTCTTTATTACGTTGTTGTTCAACATATTTTAGGCCTATCTGTGAATTACGTTGGCTCAACTAGGAGTTTAGCTTAATGTTTGATATTGCAGTTGCCTAATTTTAGACCACTAATTTTTATTTTCTATGTAGCCCTTGTTTGTTATATGACAGATTACAAATATATTCTGCTTTTTTTTCCTATTTGCTGAATTTGATATAACGATCTGACAAGATCACTTTGGATTTTAGTGGAGCCAGGTAGATGTAGGAATATCAAATCTTTTATCTGTCGGGTTTTTGCTTTCAGACTTCCACAGGCTACTTAAGTTTTCATGTGTATTTTTCTGAACTTCTACATATGTCTATAAATAATCCCTCATGTAAGTTTCTGGGTTCACAGATATGCTAATCTGAGGCATCGTCTTCTGATAGATCATCATTCCCCTAAAAATGGGAAAGCATCTCCTGATCTTACTGTGGACAATCCTCTATCACAAAATCCAGGTACACTTAACTTTTTAGTTGTGCTTGCAGAGAACTATAAACTTTTTAAGTGTCACTTACAAGCCTTAGTCAACATTCACCTACAAGCCTTCATTGAGTTTGCTAGTTATTATTGGTATAATTAGAACACATGCTGATTTCAGCATTTTCAGTTGTTGGTAATGTAAGTTGGGGACGATGGTCCTCCAAAGTGCTTCTTGTGATGGTGGTCCCAGGAAACTCCAACAAAAATAAACTTCATTCTGAGATCTGGGAGATATATTCTTGTATAAGTTTGTTTACTACTTCACTAGATCATCAGAATGGCTCATTTCGTCGAATCCAATGAATTATTTTCCCACTTATTTTTTGTGAATATGCTTGCAACTTTTTTCGGTGAAATCAAGAAATTTCATTTAAGATTAATGAAATAAATTTGCTCCCATGCACTTAAAAAATTTTGAATCTTGTAACTGCACACTTACTAACAACTATGATTATCTACTGCCTACAGATAGCAATTGGGGTCGGTTTTTCAGTTATGCTGAGCTGGGGAAAATGATCGACCAAGATTTGTCTAGGTTATATCCTGAGCATAGTGGCTACTTTCACACTCCTATATGCCAGGCATTGCTTAGAAGGGTATTGCTGTTATGGTGTCTGCGGCATCCAGAGTATGGATATCGACAAGGCAAGATTATGTAGCTTATTCTTATTTTATTTGAATTTTATCTTAATATCGTAATTTTGAAGGTTAATCTCTAACCTATTTCATTGTGGAATGTTTGATAAATAACCTAGGTAACCTTGAGGGAAAAATAATAGTCTACTGCAAATGGAAGCTCATCATGCTTTTCTTTAGCATGAAAGTTATCACTAGTATTTATGTTGAGGTTTTTACTAAATTAAAATTGATATCCTTATCATGAATTACAGTTATCACAAATTAAAGTTCGCAAATTGGTAGTGTTGACTGCATAACTACTCTTTGGGTTTATTCTTAGTGTATTATTCATTTTTTCAATAGTTAAAAGCACTGACACTACTATTTAAAAACAGGAATGCATGAATTATTGGCTCCTCTAGTCTATGTGCTTCATTTTGATCTGGATCACCTAACTCAAGTGCAAAAGCTTTATGAAGATCTTTTTAGTGATGAATTTGACAAAATCTCCTTCCCTGAAGGCGACTTTCTCTCTAGTCACAGGATTAGAAGAGTAAACAACTGGGAGTCTGGGATTGAAATAGAGAATAATCTTTACAAAATATGCAATGACCATAGTCTGGATGAACTTGATCCTGATACCAGGGAAATGCTTTTGCTGAGTGATTCTTATGGAGCAGAAGGTGAGTTGGGAGTTATTTTATCTGAAAGGTTTATGGAACATGATGCTTATTTCATGTTCGAGAATTTAATGTTTGGAGCCCAAGGTGTGGTTTCCATGGCAAGTTTTTTCTCTCCTGTAGCTGGATCCAATTCAAATTTACCTCCTGTCATTGAAGCCTCATCAGCATTATATTATCTACTATCAAATGTGGATTCTTCTCTTCATAGCCATCTTGTTGAGCTTGAGGTGGAACCTCAATACTTTGCCCTTCGATGGTTACGTGTTCTGTTTGGACGAGAGTTTTGCCTTGATGATCTTTTGGTGATTTGGGATGAACTATTTTATTCTTCGAATAGTAGATACATAGACAATGATGTGGAATTCAACTTTGAGGTTTTATGTTCTCCTCGAGGAGCATTTATTGCAGCTTTGGCAGTCTCAATGCTTCTCTATGTACGATCTTCGCTTTTAGCCACTGAAACTGCAACCACTTGCCTCCAACGATTACTAAGTTTTCCACAGAACCCTGATATGAAGAAACTTATAGAGCAGGCAAAATCACTGCAGGTGCTTGCTCTTGAATCAAACATATTGTCCTCGCCATGCCAAACATATTCAAACAAGAATCAGCTCATGATCAGTAGAGGTTACAGTCTTCCATCAGCTTCAGCTTTGGCTAAGACTTCACTTAATGTAATACCAGATAGATATTGGGAAGAGCAATGGAGGGTGTTGCATAAGGATGAAGAACTCAGAAAACAGAGCAATGGTCACTCGAGTTCAAGTGGAATTATGAAAAAGATTTTGACTAAAAGATTAAGTTTCTCTAGGACAAATTCGGAACCCTTCGAGGGGAATAATGCTCATGCTCTGTCTTCTGTTAGGCGAAGACTTTTTGGTGATTCATCTGTAGTTATTGAAGTTGCCAAAGACCATGTTAAATCTGAATGTAATGAGTCTCCTGTTATTTCAGACAACTTAAATGTTGGAAAAGGTTTTCCAGAGGAATTGGCCGATCAAAGGACCTCCAATTGCATGGTTGAAGAAACACTTTTGAGTGGTCATAATGCGTTGGTGGTTTCCACACCTACTAGTCCGCATGACATAGGTAATGACCATGAAAATGAGTCAGAGAAAAGCAGTATCACTTCAAATTCATTTCTTGGTGATAATGATGAGGAAACAATTAGCATGGAGGAGTCTTGTAGTCAAAATAAGCAAGATGAAGAATCAACTAATATGGAGGAGCCTTGTTGTCAAAATCTCGACAAACAGTTGGCCCAAGATGCTGAAGCCACTTCATCTGGCGATGTTGACTCTATACCAGAACAAATAGCAGCTCCAAAGGACCGGAAACCATTTGCAGGTAAATTTCAGTGGTTATGGAGGTTTGGTAGAGGCTCTAAAGAAGAAAATCAAGAGTCAAAAATATCACAAAATGCTGGACATATAGAAAAGGATAGCTTTGACATTTCACATTGTGATGGAACCTATACTTCCTGTGGAATAAATAAGAGGACTGAAGTGGGAGATAAGAAAGTGATGGACACTATAAGGAATCTTGGGCAGTCCATGCTTGAGCATATTCAGGTGAGATATTCTTATTTAAGTTTGGTGAGTATCTGCCTTCCATTTCATCTTATTTCCTAATAAAATTTCAGGTTAAATGACAACAAAAGATTCTGCATCTAAAATAAATCTACTAGGTTTTTGTTTGTTCGACGCTAACATGAACAGCGCACTGTTCATTTGTTTCCACTCGGTTTACATCGCTACTCACAACAATAGTTGGTTATGAAATTAAAAAAGTTGTAATAGTTTTGTCTAATATGATTAAGTTTTTTGAATTCTGAAATGGGATATCACTTACTTACTGTGGGAGTATGATATTCGAAGGCTACTTTTTTATTTTTAGTGCTACTAGAATCATGGTTGTTAGTTCATGTAGGTGATTGAGACAGTTTTCCAGCAAGATAAGAGCAAATTTGACTCATTTGATAACTTATCAAACAACATTCTTGGAGGCAAAGGTCAGGGTACAGCTATAGCAGCTTTGAAGGAGCTACGGAAGATCAGTAGTTTACTTCGAGAAATGTAAGATAGCTGTATATCTCTTATACAAGTTGTAAGTACAGTCTTCTATGGCTTAATCATAAAAAATAATATTTAGATTCTTTTTCCAATTTTTCTTCCATTATTTGCATCGGACATGTTGGTCCATTCAAGTGAGCATTTATAACCAACCATTGTCCATCATGATAGCCTCTTTAACTAAGTAGGGATCGGATCCAATGGCATTACAGCAATCTGTTACCATTATTTCTTTTAAGATGATGTCTTGATGATTTCAACTCATGGATATATATTATCTAAAGCTGATAGTTAGAATCAATGGTTGCAATGTGTTTTTGATAATTGATGGAACAAAATTTTCCACCTTTCTTCATTCTTTAAGGCCATGGAATTCCATCTTCTCGATGAAATCTCTGTGAATATTACACAAGTATCATATAGCAATGTCAACAAAATTATTTGAGGTACTCTGATTTGCTTATGGCTTGGAAAGATCATTGACTTTATCCTTGTAAACTTTAGCTGAGAAAATTATATCATGTAGCTGTTCCCAGATAGTTGGGACATTAGGGCTGGTTGTTGTCCTGTCATAAAACTGGAAGTGTGTTAAGGTGTTATCATCATCAAAATAACCAATTCGTAATTTAGAAATAGATCGAAAAGCAAATTATTCTCATTTTATTTGGTGCTATGTTGAATATCATCAGTTAGCATGTATTCATACCAGCAGCTTCTTTTAATCCATGATTGACGACAAAGGTACGAACAGTCCTACAACAATAACATCAAAGCAAAGTCTCAACTAAGTATGATCGGTCATATGTTCTGGTATTTCACTTGGGCACAATTAAGTCCTTGTGTAAATTTTTTTATGCTTCCCTTCTACTGCTGTCACATTTGGTTGTCCTCCTCCTTTTCTTTTGCTCATAAATCATATTGTTCTGAAACTTGTCATTGTTTAAGAGATACGTATGGAGGCATTGCTATGTCGAAAATATATAATCTTGGTAGTTGTTTTCTTAGATCTGTTGGGAGAAAGAAAAAATGAAGACAGATGAATAGAAAGACAATAGGAACATGTTGATGAGTTTTTGAAGTTTTTAGATTAAAAATCACCACCAATTTGGATTAGATTCTAGCAACAGCTGCCTTATAAGCCCTACATTGTGATGCTTGAGATGATATATATTATCCATTGTGAAGTCTGTTTCTTCCATGCAAAGTTAGTTGTAGCCATTGATTGAAGGCAAAACATTGTACATGTGAGAACACAAAGAACAAAAGGAAGCTGCTCTGGTGTCATGCAGCAGCCAATTATGGCCATGAGAAGAGGTATCTAAACCATGTCATTCTGCATCTACATAGAAAATTTTCTTTCTTTGTTTCATGAGAATGGAAAAGGATAACACACATCATGACATTTCATTATTCACTGGCATTGTTCAAGAAGGTATAATAGTAAAACTCATGTTGTGTTTTTCCCACACATCAAATTACAATTAGCTGTCACCTAGAAATTTGAAAAGAAAAATGCTTTTTTTTTTTAAAATTAGAGTTTAGAAATTATGTTAAATATTCTAACTGATAGTTAAATTGAGATTATTTGATTGCTTTCTGAATCTATAAAAATTTCTGATCAAGTTAAATAGTTAAATAAAAATGTTAAATATTTCTGATACAATTGACTTAAGTTCCAAAAATGAATCTGCATTCTTGTTTGGTATGAAGACTCTATTAAGCCCAAATGTGATAGAACTACAGAATGTGAGATTACTTAGCTCATTAAACATGTAATAACTTTGGTTCCATAATCATTATGCATTACCTTTAAAGTCATGGTTTTCTTATTGTCATACTTCCTGGCAAGTTGAGTCTTAGCAACTACATGCTGCTATCTTGACGTATACATACAGCAATTGCTTAATCTGCTTCCACATTCTGTAACTTTTGAGTTAAAAATATGAGAATTATTTAAATAAAATTTAATTTTTATTTATTACATTAAATGATGTATAAGATATTTGAGCATATGACTTATCAACTATGCAACAATGCATCACTCCGATATCCTTTGCACATAACATTTTTAAACTTGATTATAATAAAATAGATTTATTAAAGATGATGAAAATTTGTTAGTACCATATCGATTTTGATTATCAATTTGATGTGTCGAACCGATCCGACCTAATCTGTTTTTTTCGAAAGACATGATCTTGGTATTATGAACTTGTAATTTTTTGAAAAAAAAAAGTTGTTGTTATTCAAATTTTATTATATTTTTCACAATTTTTTTGGGATTTTGGTACTGTGTTAGTGTAAATTAGAAGAGATGCAGACATACATGTTTGATTTGAAGCACCTAAGATCCAATTGCACATCCATCTCATTTGGTCCTACATTTGTTGTTTGATGTCCACTTAAGAAGCCAAACTTGGTTGACTGACTTGTCATTTTAATGAAACGGGTTACATGTGCAAGTCACTAGATATGTCATCATCATCATCATCAATCATCATGAGAGGACATGTTCAATCAATCACCAGTGGAAGATAATAACAAAACCAAGTTTTTCCTTAGTCTTGTCATTCATATGCATTATGTCATATACAGAACAAAGTGGCACATAAAATGATGCTATGACATCTCAGGTCAACCCAACTCTATTTGGGTCGGGTCAACAATTAAATCACTCATACAAGGATTGACATTGTCTGAAGTATCCTTACATACATTTAAACTCATGAGATAACAATAATTTCAAGTCCTTTTATATATCTGGATAAAAATAATTTATACAATTGATAAAGATAACATTTATCATAAGATAAAATACACTAATTACATTTGCCACATCAGCATTAATCAAAATAGAATATCTTTAAATAAAAATAATTTAAAGAATATTTTATGATCGTAAGTCATTACGGCTCTTAGGCTATTAATAGAAACCCAAACCCTTTATCATGACACATGTTTTTTTCTTATTTTTTTTATTTTTTTACCTCATCTTAGGATTTCTATCCATATCGATTGACTCGACGACTATCGGAGAAATCCTATCGGAAAATTTCTAGCAATTGGTCTTTCCTACGAGGTTCAAGTTCGAAGCTCCTCGATCGTGCTATCATAATTTGGATTGATGATCAACCTCTTGTCTAACATACCTAATATGAACATTTTAGGAATATGTCAAATGAATTCGAGACATTATGCAGTCGTTCATACGATGTATGAAACAAAGCGAACAAGGTAGAAGTCAAACCTCCACAACGCAACAAGTATCAGTTCAAACACTAGAATGAACCAAAGATGGCAGGCGGTCAACGCTGTACGCATGCGTTGTCAACCCAAACAACGGCATTACCTTCTGTTAGATACCAAAATCCCAATTCCATACGTAGACTAGCTATGATTTCTAGCCAACAGTAGAAAAGGATCATGATGTCTGTGGTTGATTTGAAGTTTGATTAATTCTGCTAAAGATTTTAAGAAATCTCATTCATACTTAATCTCTTGAGGTGGTATAGTCCCGAGGTGCACTTGATATTGAGATTGAGCTCCGGTCGATGCAAGATCCTGATTTGATTAATCATGATAGAGACAATCTCATATTTAAATAACTGATTTGATTATAATTTAAGTGATTGATTAATGAAAATCTCTTTTTTAAAATTGAGCGGGACACGGATACGTAAAAATACTTACTACATAATCTTTGTGCGCTATGCATTCTTCTAAACTCACTTGTCCTCGTAGTATTTATCGTGCGAAGGGTTGATCATTCATTTGAATATCAATCTCGGATACCCACTTATCTGAGTGACTCCTTTTCTTACATCTTAATGTATGTTTTTCTTAAACGATTGTGTGTGCTGGTTGCCCTCAATACAATCCTGCTAGGTCCCGAACGTTCACATGTCAAGTATTTATACGTGTGCTTAGGGCAACCCAGCTAGATCCCCAACCACTTATAATTACTCAAATTCTTGTTGCCTTGATTGCTTTTTTTTTTTTAGATTTTTGATTGAATTGAGATGTGATAGTTGGTCTTGTGATATTTTTCATTTCTTTTTAGATGTATTTCATGATTAGTTAGCTCATATAATTCTTCAAATGACGTAGATGAATCTTGTGCTCGAATTGTTACCATAAGTGTTTTATATTCATTTACTAGATCATTGAGAATATGAACAATAATTTCTTTGTTACATAGGGATGACTTGTTAAAGCTAAGTCATCTATAATAAATTTTATATTTTACATATAATCAATGACTCTAGCATCACAACAACGATCATCAACATCTTGTATCACTAATATGGTTTCAAGTAGTGGAAAAAGAGAAGAATCGTACTTGGAATATTTTGATTACTGCATTCAATTTTATCTTTTATAAATAATCTTTCATAGCCGTTTGGGATTAGGAGAAATATTTCGTGTAATGAAAAATATTTTCCATTGGGATTTAACTGACGTGGTGATGTATCGATTGTAGTTTTTTATTTTTTATATTTTTTCTGATTAAGATGTCATTCAGACATACATATTTTCTTTATTGGACCATATTTTCTTGATCTGCTTTTACAAAATGAAATGCCAAATTCCATAGGATTGGAGATAGAATGTGCACTGAAAAAAGTCCATTCACAGTTTTTCTCCAAACCAAGTTTTCCAACTCTCTCTCTATAGTTCTCAGAGTGCAGTGCAGAAAGAACACTGCCTCCTTCTCTCTCTCTCTCGTTCTCAGTACAGAAAGCATTTTCTAATGATTGCAGTGAGTCTGTTCAGCATAGCAACCTCATCATCAAGCTCTCTCTCTCTCTCTTTCTCTCTCTCTCTCTCTAGTCCTCGGAGTGCAGATAGCATTTGCTAGTGATTGCACTATGTTAAGCATAGCAACCTCATCATCAAGCTCTCTCTCTCTATAGTTCTGGGAGTGCAGAAAGTATTTGCTAGCAATTGCGGTATGTTCAGCATTACAACCTCATCATCAAGCTCTAATGTTCCAGCGAGAAGACTCGAGCACTTCCCAACAAGCAGCACCTCATAGGAGAACACATATCTGCATCGAGTGGTGTGTCCACTACTACGGAGAGCACAAACACCATCCGTGATAGCATGTTTGCACTATTAGACATGCTTTCTATCCTTATAAATCAACTAAATTTTCCTCCACATAAACTCCAACTAATTGTCTCTAATCTTTCACCACATTCAGTATTAGACCTCCTTTGATATCATGTATCACGATATAATAGTAGCTTGATGCCCAATTATCACTGATTTGGAAGACTTCGATCCAAATTAATAATAATTGATCAATTTAATCTTATAAACTAACCCAATCTTGATTAGCAGACTAGATTTTAGGTGTTGTTTGATACTAACATTTTTACCCAATTGATAATATAACTATCAATAATGGAGGGTTCGAAGACTCATCCAATAAATTTCAATGATAAAGATTTTGACCATAATATCGTAGGATATATTGGGTAATTTCTTGAAATAAATTTCTTATTTTGATAAATTCTCTCTTTTTTTCAAAAATTCCTATTGAGTGTAATCTTTTTCCTAAAAGATGAATTAGCCCCCTTAGCTTGGCCAATGGTCTCCTTTGCCTTCACCCCGTTGCTTTTACTTTCGTCTCATTACTCTCCTCTATATTACTTGTTATCCTCATTATCTTCATCATCACTTTAGCATAGGGATTGTGGCCGAGGGTGCATGGGTTCTCCCCGTTATTTTCTCATCATCTAAATTATCCCTATTGTGACGGAGGGGATTACGGGTGAGGGCACATGGTGAGGATAACAATGATGATAGAAAAAAAAATAGAGAGAAGGAAGACAATGTAATGTGAAGATGATAGTTGACAAGGTGTGAAGGCAGTCGAATGGAGGCGAAAGCAAACATACCCAGAGGCAAACAAATGAAGGGTGCAAGGTCCATCTATGCGTGTCTTGGCTCACAACTCCTTTCGCCAAGGTGATGATAAAGACAATAGGAATGACGGGACGAGAATGATAGTCTAGGCAATATCATTTTTTAGAAAAAAGATGTCGAATTTTTCAAAAATAGATGTTAACTAAAAATTTATCAAAATATTTTTTAAAAAATTATCCATATATATAAATAACAATGTCAAGTTCTGATGATTAATATTTAACTAGTTGGTTTGATATCATTTTAATGGCTTATAGAGGCACTCCGATTAATTTTAGATTTCCCAAAGCAATAAAGAAAAGAAAAAAGAGAGGATAAGGAGTCCTTCTTATTAGATCCCAAAATTATTAATATATATAATTTATCCTTTAATTTGAGTTGATTTGTGATGTAAAATCTTTATCCCATCGAAGCATTTCTATTTCTATTTCTATTTCTTTTTCTGTCTTCTTTATGCTACATAAATAATAGTTGGCCGTCGGACTAATTTGCTCGTTCCCACTTCCCTGTTCGTCCTCTTCGGCCTCCTCCTCCTCCTCCTCCTCCTCGAAATCCCTCAACCCCCGCGGCAGGCCTTTAGATTTCCTAAAGAACGCGTCTTGGCGGCGGTGCCGACATGCCCTGACTCCATCAGGCGAGGATTTTGGGCAAGATGGCGGTTTTCTTGAAAGACTAGAGAAGGGATTTGCGAGATGATGCGGCGTGGGGTGGGGCGGGACTTCTTGATGGGTTCTTGCTAGAGGTACGAAGCCTCCTCCATTGCGATCCAAACACTCATGACAGGCACCAATGCGCGCCCTTCTTGATTAGGCCTAATTCGATTGGGTAATGGTGGAGTCATGTTGGTCCCGTTGACGATAGAGTTTACCGTTGATATATTATTGATGCAGAGAACAGTGAGTCAATTTGAAATTTTTCTTGGTTTGGTTTATTGGAGGCTGGTGATCCGTGCGCCAAAGGTGAGGTTTTGTGATGCAGAAAGAACCTATTTTGAGGCCATATTAACCTTGTTCTTAAACCAAGTAGTTCGTAGATGCCTTAGCTAGACGTTGCCAATTACCACTGAAGTTGCTAGGTCCTAGTGTTTCCACCTTTTCTGGTAGCAAATCACCAGCTTTTGATTTCGAAGATGGATTTTCACATTTTCTTATAGAACTACGGAAGATTCAAGACAAGCTCTGGGTCTTGTTTTCTATCGGATAATACTAAGCTGAATTGGTTCTCATTCTTCTCGGTAATAGTTTACAGGACCTATACACGATACTTGAAAGTGCTTCATTTTGTTACTATGTCATGTAAACATTCTATTCAGTCTATTGCGACTACTTTGTATGAGGTTCAAGCTTACTGACGTTAGGAAGATAAATTGGAATGGATAAATTCTTAATAGAATTACCATCTAAGCTGTAACCTTGAGATTTATGGTTATGTTGTTTGTTCATTCCTGTATTTGGATTTTGACACTTCTTGTAGATCATTTTATTGACAGAATATGGTATCTGGTATTGCTGAGAGCGGCTGCAGAAGTAAAAAATGAAGACTTCTAGAAAGAAATTAATTTGCTACACACCTAAAAAGTCTTCTCTTCTTGGGAAGGAACTCCATTCTAAATTAGACTCTGAGTCAGCAAAGAAGAATCTTCGCAAAGTTTCCTACAGTAGGAGATGCAGACTTAAGCCTAATACTTTTATGAAGAAAAGGGGAATAAGGAGGAGGAACTTTTTGAATGGGAAACCTGTCAAAACTATGCAGAAAATCTCCCACCATACCTCAGTTAATGGCCAATGTCTCTCACGATTATCGACAAATGGATCTTCTTGTTTGTGCAGTAAAGGGAACCCAGGGACTTCAGATGACAATGGAACAATTAAATTGCATAGAAGGAGAAGGCGTAAACGGAAGAAAAAAACTGTAGAACGTGATGAGGCCTCTTGTCTGCAAAGAAGGACAAGGTACCTGCTAATAAAAATAAAGCTGGAGCAGAATCTTATTGATGCATATTCTGGAGATGGTTGGAACGGCCAGAGGTGTGTAGCCTTTCCAATGATGGCTACTATGTAAACTTTTTATTAGGTTTTATGCTTGATTCTTATGATTGAAAATTTAGCTCATGATTTGAGCAAAAGTTATATTTTATTGTCCCCATGGTAGACACTTTCTTTTTCTAAGATGGTACTTGTTTAGTCTTTAAGCCCTGGTTCTCATGTCTATAGTAGATGGTATGTCTTCGTGCTACCTATGAATTACTTCTTCCGGTTCTATAATACAAAAAATCGGATCCTGATCCGAAATAAACCAAGATTCAAGCATGTCAATTTAATAAAAAAAAAAATTCTTATTTGAAAAGTTTCAAATAGTTGATTGATGAAGTTATAATGCATGTAGTAAATGACAGATGTAGTTATCTTCCTGTTACGCATCTAAGCACCTTTTATCTCTCGTACTTTAGCAGCATGCTAATTAGTTTCAGTCCTATCTTAGACCATATGATTCTTGAGCTGGTCTTGATTGTGTCTCATATTCACAAAGGGTAAGTGGGTAACACTCTTCATTCAAATTACTGCATTTATCTTTTCACTTGACCTAAAGGTGTAGAGAGTCCTACTACTTGGGAGTCTTGGACTAGCATTTAAAATCATCCACTGTAATTCCCCAAATTTGATCAATAAGATTGTAAATTTTAGGATTCTGTTCCATGCAAGTGCTTACACAACTGATTTCTGTAAGAATGCAGATCATAGTAGCTTAACCCTTACTTGGTTCTATGGTCCCATTTGGCAGCCGAGAAAAGATTAAACCCGAAAAGGAGTTGCTAAGAGCTCAGAAGCAGATAGTGAAATGTAAAATTGGGATCCGTGATGCAATTCGCAAGCTGGATTCACTTAGTTGTGTAGGAAGCATTGCAGATTCTTTGATGCATCCAGATGGATCTGTATTTCATGAACATGTATGTATACTGTAATACATGTAAACACTATTATTTTATTTGTCTGGAAATTGAATATACTGCATGCATCGATTATGATTCTTAAATACTTTCTAACAGATTCATAATTTTCCACTAGATCTTCTGTGCAAAATGCAGATCAACTGAAGCTTTTCCAGATAATGACATTATTCTGTGTGATGGAACTTGCAACAGTGGCTTTCACCAAAAATGTTTGGACCCTCCATTAGAAAAAAGTGTGTCATTATCTTTTATATATCACATTCAGATAACTCACATTTATCTTTTATGTTTGTTGCTTCTTATTTCCCAAATATCATTTCTATGCTCTCTTGCTTGATCAGTGAGCTATTTTATACTAAATACCGATGTGCTGTCCTTGTAAGTTGTATCTATAGAATATCAGTTTGTAGCATCAAAGATACATTTGGAAATGAGCACTCTAAATTATGCACTGTGCATTGAGAGTAATATATATGAATGCATGTATGTCATGCATATCCAAGGCAAAATCAGAATCGTGGCTTGTTTTCTAGCTTTAGATCAAGCCCAATTTCGTCCAGAGGCTAGCATGTCCTCCAAACTTCTCCTCTCCTAGTTCTTTTTGCCTTGGCCTCCCCCTTACGGGATATCTTATTTGTATGTCTCAGCTTTATAGATATGCATAGATGAATATTCTACTAGTGAAGATAGTAAGAATGAATGTTCGTGAATCTGGAACTAAAATTGGCAATATAGTTTGAAATCAAAATTTCGATAGACCGGCTCCAGTATCTTGACTATAATTGTATCAGGTTAGGTGGAAGCAGTAGTTGGCTGAAATCAACATATTGTTGATTTCTCAGTTGTCTTAGAAGTAGTTGGAGCTGATTCCATTCACGTTGGATGATTCACAACAGGAACACTCAATCCATTACATTGTGGTTTTAAAGATATAATGGTTAAGGTGATGGTGGGAATGATATATGATAGCTTGTCCCATTGACATGGCTTAATGATGATGGTAGAGACGTCAGACACATGGTGGCTGTTTCGTGGCATGGACTGATAAGCATTGATGGTAAGTAAAGTGATAGCAAGATTTGGTTACCCACTTTGACATAACAGATCGAGGTGATGATAATGATGCCGGAATAATTAGGATAGTGGTCTGTTGTATTTCATAATTAACGAATGACTACCACTATCATGGGAATGAAGAAATTTGATCTATAAAGGTTTTGATTGGTGGAAAGCTACAAATATAGTTGATAGTATTTGAAGTCCTTGATGCTGAATTAGATTAGATGGAAAATTTTGATGTGTTGTCCACACATTTTAGTCTGGTTTATGGTTAAATCACATATAGAACATGATTAAGTTATATTGGATTATTTGTGGTGAAAATCATTTATTTAACCGAAGGAATTTGTTTGTTTTGTAATTGTTGATGTCGAACTGGCGATTTTCCTTTGTGGCTTTTGTTGAATGTATGGTGCCAGATATTGATAGAGTGACCATCATTGATTTCTTTCATCCCATCTGATTCGGCATCATCTTCCTAAGATTGATGGGGACTAGACCACCCAACAATGATAAACCTGGAGACAAATGCTTTAATTGTTTTGTACTTTTTTTTTCCTTTACTATGTAGGTCCAGGTCTTACTATGATCATTTTAGTATTCTTCCAACTCTAGTTGCAATTTTGTTAGTGTAACTAACTGTACTATTGCTTCAGTTCCTCCTGGAGACCAAGCATGGCTTTGCAAATTTTGTACCTGTAAATTTGAAATTCTAGAAGCCATTAATGCACACCTAGGCACCTGCTTCAGTGTGAACAGTAACTGGGAGGTTGGTACCTAGCAGTGATGATATATTCAAGTTGCCTTTTCATCAGAAACTACATTAAGAAACTAGGAGCTGACAAATCTCTCTGTGTAACAGGACATTTTCAAGGAAGCAACTGCTTGTTCTGATGTTGAAAACACAGGCCTCAATCATGCTGAAGTGTGGCCATCGGAGGATTCAGAAGATGAAGATTACAATCCAGAAACAAATGAAAATAGCAACAGCAGATCAGGAATCGAGGAAAACATGTCTAATGACTCTAGTTCGAGCAGCCTGTTTTCTTCATCCGATGGAACTATATCTTATTCTGATTCAGAACATTACAGTTATCTTGAAAAACCATTTAATATCATAAGTAGAAGCAAGAACAGGGTTGACCTATTTGATTCAGTAGGCAACTATGATTCTGGTCCAAGTAATGAATGTGCGATTACCAGCTACCGTAGGCAGCGGAGAGATGTTGACTACAAAAAACTTCATGATGTAAGTACCATGAATTTCAGTTTCAATTGTGAGAATCAACTAGGAAAACTCTATGCAGCTTGTGATGTGGTTAATATGGACTTTTTCTAGAGCAACTTA
This sequence comes from Musa acuminata AAA Group, assembly GCF_036884655.1. Lineage (NCBI taxonomy): Eukaryota > Viridiplantae > Streptophyta > Magnoliopsida > Zingiberales > Musaceae > Musa > Musa acuminata. The sequence goes on from NC_088356.1 coordinate 44,208,185, forward strand.
GAATAATTCTTTATTCAATAAGGTAGAAAGAATTCAGAAGATACAATATTTATGGGAACTAGTGAACCTTCTAACAGAGGCACTTAATGTCATGGAAGATGCCTGGTAAAGATAAAAACTATATTTCCAGGCTTCCAGCTCATGCAAGCTACAAGATGTAACTACTGGACAGTTTACATCTAACGAATGTGAGCATGTAGCCAGATGCATCTTTTGTGATTCTCTCTAATAAGAAAAAAAATTGGGAATTTTCTTAACCTTTATTTATCTATCTTTCCTCTTAATTAGTCATAAGAACTTTTAGGAACATTGCCTTTCATAAAATGTAACTAACTTTTGCGGAATCTAGTTTTTGTCACATGATCATGCACTCAAAATTAAAACTGATGATCTGTATGCCATTCACGTAAGGGGAAATTATTTTGGCTGAATTGCATGTTTTAGTTAGTATAGCAAGATGTAGACAGTTACTGGAGGAGCCCCAACTTATAATTAAGAAAAGTTCATAAATGGGGTCCTGCATCTTCATGATGAATCAGTAGTACACAGGAAAGTATACACCTATATTTAGATTACCTTGTGGAATTTAGGGATCCCTTATTCCTTACTAGGTCACAATTTGATGGAATTTATAAGGTTCTCCAGCTTTTGAGATGATGTCATATCCAAAAACCTAACACAAGAAATAACTGGTGATTTCATCATTTTCATTTAAACATTAAAATGATTAGTTTGTCAGATAATGACGATCAATCTTGTGAAGGATCCCTTGATATTTCTAGTTTTGAGCTTCATAAGTTTAAAAAGTACTTTTTCATGTAAGGTACCATGAAAGTTTATAAGATATGGACATGATTTTGTGTTGAACTTCTGAAAAACATTAAGTTACAGTTCTAAACAAAATTTTAATTTTTTGCTTTTTTTGTCTCAGTTATTCATTCCTATATTGATAGTTTAGCAAAAAAGTTATTTTGAGAATATTTATTTAATAACAATTAGATATAAGCAGTGGTTTCAATAGGCGCTTAGGCGCTCGGGCGAGGCGAAGCGAGGCTCGAGCGTCTCGCCTTATTTCCAGGCGGCGCACTTCAAAGAGGCGTTGCTTGAGCGCTCGCCCGAGCCTAAGCATCGGGCTCTTCGAGCGAGCGCCCAAGTTAAACCAGGTGACTGAACCAGCGTTTTAGGTCTGGTTCGGTCTCCAGTGCTTTAGTTGGTTCGACTGAACCAGCGCCCAAGTTAAAGCACATATATCAGCCTTCCTCTCTTGACTTCCCAACCCTAACCCTGCTCGCTGCTTCCGCTCCCGCTACTGCTACTCGCTGCTACCACTGTCGTCGCTCGCTGCTCCCGCTCCTACTGATCGCTGCTACCGCTACCGGTACTTGCTACTGCCGCTATCGCCGCTGTCGCTGCTCGCTTTTACCGCTACCGCTGTCACTGTCGTTGTTCGCCGCTCCCGCTCCCATTGCCGTTGCTCGCTGCTACCGCTGCCATTGCCATTGTCGTCGCTCGTCGCTCCCGCTGCTCGCTGCTACCGTTGCCACTGCCACTGTCATCGCTCGCCGCTCCTGCTCCCGTTGCCATTGCTCTCAGTCAGCAGCCTCGATCTTCCTCTTACTCAAACTCTTCTCACTTCGATAGTATACTGTTAACAGTATATTAACAGTATACTACTAACAGTATACTAGTAACAGTATTTTTATTTATTAGATTAATAATATATTATTTTGATTTTAATACTATTAATTTTTATTTATTTTAAATTATTGTCATTGTTTTGAATTTTGAGACTTTTTGTTAATGTGATATTACGAGATTTTCTTAATTTAATATCATATTTTTTATTTTAATAATTATATTTATTAATTATATTATATATTTTTATATTTTAGCATCTCGTTTCGTTCGGGCGAGCGCTTAGCGCCTCGGACGTTTTTGGACCTTAGCGCTTAGCGCTTTTTAAATCACTGGATACAAGTATCTTGTTTATCATTTACTGGTTGTTTGCCTTCACACTTACTATTGTTTATTCTTTATAGGAAATGTTTGGGAAGGAACCACCTGAAAACGTGGCACAAAGTGAAGATGAAGACTGGGGTCCTAATAGGAGAAAGAGGAGAAAGATGGAAGAAACCACTAGCACTTGCATGGCTAACCCTGTGAATGAGGATGGATCTTCAAATCTTGCACTGACAGAGAAAATATCATGTGATAAGAAACAGCTCTTCAGAATACCTCCTGATGCAGTTGAGGTAATCAGACTTGCACTCGTGTGGAAGCACTTTGATTAGGTCTTTTATTTCTTTGCTTTTCAGTTTCTTTATTCTACTTTAAGACATTGGGTGAACTATGAGGGAGTTGAATATGGATAAGAGAATTCCTAGATTAGAAGTTGGTAATTAGATTTGCACTATTGAGGTGATACTGACTGGGTTTATCTTTTTATTGCAATTCTGGATGCTACACTGAAGAAAAGATGGCCAAATATCAATATTAGTGTTGCTTGAATCTGGGGACCAGAATCCAAATGAGAGCATATCCAAATGTTTAATTCAGCTGGGGGATGAATGCTGGGATAAGTACTAGACGAATAATTGTTCAAAAATAGTATCATACTTCTCTTCTAATATTGTTTGAATGTAAATTATTGGAAGTTAAAAAAATGATAAAAGATCAGATTTTTGTATTGCTATGCCATTTGATATCTTCCAATAAAAATCTTAATGCACTAGGTTCCATCGGACACTTACAAATACGTCACAGTTGGTGGATCTGACTCATGATATGTTGCATCTTCAAAACCATTCCATAGGATTAAGCCCACACAAAGTAGGCAAGAATACAAACCGTAACAAAATGCAAGTGCTAGTGGTTGCTTCAGGCATCTTTGATGAGGTGATTTTTTTTCAAATTGTCAAGTGTATCTTCTATACTTGACAATCATCTCATCCTCTTTACATCTCTGTTAATCTTCTCGGCCTACCCAAGTATCTTTGATGAGGTGAGAAGGTCTCAAGGCAAAAAGACACGAAGTGGTTGACGACACTGATCTACCTCAGTTTCCTTGGACCTTTTCTAGTAATCTCCAAATGAGAGTGGTGAGAGATCTTGAGGTGATGCTTGGTGGAGTGATAATGTTCCTCAATCATGAGCCATGAGCCAAAATACGTGGTGCCATAAACTAAGAGAGAGAGGTTAAAACAAGTTCCTGAATCACTGAATCAATTTGGAAAAATAAGATTAAGGCGGGATTTTAAATAGTTGAATGAACAAATTTTGAGAGTTTCCACCTGCTATAGGAAAACCTTTTGGGATTTGAATACTCTGTGAAACATATGGGTATCCTATAGGATCTATGAATCCCTCGATACTGATTTTTATTTTTCGTGGTGCTTGATGAAACTGAGTTGAACCTAGTTTGTTGGGAAAAAAAGAATAATGAATATGTATAATTACCTATTTAAATTCAATTTTAGTCCGTGTTTTAAGCCCTAAACCTGTAGCAGATGCAACACATAGGAGTGCCACCACAAAAGATGCCAATCTATGACCCTTCCCCCTTTTTCTATCCCTTTTTGGTTAACCAGCATGTTTATGTTGCACTGCTGCATGCCTACTCAAATTTCATATAGCACAAAATGTTTTTTCAAAATGTCAAGTATAGAAGCTAATATGTGGGCGACCGAAAATCATTAGTTATAATCTCGCCACTAGTTCAAAACTTCAAATAGTTTAATGCTAGTTTTGATTACTTGGCTCAGATTAGCTTGGAGCCATGGTTTCAAATTGGCAGCTTTAGAATAATTTGTTCTAACATTCTGTTAAGAGCGATCAAAGAAGGATTGCCGTTTCAAAAGAAAGGAAGAATGGCAAAGAGATGATAACTTATGTCTATACATGAGTTACTAAATTCATGAAGAGATATTAAGAAATAGAGCAATGTTGTTGACTTTAGTTATGTACTTTGGTTTCTTGTCAGCTCAGCTACCTACTAGGATTGATCGTGGAGTAAACTTCATTTGTTTCATTATCTAACCTTTTTCTATGCAATACAACAGAAACTTCGCCTTGCTTTTGCTGAAAATGAACTTCCTTCAAGATCTGCCAAAGAGAACCTGTCTAAACAATTGGGCATTTCATCTGAGAAGGTATGGTATTGCATACTTTTTATCTGATCAACCTTCTAATTGAATAAAAAACTTACATGTTGTTTTGCGATATACTTGATATTGTGTAAAGTATGGTGTGAGATCAGTCATATTGGTCACTATTCATTTTCTCTTTCTCTTGTTTCATGTTCTGAGCTTTTTCTAAACATGTATGGACTAACTCTGAGAAACGGAATGCAAATGCAAATAAGCTTGAGCGAAACAAGCAAATGCACCTAAATGGCAACAGTGAAACTCCACATGCCTGAGCGAAACAATAATGCAGTAGAGCCTTGAAACCTAGTTCCTGGTAATCTATATACTATTGCTATTAATCATTATCATTATTCAATTGTGATTGTAGTGGAAGCTTTAAAAATTTAATCTAATCAATAACTTCTTTTGTTGCTCTATTTTTTTTCTTGAGTTTGACATAAATTAAATGAAACGTTGTTACAAAATATAAGTAGGCACTAACGTATTAAAGTGGAAATAAGAAAATGAAGGTGGTACTCTAATTTTACCTGGCAGAACAGTATGGATATAGGAGATTTATGTTTGTCCTCAAGCTCTATTTTTGAGCTATAGCACTTGTCTTGTCTGAAAAATCACAAATCAGCATGCTCAGGTTTTATCAACAAATATATTTGCTGGCAGTTACCACATCGTGCCGTTGATGTTTCTTATCAAATTGCTCCTACAAGATGAAGCTGCCCCGTCACTTGTGTGGAACTTGCTAGTACAAAGGCTACCACCGACTGATCTAACATGTGTCTATGAAAAAAGTTTGAGTTAGTTAAGAAATTGAGAAGAAATAAGACTAAGAGAAGAGAGGCAATTGATTCTTGGCAGATCCTCTGCAAGTGCATTACATAAACTTTTTCCCATTGATTGGCAGGACAAGTGAGGGTCTGCATTAGAGTTAATTTGCTGTCCAAGTGCTTCATTTGAGTTTCATTAGGCTTAATTTATACTCTCAATTAGCTGTATTGATCTCCAAAATAAGGAAATAAAGAAAAGAAAAAGAAAATAAATTGGGTGGTGCTTGCGATACCATTGTGTTTATCCTCATTTTAAAGTATTTAGTTGTTGCCTTCATAGTAACCTTTCTCCAGTCTTTTGACAGTGGCCTTTTGCTAAACCGATTAGATACTGCATATGCTTGCATGAAATATTGTCTTTTGAAGTTTAAATTTTGGCCAGACAAATCAAACTTTTTAATTGTTATTTGCAGGTCAGCAAGTGGTTTAAGAATGCAAGATATGCTGCTCTTAGGATGAGAAAGGTCAACTTTGCTATCTTTTTTACTTTTTCTCTTTATATGAATATCATGCACATGATCAAAGTTCAACAGGAAAGGCCATCATATTCTTACTTTTTTCATTTGTATAGATCTATTGTTCTTAAGATGTTATTTAACTTAAGATTTTGCTGCTGCATGTTCTTGATGAATTGTTCTATAGAAATGATTGGAAGGCATGCCTATTACAGGAATTATTTTCCTAAGACATTGAACTTTGTTTAGCATGACAAAATAACTGTTATTTCCGAATGTTCCCATGGATAGCTTGATTTCACTTGAAATGGGGTTTAGCTGTTGATTATTTAATACTGTACAGAGTTTTTTTTCCTTGACGTGCTTCTTTATATCCCTTCTTTGGCAGCAAGGCAACTCTGTGCAACTTTTCATTTGCTTGGCGGAAACTGAATTCAACCCCTAAATGCAAACCTTAGTAGAAAAAATAGATTTCTGTGACTAAGCTTAGTAGGATAAAATTTCTGCGACTAAGCTAAGTAGAAAAAATTGAATTAACATGTTTTTGGTATCTGAATAAAATATCCACTACTTTTTTAGCACAAAGATTCTTTACTTTCTCCTTTCAACCAAAATTCTTTTCAATTTCTAAAACTTGGCCCTAATATATAGGATTTTTTTTTCATGTATATTTAGAAAATAAAATAAAGATGTTCGCTCATGTTCCATGTTTTCAGACTAGATCATTGGTGTAATAACTTGTTTACCTTGTGGGAAAAATTTATTCAGTGAGATCTTTGAATTTTCATATCTGATACCTTGTGCTTTATGGAGTAAGAAAAAAACAGATGTGAAGGGAAAAAGAAGCCGAGAAAAAGATATATCTCTTAATGAATCCATGCATTATAATGGAATTTGTCCTTTCTGTTCTATATGCAACATGACCTTCTTGGAAAGTCAGGCTGATGTAGAATTATTAAAATTTAAATGCTGTCTTTGCTTCTCTGAGGATTATGATCAGCAGTTGATTTGCATATCTCCCAGTCCTGGGGAATATTTTTATATTGGAAACACAAACAAGTAAAACGAGCTTTGTCGAAAATTTTCAAAGCACAATATTAAGGCTCCACTTTGAGTTGGAAAACCATCTAAGAAAAGATTGAGCCCGATCTTTCAAACGGAGTGCTTGCTGATAGTCATCTTTTTTCTTGAAAACTTCCAATTCATGTGGCTATTTTAATTGATACAACCTATTTGGAAGATATTTGAGACAGCATATCCAGTTTAGCAGGTGAAAAGCTGATCTAAAAATGAGTTAAAATAATACTTGATGGTCAAATCTTTTGTCCTTGGCAATTTCATAGCCAAAATTATGTTTGGCTGTCAAAACAATAAATGACTGTGATAGCAAATGTCAGATAGCTTGTAATCTGCTAATATATTATTGCCAAAGGGCAATGTCCACATGTTATTTGGGCCGATTATATTCTTTATGACAGTCCTGAGTGTGTGTTGGAGTGCATGGTGCCCATGCGGTGGCATCTGCTGCTGTAGGAATCATGTAGCAGTCTGGACGTCTACTGTGGTAACAAACTGTGTTTTGTCCAATCCCACCTGGCAGTGTCCTTCAAAGTTCTTATCAGTAGCAGCTTGCTAAACCACAGACAACAGATAGTGGAAACCTACATTTCTTCATGAATTGCATCTCATGGTCCAATTTTCTAGGTATAACTACCATATGTCATCAATCAAGTAATTTTCCTAGAGAATTAAAAATTAGTCACTGAAGAGCTGGAAAATCATATGAAGTGAAGTTACGTCAATTTACAGTTCTTACCTATTACACTTATCATCCTTTATTCATGTGCCTAAAAATTTTAGAAAGATTATCTGAAAGAAGTATCCACAATCAATGATGATAATATCAGGAAATCTGCAGAGAAGAATGGCTAATGAACACTCCTTTGACAAGATCCAGGTATTTCATTAGATGAATGATCTAAGGTGGTTTGCCACTCATTAGAGTTTGATCGAACACCATATCTGGCTCTTTTTCAAGTATAAAATGAAAAGATTGGCGCTAATGTGATTAATTAAATTGATCTCTGGTTGTGCTGCAGAATGAGACAACGAATGCTGTTAAGAACCAGGATACATCTATTTCCATGAACGAAAGCTTGTCTGAGGATTTAGGCCCACCGGGTTGTCGGGTAAGGCACAAATGTCTTTATGAACACAAATAAATTCATTTTTGCTATTATTTAAGTCTTAGCTTAGCTTATCCATTTGCATCATCCTCTATACTAGGTGGGCAAATCATTCAGACAAGTGAGTGGTCGAAGGAGGTTAGTTCTTGAGAGAACATTCAACAAGGGAGGAACAGGTTGCCAGTTGGATGAGAAGACTGACAGTGAGCAGCTCTACTTAACTGAGGTTGAGAGGCTCTGTAGACTGGAGGATAAACTTCAAAGTTTGAAGAAGACATTGCTGTCATGCATGGATGAAGACAAACTGACCACCAAAACCTGTGTAAGAGAAGAGACTGTGATCTATGTTCCCGTTGCTGAGGTCAAGGAGAAGGCATGACACGATCATGACTGTTGTATTTTCTTTCCCTTTATACGAATTTAGAAGGATCCAGCTTCCCATAATCCTCGAGATCGTTGCACCACATGAGCTACACCTGATGTGGGGAAGACGCAAGTCATGAGAAATACAAAATCTGAAACTTCAGCGAAATGAGAGCAGTTAGGGACTAATATTCTTTCTTCAAACTGTGATGTCACTGCAAGCAACAAAGAAAACTAACAAGAAGGAAAATGTTGGACTGGATTGTTTGCAATTTTGCTCTGCTAAATGCTGACAACCCTTTGTTTTTCGACCACATCTCTTTGCATTCTGTTCTCCTTTGTGCTTGGCAAACTGGTCCGGTCCTTCTCAATCGTTTGACTGATGTTGCATAGGTATATGGGGTGTGATAAGATCATCAGCAGCAAGTGTAATTGATATCAAATATTATTGAATTGACTGATTTATGATACCTGCTAATTTGTGGCTCTGTTAATGTTACTGAATTGTACTTTGTTCAATTCAGCAGCAACCTGAAAGCAAATCCACCCAAGTCTAAGTGAGCCAACTTTGATCAGGCTTGGACAAACTTGATGTTTGGTCTCACCCAAAACCTGATGCAAAGTTGGACAAGAGGCATACACCTATTGTGACATAATGCTGGGAATAGAAATATGATGTTCTCAGTAAGAATGTCTGTGGCAATGGAAGAAGCCAAATTTGTGCCCCCCTTAGCAAGTTCTCAGGCTGCTGATCTCTTGCAGCCACTGCATGCCCTCTTCAATAAGTGTATTCTCTCTCTCTCTCTTTTTTCTTTGTGGTTGATTGATCTTATCCCAGTTTCTTATCATATCCAATATTAGATCTTTGATATGAACAAACCCGATGAAATAACTAATAATAGGTCTAAATTACTAATTTAAATATTTAGTACAAATTAACCACAGTAAATTCATAATACCTAATAAACATACTAATTGGTAGAATTAAAAATAAGAGGATGATTAATAACCCTGATACTTTTGTGCACTAAGATTTCGAGGGCAAAGTTTATAATCGATTCTCTTGAAAGAAATATATATAATATATTTTTTAGTGAAAAACTGGTTAAACGTGCACTTGATGCAGCTCATAAAAGAAGAAGAATGCATTACATACCCTTTCCCCTATAATACTGTTGATGGTAATATTCTTATGACAAATGTATATAGTAGAAATATATGAGCGGAGGAAAACAAAAAGTAAAAGTTTCAAATTTCTTAATATGTTTTCATTGTCGTGCGTAAAATTTGTAAAATAAAAAACTGCATATCAGAAAGATAGTTGTGTTTTACCTAAGAATATCATATATCCCTGAAACCCTATAGATTTGTTGGAAAGGATGAAGGAGGTCAAGCATTATCTTCTCTAGCGATGATCCACATAGTAAAACTGTGATGATGCTTCTCCATGTCTGTTATCTGAGGAAGAGAATTAGAAAGGAGAATAAGAGGTATCAATCAAAAAGTCACAGCATTTAATTCTTTTATATTTATTGAAGTCCTAGTTAACCCTAATGAATCTTGTGTACTGAATCTCTATCCACACATACTATTATATTTTATTAAAATCTGTAAATATTGTGATGCTTTAGAATTAAACATGTTGCTAATGTTTGTCTACAATCGTCAGAAAAAAAAAAAAAAAAAAAGGTGATGATCTCCGTTTGCCTCACAGTAGATTCGTTTCATGTCCTGTTGTCCAATCGAGAGAAGTAGCCAACGTCACTTCTGGGATGATTCTATCATCCACTTTTCAGCTTAACTGCGCATTGAACAAACCAGGTTTTGTCTCTGAATTGCTTTTTGGATTGTTAGAAGCTACTCTTTTGCTTCAAGTGAACTCAATGATCGAACACTTGTTTGAATATTACACACCATGCATGATGTCTAAACTTTTCTCTGAAGGATTATATTTCTAAGTGAGCATGTCAGATGATCGATAGATGAATAAGTACGTCATGTGAGCTACGAGTGAGTGATGAGCGATAGGTGTGACGGACGAGTGGATGCGATAGATGAGTAACGAGCGAGCAGATGCGATAGACGAATAGTTTGGAAAGAGAAGAAGGAAAGGAAATCCATATGAAGAGAAAATTTATATAAAATTAATAATTTAAAAATAATAAAATTATATATTTATTTTATTTATTTATATGATAATACAAGGAGAATTAAGGTTAAATATTTTAACTTCGTAGGGATCTCACTATAGATTAGCTAAGGGTAATCTGTAATTACCCCCGACGTTTAAAGATAAATTAAGGTGCCGTCCATAATTTACCACAACCGCACGTTTCGAATTCTACGGTTCAGATTATATATCCTCGGTGGGCGACGTCACTCCCATCATGTCTCCGTTCTTGGTTTCGATTTCGTTAGTACAAATTTCTTCTTCGCTTCTTCGCCGATCGGACACCGAGAATTCTAGGGCTTCTCCAATTCGACTCTCCCATGGTCTTCTACGGAATCGGATCAGTGCCTGTTCATCTACCGATTACTTTCTTCCGCCGAAACCGATCGATTCCGCACATCATCTAGATCGCGGTTACTTTTTTTTCTGCGGTTTTCACGTCTGTGATGGTTAAGCTTTGTGTAATTCGACTAAAACGAAAGAGGCATGAGTGAGAAACCCGGCCAACCGGCGGATTTGAATGCGGCTCGCCTCGTTCGGCAGCCGGCCGCGGCCCATCCGCCCGCCACAAGCGCCGGCGAGGCCCAGTTGATAGCGGCCACCGACGCTAGGACGTTTTATTCGTACGTGCACGACCAGGACATTGATGGCGGCGGCGACGGCATGGAAGAAGATCACGATAGTGCCGTCGAGTAGGAGCGGATAGAGGGAGACGCGTTTCCCGATATTGGCAATTTGGGGGATCCAAAGGCGGGGATCGTGCCTCCGGCCGCCAGCACTCAACTCACTCTCTCTTTCAATGGGGAGGTATACGTGTTCGACTCGGTGTCCCCTGAAAAGGTGAGATTTTGCGTACTTTTTTTTTGGTTGCATTTGTGAAAGGAAAAGCCTCTTATATCATCAAATGCTTTTAATTTAGAATAGTAATAAATTTGCTTATCCTGTAGGTTCAAGATGTGCTTTTGTTATTGGGAGGACGTGGATAACTAGTAGCTTGGCTTCAAATATATCAGCTTCGAATACATCGTTTAAGGTACTTGTTAGACTAAATAATCTTTAATGGATTAGCAAACATGGGTGGTCTCTAATTTTGCAGCTTTGTCTGTTGGTTATTTACAGCGCTCAAATTTCCCTCACAGAGTTGCTTCACAACTGAGGTTTCGGGAGAAGATGAAAGAACGGAATTTTGACAAGAAGATATGGTATGCTGTTTGGAAAGAAGTTGCCCTCAGGTAAGAGGTGATTTTTCTATTATGTTTGTCTGCAATTTTCGTATTAGTTTCTTCAATGCATCAATAGATGGTAATATTCTGTGAATTGTATTTGAAATTGCAGATGCATGTCTTGGGAATTAAATAAGTTATATGATCAATGTGAATGGCCATTGTCCACATTTTAGTTATGTGAAAAATGAAAGTTTCTTTCCAATAGATATTGATACTGTGGATTATATTTAGTTTAGGGGCCTAAAATGTGACATACTTTGTTTTTTCTGTTCTATATACTGTTACAAATATGTATATTTGATCTGTGGCTACGAAGTTCATGGTAGAGGAGGTGGAAATGGGAAGTAGTTCATAAGCATTTCTGAGATGTCACATGGTCTGATGTTTGGGTATGATGCAGTACAGATATTTCACAAATGTTTTGTTTAACTCCATGTTAAGTTTATTAGTCTGGCCTTTTGATATTTTGATCTGCAGCATGTCTTTTGGCATGTAGTGCTCTTCATTACTGTTGCTTTCCTTGTTGTCAGGATGCAGAGGAACAGGGGTCAGTTCAGATCATCAAAATCAAAGCCTGAGGATGCAACTTTGGGTGTCACAAATTGCGAGGGAATGCAACATTAGGGTTCAATTGAAGGTCGACCTCCATCAGCAACTGCATATGTTCATTTACTTTATTTCTATGGCTATTTGAGAATTCAAAAGCAAAATCCTTCTAAATGAAACAATGGCTGTTTGGTGCAACCTTTCATTATATTGGTTTTCTTGTGGTCTTCGTAATATAATATGTGTGTGTATATATATTAACACCCATGGGACAATTTGAAAAGGAAAGACTTTATTTAGTTTCTTGCTAACTTGTGTATGTTTCAGCTTATTATTTTCCTATCTTTCATCTTATTATCTCTCTATTTTTGCATCCAGGATAATCTTCGATTTATCAACCATAAATTCTATTGTTTAAGTTCTAATGCAAGATATATCACAGGATGCTGCATAAGATTTTGCGATTGACATTTCCTTGAAAATTTTCAGTTGTCATCATTGTGGCATCAGTTCAAATTAAACACCAATGAAGCGCCGTGGACCTGATGGACCAAGGACCCTATGCAATGCCTGTGGACTTATGTGGGCAAATAAGGTAGTTATATCTATATGTTGATCAATTTGTTATGGAAGTTTTTATATTTTCATGAATGTTCAGACTAATTATTCTTTGCTTCTATACAATCACCTTCTTGTCTGTGAGCTTTTGTTATTTTTTGTTTTCTGAGAAGCCGAGATTTTTTTTCCATAACTTGTAGCTGACTTAGTTTCTATTGTGCATGTAAGAAAATTTTGATGTTCCCTATTGGTTCTTAGATTCAAGTATTTGCATATCATGCCACAGAATCTGGGGTGGTGTAAATGTGCAAGTTCTTCCATTGACCATGCTGTCAGTTCATGACAACCTGTTGCACACCATGTATGAACATGTGCTGGTTCCTGCCAGTTTATTTTATAGCATGCTAGTGCACCGCATAAAATGACACGGTGCTATAAAATGACATGGCTTATGCTAGGAGAACAACATCATAGTATACATATTGTATGAACCTGTGATCAGCTAGTACTTTGTGCCACAGTGGCACTGCCACCAGATCTTCAGTCTTGGTTAGCAAGTCTTCAGCTGAATATGAAGGGCATGGTTTTAAACAAATAAAGTGTCTTACATTTCATGTTTGGTCATTTTTGTTTACATATAATTGTGTTTTTGATCATCATGGAAAAATGTATTGCACTATCCATTATATGTTGATAAATCATGTGAATTCAGCTTGCTAAAGAGAATCATTGATGGGAAAGTATTAAATTTGAGTTCATTTGGAGATTTTGCTAGCTGTAGCATGTGGATATCATCGGCTATATTCACTTATTTTATGAACTGTTGTGACTGCTTCAAGAACAGATTGTTTTTGAAGTATGTGGATGCAGGCATGTAACAGTAAGTCGAAGGTAAAAGTGATATGGTTAAGAGTTGGGGTTGTCAAGCTTTATAGGATCAGGATTGGTCTGGGGATTTACTATCAGGGTATGACTGGATCTTATTAGTGGATCAGGGTTGGCTATGAAAACAACTGAAAAATAAAGATTGTAAACACATCAAAATGAAAAATATAAAAGTAAATTTGAGAAAACATAAATTATATATGCTATAAGATTCTTTTTACCTTTGTATATTTACACAGCTGCACAACATATAAAATGGAACTAAAATATAAAAGGTAAAATGAAAAACATTGAAGAATAACTTATAATACACATTATGAAATAAATTTAATTATGTAATAAAAAATACTACCCCACTGAAGAGCTGTTATAGATCCATTGTAGAAAAAAAATGCCAAAGTGGCCTATCTAGAGCTTTGAACATGGTGATGGACCCATTGAGGCTTTGATGTCTATTTAATCACCATACAAGTGAAGCATTGGGTAATGCAGAGATAGGCTAGAATAATTAGCATTGGTGCCTCTTTAATTACCATATAGGTGAAGCATTGTGTAATGCAGAGATGGGAAAGAACAGGACTTTTTTAAAAGACTGCCAACTTTGTTGTCAAAGACACGAGGTGAACTCAAGATACCAAGTCTCATGACTGCTCAAAAGCAAGAGGTGTAAATAAAAGTGCAAACCTGAGTGAAGCAAGGCACTACTTTAATTAAAAAGAAACTTTAACAAGAACTAGAGTTATGGAACTTTAAAGTTTGAACTAATAGAATAGCTTGAGAAAAAAAATTAAAGAAGCAGCATTTATTAAAGCAAAAGAAATACTGTAGCAGAATAATTAGGAGTCACTGACCAACAAATTTGGTAAATGCTTACATCTTTATTGTTTGGGCAAGCAATGCAGCCATTGCTGTGCAAGAAGCAGAAATTACCATGGCCATCAAGCAAGCAGCAACAACATTTGCCTCAACTAGCTGGCCAAGCAGCAACAACTAGACAGCTTCATTAGAGAGAGAAGGAATAGAAAATTATTAAACATTGACTATATGTTGGTCAACGTCGATCATCCGTTGATCTCCAGTGGCTGTCTACAATGTCTAGTTATCTGCAGATGATCCATCTTTTTCTCCTACCCACATCTTAGGGCATTATGGGATTTGGATTAGGAAAACTTATGTGTGTTGATATGTCAAGTTAATCAGCAGCCTATGTTTTAAGTTAGTCGCATACTTTACCTAGAACCTAAGCACAAATGGCTTTCCTGATAAAGTGGCTTTGACTTGATGCAGTAGGGACACCATTGGTTTGGGTTGCCTTGCCCAGGAGGCCAGGTAAGCAAGGTGCATGCTTGAGACAACACTGCCCGTAACATCTCCCTTCTTTGAAATGTTATTTCTATTTTCTTAAGTGGCTAAGAGATGCTCTTCTCCTCACTCTCTCTCTCTCTCTCTCGAATCTTTCATCTTTGCCTCTTGCCCTAGGAAACATGAACATTGTGGCATCAACAAACACAACCACAGTTGCTTTTTTGTCACTTTGCAGACCTTACACTCCCTTTTTATTGTTGAAGTTGACAAATGGGAAGATTGGTTAACTCAGCCTAGACTGGTGAATTTCAACTGATTACCATTAGATTTGATTAGCCCAAATCAGATTGGCGTTCACCACCACTTCACCTCCGTTTTTTTCCTCTCTTCTACTACCTCCAATGGCCACATGCCTTTGTTTCCTCCCACCATTGATGGCAGTGGCAAAGGAATTGAATTTCTGGAGAAGAGATTTGGATGGCAGTTGGATTAAATTTTTAGACTGGACATAAATCATAATTGGATTAAATTAGATTGTGAAGCATTGGATTGGTCTGAATCAATTCCCAGCCCTATCGTTATGCTCTGTTTACCAGCCTTGTGATGATTGTATAAATTGATATTATGTTTGTTTTGGATATGCAGTTTTGAGAGATGAATTATATTTTATGATGCCTTTTGTGTGTTTTGAATGTATTTTTTATAATGTGTGTTGAGATGCTATATGAAATATAGAACAGAATCTTTAAGTTTCCTTTGTGTTGTATATGCGAGGAAGCATAAAGTAACAGAGCTTCTTTGTAGCACTGTGAAGAATTGGCATTTATCATCTGTTAACTTCTGATGTTTGAATTATTTGATCCTTATTCTGGATTCTGCAGGGTACATTGAGGGACCTCTCGAAAAATCCATTTTGCTTACACAAAGTGGCACGTCAGAAGGAATTGAAGTGGTAAGTTGTTTTATTTTCATCTAATGAACTTTATTGCTTACACAAAGCCTCAAAGTCGCTTGATTGACTTTTCTCCTTTTGGATGTCGCAATTACCATCACAATGCTGTGGGATGTATGCACATAGAGCTATGTCATGTGAATGGTGCCTTTAAGTAAATTAGAGTTCATTTTCTGCCCAAAGTTGCAATTTCTACCTGTTTCTGGCTTTCTTCTTCCCAGTTGCTGTCACCAACTCTTTCTCTCCTCAGAATGGAGCTTCTGTGAATGTAGCTGAGCAGCTGCCTCCTGCGAACACTGCCAATGGCCATGACTCATCCTCCTCATGAGAGGAATTCTGGTTTGAGAGACTAATAATTATGAGTGAACTCTTGTGCTTGTTTGATTTATTACGATCTTAGAGAGTACCATACATTTGCCTTTGCCATATATCTTCTCATGGTGTTTGTCTCATGTTGATGAATTAAAACTACTTGACATTGTCTTGTACTCACCTTACTCTCTGGTCTCTCTTTATCTTTCTATCCAGGCTTTCACCAGTGATGACAAGTCCAGCCATGCAAAGGATCACATTTTAAATGCAAAGGTGCTTCACAGAGTAAGAAGTTAAATAACTAGTAAGAATCAGTGATGGATTACTGCCTAATTAACAACCGGGCTTGTCATTTTTCCATTGTGTTGAAGCCCACTTCTATTGGATTTAATTTATGAGGGTATTTTAAACGTTCTTTGCAAGTATGAAACTGTTTACTCTTGCTAATTTATTCATTTGAGAATTTTCTTTTATGGTCATTCTTATTATTCATTACTAAAAGATTAAAAATAGAAACAAATACAAATATAATTATATATAAGTAATTTATTTGTTTCTATTTTCAATCTTTTAGTAATAAATAATAAGAATGATTATAAAAAAGACTCCTAAAATGAATAATAAGAAATTAGCAAAGTAGTTTTATACTTGCAAAATCGGTTTTTTATAGCAATATCGAATGGTATATATATATATATATATATATATATATATATATATATATATATATATATATATATATATATATATATAATCTTGACATCGTCTTATAATTATTATTTTAGCTATTAAAAAAAGAAAGACATTAAGAGTGAAAAATAGAATATTGTCAGTGTATGAGATACTCATTAATGTAAGAAATAAAATAGATGATAAAATTATTTTTGCCCCATCCTAACGTGAATAACATATGGGAAGACACGTTAAATCATTGTATATAGTTTTAGTTATATTTATAAATTAATAAAGAATATATGTATGAGGACTGGACAGAGTGAGACAAGTGATACTATTTCCATCTCGATTAATTTTTAGAAATGTTTTAGAAACGAAATCATCATTTGCCATTTTTATGCGAACAAAAATGTGATAAAAGTGTGACGGGTCGGGTTAGTTGGAGTTTGGGCCCGATGGGATTTTGAATCTGGACCGGCCTAAATTATTCGGGTCGAGTTCACTTCGATTTGATCTCTTTTGAGCCCCTCGTAGTCTCCATATCACGTGACATCATAATTCGCCCTCTCTCTCTCTCTCTCTCTCTCCCCGATGGCGCACCGGCTGCTGAGGGACGCGCAGGCCGACGGATGGGAGCGCTCCGATTTCCCCATCATCTGCGAGTCCTGCCTGGGCGACAACCCTTACATCCGAATGGTACGCTCGATCCATATCTTGAATTCGTATTCCTCCTTCATTGTGCCGCTCGATTGGTTTCTCTTGCTCTTTTTCGTAGAGGAATCTATGTGTTTTCGGAGGTACTCCAATGATTCCGTCTGAGGGAAATATAGGTTCTAATCTCCGAGCGATTCAATATGTTTAGGTCAAGGGGATATGAGTCGGTTGATCTCTGAAGTACGAGATCTTACTTTGTGAGGTTTCGGGTTAAAGATTAGACTCTTTTGGAAGCCTATTTCTTAAGGTTGGTAACGAGACCGCAAATCCTGATCTTGTTTCGCGTGTAACATTATAAGGCTATTTTGGAGAGTCTCCTTTGGTTTAGTTAGGTTCTCGATCAGGATGATGCTTCATATGTTGCTCCGCTCCCTCAACTTGAGGTTTGGATCCGACAGTTGCTGCGCTGGATTGGGGCTATTGTTGCTATTCGGGTGAGGTTTTGGTTGAGGAGTATGTTATTTCCTGTACTGTTTTCATTTGGATCTCTGATGTGGTCCGCATTGTGAAGTGGAATCTGAGGTTCTCTGCTGATGCTAAAGTTCCAAGGTTATTTATGTGCTTGGCTTTGGTTAACTTTGCCGTCCAAACGTAGTGCTAGAAACCCACACTACTAATAGAAGAGTACACAGAACCCTTTTTCTGTTCTTTCAAATGATTCCCTCGTTCCTGGTTTTGGCTTGTTATCGATTTTTTTTTGTTGCCACTGCTAAGAATGAATAAAACTTGTGGCTGTTTTGGTTATTATGGTGGTTGAAGTACATCCTTAAGTAAGAAATAACTTGTACCTTGAGTTGTTCCATGTTTATAGCATGTTGTTTACTTGGGGTGGGAATGTAGGTTGCCACCAATATGTATCGGGTTCGTACATACTGGTTGCTTCCACGTCCATATATTTCCATTATAAATTTGAAATAATTTTAAAAACTTTCATGGAGGAAAAGTGCAGGTGTCCTTGCACTGTGGACCTCGTCTTCTATATTATGGTCTTGTTTAACTGTCTATTGTGTAATTGGAAATGTGTTTCTTCAGTGGCTTTTTTCTTTCTCATTGTTCAGACAAAGGCTGATTATGACAAGGAATGTAAGATCTGCAAACGGCCTTTCACCGTCTTCAGATGGAGGCCTGGACGTGATGCAAGGTACAAGAAGACAGAGATCTGCCAGACATGCTGTAAGTTGAAGAACGTCTGCCAGGTGTGTGTCCTTGATCTTGAATATGGTCTACCAGTTCAAGTTCGGGACACTGCCCTCGCTATCAATTCTAATGATGCCATCCCAAAGAGTGATGTGAATAGAGAGTATTTTGCTGAAGAACATGACCGCAGGGTATGATAGTCACTTTTTTTGTTCCTTTGCTTGCCATTCACATCAGATTATTATGTTTCAGTTTTCTTCTGTGGAGTGTGTGTTTGTTTCTCTGCCTGGCCAACACTGGTGTGTTTGTTTTCTAGTGCTTTTTATTCATTCACCTGGACTCCATGTCATGTATGCTTTATCAATGTTGTTTACTGTACCTATTGCTTGCAGTGTACTTTATTATCTGCTTTTCTGGTACAAGTGGATTTTGTAAACATTTACCTTGTTTAATTGTAGTGGCTGGTAGAATAGCTAACTTGTGGGGTAGAAATAGTCAACTTGAATTAGACCTTTTTATAATTTTGATTCATTGGTTGGCATTTGGAATTAATCTAGTTGTGTGAAAGTTCAAGCACTTCCAGAAAACAGAAAGTCCTTAAAACAGATTAGTTGATTTAATTTGACTCAGTAGAATACATGAGTATTTTTCATGTCCGTCCACATCATGTCTTCAAAGCCCAAAGGGGTTTTCCTGTAGATTGAAGTGCTTTTATGATGATCAAGCCTGATATGCAAGTTGAAGAACTGAAAACACTTCCAGAAAACAGAAAGTCCTTAAAAAAGATTAGTTGATTTAATTTGACTCAGTAGAATACATGAGTATTTTTCATGTCCGTCCACATCATGTCTTCAAAGCCCAAAGGGGTTTTCCTGTAGATTGAAGTGCTTTTATGATGATCAAGCCTGATATGCAAGTTGAAGAACTGAAAACAGGGAGAGATCTTAGATTACTTGAGCATCCCTTTGTTCTTTTCAGTTGGTAGATTAGAAGAGAAATGTAACTGAAGGGTGGAATGGAACAAGTCTTGGCACCATGTTAAGGTTGCTTCTTATCAATTGGGTTGACCAAGGTTCAAATCGTCGAAACAGTCTTTGTATTTGTAAGGATAATGTTGCTTATGTTGATCCTTCAAGTCAGCAACGGCAAAAGCCTAGTGTATCAGGTTGTGCATCCTTTAGAAAGAAACATAGTGACACATAAGAATAAGTCATGATGTAAGTTTATGATTAAAATAAAAAATGAAAAAAATTAATCAGTAATTTGGTTTCTAAAATCAGTTAATACAACTGTAACTAGTTAGTAAATTAGCTAATTAACAACTTAATTTATTCATAAATAGGATGCAAGCTGGAGTTGAGCCTATAGTTCTGCTCTAAACAGCTTACTGTAGATTGTCTTCTCATCAGCTACCAATATTGCTTCTTTGCTTGCATTTTTTGCTTCTTAATAATCTCGCTACTATGTTACGCATATATTTATTGCTTGTTTTTGTGGTATTAGCTAGTGATATGTTATTCTTCGTTCTTGTCACACCAATCCAACAGTATATTGTCCCTACTTCTTGTTTGTGTTAGTCTCTGCTGAAATTTTCTTTTTACAGGCCAGAGCTGGCATAGATTACGAATCTTCGTATGGAAAAGTGCTTCCAAATGACACCATCTTAAAGCTTCAAAGGACAACACCATACTATAAAAGAAATCGAGCCCATGTTTGTAGTTTCTATTTGCGTGGTGAATGCACTCGTGGAGCTGAATGTCCATATCGACATGAGATGCCTGAAATTGGTGAATTATCTCAGCAGAATATAAAGGATAGATATTATGGGTACGTATACTGGCTAACTCTATGTTTAATGTAAGCAATAATGCAGCACAAGTGGAGAAAATTTATCTGGAAGTCAACACAATCGATATCTACATTACCAATAATTTACCTATTCAAGGCATCAATTGCTGGCTTTTTACAAATCAAAATGGCAGCAAAAGATTTATATAGCCGACTTCAAATAGTTGGGGCTTATAGTTTTATTATTGTTCTTGTTGTTGTTGCTAGGTATCAATTGCCATGGTACAGTGGTATAATGCCTGGTATGTGCAAACTTGATTTGGTATTAGTGTGCAGTTTTACCATGTTATTAGACCAGTATATGTTTCATTAGGCCTATTGATGGGTCATTTCACTAGCTATTTCTAGTCAATAGGAGTAAATTGCAGTCTTTGCTATATCTATATTATACTTCTAATATTTCAGATTGTTTTCCGTTATAGCAATCTGCATCATGATGTTATTTGTGGTACTTTCATAGTCAAAAATTCCCTTTAAAACAAAAGATATGATAGAAAAATATTAGAACCAGATATGTTGATTTTGGTACAATCTCTACTAAATAGAGGTTTGTTGCATTTCTTATCTAGTTTATCCTGTGGGATTTGCCTTTTTGTAGTACATGATTCCTGGGGATAGCAAGTGTTTCTAGTTTAGGTTTAGTTTGCTCTAGAGAATGGTTAGGGATTTCACTTTTCAAGTAGAATTAAGTATATAGCATCTGAATCAGGAGTTTGTTCAGGCAGCACTGCATCATTCCATCTGCAATTTGCATTCTCACTCTTGTCTGTAGAGACCTATTTAGTTCGAGCGACATTTTTTATTTTCTCTTGAACAGATGAATTGATTGTAATGACATTCTTTTTCTTGAATTCAGAGTGAATGACCCTGTTGCTCAGAAGCTTTTAAGCAAGGCTGGTGAGATGCCTTCTCTAAATCCCCCAGAAGATGAGAGTATAAAGACCCTATATGTTGGTGGCCTAGATGCCCGTATTTCCGAGCAGGATCTGAGGGACCACTTCTATGCCCATGGTGAGATCGAATCCATCAGGATGGTGCTCCAGCGAGCATGTGCATTTGTAACTTACACAACAAGAGATGCTGCTGAAAAAGCCGCAGAGGAACTTGCTAACAAGCTTGTCATAAAGGGTCTCCGATTAAAGCTGATGTGGGGAAGACCACAGGCCTCAAAACCAGAGGGAGAGGCACAGGATGAAGATGCTGGAAGACAGGGGGTTGTCACACATGCCGGGCTGCTTCCAAGGGCTGTCATATCTCAGCAGCAGAGCAACCATCAGCCGCTACCACCTGGCACCGAGAACCACCAGCAGCCTCCCCTCAACTACTTCAACATTCCCGCGCCACCGCAAGCTGCACGGACATTCTACCCATCCACCGATCCTCAAAGAATGGGCGCGCTAGTCCCAACACAAGAAGGTAGCAACAACAAAAGCGGGTCGGAGAAGCAGCCAGAGCAGCAAGCACCAAATCTTCACGGGCATGCTTTTCCCATGGCTCCTCCACATCCCCAAGGGAGTCAGTACCGGCCGCCATATTATCCACCATATGGGTACATGGCCCCACTGCCACCGCCATATCAGCAGTACCCTCCATACCCACCGATGATGGCTCCACGACCGCCACCACCATCTGCACCGCAACCTGCAGTGCAGCAGTACACTCAAGGCCCTCCCGGACCATCTTAGAGTTGACATCCCTTTGTTTGTGAATCTTGTTCTTCTTCTTCTAGATCACTGTCGATGAAGGATTCAAATGGAATATGAACTTGTATTGAGCTTAAGTGCAGTGTGCATCAAGAAGGTTTTTGAGGTTGGTTGTGAAGGAAGCATGCAGGAACTATTAAGCTTGTGTTGTCACCACATTGGGTAAGTCGTCCATGATATGATCACCAGACCTGCATTCAAAACAAGGTTTTATATCTCGATCCATTATTGGTATTATAATCTACGGACCAATATAGTTCGTTAATGACTCTGTATCAGAAGATCATGTTCAATATTAAACGGTTTTTGAAACCTTCAGTATTTATCGCCCACCACAGACTTTAGTTGTTGTTGAGCTACTCTCTCTCTCTCTCTCTCTCATGAATTGGCAGTACTTCACTGTTCAGTGAACTGATGCCACAAAATTCCCAGGCAAGACAAGCCCAATGTGCTGTACCATTTCAACATCAATCATCTTTAAAATGAAATATATTAACCTTTTTAGCTGATAAATAATTCTGTGTTCACCACTAGTCTTTGCATCGAAAATAGGAAAAAATGAGTTCAAGTAAACAAAGAGAATGTTGTGGTTGAGTTGGCGAGGAAACCAGCTCAATCGCCTATGGTATCAGATCTGTTGAAGCAAATGAAAGCTCCCCGAAACCACCGGGGAGAAGTCGAAACTGCAGAAAAAATCACCTGCGCCATGCAATTACCAGACTCTGTTTGCCCCAAAAAAGAAACTAAGTTTAAACTTGAACTACCAATAATGTTGTACATGGAGGCACTAAGCGGGAATGCATCCCTCAACATTCTACAATGCCTAACATAATTCCAGAGCATGTCGGGCACCAATGTTTCACTGCAGCAGTAATACTTCCTGCACAGTGCATCCTAAAGGCAACCATGTGGTGAATACATATAACAAAATCTGCAGTCAGTAGTCTACACTGTATCTGCCCCTGCCTAAAATTTGCTGACATTCAAAAAGGTCACAATGCCACAAAGCTATGACGGCGACAATGCCACAGCCTCTCGAACACCATCTCCCATCATATGCATCAAAGGTATCAGCACAACAAACTGGAAAAGAAAGACCCAAATCACAAGTTAAAAATCATTCATCAAATGTGCACTTCTTTCGAAAATTTAAAATCTAGAATTTACAAGACTAAGAGCTTGATCAGAACGTGCACATATCTTTAATTTTAAATCTAGCATCCACCCTACCATTAATTTTTCTCAATGAAGGTAAATTAACCTAGTAGTTCCGTTGGTAATGCTGACCAACATTTGGCAATCTCGATACTAAATTAAGATTATTGGTCTATAGTAAGGATCAAGATAACCGACAGTACCTGAATTATTCATCTTAGTGTAAAACGAGTTCACTAATATTAAACAAATAAAGAGAATGAGCCACAGCCGATAGGCCTCTTTTGACAGCCAATCTTTGTGCCCTGATCATGATGTACTAGGGTTTGAAGGCCTAAAAGAACACTGGAGGGAGACACAAGATGTTTTCAAATAGGAAATTCTTTAATGGAGACCAAATCCATATGTTTTCTATTTTCTTCAATGAAATTACTAAAAATAAGGTAATATATTGGACATGAAATTTCCTAATAGAAGTTCTAGCTGTAACCCGAAGGCAATTGTCTAACTCGATTCCTTGTGACTACCTCCCAAGGCTTTCAGTCAGTGTGACCTCTGCTTGGGAAGGAAATTAATGTGGCAGCAATACAGATGCCTCTAAACAATGAAACATGCTGATGATAGCAAATATACAAAAGCTACAAGAAGAATTAGCAATGACTAGTTTCATGGTTTCCCACAAGAGCTGGCTATGAGCTGACGGAAGCCCTGGCGAAGGCCAGCTTTCTTTAGGCTTTTGTGTCATCAACCCAAATAGTCTTTTGGTCTGACATGGTCTCAGGTTCTGATCATGCTCACCCAGAATCACATAAATCAGTCCCAAGATGTCTCACCCATTACTTATCCTAATGTCATTGATCTTTCTACACTTCGCAGCCCTTCTAACCATTGTCATTGTTTGTTTTACAGCGACAACTTGATATTGCAAGTAGAGGAGCTCCACCAATGGAGGATGACACCCCTTTAATGGTCTATTATGCCATCAAAGGCAGAGAAGCCAAGAAAGGAAGGCAGTGGAAGCAACCTCAACCAAGTGAAAACATTTACGCAAACTCTGATGTCATCATTGAGGTCCAAAGAAAGAGGATGATTATGGTGCCAGTAGAATTTTTCAAAATTTCCATATATGACTCTGCTAATAAAGGCACTCCACTGAGAGTTAAGATAACTTCCAGGAGGACTGATGATAGGTTGGCCGTGAATGATAAAATGCATCATTCTAATATTTCCCTCATGATGGCTGGATGGACAATGAAGGGACTGCAAGGTACAGGCCTGTACCAAGCACTGAGCTTTTATTAAGTTTGACATGACAGGCTGAACCAGATGCCATATCATATGGGCCAAGCTTAAACCCAACTCCCAGCCCAACACTTATAGACATAAGGAGAGATATTGTAGCACATCAGTATTTGTGTTTTGTACATGTTTTGACTCCCATGATTATCAAATGGCATATCAAGGTTCTTCCATATATTAAAACATACAGCAAACATATCACTGCTGCTCTGACTTCATTTGTCTAACTAATTGGAATATAGTTTTGAGTTCAAAAAGACATAATTAAGAAAAAAGCATTCTTAAATAATAAATTACAACATTTGGGAAGAATGCCATAGCAAAATATGAAGGTATATACGGTAATTGAAAGTTTATCCTATTTTATGATGCTTTGACATCTGAAAATATATTCTGATACAAACAAATGTAAGCTTTTATCATTGGAGTTGCATGTTTGTTCTGTTCTCTAATTTTACTCCTACTGCATTTTACCTTATGAAGATGCAAGATAATTAAATAGAGTATGTTAACGTGTGACCTTAAGTTGCTAATTATACAATGTCAAGAATTCTAGATGACTGAGGTAATGAGCACAGTATCTTTGAGCAAGTTGTACCCATAAAAATCAAATTTACAATGGTGAACTTATAGGTTGTAGCTAATTTCAATCACCTCCCCACAAGGACACGAAACCCCTCATTCCTATCCTAAAACAATATCCTCCCCCGGATGCAGTTATCTTCATCGTGATCAGAAAAGGTGTCACATGTCATCCATCAGGGAAGAGGCTTGAAATGGAAACTAGTAAGGAAGGAGGGAAAGATCAGCTTTTCTAAGAAAATGTGTACCCATTTATTTATAAAGCATATTCCCTGTTTACAATGTATTAAAAAATCCTACCAGCTCATTATCAAGTCCTCTTGAACTCATATGTAGATAGCAATCCAACTGACTAATTAGATTTTTCAACAACATGAGGCAAAAAACAAAGCCAATAATCGCCATAAATAAAATTACAAGGATAATGCGAGACAATGAGGTGACTACTTATTTATCTAGTTCAGCAAGATTACCAAGATGCATGATATCACCGGAAAGAACAAACAACAGAAAGCAGCCCCTTACCTTGAGAGCAGGTAGATGCTTATGTACTCAATATTGTTGCTCAAAATTAGCCAAAATAGCCTCGACAATTTGGAGATCCACACAGGCACTTCTTAGCTCTCTGCGATATAAAGCCAGTTCCAATTTTCTGTTGACCAGCTTCATCTCCATGCAGACCATAATCATATGTCAGTTCAGTCATGGGAGGAATGTGTTTGATTGCAAAGAACATTATATGTGGATAATCTTCATCACCATGATCATATAGAACTGGTTGCCAAAAGACATTAGGCGAGCAGCTATGATTCATAAAACGTGCTATGTTTCCTGAATTCTTTGCACTTATCGTAATAGGAAATGGTCTAAACACCTCATTTGAGTTATTTATATCTGGATCTTCTAGTAACTCAGGCCCACAATTCCATCTGGAAGCTTTCTCACCAAGATATGTCGCTTGAAAAATATACTCATCTTCTTCACCATCATCTTCAACTCTGGTTTTACTGATAACCTCGCCTGCATATTCACAAATGAATGTACCTGCCCTGATAGGGTCCCAGGAACGTAGACCCCAACCACGGTCCTTTGTCCTGAAAACTTCAAAGTGGAGCCTAATTCCCTTTTGGGTCACCCTATTTCGGCAATTGAAAGAGCATTGACAAGAAACACTGCACTCATAAATCAGAGGCTTCCGTCTCACAAGAAGCCCCATCGAATTATATGGTAAATCACCATCATTTTGTTGTGCACAAAAGCAGTTGGTATCACCAGGGAGACACACACTAAGACACATGCAACCCTCTAAAGGCTTCTTTGAGATAGTATGACACAAATGTTTAACGGTGGTTACATATACAAAATGGTTTGGACCTCTCTCATCATCAACATCATTGATAAGGCAAACAGGTATGTTTTCTGCACCTGATGATATGTCAGGCAGTATGACTCTGCCTCTAGATGATGGGTTCTCTTTCCACTTCTGGATCATTTTCCATACCGCAATTCCATCAGGCTGCCCTGGTTCTCTCAGCAACTTGTACTTGAAAATATTGAATCCTGTCTTACCTTTCTCAACCCATGAGTCATCAATCTTATAAAGACCATCATAGATGTATATTTTGCCAGTTGGACAGCTAACATCTTTGGTACTACGTACAACCCGGATCTGATTCTTCCTGTGCAAGCTTCTTTCGAGAGCAAGGTTACCCCTTTCCAGTTTCTGGTCATCTGGTTGCTTCTTATCATGCTTACCACTACCTCCCTGGCCGCTGTAAATTAAAACATCGACATCATCATCTTCATTCTCATAACCACCAGCCGAGACAATACAAATGGCAACAGGCTCATCTTTGTCAGAAAAACTAGCTGTCATGTAATCAATACCGGCCATACTAGGAGCATGCAATCCAATCAAGCACATCTCAAACCTAAAATAGAAAATATCCCCAATTTCAACTCCTGGGACAGGTCCGATCCTCTTTCCTGCATTAGCCTTGAGATCCTTACCAGACATGATGGCCCCAGCCTTCAGATCTTGGCGCCTGTTTACATCTTTTGCTTCATCCAACTGCAGAAGCCTCCTGCGAAGTGCATCATAGGTCATGAGGACAATCTCCACAGACTCCCTGGGGTGGTTTGATGAAGAGGGCAATAGGGGAAGCTCAGTGTTCAGACTCTTATTAGGTCGTTTGCGCTTGACATCTGTCCCTGAGCTGCCCGCCTGGTTGCTACTTCGGCGTCCTGCCCTCTTAGTCTTTCTGCCTGATGCTGGCATATTGTCATCAAGAGAAGGGTCCTCATCCTCATCTATGGAAACATTGGTCGCTGATGGTGTCCAAAAAGTACCGGAGGTTGGTGTCTTGGCAGAAGTGGAGAATGGAGAGGCCCGCAGAGAGCCATTTGCACCAGGCGTCATTGCAACATGAGCATCTACAACACGAGTAGCAAAAGTGACAGGGTCAGGGTTTGATGGCTTTTGGTTGGGAGCTTCGTGAAAGCTGAAAGGGGGGAACGCCGGTGGGACTCCTGAAGGATATGATGAATCAGAGCCAGCAGGGGATGAGCCAAAGGGGGTGACACAAACAAAGGGTGGGACAGTTGACTGTGTAATAGCATTGAAGCCGAATGGTGCAGGGAACATCGGAGCCAAAGATCGTAGTGGTTTCACATCCAAGACCCCATTTTCACTGGACGAAGGAGTGCAATTGGAATGCCTTTCCATGGCAAACAAAACACTGGAAGCTGCAGAACAAGAAGAACCAATTTAATGAAGTACTCAGGTAATTTCCCTTCTCTTTATAACAGCATGAACTACTATAAAAAACAAAATAAGCTACAAGCACGCCAAATCAGGAGTAAGAAAGAACTAATAAAATAACAACGAGGCAAAACATCTTAGCGATCTTTGAACAAGCCAAGGAAAACCGCTAAGTTCATCAAAATCGAACTTCGAAAAGCTAGGAAGAAAAAGTTCCTTTTTCCTAACAGAATGAACTACTATGAACTCGATTAAGAAGTGCAAATAAGCCAACATCACTTAAAGAATACAAAGGAAAAGAAAACAAAACAAAAAAAAGGTTCTTTATCCAACTTCAGAAGGCAAGACGACTGCTTTTGGAGCGGAGACATACTTGCAGCTATATGTTTAGAAGCTAACAAGCTATGACAAAGGTAATAAAAGAAAAACAAGCTAAAAGCATTTGACAAAAGACATCAAAGCGGTAGAAGCAGCAAAGAATTAACAAAAGAACATCTACGAAAACCCTTCAGGGATCTTCGAGCAAGCCAACGGAAATCCCAGAAGTCGATCAAAATCGAATCTTGAAAAAGCTCGGAAGCACAAAAGCACTAACTTGCCGCAACGACACAAAAGAGAGCTCACAGATTCGACAGCGGAAGCAGATTCCTCGACCAAATCTCTCGCTATAATAGTGGTCCAAGACAGCAGCAAACTGGGAGAAAAAGGGACACTAATCGAAGAACCGATTACCGGTAACAACCAGTAGCAAGGTCAAGGATCGTAGGCTACGGGTAGAGATGCAGCAATCCTCACAGACCTCGGGCGGTCTCGGCTCCTCTTGCTCGCATCTCTCTCTTCGCCTTGTGCACCTGGAGGTCTGGGAGCGGGGTTTGGTCGCTCGGTTCCCCCTTCGCATCTTTATTGTTCTCCTCTTGTCGGAACCTAAACGGAGCGTGAGAGGAGGGCGAAAAAGGTAGGGACCACGTCCGTGCTATCGTGGCAGCCCGGCAGCCCTTAGATCTTCTCGGATCCTTGTTTCGATAGCGAAATGGGGAAGCGGACGTCGACCCACAAAACATACCCAAGCGATCCCAGCCGTCGAATCGTATCTGCTGCAAGACCAAAAATTAAGGTTAAGACATAAAGTAATATTTTGACCATAATAGAAGGTTCAATTTTAGGCAATTTTAGCAAATTCATGTGGCAAATATGATGTATTATATTGATCTTTTTTTGTCAAAATATGCACATGAACTCATTTGAACTGATTCCAATTTCTTTTGACAAAATTCAATCCCAAGATCTTATTATTGACAGTCAAAAGTTGAGATATTCTCAAAATTAATTGGATAAGATTTGAAATAGTTAACTTTTGATAAGTAAATCTAATGCACCACATCTCTCTCCCTTCAATTTATAGTCACAAGATCACAGAAGTGAAATTATAGTCACCATGCAAAAGAATATATATATATATGTTAGCATTTGTAAGCACCATCAATGAAGTCCCAATATCTCAGTATCTTTTTATGCATACACCAGCTGAATCCCATAGTGTGAAACCACAATTGGAAACTCTACAAATCATGGACATGAAGACAATGTCAAAGCTGATTTATATTTTAGAGGAATTTCAAGGGAACTTCAAGGAGAATTCCAACTTCCATTAGCTTTAATTATAGTAAAGAGAAGTAAGAAAGTGATTTTATTTTTCTAATTGGATGAAAATATTTCAATTAGCCATCCAACAACTGCAAACTATACAACAGATGAAGATAAAAGAGCTCATGACACATGGTTTCACGTTGATATTGGTGGGAGGATGACAACATATGTATAAGAATGCAGATGCTTTGACCTTTCTTCACATCTGGCTCTATGGTATTATCATCTTTGGATTTGGAAGAACTTCAATTAATTTGCTCACCACTTGCCAGGCGTCTCTTCTCTTCTTCTACTTGCTCGAGCAATGCCTCCAGTTCAGCTTCAGTAAGTCCCTCTAAACGTTTCTGGAATTTAGGAAACTTTCGTCATTTATCTAGTAAAAGAAATTTATCAATTGTCATTTTATACAGTCATTAAATCCCATAAGATCTTCTAAAATTTCTCTAAGACACTAATGGGGATCAATGTTCCAAGATAAATTTGAACAAACATATTCTTGGTATTGAAAATTATAGTTTTACCTTGATATAAAAAACAACACTCTTTGCTAATGTCCATGGACCAAAACCAAATTTTTCATATTTTTAACTTAATTCAGACATAAATTCCCTTTACACAACTTCTCATATAAACATGTTTATAGAATAACTTTTTCTTTTTCATAAAAGTCTTTTCTATAATTGGATTCCTTGTCATCCAGAATACTGGTTTTAGGAATCAAAAAACACTTACCAACTCCAATACCTCAAATACCAAAAGCACCTTGTACGCTCGCTTACTGCAAGTCTTAACTTTCTAGGAGTAATCTTGGGTGTGCATTTTCATATTCATAGAGTAACATCACAACTTTAGAAATTTGACATGGATTCGTTTTATTTTCAAACATTTCAAGAATACCATTATCAATCTCAAATAGATAAGCAAACTCAAAAGAGAAATTTACATCCAAAAAGTCAAAGTACAAAAGAAACAGATGTACAAGACAAGCATTTGTGAGATCAACTTGGAGGAAATAGTTTTCTGAACTGAAGGAAGCATTACTGACCTCCATGACTTTCTTTTCATAGTCTCTTAACTGCTGAGCATAAGTCATATCTTTGTTTGCAACTCTAAACATGTATGTAGAAATCCATCCAACTGTTAGGCCCAGGACAATAAACAATTGAACCACATTCCCTGCTTGCAAAGGATCAACCCCAGCAAACTGAAGCAAATGAAAAAGATAAGATTAAAAAAATTGCAGCATGGAAGTTCTTATACAAAGTAACAGATGTCATCTGTGTGTGCTAATAAGTAGATTAGATTCTCCACAATCTCATTAACTTTTTCCTTACTTCGTCAAGGTTCCAGTCTTCCAGATAAGTTCTACCAACTTCTCATCTAAAAAATATGGTTGCATAGATTGGATAATCTGATGGAGAAACTGAGTTGAAGAATTAGCATTACCTCCAGTCCACTTTTTAAACCAATGCCTGCCAAGGTGACTCCAAGACCAATCAGTAAAACATCCTTTCTTGTGTATCCAAATGGAACCTGCACAAAATATTAAGTCTAAACATCACTTTCACCAACCTTTCATCTCGAAGAGCTGATTAATCAATCAGAGTCTACAGCAAAGAAAATTACACGGTGGGATAATGACTGCTTATTCAATGAAATCCTGGTGGGAAAGATCCAATAATTTTCAAGGAAAAGGAAGGTAGGATATTGATATTGTGGCAAATTCTGGAGACTTTGTGCTGTGCCAGTATTGATAAATGATAACAAAGCACTAAATAATTAATTACAGCAAAAACAAAGACTTTCTCATGTGCTAGTATTAATAAAAGCATTACTCCAAATCATGGGCATCTGTTCCCACGCACAATAAGTGGAATAATCTTTTAGATGTCTTTCCAGTACACAGTACTGCAGATCGGATTCAACAAGATGACTTAGATCAGAATCAAGAATCACAACAATTACAAGAGAATTGTGTGTTTTGAACGAAGTTGTAATGTGATCTTGGTCCTGAAAGACCATGTAAAGGTCAAACAACAGTAGAATCAAGTTCCAAAGAAGGCACCCATAAATCTTGTCAAATAAAATCAGAAATATATTGTTCCATGTGTTATGGATGATTAAGATAATTGTATATCCAAAATATTTACAATTTTTAAAATAAATATCATGAGAACCTCTAAGGTGATATATAAAGAGGAGAACAGCTAGACATGTATGTATAATGGCTAAATGACCAAATAGAAAACCGGCATTAGCACAAACAGGAAGAGAACTATACCAGCTTTAGAAGTTATCCATGGTACATCTGAGACCAATCATTTTTCTTACTAACACGATCTTGCATAATGCTCACTGATTTTCTCCTAAACCAATTTTTCCTTATTGCTTTCTATAAGATTTAGGGACTAGAATTAACCTTTGCTCATGTTCACATGTTTATATATGTCAATATTGGGCAGCAATAGGACCACAATTTGGAAAAGGTGTCAAAATTTAAAAGCCAGCATTTGTGAGGAAGTAGACTTTTTTTTTCCATAATACTGTAGCATGGGATCAAACATGGAAAAATCTTCAAGGAAGAATTGACATAACCTGTTCTCACCTTCAGTGAACTAGAAAAAGGTCCTAAATAAATGATCAGATTGTTGCATCCTCACATTCCATCTGCCTGGTCAGGAGGATACAACACCCTCATGTCAAAGAGAATATTTTGAACATGAGGTTGAATCGCTCAATTGGCATTGTGAAATGAAAGAAGAAATCAGTTTTGCTCTATAGAAGATGTACCCAGTCCATGAAGAACTTCCCAGATGTCAAATATTATACCCAGCCTGGAAGAGTTTTGTAAACATGAGATTTAGTTCACATTTTTCACAATATTTGCATCGGTTCGAAGTATTTGCACAGCTGGATTCATTCTAGGTTATTTCAGTTGCTCTGTCAGACTTTCATGCCTATTTGTTCATTTTTTGAGAAAAGATGTGGGAGTGACTACATGTTTATGATACGTAGTGTTTTCTTCCAACAGAAAAAAAAATCAGATGCATTAACAGCCTATTGGCACTAAACACTATAATATGCATCTATTGTGCAGCGTACCTCCTCTTTGTCTGATGGCTTTAAGTCATCTGGATTCCCTCCTGACGATGATGAACCAGTGCTTCTGGGAACCCCAGAGAACATTCTTCTCCTATTCAATCTGGAAAGCTCTCTTTTTAAATAAGTGACACTCTTGGCCCCATATGTATTTTGACAGCCAACTGCAGCAGCAGAGCATCAGCTTCTTTTAGGCTTTTAAATGTCAACTGATGAAATAAGTCCATCTAATCAATGAATTCTTGCTTTATATTCAGTTCTAACTACAAGTAACAAATGTAGCTGATAAAAGGTAACTCTTAACTATAAAGAACAGCATCATATGGAGAAAAGCAAAGCAACTATTATGTAGAAACAAGATTGCCTGGGTTATTCCCCCATTATTTCAGTTGAAAGTTCAATTCAGAAAAAATATAATACAGCCATGGACTAGACTGAAATAGGATATGATAGTTCAATACTACAAAAACTTTATTTATGACCACTTAAAAAGAGCCACACTATAGCAAAATGCTCATTCTCAGACATCAAATTTATTTTCTTAAAAATAAAGCAAACATCACTCCATTTGGACATATAATTTTACTAACATATGAAGGTACAAACTGTGCCCATTTCTATCTAGGTTGCATGAGGATGGCAGAAGCTAATCAGAATCCTAAGACTCGCCAAGCATCATTAGTACATAATGAGTAAATGAAATACAGATCCAATGAGAAACACTTCTCCATCCAACTCAGCAAAACAAATGGTTGGTTCAAAATGAGAGTTATTTCCCCTATAAAAAAGATCCAATATGTTAACTACTAGTCTACTATTATCAAGATATTGAGAGGATCATCTACATCCTCTCTCACAAGTAATTCGCCTCTTGAACTTATATATTTTGATGTTTGGGTCCTTCATCAATATAATCTCATGATTACTATCTTATTTTTATTGGTCACTTCACATAGTATATGTGGTTATTTCCCGTAAAGCAAAAATTTAAAGTATTCATCATTTTTCCTAAGTTCAAACTTATTGTTGAAAAGTTCTTTCAACGATCCATAATTTCATTCTACTCTAATAATGGTGGTGAATTTCAAAAGCTTCGTAACTTTTTTTGAAACCAATGGAATCTTTTATTTTCTCAACCCTCCACATACTCCTGAATGGGACCGCGGAACGTTGTCATAAGCACATTGTCTAAACTGGTCTCACACTCCTTACTTAAGCTTCCTTACTTTTTTTAATTTTGGTCTTATATATTTGTTACATCAACTTATCTTATTAATCACATGCCCACTCTAGTTCTTAATATGATTTCATCATTTGAAAAACTATTTAAATCCACTCCTAACCATAGGAAATTACGTGTTTTTGGGTATTTATGTTATCTATGGTTAAAACCTTACACCTATAACAAATTAGAATCCCGATCAAAAACATGTGTTTTTCTTGGATATTCTACTAATCAAAGTGCCTTTAAATGTTTTGATCCATTAACCAAAATAATTTTCATTTCTCGTCATGTTGATTTTATAGAATTTGTTTTTTTTTATAAATAACTTGACTCTTCCTTACCTAGACGAACTTCCAATAACTTTGTTAATTGAGTCCCCCAAATTCATAAGCCAACTCATATTATCATTCTCGTTCAAGTTGAAACATCAACCCCAACCACCAATCCAAAAACTCTATCCACTCAGAGCCTACCAGATCCTTCCTTAATGGTACATGATGAACAATATGTTACCTTATTCATCCAGCTGCCTCATGAGAGTGTCACGCATCAATAGAATTCACGACAAGGTTTAGTTTCAACATCTCCTATTTTAAATTCTTCTTGTCCAACACGTCCTAGAGATATCATTGACCCTATACCAATTAATCTGATGGTTACTAGATCGAAAAATGAAATCTCTAAACCAAATAAACATTTCTTTGTTTTCGTAAAACAATCTCAAAAATTTATTTATGGGCTTTCTACTGTCAACCAAGCCTTAAAAATTCCAGAATGGTGAGCGGCAATGACTAAAGAATATAATGCTTTATTACGGAATAGTATATGGAACTTTATTCGGAATAGTATAAACCTTATAGGGTGTAAATGAGTTTTTCGTATCAAACGAAATCATGATGGGTCCATTAATAAGTATAAAGTAAGACTTATTGCAAAGGGATTTCATCAATGTCAGACCTCGAGTACCATGACACCTTTAGCCCAATTGTGAAGCCAACAACAATTCATATTATTTTATGTCTTGCCTTGTTTAACAATTGAGGACTTCAATAGTTGGACGTGAATAATGCATTTCTTCATAATCATATTTTCGATGATATATTTATGAGGAAACCTCCAAGTTTTATTGATCAAAATCTTCCTCAAGATATATATAAGTTACGTAAGGCTCTTTATGGTTTCAAGTAGGCCTCTCGTGCTTGGTATCATGAACTTCAAACACATTTAGTATCAGTTGGATTTCATAATTCTCAATCTGATAATTCGTTATTCATTTATTCTCGTGAGGGCATAATCTTTTTTTTACTAGTTTATGTTGATTTAATTATTACTGGTAATAAATCAATAATAATTAATCAGTTTATTTAGTAGCTTGGAAACAAGTTTACAATCAAAGATCTTGAGTCCCTCAACTATCTTCTTGGTGTTCAAGTCATCCACACGGCAAATGGTCTATTTTTTTCTCAACAGAAGTATATTCATGACCTTTTAGATCGCATCAAAATGTTTGAAGATAATACTGTTACCATGCTAATCTCTACAAGTGTTCCTCTTACTGTATCCGATAGTGCTAATCTTAGTGATGCCACTGAGTATCGCCAAATTGTTGGCAATCTACAAGATTTAGCATTCACTCGTCCGGACATTGCATATGCAGTAAATAAATTATCTCAATTTATGCACAAGCTTACTTTCAACCATTGGACAACCGTTAAACGTCATTTGTGGTACTTAAAGGCACTATTAATCATGACTTATTTCTCCGAAAGGACTCCCCTCTATTGCTTCATGTATTTTCGAGTGCTGATTAGACAAGTAATAAGGATGACATGATATCTACTAGTGCTTATGTCGTATTCCTTGGTCACAATCTAATCTCTTGGAGTTTCAAGAGACAACGTTCTGTTGCAAGATCTTCTACGGAGGCTTGATATCGAGCATTTGCTTCTACAACTGTTGAACTTTGTTGGATTCAATCATTACTATATAAACTATTTATCACATTTTCTGATCTATATATCCCATCTATATATCATGACAATATCGGGACAACATATCTGTATGCTAATCTTATATTTCACTCTTGAATAAAGCATATAGTTATCGATTTTCACTTTGTTCATAACAAAGTTCAAAATGGTGAGTTACGTGTCTCTCATGGCTCATCTTCTGATCAACTTACAGATGCTCTTACCAAATCTTTGTCTTACCAATAATTCCTCCTACATCGATCCAAGATTAGTGCCTTTGATAGGAGCACCATCTTACAGGAGCATATTAGGAAGGATATTATTAAGAAAAATAAATCATTATAAGATTATCATGATCTTCTCAATATCTTGATAATATATTATAATGATTCTAAATCATAGAAATTATTAGAACATATTATCATGATTCTATGAATAATAAGGATCATGGTCTCAATGTGATCTCCTACGTTATGAAATGATTTAGAAAAATATTTTATATTTATTATTGATGAAAAAATAATGTAATTATCCTATTTTTGTAATCTCTCGTTGTGGATATAAATTCATACACGCTATCAATAAAAATTCAAGCCAGTCATTTCTTTCAACTACGACCAAATATTTAACCAAGATTCTTGATATAACCGGGGTAAACTATATAGCCGGTAAGAAGAAGCTGCAATTTTTCGTGGGCTTATATGCAGCTCTGGTGTAACTGTTCCCGCCAGCGATTGATATCATAATCTCTCAAAACAAGAAGGTGAAACATGTCTTACAAGTTCCGTAATCGATCCTCATTCAAGCATAACCCAAACGCGAGCAATTCTATCGAAGGATCCTTCAATTTCAATCTAATAAAAACCAACATAGCATGCCGACAGATCGGAAGCGAATATTATGGTTCCTGAACCACTACGGAGAAGGCAAACAGAAAGGGAAGAGACGAAAAGAAAACCTGAAACCAGGTTGCTTCTTGTAATCGAGAGGCGTCCATGGGCAGTAAAATGCACAAGCGCTAAAGCTGGATTGAAGACCGAGACGCTCGAACCCACGGCAGCCATTTGGGATTTGGCAATTTGGTGGTAGGGGTCTCGAGCTCCACTGTCGCACCAGAGAAGAAGCGAACGCGCAATTTATAGGTCGCCTTTTGCTTCTTATCCGACAAAATATCTTCTGGGCCGTCTTTGGGGCGTAAACCGAACCTCACCGGTCGCTATGTTTTATAGACCGAACTAATTAAACCGGACATTGAGACAGCAGTTAACCGGTTCAGCGAACGAAATACTGTACAGTTATGCTATGTACCAACGCTAATTAAACCGTTTCAGCGTCTGTTCGATAGGGTCGGTCAAACTGTGTCGAACCGACCCGAGAAGAAGCGAACGCGCAATTTATAGGTCACCTTTGCTTCTTATCCGACAAAATATCTTCTGGGCCGTTTATGGGTCGTAAACCGAGCCGCACCGGTCGCTACTTTTATGGACCGAACTAATTAAACCGAACATTGAGAGAAGCAGTTAACCGGTTCAGCGAACGACGCTAATTAAACCGATTCAGCGTCTGTTCAATAGCGTCGTTCAAAGTTCAAACTATGTCGAACCGAACCGACTTGATCCATAACCAATTTGACCCGATTCATCAATGGTTTTGATTTTGATGACTATAAGCTCTTGCCCGGTTCGATCAATCGATTCCAATCGAATCGAACCAATCGAATCGATTCTACGATTACAAGGTTCTGAAATAGTGCACGTGCCTGTTCAAAATCTATTATAACACAAAAACAATTATGAAGATAAATATATCTAACACATTGATCTGGTCGTTAATTAGCTTAAACATTTTAAATATTATTAATAAGACATTAAGATCATATCTCATTTTTACCATTTATCTTTGATGAAAACAAAATGGAAAAGCATATAGAAGCAGCAGCAACTGTTCTTCTTCGGTCACCTTCACTGCACATGCACAAAGAAGCACGGAGGGCACGAGGATGAGGGTGGCCGTCTCAGGAACATACGCTACTGCTTGTGAAGACCACGATCGCTTGCACGCTCGGTTGCGGTTGTTGGGATGAGCGGCTTTCACGTACGCAGCGTCGTCAGAGGCGTCCAATTGCCGCCGGGGCTGACGCAGGTCTTGGCATCCCGTGGTTGGCGTAGTGTCGGCATTTCAACAAACACTTGTGCTCCATGCAGTGTGGGTAGCGTCCACGCTTTCTTCTCTCTATATATGTTGCCGTTTCGTACGATTCAATACATATGACATGACAAGCCATCAATACACGAATCAAAGATAAATCGATCGGTACAATATGGTATAATATGATATTGGTGCACTGAATCCCTAATTAATACAGTGGTCGAAATTATGAACCGCGCTTCAAACATAATTTTCGTAAGAGTATATTCAAATCAATCACTATTAATCATAATTATCATTGTAAAATAAATAATATTTTAAAATTATATATAAATATAAATATGATGTGATTAATATTTTAGATCATTATTCGTATTTCTAAGCACTAATTTAGAGGGAAGAATGTGAAAACCACTAAATAAAAAATTGTTTTTGGAAAGTACAATCATATTTATGATTATTTGTGTAGATAAAAACAAACAAAAAAAAAGGAAACCACTACTGTCACCGGATAAGGGGGATTGACAGCATGGCCGGGCCCCGCCGGGGATTAGGCGGAGGCTTGCAAGCAATGAGACTTTGAGTGCGGAGGTCGCCTCCGGTCTCCCGATCCCCATCCGACGGGCCCTGTTCCATCCGTCGCCACGAGGAACCGCTGCCTCCCCCGACATGTACCCGTCGTCGTTCTCGCCCCGGTCGACAACGTTGGCGTGATTTCAGCGGACATCCCTTCGAAGGAAGAGGAACCGCTCCCCTACTTAATCTCCCTTTGCAACCACAGCTCCGCACTGCGCCCTCCGTTGCGTGTCCAATCCGATCCTTTGCTTCCTCGATCCCTCGCCCGTTCTTGCGGTCGGAAATCGGTAAAAGACTAGACCTTTATCTTAGCCGGCTGCTAATTTTTTCGGCGCCGTAGTCAATTGTACGGATTGATGATTGCGGAGAATCTTTGTTTTGTCTTTTCTTTGTTGAAGTCGCGGTTTTTTTTTAATGTATTTCGATGGAGTCCTTCGCTCTGTTGATTAACCACGTCCCACCTTCGACTTCAATTATTGTAAATGTTCGAATTTTGGACGCTTCTCAGTGTTCGAATTTTGCACTTCCGGTGAGCCTTGTATATTTATTTGTTATTCGTGTACTCTGGCTTGGAGTTGTGGCTCTTGAAATGGCCATTGTTTTCACGTTTTGTTATTGGCGTGTACTTTGTTACGTTTAGATTGCATTGTGTTTGTTTCCTTTTATCTTTTTCTACTAAGGCATGGTAATCAACTTAGTAGGATCTTTACCGATTTCATTCCATATGTATTTTCATCTCAATTATGCAATTAACTTTTAGCGCCTCTAACGGCTTTTGAACTTATATTTTGGGTGTCACTGTTGTTTTTCTGGATACACCAGATTCATGCTCTGATATTGTAATGGGTGTTGGAGAAACATCTTACGGTGGTATGTTATGCTACATTTTCCTCCTATTTGCTCTTCCTTGGTGCTTTGCCCATGGGTTAGAGGCAAATCAGTCTGCGCTGCTGACAGTAGATGCTTCGCCACAATCTGGCCAAAAGATTCCTGATACTCTGTTTGGTATCTTTTTTGAGGTTAGTAATTCATTTGCATGTATCTTTTTCTCTATCTGGCCACATGACAAATCAGGGAAATGCCTCTTAGGTTCTGGAAATTAATATTATTGCTGTTTTCTGGTAAATTTCACTTCTGTTGGAATCTTAGCATAAAAACAAGAGGAAAATTGAATATTTGAGTGCCACTTTCAGCTAAATTATCAGGTTGATAAGGCTTCATGTGCATTGAAATAGTTGTATTCTGACTATTCTCTTAATCCTTGGTGCGATTTTTTTGGGTGGAAGTTGGTAGCCCATTTATCTATTGGTACTTTGAATTCCTTTGCTGGAGAAATATTCCAAGTGTATATATGGTCTATTTGAAGTCTTGTATAATATTTAAACCAAGGTTATAAGGCAACGATAATTAGATCATTATATTATTATTTGTAAAAATCACATGTTGTGAACTAATGAATTTTTACATGAATTCAGGAGATTAACCATGCTGGAGCAGGTGGAATATGGGCAGAGCTTGTGAGTAATAGAGGTAATTGAATCCCGAAATCTTGGAACAACAATAACAGAGCCGGAAAGCCCCAAGTATTTGGGGTTGACTAAATGAATCTTTTGCCATCATTGAGACATGTAAAAAATCATATATTTATTTAACTTAGGAAGAGTTTTTAAATATTTATTTATAGTTTCTATTAAGATCTAAAATCTTCCTCCACCTCTCCTCGTATCATTGATAGTAATCATTTCACCTCTTTCAACTATCCTAAATTCTAAAGCAAAACAAAAAAGTTTTCTAGTTGTTTAAAGAAAATCACCAGTTGTCTTCTCTAATCGATTTGAAATGAAAGGATACTCACTATTCTATGTCCTATATGACTTTTCAACTTCCATGACCACCATCACCAGTGGCGATGGAGGATATATATAGGTAAGCTGAATGTGGGGAAAGGTACTTTTTTGAATGAATATGTTGCTACTTTTTGAATTACTAATTTACACTTGTTGTATCTGCTGTAGTCGTTTGAAAAGAACTGTTTTTTTTTCTTTCAGCATCTTTTTTGCTTAGATTGATGGTGAAATCAGTCCACACCATGCTATGTTGTGCCAATGGTGTTGGACTAGTCTAAACCACTTTTCGGCTGGTGTCATTTGGTGCAATGGTGTGCCAACTGGCTTAGTCTGGTACCATATCATGTCAGGAAGGTGTTGGCATTGCTCTTGTACCATGAAATGATAGATCTTGCACGGAAGATAATTGAGTTTGTGATGAGGAGAAACATGTTTGGAGTTTCAGCAAGGTTTGTCGTACCACGATGTATTGCTCGGTACGGGCAATACATACCAGTCCGATAGAGGACCGGTATGAGTGGTACATACTAGTTTGTTAGTATATCCCACCGTACCATGTGTCCGTACATCAGTATGTACCGTACCAATTACTGGTTGGTACATCGGTATGGACCGGTAAGGCGAACCATGAGTTTCGGCAAGTTGATGTTTGGGTTAGAATAATGGAAGGATGGGTTGGTGTAGGAAGTGGAAGTCCAAAATTTGGTAGGTTTTTGAGTTCTAAGTTTGGAGTATAGACAAGATGGTGTGAGATGCCATAGAGAGAGGAATAAGTAGCTGATGCTGCCTTTGGATACCCTAGATCATGGAAAAGTCAGGATGCAAGATGGTGTGATGGAAAAGCTAGAGATAGATGGGTATGTTGTTTTTGTTAGGTTTGATTTTATAACAATGCTATTGAGCACCAGGGCCTAAGATTTTGGTTATGTTAATGCATTAAGTGTTTCGTAACTCGAGGCACCTACTTATATCTCTGTGAATATTAAAAATTCAGATATGTACTGAACTCTATAATCTATGGCATTCTGATGCCAACAGGCCCAGCCTACCAAGAAAAAGTGTACCTTGTAACACAACCTTATCAAGACAAATATACGTGAAGATGTTTTACCTTCTCAAAAAGAGGCCGAAAACAAAAATCATAGCTTGGTGTCTGACCGTTGACATATTTCTTGTACCAGAGTTTGTGCACATCAATTTTTTTGCCACTGGTGCTGCGTGAGCTTTTTCTTTTTGTGGATTTTTCTTCCAGCCAGGGGTTTTGTCTTCATACAATATATCTTACTTACGATGTTTTCATACAAGAAGGCACATGAGCGGCATCGAAATTGGCAAATGTTAGTAGAACTAATTCAGTTGGTCTTGTCATTTCAGGAAAAAAAAAGGAATTATATTACTACAATGAAATTATACTGCTAGGCTATTTATATTATAGTGAGTGGTGTGATAAATGTCAAAATATGATTAATAAGATAATGCAACTAATCACATATGTGCTTTGTTTAATTTTATTCCCGTTGCTGGCACATGAAAAAAATGATTTTTTTAATAATTGTTTAGCTAAAAACTAAATCTTGTTTGGTATGTTCTTTATTCTTTACATTGTCAATTCTCTGAACAATATCTTTTTCAGGTTTTGAAGCTGGAGGCCCTAACACACCTTCAAACATTGATCCATGGTCCATCATTGGGCAAGAATCTTTCATTTATGTGTCAACTGACCGAACTTCTTGTTTCCCTCGTAACGAGGTTGCACTGAGAATGGAGGTACTCTGTGATAACACAGGATCTGTCATCTGTCCTTCTGATGGTGTTGGCATATATAACCCTGGATATTGGGGCATGGTATGTACTTCTTGTACTGAATGCAATGCCTCTTTCTTGATTTATTTGCAAGTAACACTAATAAAAGAATAGGGCTGATTTGAACTTGAAAGAATCTGCACTGGCCTACCTAATTGGAAACATGACACAGTTATTTTTAACCTTCTATGTGGCATTCCACCTCTTCAAACTTTTACTTAATTTCTTACTTCTCCTGTCTTCCATTTTAACCAATACAGCACACTTAAGATAATTTTAGTCTATGTGAGTGCTTTGAAAATTCTATTTGACTGACTCGGTGCTATTGGGATCACTGCACCTATACAAATGTACAGACATACATGATTTCTACATGTATAGACTTTTTGTATAAAAAATTGAGGGCTTCTGCCTATTACATGTGTTTATAAATCATTGATTCTAACTATTGGAATATACAGTAATTTCCAAACAATTCAATAATATTCTCTGCTTAACATTTTCTCTCCCTGCTTTGTCATTGGGATATTTCAGAATATAGAACAAGGGAAGACATATAAGCTGATTCTGTATGTCAGGTCACTCAACTCAATTAACATATCAGTTTCATTGACAAGCTCAGATGGATTGCAGAAACTGGCTTCTGCCAGCATATTGTGAGGATCTTTGTAGGCTTAAAAATTTACTAGAACCTTTGAAAGTCAAGATCCTCATATGTAAGAGCTTCTTTTTTTTTCCTTTATTTTCAGAGCTGATGCTTCAGATGTATCAAACTGGACCCGGGTGGAGCTTCTTTTAGAATCTGTGGAAACAAACATGAACTCGAGGCTTCAATTGACTACTACAAATAAAGGAGTTATATGGTTTGATCAAGTTTCTCTTATGCCATCAGACACTTACAAGGTATGCTTTTGCATAGTAGATTGTGTATATTTACTTTTTTCTTTAACAAAGGAAAGACATTATATTGAGTTACAAGTTCGATACAAGTTGCACAGCTAATGGATCAGCTACAGTCCAAACAAATGGAGAACCAAGAGATCTCCCAAAAATGGCAAGTTTGTGAGGCACTGTGTTAGAATTCCTAGGGATATGATTAATAGAGACATCAATCAATTGCAAAGGTCAAAAATATCATCCAAAAGATTCCTAATGAACCAGGGGATTGGAGTAAATCCATAGCAAAATTAAATATCTCCATTGAGTCCAACTGAACCCTTATAGAAGAGAGATTCAGCTCGTGAGCCTTTATTAAGCCATTCAAAAGTGCCAAGGCTTCATTGGCAACCGAAGAATCAACCTTGCCACTACCACCTCCAACTCCAAACGGTCCAGTGAAGCACTCCTCTAGGTAAAACCAGTACCTGCAGGTAAGCAAGAGGAGACAAACGAGCCATCAATTTGGAGAATAAAATCACACCTGACCTGTTCCAGAGGAAGAGGTATTGCTTTTCTCACTGACAGTTCCTCAGACCCCAGGGAGGAATCAAAGCTATCATTGGCAAGGGCTAGGGCTTTCGCAATCAAATAAGAAACATTGGAAGGGTGGTTGCGAACTTTGGCATCATTTCCGGTTGTCCATACGACCCATAGGTTAATAGAAATAATACAAAGCAGTCTGCTATTGGAATCTTTATTAAGTTCTTTTCCCTTATCAAGCCAAGACCCCTCAGCCCTTTCATTGAAGAGTTTGAAAACATATCCAACCTGCTGCTGCAAGTAAGCAGGACAGTGCAAAAGAACACTCAAAAGAATATATGTTTAGCATAATCAGCATGAAGTTGACAAAGGAAACATTGATCAACTTGACCACAAAGAATGCCCGAGATCCAACTCGATGTGGGAAATTTGTTCCAGCAAAATTTCCATAAAAAGACTTTAATTTTAGGGGCCACTTTAAGATGCCAAATGGCCTTCTAGCCCCACCAGTTATAATCATCTAATCCTAAACCTTTGCTTAAGCAGTGATAGGTGCTACTTACCGAAGTAATGCCACTTGGACTAAGAGTCCAAACCCACGTTGTCTTCCTTGGGACATTGTGAGAGATGAATATACTGAATCCTGTCGATCAAAGAAGCGTGAAAGATGGAGGTTAACAGGGATATATTCCATTGTCGGTTTATAATTAAATCAAGATCCCTACCTGATGGAAGCTGTCTCCAAGGATGGATATCCCCAGATGGCTTTTTAACAATACTGAGATCACTAATGCCAAGATTCCCTTTGTCTTTAGGTTTAACTATGGCATCCTAATAGAAATGTCATTCCCAATCAGTTTCCTGAATCCAAAATTTATCAAACGG
Organism: Musa acuminata AAA Group; assembly: GCF_036884655.1. Lineage (NCBI taxonomy): Eukaryota > Viridiplantae > Streptophyta > Magnoliopsida > Zingiberales > Musaceae > Musa > Musa acuminata. The sequence goes on from NC_088356.1 coordinate 44,252,605, forward strand.
ACCAAGCTAAAAACTGCTTTACTGGATCTTGAAATCCTACCTGAAGGAAGCTGTTTCCAAGGATGGATATCCCCATATTTAGATGAGAAGACCCTAATGCATGATCTATCCTTCTTGTTCAAACTAGTAAGGATGCATTTGGTACAAATGTCTTTTTAACAATAGTAGGATCTCTAATGCCAAGATCCCCTTTGTCTTTAGATTTAACCATGGTATCCTAGTTGATGAGATGCATTTTCCTACAGTGGCGATCATATTCCAAAAGAAACTAAAGTGTATATTTACTTTTACCATATGCAAAAAAGCATTAGTTTAGAGAAATGCAATAATTTGTATGAATAAATAGGAATAAGAACAAAAAGGGACAACTAAGGAATCATCCATACATCAAACAGTATATGTTGTAAGTCACAAACTTCTGCCTATAAAGATTTTGTATTTTCCCACACAACTCAAAGTCCAAGGATTCTCGAAGCAGGATAAAAATCCACGGTCTCACATAGAAGGAAATTTTACATTTTGAACTTGCCATTGTAACTTGGTTTATACTCTTTTTATTGATGGTTTTCTATTGAACAGGGACATGGCTTTCGTAAGGAACTAATATCAATGATTGAAGATATGAAACCTCGGTTCATAAGATTTCCTGGTATGAGAATAATTAAATTTTAGTCTTAGTTTTAAGAACTTCCATATACTGTTTGTAAATATTTATTTGCCCATTGATTACTGCAAATTATATTTACATACATATATATACACACGATTTTTTTTTTTTTTGTGTGTGTGTGTGTATATATATGTATGTATGTACATACATACATACATGCAAAAGATACCATATACACTTCTCTTTTTTGCTTTAAGAACTGAGCAGCCAATTTTTCGTTTATGACCATGCATGCAATTATTGTAGATGAGCAACAGAATTGGGTTCTGTTGTGGGGTCTTTGTGCAAATTTATCTTTGTCTAGTAGGAAAAAAGACTAATACTGAAAACCCACCATGAATTTTCTCACTTTAGTATAAGAATATTACCTTTTTTGTTTGGTCAAATTTAGCATTTTGTTGTTCTTCATATATTTTTTTTGTTATCAACTATGTTAAGGGAAAATGCATAATGTGTTTAATTTTGTCTATGGTATCCAGTAAGTTTGTGTTAAGCCATCTTTAGCAAACTATTACTCCAGCATATTATGTTTCTTGGACTTACTACCATATGGACTCTCAACGTGCTTTGCCACAAATTGTATACATCCATTTACCGGGTTCACATTTTACTCCTGATAGATCAAACAGGAAAAGTAGACAGACAAACTATGAGAAACTGATGTGATTGTTTAAGTTTAACAAGTGGTTGACAATGTTATATTATCTATTCCATGGAACCATGTATATATTGTATGTTACTTATTGAGAGTCATTTGTTTGTTGACAATAATATTTCTACATGCTTCTGTGTACTCTCGTTAGTGACGTACATGCTTTGCTGCATGCTAGTGTATTTCCTGGTACAAACTTGTTTCAGTCAGTAAAGGTAGATTGATCAAGCATCATTTATAACAAAAGCTGGTTCAACCACACAGACAGCAAAAAGATGCCCATGTAAACTACAATAGGATCTGGTTTAGCTCAATTTTAAATGCACTATGGCATCCTGATATTGCAACCTGTGAAACTTCTCTTCAAAGAAGTCCCAGCATGAAGGGGAATACTGTCATTACAAGTCCATGATGCCAATGTTGACTCAGAGGAAGGAAGTGGGATAATTTTGTACTTCTTTGTGTTCTCTCTCTCTCTCTCTCTTGTTTTCTTTTCATGTGTCACTCTGGCATGCTTGCATTGGCACAGATATGTGCTAGATCATGCTGACATTCATTAGCACTGGGGAAACTAAAATCCTGTTTTTTAGAATGGAAAATCTGTTGGAAAGTGTAGAAGAACTTATTAATTTATTTTTTCTTGATTCTTGTAGCTTCTTGTTGTTGATATGCTTAAGTTAACTAATTGAAATGTTATTACTACAGTAACTCACAAGATCTTTATCTGTTGTTTCTTTCCTTCACATTATTGACAAACTTATAAGACTTGAATCTTTATTATTTCAGGAGGTTGTTTTGTTGAAGGTGAATGGCTACGAAATGCATTCCGGTGGAGAGAAACTATTGGTCCATGGGAGGAGCGACCTGGGCACTTTGGTGATGTTTGGATGTACTGGACTGACGATGGACTGGGGTACCTTGAATTTCTTCAGGTTGGATCAAGATAGTTCTTTAGATCTCAAGTTTGAGGTTTTGTGTCTGTATGTGCACCTGCACACACACACACATACATTATATATATATATATATATATATATATATATATATATATATATATATATATATATATATATATATATATATAGGAGTCTGCTTAGCTTATTTTCATGGTTTACTGCAGCTTGCTGAGGACCTTGGTGCTTCCCCTATATGGGTGTTCAATAATGGTACTTTCATCTGCCTTGTAGATAAAGGGCTTGAATAAGCAACATTTACATTTATCCGTTGCACTTGTTTTGTTACAGGAATTAGCCATAATGATGAAGTCGATACTACCGCCATCCTTCCTTTTGTACAGGCATGTCTTGAACATAGCAGTTTATATTATAATGGCTAAGTTGATCATTACTAGTTTTTATATTAGTTCCTGATGAATTTAAAGGACAATTGATGGAAGTTGTATCGAGTTATCTACATATGTATAACCAGAAGTACTTTGCTACAGTTACTAGTACATGTATTAGTTCCTGATAAATAGTATTCTTTGTGTACACATGCTTACAGTGAATTTTTCAGAAAATATAGCATATGGATACAGTGATCTAATTTTTCCGGCATTATGTTGTTTAATTAGCTGTAACTGTTAATAAAATCTTGAATTTTCACTTAAAACTTCTTTACAGCATGTGAATAAATAAGATCTGTTCTTTTATGAATATTACTGCTTCCCACATGATTTGCCTATGAAGATATTTTTTGGAAACCATTATTTTCCTCACAGTTTTACTTAAGCCACACTTTTTTTGCATGAATTGCTTATAATTTTATTTTATTTCAGGATGTCCTAGACAGTATCGAGTTTGCTAGGGGAAGCCGTGATTCAAAGTGGGGCTCTGTTCGGGCAGGAATGGGACATCCAGAACCTTTTCAGTTAGAATATGTTGCTATCGGAAATGAGGATTGCGGGAAAAAATTTTATCGAGGTATGTTGTTGTTGTGTTCTATTGTTTGTTATGTCTTTATTTATCAATTAATCGGTGACCATACCAAAAATTCAAATATTAAACAAGTGTGCATCTATTTCTAAAAAAAATCCTATATGTGAATGAGATAATCTAGTTTTATATCAATAGGATTTTGTAATAGTATTATACTTATGAGTTCCGGGCAATTTTACTATTGTTCATGTCAAACTCATGGATTTTCTTGTGCGTGAATCCTTGTAATACTAAGAATGATTGTTCCACAAAATTAAGTTCTGGTTACATTGACTTGATTATATCAGCAATTTGAACCTTCAGTAAAATAGAGTCAACAACCACCCAACCCAATTGATTTCATATGATTCTATGCCATGCTAAGCAAAAATGTATTACCATAAGAGAGTACAAGTCATGGAACTGATTACTTAAGTTCTATTAGTTTCTTTTTAGCTAGTCACTTGAGTCTATGTATCTACAAGTACCAAACACCAACTCATGCTAAAATAATAAACATGTAATAGTTTAATTGATGATTTGAGGTTTAACTAATCAATATTGGCAAACCAGTGGCAACATGTTTATTATTAGGGTAATCTAAGAGTTTAACTTCTATCTATTCCAACTGGGTTTTTGATGTGACTGCCACTGCATTAGAGTTTGGTAACAGGTTTGAGGGGAAAGAACACCGGATACTGAGGCTCATATGAAATATGTATTATAATCATGCTATCTAGTAGCTCCAACCAAGAGAAAACTAATACCTTTTATACAGAGACACATAATTAGCAATGGTGATTATGATCAACTCCATAGATTATTGAGTATGGAATAAACTTTCCTTTGCAAAAGTATTTCAATTTTCATACTGATAACATATCGAGATGAAAATGTTTAATGCAGTGATGTGACCAATGTTTTTACCAAATTGAGACTTGATATATGAAGTTTATAGCAAGGTTCATCATACCGTGACATATCGCTTGGTATGGGCGATACATACCAATCTGATAGAGGACGAGTATAGGCGGTACATTGGTACACTCCCATATACAATGTGTCGGTATGCTCGGTACGACTCGGTACATACCATATTGACAACTGGTCAATACACTGGTACAGATCGGTAAAGTAAACCATGGCTTATAGTTTATCATAAAATAACGAGACAATAAATCCAATGTGGCTTATCATTTCAAAGTAGACCACAATAAAAAAAAAATCTGAATACAAATTTATTCAGATAATATTTTCTTAATCACAAGAAGTTAGAATCTCAGTTCATAAATTGGGACCTTATTTTATATATTAAAATTATGCTATCCAGTAGCTCCAACCAAGAGAAAACTAAGACCTTTTATACAGAGACAAATAATTAGCAATGGTGATTATGATCAACTGCATAGATTTGGACAGTTTTCTTGAAGTTTCAGAATGATTTGATTACCTATTAAACTAATCCAAGGTGGCGGGAAGTCACTGCCTTCAAATTTATGGTTATATTTTTCAATGCAATATTGAATTCTAATTAGTTCCATTATCTTGGTATTAGGAAGTAGTTTACAGATGTATCTAAAAAATCTTTTATCATACTAACAAACACCTTTTTATTTTGCTTGCTGTGATACTTTAGTGCATGGATTAGCTGCCGATTTTTGTCAGTGCATTTCTGTGCTTTAGGCATGCCAACATTGTGCTTGCCTCTCCTTGAGTTGGTGTAGATTAGCACAGATTGACCATTCCAATGTGCATGTATCATACAAGCACATTATCTGCACGCTCATTTGTCTTGGAATTTTAATTATTCTTTAGTGCATAGTAATTTTTCTCTTAGTATGTCAGCAGCATATGAACATTAATTTCAACTCGAGACACTTGTAGCTTTTTTAACATGCGAGAAAAGAAATTGCATATGCTATATTTTTATTGCAATCATGTATCTTGAAGAACAAGTCAGTAGTTCAGCAAGTACTGACCTTAAGACTAAATTAGATAAAATTAGGGAGTAATTGAAGATTGCAAGCAGTTATAGGAGGTATGTTGATATAGTTTCTTAGGCACTGGGCTTACTGTATACTTTAGTCATCGTTCTTGTAGTCTACTCATTTACATTTTATGCCAAAATCATTCATAATTTATTTGCATCAGACATACTAGGCATTTATTCTCAGTTCACTTAGCATATTGTACAAAATTGCAAATTTAGCGGCTGTTGATATCAAAATTCTTTGAAATAAATTAGAGGTTCAACTTTGTAGTTAGTAAATAAAATGCTGGTGAAAGATGCTTCTTTAGAACAGAGTTCCATTCTTGGTTGTGATTATATTAACAATCTTCAAATTTCAAGAATATAGTAGCAAAATATTATATACTCTCAAAGCTTCCATTTGTTACATTTGAGTTTAAACCTTGTAACTAATGAAAACAACTTATTGTTTTACATACATTTTCTTTTTAGTTATTGCTTGTACATATTTTTTATGTTCTTCCAGCCATGTAAGCAATTAAAAGTAAGTTCTGTCAAATAGCAGAAAGTGATGTATTTGCAAATTTTCAATCGTGCATGTTGATTAATATTCTTTCTTTACTGTGTATTGATGTATACAATTGAAAATTGAAGTTCCAACAAGAATATGTCATTGAATTGAAGCTGTTTTTAGGTTCTCAGAAGATCCATTTTTCTGTTGTGATTGGGTGGCTTTCTCGTCTATATTATACTTAGACAATTGCAACAATAAAATTTGAAAAACTAATCTGATGATTGTCAAATTGTCCTTGGACAGGAAACTACATGAAGTTCTACTATGCAATAAAAGCTGCCTATCCAGACATTAAAATTATATCAAACTGTGATGGGTCATCTAGACCATTGGATCATCCTGCGGATTTTTATGATTTTCATGTAAGAACTGTTTTGAGTGCAGTTGGGAGAATTTTCTCTTCATTTTTTATTTTCGTTGATCATGAATACGCTGAGTTGTCTAGTTTTCAGTTACTTAAGATGACATTTCCTGCATAGGTTTATACCTCTGCCCGCAACTTGTTTTCAATGACCAATCATTTCGATCGCACATCACGCGATGGGCCTAAGGTATTGCAGTTACAAATTTTAACACTTTGTTTGAGTGTTTGATGCTTTCTGACATACTCATAATTATGAGACGAGCAAGGATCGTGTTTGATTCTTATTTTCTGTTGAAATAATTCCAGGCTTTTGTTAGTGAATATGCTGTGACTGGATCAGATGCGGGTACCGGTAGCCTTTTAGCTTCATTAGGAGAAGCTGCATTCCTCATTGGACTAGAAAGGAATAGGTATTTTCATCATCAAGAATATTCTAGATATATGTCTGCATTCCTCATTGTGTTAGCAGGATGTGTATATTTACATGCTCAATGATTTCTTAAGCTCATTTTTAGACATATGGCTTATGATTGTTGACTATCCGATGTTTATCTTTAGCCATGCATAGTAAGTTATAATGTGTAGTTTGAGCTAATTGTTATGCACAACTGAGAGAAATATGCTTAGGCAGTGTTTTCCTCTCCCGGTACAATGAAGGATACTAGAGATGATCTTTTTTCTTTATCATAACTATTGACAAACATCGCTTATCATCAATTTCTTGTGTTGTTTCTTTGAATGTAGTGATGTTGTTGAGATGGCGAGTTATGCTCCACTTTTTGTCAATACCCATGATCGCAGGTAAATGTTGGGAATATTACATTAATTTTCTCCCTCTGCACATTTTTCTGATGTTTAGTCCTTAGGATTGCCATACTGGCTTCTTAGGTGTTTGCATAAATTTGCTTTTGTTAATGTTTCATATATGGAATGCACACATATAATGGGATTAAGAATAGATGGCATTCACAAATGCCCCTTAAAAGTTTCTTATTGTATGTCATTTTGAATGGTCATGCAAAATCATGAAAACTTGGAATTGCATCAGTACCCATATTAAGGGAATATATTCTTAGAAAGAATAGTGTAGATGCAAAATTAAATTTTTGAGGGGCATCTAAGGTTTTTTTGAAGGCCAAACATATAATTCCTTAAAAGAATTCATGTCTTCCTTACATTTTCAACAGTACAAGCAGTGGTAATTGAAAGGTTAATTTACATTCTGTAGGTGGAATCCCGATGCTATTGTCTTCAATTCATGGCAGCAATATGGAACTCCTAGCTACTGGATGCAACTGTTCTTCAAGGAATCCAGTGGTGCAATCTTTCACCCTACCAAAATCCAAGCCAGCTTCTCTGGTGCTGCATTGGTTGCGTCCACAATAACTTGGCAGGATCCAGCTGACAACAGCAAAAACTTGAAAATAAAGGTGATCCCTTTGGCCTTTATGTGCTGCCTGTTCTTCTCATTAGCTCTTGTTTCATATTGGTTTGGTTGCTGCTAACTTGATGCTGGTAATCAATTATTTGTTGGACCTTCTCTTTTGTTTCAATAATAAATCATTTCTGTTCTACGTGGATTGCCATTTTATGCATAAGATTGTTCACTCTTTGACTAATAAAATCATCAAAGAAACTTCCATCATTTTGAAGATCTAATACTTAGCGCTGTAACCTGTAGTCGCCGTAACCTGTAGTCGCCTAGCTTAGTGCTAAACCATATTTGCTTATGTGGCTCATCAGCTTCGTATGAATGACATATGTGGTTTTCATTTATATTCAGTTCACATGCAGGTTAATTTAGTCTGGATAAGTGTGTTCAAATGGAGAAGGTGCTATTTAATAATATATCTCTTAACCGCTGATTAGGCTCTGTTTTAGGTGTACAAAAAGAGGTAAGTTTGACCAAGGCAAAAGAGATGGTTATTTAGCATGATGGTGACCTAACATGACATGTGGAGGGTGTATCATCCTTCGTTCATATCCAGTCCCCCACAACTTTTTCTACTAAATAGTTTTTGACTCAACCACCTTCACCTCCTCTTTAAATTCCTCGGACTTCATCTTCTCTTCATCTGCTCCTTTTTTCTAACTTAATCCACCCTTCCACCGTCCTCTTTGTTTCTTCTTTTATCATCTGATCTCTTCTTCGTCTTTGTTATTAGTCCTTGGTCTCCTCGTATTGCTTACACTAGCTTTTCCCAACTTTGTCATCCCTCATTTTTTATGTTATTTATTCTGTAGTAGATCTTCATGCACACTTGCTTATGCATCCACATAAAGCCAACTCACAGGGTGGCACCTTGACAAGCCTTCATAGTTCCAATTAAACCTGTCATGAGTTTGTTGGTCAAGAAATGTCCCTTGACCCTGATGTGGGATCAGTTCCACTATTATTCGGAAAATCATTTCGCTTGAACATTGCTAATACTAGTATGAAAAATTAAAAATATATATGATGTGAAAATTATTTCACTTGACCCTGATGTGGGATCAGTTCCACTATTATTCAGAAAATTATTTCATTTGAACATTGCTAATACTGGTCTGAATTTAAAATTTTGTCGCCATCGATCATTGTGAGCAGGTTAAACTGTTGGAGCTTTCACATCATTTTGTATGTCATTCGTGTGACTTTTATCGGCTAGATAATTTGAATCATGCAGACATTTTAGTGTACCTGTACATGATGAAACTCATTTTTCTACTCAGTTTGTCTACATAGATACCTATGCAACAACACTTTATTATTCACATTTCATATCAATAATAATTAGAAGATGCCCATAATTGCTTCTGTTAGTTAGTTTTTTCATTTCAGAGTCTTGTGTCTAAGAATGGTTGCATTTTAACATCAAGTATGGCTATCTAATTTTCTTTTCATCGTGTGTAAACGGGAAAAGTCATGAATTAACATTCAGCAAATTCATTTTGGTGGTGTGGTTGAGATTATTTTCTGACAAAATTGGATCCAAATCCCTTTTGCAGATAGTCAACTTTGGAAGCGATACTGTGAATTTGAAGATCTCTGTGAGTGGCCTAGAAGCTGGCATCAACACATTAGGTGCCACAACTGTACTAACATCTGGTGATTTAATGGACGAAAACTCCTTTGATAAACCAAACAAGGTAATGATAAATGAAAATTCTATTCGGTACGCTTTGGAGATTTACATTCACCATTTTTTTGTGGAACATTTTATCCATGTAATGAAGCTTCCGTTATTTCCAAGTTCCTCGATAAGAGTAGCACTCAATTTTCACTTTTGGATGCTTTGATACATCTGCATGTTGAATTATGTAGGTCGTCCCAGCCTCAAGTAAGCTACCAAATACTGGAACGGAGATGGATGTTGCGATTTCGCCGCATTCCATTACTTCATTCGATTTGCCGCTGATCCCGATGGAATACAGATCTGCAATCTAAGCATTAGGGGATGAGAAGTGGCTATAAAGCCTATGACATGGCTGAATGAATAAAGGGTTGTTTCGTGTGTGTGTCTATATATATATATATACGAACCAAATGGATGTGTTGCGTGCTAAGATGTGGATAATTAATTCTATCATCACATCGATTGGAAAAATAAGATATTCACGTGTGTTATTTACGGCTATCATGTCTTTTTATGTTTTATGTCATAACGTTTATTATACCGATGCATCATGTTCAGTACAAACGAGATATGTACCCGTTCAACTGGATATCGATACGTGGACTATTCGCTATCAAGTGGTACTGATCACTTGATCTCGTATTGGGCGATATGAGATATGTACCGGGCAGTAATGATCGAAATCCAATAGTTACCAACCTCTATCGATCGATAATGATCATATTTCGATTGTTATTGATCAAGGGTTGAGATCGTTCTATTTCAAAAGCCAATTTGATTTTTTAGACTTAGAAAAGAATTTTAAAATCCTTTTCTTCCTCCTTTTTCAACTTATTTTATTATTTTAATCTTTTAAACTTTCTTAAATTTTTTTTCACTCACATCTCTTTTTTATTCTCAAGAGTAGCAGTATTTTACATATCACCTAAGATTTAAATCATGGAGCTCAACGAGGTATTAGTCAAGTTTATGCACGAAAGAGAAAGAGAAAGCTTGTGGATGATTTTAACTAGATACGACAAAGCTTACATAATGTAGACACATAGTGAGGCTTATCGTATTCACAATCATCGTATTATGAAGAATCTTACAGTTAACAATAATATAATAATAGTTGATCATACTTTTTTTGAGCAATAGCACAATGATCAATCTTACAATACGGAGTAACAGATCAATAGCAAAAGTAAAAGTTCTAATATTCTCTATGCTCCGCATCATATATTTGTCATTGTCTCAAGAGCCACCTCAGACATGTGGTTTATGATAATCAGATTGACTATCACCATATTAATACATCAATGACATATAATGCATCGATACATTATGTCGTAGGATTAATTTCAAGATTAAATTCAACAAACATATATATATATATATATATATATATATATATATATATATATATAATTTTATATATAATTCAATATTAACGGAAGGACGATCTGGAACATACAATAAAACTATTTTTAGATGTTTTTTTTAATATTTTGAACATATCAACAATATGCCCTGATGCATCGTCGGCACACCTCGATATAAACCGTACCAAGCCTTTTATCGAGCAAGGATCGATACATCCATGTGGATCAAAATTGTAATCCTGTGTTCTTATGAGGTGGTGTTTCTACTAATGTTTGGCATTTTAAGGATCAAATTAAGGTAGGACATGCAATCTTCTCTTTCGATCCAGCATAAGAATCAAAATTTGTTGATGAGTCATGCAGATATGAACAGGAAATAGAATAGAAATGCAGATCTAACAGCTCTCATGAGAGGGCAGAAGAGAGAAATGTGAGACATCAATATCCATCTCTCTCTCTCTCTCTCTCTCTCTCTAAAAAACTGAATCTCCAATTTTTTCTCGGATTAAATAAAGATTTAAAACAATCAAATAAGGACTTAGATTTTGAATTAATTTGTCATCAATATATGATAGAACAGCACTACATCCTATCCGAAATCGAAATTAAATCGATCAATGATTTACGGTTTCGAATTAAACCAGAGTTGAATTCCGATTCCAAATCAAAACTGAATGCAACAAAATATTAAATGGTATAACTAATCACATGATTCACAATAGTTTAGCAAATACTTTGTGCATTGCATGTTTCTCTAATATATTTTAGAAGCTAAAGAAATACTCAAAGCCACACTATGCTGGGACAGGAAGGATGAAACATGATTAACATTAACCAGCTAGAATTGAATCACACAAATAAATCCCAGAGTTAATAAATTCTAGACATTAACATTCTGTACAACATGATACAATATTCAACTGCGGTAAGCAAGCATGCATCCAAGATTCAACCAAGCATGCTATTGAGAATTCAAAACACAAAGAACAAGGTTGAGATTTTTCTGTCAATGCAAAATGTATTCACTTACAAAGAACACAGCTTTCCCCATCGACCCTCTGCAACAACTAGGATCACTCAATGTCGGAAAAATAGGGTGAGACATCATTTAAATTCAACCTATAAAATACTGAAAGTTTATTTAGTGCCTCTAATCTGCATCCATCTCCTCCAGTGCAGCTTTCGCGGCTGTCTTGGCTTCCTCCAATAGATCATCTGGAACCTGTGATTGGAAAAAAATTGCATAGTTTGAGAATAGCAAAGATTTGCCATGTCTTTTTTCTTTGACCCCATCAAATCAAAGGGAGATAGCAAAAAAACAGAGGTTTATGTGGCAGTTCTCACGTGATAGGCGTGATGTGAAAAAAAAATAAAACAAAGGGAAGAACAGGCACGAGAACTCAAAGAAACTCCTACCAAGGGTTCCTTTTTTGGCTTTTGAGAACTGCAAACAAGATTTATCAGACTAGATGTGTTGACCAAGATTGAATTGTTCAGAAGACACTATAAATTAGAATTGTACAAACATATCCCTTCTTAAGAAGTAACTGCAAACAGAGATTTTATGGAATTATTCATGGTAACTTTGTGGAATTATGGTGTCAAACAAAGGCAAAAGATTCAAAATTTATGACAGCACACAAGTGATAGCAACTGGCTAGTAAACCCAAACCAGCAGATGGCAAAAACATTTAAACAAGCTAAAAAATGAAAAATGGATCTGTGAAATGAGAACTAATTTAGTTAAAGAAATCATTACATTGAGACATCACTTGGACCAAGTTTGCTGTTAATGTCATCATTTGCCTCTTTTAGACAGCACAGATAAATAACAGCGAAAGATCCACGTAGACCAAGTTAACATATAGACGGACCACTTATGCAGCCAAGCAGGCTAGACATCTTATATCTCAAGAATAGTCAGAATAACACCTGACAATCTGATTCCGATCCATCCACATATCAGAGAAGAAGATTATGAAATTATCTCAAAATTTGCATTTCTAAGGCAATAATAAAGCAGGAACAGTATTACCTTTATATTTAGGAAAGTTTGTGGTGAAACTAATGATATTAAAAGATAGCCACCACAAAGCAGTAATTGAATCACAAAGATCATAATGTATTATCTATCATGTAGACCAGTCGAAAGTAAACAACAATCACCTTCTGATGTTGGCGGTTAGATTCATCACAGATCCAGCTCATTTCTAACTCAAATGCTTTATCTTTTGCCTCATCATGCACTCCATAAATTCTGCATGTAGGAACAACGAAAAGAAAGTGCAAATGTCAAGTTGTAAAGTTCCAAAAAACTATACATAGATGTATATATTGAACTTCAAAGCCCTCATTTAAAACATTAAGCTGCAAGATTTAATAATCATAAAACTTCTTCTCAAATCCTAAAGTATCAAAAGAATCAGATTCAGTATTTTTCAGCTGAATAACAACAAAAGCACTCAACTTTATTCCCAACATCTGGCAAATTTCTTTTTGGATCAAAGAACATAAATCATATGCAAAGCAAAATGATCAAAGGGAAGAACTGAAAGATTGCCATCCTTCCCTAGAAGCACTACTATGCCCATAGAGATTGAACAGTACTATGATCTTCAGTATTCTACATATCCAACAAAACAGAACCATCAAATTTAGTTCTCATATTTGATCTTTATAAATAAACCATGAGGCACGTAAACAACCTACCAAAGAACACAAACAGTTATATCAAGTACAACCAGTAATTAGAGAGTAACTGATAATCATGACAGTGCAGAACAGTTTCTTTAGCAGAAGTTACAGATCTGACAAAACTAAAACATTAATGATTAATTTCCAACAGAAGGAAACATGACCATGATTTGCAAACTGAGCAGAAATCCCTTTTCAAGGAAATCTAAACTTCAAAAACCACAGAACAAGAAAAACTGGAAAAGAAACATGCAAAGTATAAATATGTTTTGCATGGATCGCATTACCGGTCTGTACCGGTATACCGACCAATCATGTACCGAGCTGTACCAAACATACCGACACATGGTACACTGGGTGTACCGATGTATCACCCGTACTGAGAGAGATGCGTCGGTATGTTAAACCTTGATGTTTTGTCAAATGCTATCAGTGAATGTCGATATTGTTTTATTCTGATTCACTTATAATTTAATCTCATCAGCCAGATTAATGACCACAGGAAAGCACACATTTTGCATTACAAAACCCAGTGACTTAAAAAGGCGCTCAGGCGAGGCGAGGCGAGGCCCGAGCGCCTCGCTAATCTCCCAGGCGGCGCGCTTCAAACAGGGAGCCGCCTGGGCGCTCGCCCAAGCCCAGGCGCTGGGCGCTTCGGGCGAGCGCCTGGGTTAACCAAGGCGACCGAACCAAGATTTTAGGTCTGGTTCGGTCTCTGATGGTTAGTTGGTTCAATCGAACCAACTAAAATCGATATAAGTGAGAACCCAACCCTAACCCTCGCCGTTGCCGCTGTCGCTCCCGATCCCGATCTAGCTGCTCGCCGCTGTCGCTGCTCGCAAACGCTTCCGTTGTCGCCGCTCGCCGCTGTCGCTGCTCGCAAACGCTGCCTCTGTCGCTGCTCACGCCTCCCGCTGCTCACCGCTATCGCTACTCACAAACGCTGCCTCTGTCGCCGCTGGCGCCTCCCGCTGCTCGCCGCTCACCGTTGCTCGCAAACGCTGCCTCTATCGCCGTTCGCGCCTCCCGCTGCTCGCCGCTCCCGCTCCCGCTCCCGTTGCTCGCCGCTCGCCGCTGCCGCTTCCTCTTTTCTCAGTCAGCAGGCTTATACTATTAATATTAAGTTTATTTGAAATGATTAATTTTCAATACTGTTAATAGATTAATAATATATTATTTTGATTTTATTGTTGTTAATTTTTATTTATTTAATAACATATTTTTATTTAAAATTTTAAATAATTATATTTATTAATTATATTATATATTTTTATATTTTAGCACCTCGCTTCGCTCGAGCGAGCGTCTCGGGCATTTTTGGACCTTGGCGCCTAGCCCTTTTTAAATCACTGACAAAACCATCTAAAGTGTCATCCCTAACTAATGACTCACACTAGGGCCCTTCTTTCAGCCTCCAAAATTGTGGGTTCGATCCACTATATGGCCCAGGATTTTAATAGCACACTAAAACACTCACACATGTACAACAACCCTGTGTTAGGATTTGGCTAAGGCATGAAAACTTGTACTTTCCTTTGTTTCCCTAGAGGAGTTTTCTCAGTGCACTCCAAAAAGGCTTGACAGCATGGGCATGAATACAATTATAACATTTGAATACAATGAAATACTACTATATACAAACTAATGATACATAATGCTGCATTAAGCAGAGCAAACAATATACATCATACAAGTAATTCCAAATAATGGAGCAGATGGCCTAGTGAGAAAATGCAAACTTGTAAAAGATAATTTTGTGTGACTAATGAGATGAGAGAAGGCAACACATACTGTATAATGGTATTCATGACATCAATTAGTTGGAGATGCACCCAATATAGCCTAGTGTTGCAAACTTTAACTACCAATAAATTGTTATCACAGCTAATTCTCTACTGTGGGTGAAAATATTTGCAACATGAGTAAATATGACACTTCATTAGTTAACAATTATAAAAGAAAGCAGAACGAATCATCAAACTTCTTACATCTTGGCAACTTCAATGATTCCCTCCTTACAGGTCATCTCAGACAGCTTCAGCTTCTCTATCTCCCTGTGGAACAATAATTAGAAATATTAGGTTCAAAATATAGAAAGACAAAAGACCAGTGAAGAAAAGTTGAGTTCGCACATTAATTATAAGAAAGTTTATTTGTGTCAGTTGATGAAGATTTGTCAAATGAGTTGCAAGTAAAATAAATAAATAAATCATATATGTATAATCATTCAACTTACGTCTTGGCAGCTTGTCTTCCCTTCCCAATTGCAGCACCAAAATACCTCTAGATGGTTCACATTAAACAAGCATAAATTCCAGATACTTGAAGAAATTTGAAAAAAGTAAACAGCGCTAAGATAACAGCCAAGCTTACTATTAGTACTGCTCAAACACAGGGAAGGCATTCATATGCATTCTCAGAAATAGACAACTACAAACATCCAACCAATTCATCCACAATCAACATTAACTTCACCAAAGCTTCCATTACTCTACTTATACTTAGTCATGTACAGTATTTAGACAAGAGCTGCTAGAAAACAAATTCCTATTCTATTTTAAGTACAGGTGCTTGGATAAGAATTTGAGAACTCACATATGATACTCCAGATGGCTCAATCATGTAAAGCTGAGGTCCATCTCTGTCATAACCACCAAGAATAATCCCACTGCCAAAAGGCCTGCAACAAGAAATCATTCTCCTCAATCAAAGTTGAAACAATAAGGAAACAAACAACGACAACTTACAAATAATCCTCAGAAATAAGTACCAATATGTGCAAGATTCTGCAATCTTACCTGAGCCACCAATAGAGTGTACAAAGATGAACATAACTGGCAACACGATCTGCAAGTTCCTTGACAGGTATGGGTTCACCATATACTCTTCACATGATACAATAATACAATAGCATGTCACACTAGGTCATTTAGGAAAAAAGTGAGGCAAGTAAAAAAGCTATCTGCTTCAATGTCTCAAGATTACTGACCTCTCATAACTGGTTGCTTCGGACTTTGCTCGTGCAACGATTTGTCTGCCATCAGCAGCTAAGCCTGCCACAGCCTGTGTTTACATGAGTCAGCCTTTGAACTAAGAATTGAACTGTCACAAACGAATACCACCATTGAAAGTTTGAAAGAATCGGTTACATTCTGTTAGTACGTAAGGAATCCCATAGTGTCACAAATAAATAAATAGATAAATATGTATATATATATATATATTTATTTATATATACATATATATATATATATACATATATATTTATATATATACATATATATACATATATATATATATATATGCGTATATGTATGTATGTATGTATAGGCATTTTACCAATCATGCAGTTCAATTTTAAAAGCATTAGAGTCTGATTAAACATGATCACATGGTGATACGCAAATGACATTTTCCCACTGATTTCCTCATAAAAAGAGCTCATGTTCGAGATAGATGAATAGTCATTAACATAAATGGGTGACATTAGACATTCATAAAAGTATGATCATTTCCCTAAATTATGTGCAGGTGCTTGATAATGACATCAACAAAGTGTGTTGCTGCCAAGTTATGCATCATAACATTTTCTACTCTCAATAAGCAGATGATGTTTGCATAACCTTCCTATAGGAGTCTTAGTTTCTAACCTCTTCCTTGCCCCAAATGATGAATAATCTAATGTGTAAAGTCCAGTCTAACCCAAATGGTACTGGAGTAAATTACATCAATTCAAGTTAATAAGAGAAAATAAATACCATGGTTGGAACCTATTCTTCTTTTACTCATGGAGTTGCACGAACCATAAAATTCAAACAAAATAGTTCCATCTAAATTCCACAGTTTGACACCAATATGATTGATCAGATCGTACCAAGTTAATGTAATTACTGCGACCTCCATAAGCCCACAATTGAAGAAGGAATTCTAATCCACAGTACCAGAATAGAATAAGAAATCCACCTCAAAAGACATAATTTATCGATCTGTGCAAGCTTACCATGCCAGAATGGCGGTGAACAGCATGTATTCTCCTGTTAGATCCCGCCAACATCATCTTCGACGAGATCAGCTTCTCCACACCCTAATTTCCACCAACCAGAAAGCTTCAACCACCGACACATAAACAAGAAAAGAAGAGAATCCCAGTTCACAGAACCCATACCATCACGATCCCGTCCTTGCATTTGATCCCAATGACGGTCCTGTAATGTCCAACAAAGGGGGCAAAAACAACAATCCAAAGTTTAGCTCAAACAGACACCGAAAACAATACAACAAAAGCACAAAACCGGCAGCATCGGGAACAAAGATCGCGAGAGGTAGAAGGCGGGGCGTGGGATCAAAACGGACCCGCTGTTGTCGACAGCCTTGGCGGCGTACTCGATCTGGAAGACCCTCCCATCGGGGGAAAAGGTGGTGACGGAGAGATCGTAGCCGGTGCCGATGCTGCTCATCGTGCTTCGCTCCTCCTACGATCGTCAGGTCCTCGAATCGGATGGAATCAACACAGCGAGCGAGCGAGCGAGAAGCACAGAAGAGGGGGTTTCAGTAATACCATATAGCGAAGTTGGGGATGAAGGGTTTCTTGCGCCTCAAGTTGGAGAAAGGCTAAGGATGTTAACGGATCCAAATTGAACCGAACCCGACCCGAAGTTTCCAAAATGTCGATCCGTTGTTATCACTGAATCATATATGGATCCGAATCTGGATCTGCATGGATCCGATGCCCAATCCGAAATGGCGGTCCTGGATTCTTACTTTTCATCCATGAGCATATCAAACTCGGATCCGGATCCTACATGGATCCAATATGAAAATACATTTATCTGCTTGTGTGGCCAATAATTAGATATATTTTAATTCATAATTAGTGTTTGTCTCATAGTTAATTATTGGGTGAGTTTCTCTTTTTTTTTTTGGGATTTTCTTATAAGGTACACCTAGTTTTTATTTTTTTTTCATTTGGTTTTTTTTTCCAATATAGTAAGTGTCTTTTGCTTTACCTCTCCCCCAACTCCCTCGTGATATTATTTCGTAAGGAGATGTGGATGATGATAAGTTGTGTTATCAACTATGTTTCCTTATAAAATAGTGGAAATGAGACTCCCAAAACCTTTCTTTGTGTTATCGACAACCATCACGTGTCAAGTCTGCTTTGAATAAATGATACGGGAGATCCATTGGAAAACATCTCAGGCCATTCATTCTTAAAGGTCTTCTTCTCATTGACAATGAAAGCATGGACAAGGATAAATTAAGGGGATTAAAGAAGGTGAACGATAGAGGTAGCATAGCGGGGTAGAGGCGAAGGTGGCCACAATGGTGGTAAAAGACAATAAAGGCATTTATAACAGGACGAATGCCGACGAAGGTGGCCATGGTAGCCTACAATATAATGAGGCAAAGGTGGCTATTGTAGGACAGAAATAGCAATAGAAAATGTCTACCCAAAAAAAGAGATGAAAATGATAAGGGCATTTAGGGTGTTAAGAGATAAAAGAGGCACCAAATGAAAAAAGAAGTCTACTATTCATAGCCTCCTTTTTACTATTAACAATCCTTTTAAAATAATAAATTATTATTTTTAGAATTGGTAGCCCTGTATTTCGTATTTTACCTTTTTTTTCTTCCTAACAACCTGTTGCTCCTTATTAGCAGCATCATCCTCAATGCCGACACTGCCAACTCTACTTGCTGTGAACGTCGCTCACTATCCTCTCCATTGCTTCTCCACTCACTATCTCTATCGTTGATGCTCATACGATGACCCATTGTTATTATTGCCAATGTCTTTCAGTGTTGACTCCACTATATCACATCCTTAGCTAGAATTGCCTAAGACATACGATACCCAAGCGATACTCGCTAGCAAAGGTAACCTTAACCTTGTGTAGTCCATAAAGGATCTATAAAGAAAAGTTTAAGAATATGAAGCAAGTAATTTATCATCATCATCTACAAAAATGAAAAAATAATTGGGATCATATAAAGGGGACTCCAAAAGTAGATGCAAACCCAATGTTCACCTAGCACTTCTGTTAAATAGAAATAAGCACACTAAAGATATTATATCATCTCTTAAATATATATCAAAAGCTTCATCCATCTCGATGTCATTCAAGGGTTTCTAAGGTACTAAGACGACTGAAGTTTCTCACTTTAGGTCGTTAGCCAAAAATCAGCCCATGTCACATGACAACGATGCTGCTTTGGGCCACTTTGCATGGCATGACTATAAATATTTTTGAGTATTATATAATAAAAACATAAAACAAAAACACTAACAACAAATAAAAATGAGACTAATAAGTGTTTTCTAACCCTAACATGTTGTATATAAGAAAACACCAAAAACATACAAAAACAATAAATAAAAACTAAAATTCATCGTGAACAAGTGTCGAACACCTTATTGCATTGCTCCATGATATTCTCTCATACTTATTTCTTTAATACTCTCGTTGAAGTTAAAAATTGATCATCCTTAGTCGCAACTTATTTGAGCTTATGTTGAGTTATCAACTTTGATCCATCTAATTTGTTGCAACTCGTTGCTAAGCTGGTTTAGTTGGTAAAGTTTGTTGAGTTGGAACACTTGGTGCTGATCGATAAGAGAATAGCCTTCATACTTGCATTGAAGCCCCTTGGAGGTGTCACCTTGCAAAAGCTTAAATGTTGTTAGTTGGAGCTTCGCTAATGCTATATTGTAGAACTTGAAGAGTACGTGGCTTTCTCCTATAAAGTTGAGGAGAATTCGATTACTTAAAATAGAATTCGCTAATGCCATATTCCATTTGAAGTAACTTTCAATTATTGTAGAGCTTCATTGTATAGGTGAAGAAAATTTGATTACTTAAAATGGATTCACCCAAATTCCTTGGGTTGTGTCCTTTGCTTCAAACTACTTACTCAACTTCGCCTACTCTTTGCTATCGCACTTCTTGAGTATTATAAGTATTGCTTGATCCTAAGGTTAGTTTCATCCTTGTAGAGCACTTATGCAATAACTTTGGCTAGCTTTTGGAATTGTCCATGCCTTATTTATAGTTGGAATTGTGGTCTCTCTCTTAGAGCATAAGTTTGGTCAAGACTCATCACAGTAGTATCATGCCTCATCTCCTAATGTTTATGGCTTTTAGTCCAACTCTTTCTCGACCAAGTTCTTAGGTAGTCAAGACCTCCATAGACTCAAAGTCATTATATTGTATTGCCTTGATTAATTAACTACTTCTACACACCCTACAACTTATGAAGAATTTCACTCTTGATCTTCCACCAATCAGATGTTATAGCATCTCTACCAACTTTGATTCTTTAGTTGTTCACTTGGCATTGATGTTCACTCACCCAGTTTTGCCTCTCAAAAGCACTGGGATATTTATAAGTAAAAATAAACTTTAGAATAGTTTGAGAGGTCCTATAGATTCTTCCACTTCGAAAATGATACGCAATGTAGATGATTAATTAGATTTTTAACTCATTCACTGAGTTCAAATTATCATTCCACCTTGCACTTTCGTAGAAAGGGCTTTAGCAAGTTGTTAGTATATCAGTATATTCTTCAAGTGCATCTGTCTTGATGGATCCTCGCCCTGCATTGAGGCCTTCTGACTCCAACTGTATCATTGTGGGATAAGTCTAGTCTTCACACCTCAATTTTTTCATCACTTGTATAGCTAAGAGTATATGTATATCCTTCAATGCTCTTTTCAAATGTGTCATCATATATAGAGAGTTATTGTTCATCAAAAGTTGGTGCTCATGCTCCAATCTCCAAACTTGATGTCAACTCCCTTTGCCAATCCAAAAATAGGTTCTGCCTTTAAATTGATTAATTTCATGTGGCTCAGACCATATGCTAACTTCAATCCAAATCGCTTTGTCTCTCAGTTTGCTATGAAATTATGTATAGCTCCTATGTCTACCAATGCGTGAGTCACCTTCCCATTCAGTTTAATGTCCAAGAACATCAGCAGTTTGTCATGTGCCTTTCACCTCTTTCATCATTGCTTGATATTACTCCCCTACTTGATTTCGTAGTACATTCAATAATTAAATCACCCCCATGTGAGATTATTGTGGTGATCATCTATCATTGCTTAGACTCTAACAAACTCGACCTTAAAAAGTCAATCTTCTTCTTTGGCCTTTACCGAAGCTTCTCTAGAACTTCACCTTATAATGTGTTCAGCAAACACACAACTCCTATGTGAGGTCTCGACGATGAATCATTGCTACTCGAACACTACCTACTAGTGCCAGAAGATTTTTACTTTATTTTTTCATCATATAAAAGGTATTTGCCAGATTTTGGGATGTTCCCTCTTGGTCCATGTCTTATCGAAGCGCCTTTGTTCTTTGAGTCAGAAAGCGAATCAACTTTTGTTAAATATGAAAAGATCTTGAAAACTTCGAAGGTAGATGTAGGCTCAATGTTCACCTAGCACTTTTATTGAACAGAAAGCGAGCACACTAAATATGATCACCCCTCAAATATATACCTAAAGTCTTATCTATCCTTGTGTCACCTAGGAGGTTCAAAGGTGTTGAAATGATTGATGTTTCGAAATGCTAGGTTGTTAGCTAGAAATGGCATATGAGAATGTTACTATTTTAGACCATTTTCCCTTCGTGTGATGTCACATAATCATAAACATTTACAAGTGTTATACGATGAAAACATAAAACAAAGATACTGACAACAAATAAAAATAAGGTTGATAGTATTATTTTTTTACCTCGAATATGTTGTATACAAGAATACATAAAATAAAAAATAATAGAAAACAAGAATAAAAAATATCATGCACAAGACATTGAACACCATGTTTGCATTATTCCATGACAGCTCTCCATTAACGTTTCTCACCATCGTTAACATTGCTCATTATCACTGTCAATATCTGATATTGATACTATCTAACCCTATTCATCATCCCCTTGATGCCATCCTCGAGGAGAAAGAAGAAAAAGAAAAAGAGAAGGAAGAATGAGAAAAAAATGAGAGGAAGCAGTTTAATATTTGTTAACAATTTTTAAAATAAAGATGTAAATAATAAAGAGAAAATTGTAAATAGTAATCTCAATAAGAAAACTAAAAACTAAGGGCACCTTATGAAAAATGTTCGATCTTTTCTAGCAAATCATATTTTAATTATTATAATTTTAATAATTTACTATTCATCATCCACTTTTTACTATTGATAACTCCTAAAAAATAATAAAATATTATAATCCTACTATTACTTATTTTATCTTTTTTTTTTACCCATAACCTGTCACTCCTTATCGATGTCGATGTTGCTCGTCGTCAATGTCTCTTAATGATGATGTTGTTCGCTGTTGACATCACTCAATGTTGTCAACCCCACTCCCTTCTCCTTTGAAACTATCCTCTAAGGAGGAAGAAGAATAAGAGGGAAAAAAAAAGGAGGGGGGGGGGACAAGGACAAAGAAAAAGAAGAGGAGGACGTAGGAGAAAGGAAGAGGAAGAAGAGAATATTTACATATATTTATAAAAGAGATGGTCTAAAAATATTAAAAAATTTAAAATGGAGATGCAAATACTAAAGAGAGGATTGTAACTAGTAATCTCCATGAAAAAATTAAAAACTTGGGGCACCTTTTGGGAAAAGTCCAAAGAAAGCTTTTTTTTTTTCTAGCAAATCGTTTTTAATTATTATAATTTTAGAAATTTATTATTCGTAGTCCCTTTTTATGATTAATAACCCCTTAAAAATAATAAAATATTTTTTTTAATTTCTTCACCACAACCTTATGCTCCATACCAATGTCAACACCGACGTTACCCCATGCTCCTTTCGATGTTGTCATCGATCATCATCGGATGCTCGTTATCGATGCCAATGCTCTTCGATGCGCTCTATCAATACCATTATCAATTGTTACCCCCTTCTATCTTCCAAGAAGAAAAAGAAAGAGAAGGATGAGAAGGAAAAAAAAAAAATTTGAAGTCTACTCCATTTACGAAGGGATAATTTAAAATTAAAAAAAATAAAAATAATATAGTAAATATTAAAGAGGGGATTGTAATTAGTAATTTTCTAATTTTAATTTTTCATGTTCCCATCCTACGATGTTTTTTTTTATTTTTTATTTTTTAAACAATCGTTAATAATATTATCTTTTGTTACTTCATCCGACGGCTCGTTTTTGGGCGGTGCACCTTCTCAGCCGTAGGATCTCCAAGATCGGACCGTTGCGAGTTCGAAAAAATTTGACCGTTGGAAGTTGGGACTTTCTTTTCAACTCGTCTCTGTTCTTTTAACCCTGCACCAAATATACCGAAGCCTAAAGGAAGAGCGATCGAGAGGGGAGAACGAGCTCGAGGTCATTTCTTCTTCTTCTTCTTCTCTCTTGAGGGCTGGAATCCATGATCGGAAGGGAGGAAGACATGGCTTCCAGGAGGCAGACCGTGGTCTCTGAGCAGCAGAGAGGTACCTACGGGCTTAGCCACGATGACTGCTTCTGTCTCCTAGGAAACCCTGTTATTGATTTGTGTTTTGGGTCTTTTCTTTTCAGTTTTCCTTCTTGTTTAGGTCTTATGGTCTGTCTTCGATCAACTCTGTTCTGCTTCTGCTCTTCTAATGATGTTGGTATCTCGTAAAGAGTTTGTTTTCGTGGTTTTGCTTCTTGGTACTGAATCGGCTCTGCCGTGGGTTTTAATCTCTATTAATTACATTAGGTCTCAAGATGGCATCATTTAATTCCCGTTTCGTATGTTTTCCTTATTTTTTATGCCTCGCAAATCTTTTTTTGCTAATTTCTGGTTGTTTTCATGCGATAAAAATCTTCTATTTTGCCTTGAATAATTTCTTCAAGCTCTCTGTTCGAAAAAAGCTTTTCCTTTCCTTTTTCGTAAATTTTCTTGATTTTAAGACTACCTTTTTCTTGATCTAGAAGCATTTTTTCTAAACAAGTTCATTGCTGCAACACAAATCTTTTTGCTGATTTCTGGTGGTTTTCATGCGATAAAAGCTTCCCAATTGCCTTCGTGAATCATTTCTTGATGTTCTCTGTTCGAAAAAATCATTTCCTTTTCTTTTTCGTAAATTTTCTTGATCTGGAAGCACGCTGACGAGCTCCATGTTGCCACCACAAATCGTTTTGCTGATTTCTTGTTGTCATCATCTGACAAAAGCTTCCCTTTTGCTTTCGTGAATCATTTCTTCAAGTTCTCTGTTCAAAAGATCTTTTCTCTTTTTTCTTTTCCCTGAATTTTCTCGATCTGAAGAATTCTGAGGAGTTCTTTGTCCTTATCTTCTTGATTGTGTGCATATGGAACCAAGAATTTGACCTAAATATTTCTTCAATTTATTGTTAGGTGGAGCTGTGCCTGTGGGGAAGCAGAAGAATGTCAATGCGGCGGACGCAAAGAGCCGCCGAGCGCTGGGAGACATTGGCAATCTGGTCAACATCCGAGTTGCTGAAGGGTAAGAGCAGCAATGCTTTATCTTCCTCCTCCAACCCACGATTCATTCTTTTGATAACATCCTACAATGCATTCATCTCATCAGGAAGCCGGAGCCCCATATAAACCGTCCCATCACTAGGTAGTCTCAATCAACACGATCCATTCTTCGTGAACGTGTTTGCAGTTCTTTCTTCCCCATTTATTGCAAGAATCGTCTTTGATCGATCATTTTATTGCAGAAGTTTTGGTGCTCAACTTCTTGCGAATGCACAAGCCCCTGCTGCTAATAAGGTATGATGATCCCTTTTGCCCCCTGTTTTCTTAGATCTTCTCTTACAACACAATCTAAATGATTGCAATCTCAGAAACCTGTAGCTATTCCGGCTAATGCAGCAGTTGGTAGAGTTGGCACAAAACCAGTTACCAAGGCCACTGCTGACACTGATGTGGCGAATGAAGAATTAATGCAAACATCTGCGAGCAGTGGTTCCTTCACCAAATCCTCGAGAAAGAAAGTTACCACACTTTCATCTGTGCTCACAGCTAGAAGCAAGGTACTTGACGAACATGCGCTTGCTGTGGTTTGCAGGTGAGCTGTAACATTGAATACCTGCTGTCTTCTGTTCTGTAAGGTTGCTTGTGGACTCACTGATAAGCCGAAGGAGCTTGTTGATGACATTGATGAAGCCGATAAGGAAGATGAATTGGCCGTCGTGGATTATGTCGAGGATATCTACAAATTCTACAAATCTGCTGAGGTAGTTCGAATGTCGTCTCTCTGTTTCCTTGAATCTTTATCTGTGGTAATGGTGTTTCTTTCCATCGTGGATGCAGCACTACAGCAGGCCTCACGGCTACATGGACTCCCAGGTGGAGATCAACGCGAAGATGAGAGCTATTCTTGCCGACTGGTTGATTGAAGTGCACCACAAATTCGAGCTGATGCCTGAGACACTCTACCTGACGTTCCATATAATCGATCGGTACCTCTCCATGGAGACGGTCTTGAGGAGGGAGTTGCAGCTTGTCGGGGTCTCCGCCATGCTCATAGCGAGCAAGTACGAGGAGATATGGGCACCGGAGGCGAGTAATTAGATTGTGTCAATTGCTGTCGAGGCATTGTCGGCTGAACTCGGAATCTGGTTGCAGGTCAACGATTTCATTTGCATATCAGACAGGGCTTATACCAGAGAGCAGATTCTTGGAATGGAGAAAGGTATCCTGAACAAGCTCGAGTGGAACTTGACTGTGCCAACTGCATACGTCTTCCTCGTGAGATTTCTGAAGGCTGCATCATGCGACAAGGAGGTGAGACTTCATGATCTGGTCGACTGAAAACCTCAGGTCGTGTTCATGGCACGATGTCATGTGATCACAATGCAGGTGGAGCACCTGACGTTCTTCTTCTCCGAGTTGGCTCTGACGCAGTACTCGATGTTGAGGTACTGCCCATCCATGGTGGCTGCGTCCGCGGTCTATGCGGCCCGGTGCACTGTCAAGAGGACTCCTCTGTGGACCGAAAGGCTTGTGCGCCACACAGGCTTCTCCGAGCAACAACTGCTGTACGTGACTGGTTAAGATTGCTCATTGACCAGTAGAGTTATGACCTGCGTAACTGAGCAAGATGATGATGATGATGCAGGGACTGCACAGGAATTCTGGTTGACTCCCATTCGTTGGCTCCTGAGAGCAAGCTCAAGATTGTGTACAAGAAGTATGCGCGTGAGCAACTTGGAGCGGTGGCGCTGCATCCACCGGCAACAACATTATTGGAGGAGTTGAAGGCTTCTTCTTCATGGAAGTGATCGGAGATTATAGCATTATCTCTCGTATATGTTCATGCTCTTCGTGAAGTATTGCTTTCTGTGAATAGGCAAATGTCTGTGAGTGTGGTGTGGTTGAAGCTGTAGAACGCAAACTTGATGGTGTGTGTGTATATAGCATGAAAACTATGGTTATCATCTGAATGCGAAAGTAACCCAGTTCGATCGCAAGGTGTTTGTTGTTTTGGCTGTATGGGGAAGGGTAGACGGCAGTAGTAACACTGCACTCGCGCATACGTCGAGCATCGACGGCCATGAAGTCGGAGTGTGTCAGGAGAAGGAAGGCGGAAGGAGCAAACCAGCATAAGACACAGCGCAAAGCCACGGGCAGACAGTGCAGCTTTACCCACTCTGGCTGGCCCACACTGTAGCCGACAAACCACCACCACAGCTCCCCTACTCCATCATGGCATCTTTGTTCTCTCTTCTTTTCACCCCCCCCAAGCACAAGCACAGTCGATCATTGCTCTCCAGCGCGCATGCATGTCAGCTGTTCTCAACCCCTCGCCCCAAAAAGACAAACACTCGTGAGGAAGAAGCGATGGGTGCTCTCTTCTTTGGGGGCACACGAACAGGCGGCAGCGCAAGCTCATAAGCATTCCCTCAAATGATTGCGGGTTCTGACAGCGCTCCGGCACGCGCGAGCAGGCGCGCTGCAAGTGGCGAAACCCAGTGGTCCCTCCGCCCCCCTGGCTACATGGAGCGCAAAGCAGCAGCAGCACACGCGAGAGAGAGAGAGAGAGAGATGTAGGCCTTCATGAGGACGAGAGGTTAAAGCTGCATGCTCTACTCATCTTTCCCACAGAAAACTAGAAAAGCTGCGACCATCTTTACTTGTTACGATGGTCAATCGAGCAGCAGCATCAGCAGCATCCCACCTCGGGTCCTGAGAAAGCAACAAAGCGAACGAAACACCGAGGTTTGTGGCTTGCTTTGCCTGCTTATTAGCATCGAAAAGGCTCATGATGGATCAACAGCTGATGTACAGGATTGCTTAAGCTTCTGTCTTCAAGCTCACAACACTTGACAAGACCTGTTTAGCTTGTAATCCAAGCCTGTCAAAGTTTGGTTCAACGAGGAAACTGTATGTGTCTCAGAGATTTCAGGAGGCCCACTTGGAAGCTGCAGCTCCTGGTCAATTCTCATTGTTCCTCATAAAGTTGCCAACTAGGGCATGTTTGACATTGTTCATGGTTTCCTAGGAACACAAATAATAATAATAATCTCCATGTTTTACACCACTTCACAATTGTTTTCAGCAACAAAACTTTAAGAAGATGTTCAATAAGAGCAATTTTTACAAGTTTCAGAAGAAGAAACTTTCTGAAATCACAAAACTCGTCATGCCAAACACCAAATAAGAGCTTTAGATCAGAGTTCAGAAAGTGAGAAGCTACAACATTACATGCATGTTGTAAACCTAATGGTCATTGGCGCAAGTGTTATGGTAGAATAGGAGTACTAACATCAAGACTATGACCATTTCACACTGCTAAAGAAGTGCATAAACTATATATACTATCTTCCATCTTCCATTCCCCATGGTTATACAATTAACGATTACTGCACGCTTCATCTCCACGCTGTTATTGTAGTAACAAGTTAATTCATTTCTTCTTACAATATTGCATGCAACCCTAAGCATTCACACCAAGCCTTAAGCCACCACGAAGAAAGCGGAAGCTGCATACCAACCACAAGGAGAGACGGCTGGGGAACCCTTAGGACGGATTCCGGTCGACGAGCCGCCGCCTTTTGCAACGCTCGGCGGGGAGCGACCGGTCCACGAGAGCCTTGAGAGCGTCTCTCAGGAAGGCGCCGCCGGAGTCGCCGTCGTCGTCGTCGTCGTCGTCTGCGTCCTCGTACGCCTCTTCGTCCTTGGCGAGGATGAGGACGTTGCGCACCCGCCCGCCCAGCGTCGCGATCTCAGCCCGCAGAGTCTTGAGGTGGAGCGACCGCAGGGTCTCGATCAGCTCTGGCAGGAGATCCGACCTGTCCTCGCAGCACAAGGAAGCCTCGAACGTCGATCTCTGGCCGCTGATGGGGGCGGAGGACGGGAGCACAACGATCTCGTCGGTTTCGGTGGGGAAGAACTGCGTGTCAGCGATCTCTTCGGTTCGTTGCTTCAGATCTTTCATGCGCTCGACGACCTTCGCCAACAGTGATGCTTTATCTGTCTGCGGAGGACATGAGAGGAGTTGAAGCTTAAACGGAGGGGAAAGAAAAGCCTAACCCTAAAAGCAACCCTAGAAATCATAGCTACTTTCTGGTATGACGCTTCTTCCCAACCCTAACCCTAGTCTCCCGATCAGCGACGGATTCGATCTAGCGCAGTGAAGAAGAAGAAGAAGAAGAAGAAGAAGTTTCCCTAACCCTAATCCTGTCATTTCTTCTTGGGAAGAACAAACACTACAACAATCACAAACCCTAACCTGATCTCTTCACCAAACTGACAAACCGAAGCAAAGCCAAACTCGAAGCAGGCAAGTAGTAGAACAACGTGAGAGCAGGACCTTGGGGTCACAGGCAAGAATAGATCGGAGACGGTCGAGGTGGGACTTGATCCTCTCCCTTCGTCGCCTCTCGGCCTCCCTGTGGTTCCTGGTCGCGGCCAGTGCTCGATCCATGGGCGTGGCGTCGATGGCGTCACCGCTCATCTCCATCTCCATCTCCATCTCCATGTGAGGGTAAAACGAGGACACAAAGTATGCAGGCAAACCGTTCGACATCGCCGCCTGATCTCTCCCTCCTCGGCTCGCCGACAGCGTTGGGTACATGTCCCGAGCTCTACAGATCAGAACTCATTCTCCTCATAGGCGAAATATATAAGTGGTCGGACTCCTGGATTCCACTTTGCCGTGTTTATCGCGCATCAAAGATTAAAGGAGCTGCCACGCGAGAGAGAGAGAGGAAAGGTTAGCTGTCTGCATCATTCTGTAGAAGCTCTTGGGAAAAGCAATGGTCCACTGACATGCATGGGTAGAGGTGGCATGCAGTAACTCTTGAGGTGTGTAGCAAATCTTTCCATGTTCTCAAGACAAGAGGAGAGAGAAACCGGGACTTGCACTAACTCCATTTTTGCTGCTGCACTTATCAGCTAATCCCTCTGCACACACCAGTGAATTGACTTCAGTATGGCTTTGGAGCTGACATGGGCGGATCATCTGCAGGTATACATGCAAAAGGAAGTCACACTTTTGAGTTGCTTGTATTTGTCCATTATGGAAAAGAGTGATATATAGGAAATGACATGTACGAGACTTGAGACGTATGGAAAGCTATGCTATGACTCCTATCAAGATGATGACTCTCCACTGCTCTGTTCTCTCGAGGCCTCAAAAGGAAGAGAACATTGGCTTATGTACGTGCTACAAAGACGTCAATTAAATCCAATCTCAAATATGACTAAGAGTAAAAGAAAAGGAAATGCGATTTAAACGGGTCGAGAAATGGACGTGATCCGCTAAGCAATGAAATGGGAAACGCTACCAAATCACACGGCCCACCATATTCTGACTTACACGTGGTGATCATCCGTGCCTCGCAAAAAGAAACCTCGGCACTCAACATCCTACGTCCGAGTCGATGAGATCAACGGCTGAGATTTGATGAATTTTTAGCGCTTAAATAGGTCTTCCCCGATACGTTATTACCAACGCGCGCGGTTGCCGGCGCGTTCGGGCTTCTCTCACCCCCACCGAACTCGACACCCGGTTTTGTTTGCGGAGGAGGAGAGGCGAAGCGAACGGCGAGGCTGAGCCAACTCGATCGCTCAAATCTCTCCTCTCCCAACCGACCCCTTCTTTCCATTTCCCTGTCATTTATACTCGATCGCTTCGCTCCGAATCAAAGAATCAAAGAACTCTTATTGTATCCGATGGTGACTGGAATTAGGAAGGGGAGGAATTCCTGATCGCTCCTCAGGTTTGCTTGCCGTCTTCGTTTCAGGTGTCTTTCCTCATCTCTTTAGTCAAAATACCGTGAATCGGGCATACTGTTTCTGTTTGACTTTTTCATTCGAGTATAATGATTGTGTTGGTGTTGCGTGTTGTAATCAATTGATAATTGAGAATTGGTAAACCTGATTCAATCGCCGAATTAATTCTTGTTGTACGATCATTCTTTGTTTAGCTGGATTCATGAAACTCTCTGCGCGTTAGGATTTGGAAAGGGTAGACTAGCCCAGCCGAGGGCAGGATGATGAAGTTCTCACAGCCTTGTCGATGATCTTATACTTGTGATGACACAAGAAAATTTTGTTTTCCTGTAGTTCTGGCATTTTGCGAGGAGGAGTTGTAACCAATAACAACAGGGAATATCAAATGCGCTCTTATTACGTCACAAGATTAGCCTCATATAGCAATGATGTTTTCTCCACTAGACTTTTCTCCTGGTGGCAATGCAGTTGGTATAGCCTGTCTTGGATCTTTTAGACTCTTCAAAGTAGGTTATTCATGATTTGCTGCTAATATGAAGACTCTAGCATTGCCAAGGGACAATTTTTTGAAAGATTACTTGAGTCACTATACCATTTACATCCTACTTATGCATATTGTGACGTCTCTGCCCTTTCAGTAGCTTTATTGAATCATATCATGAATAGCAGTAGCAAGTACACCTGTTAATGTGCTCTTGGCAAATGTCCTGGACTATCCTATCAGTCCTCTGAAATTTGGTTTAAATGCCGGAATACTGTGCTAGAGATATATATGGAACTCACTTGAAAAGGAGGAGTTTTCAATCAAGGAATCAAGAAATTTGAAAGGCTCTTTTAGATCCTTTCTTCTACGTGTGTTGTCAGGAATATATTCACTACTTTCCATTGTATGTTAGATCTTTCTTTCAAATGTTCAGAACCTTTTCTTATAAATCTCACTGGTTGGTGTTTCTGTTATCTGTTCTCCTTTTGTTCAACATTTTTTGAACTTGTAACTTGCTATGAGGCTGATTATGACATGTTACATTGCACTTGATTTATGCTAAAAGGAAGTTATATAGTTCATACTTGTTGATCAATCATTATTATCGTTAGATGTGAAAAGTACTAAAAGGTCATACAGTCACTTATCCCATATTTAACGGCGGTTTGCAGCAAGTCCAATCCCATGTCTCAGTTAGTATCTTTAACTTGTACTTCACTACTGTCATGTTGAGATGGCAATTCTATTGATTAATTGATTATTGTATACAATAGGTTAATTTGTCTATAGATATTAATGCCTTGAAAAAAGTCTCCCGTAAATCATTTGGAGATAAGATTTGCATCTGTTGACACCACAAGTCATCCAGAAAGATGAATTTGACAATTGATTGATAGAGCGGCTGTGAAAATCTTCTCATGAACTAAAACAATCTGTGGTGATAACTAGTTGCAGTTGGTTATGCTGATCTTCTCTGTGCCACTTATCTATACTAGATTGATGTCCTCAAATTCCAAGTCCATCATATCTTCTCTCACTATCTTTGAACTCTACTTCCTTTCTTAGCAATTGGTATTTGGATCAACTTATTTTTCCTGTCATGGACTTAATGGTCTTCTCTGAACATGTCCAAACATCCTTGAACAATAACCTCTCATTGTATCCCCAGCTGGTGCTATCTTCAGCTAACAATTAAGATGAGATACATGATGCAACCTGTTGACTCATAAAATAATGAATTATTACATACTCTGAAATGTAAATATTGAAGCAATATTAGTCTTCTTTAGTATGATAATGTGGATGGCTTACAAAGTTAGTTTTTTCTGTTTTTGACAACTGTACTGATAGTATCAACATAACTTTTAAATGCTTTATACTTGCATAATATTGATATTCCCAAATATTTTGTATTTAGTTCGATGTTACAGGGTAGTACTTGATGGATTGCTATAGATTTTTACTGCATAGTTTGTTACTTCTAATTTGATCTGTTTACAATGATACAGGTACTAAGTATGTTACTTTTCTCTGAAGTGCATCAGATTGCCGTGCACTGCTTTTGATAATAATGCTGATACAGAACATTTTCTTTAAGTTTGGGCGCTGGACTAGTTTCTTCTCATTGACATTTGCTCCCATTGCCAGTTTTCCATCCACTTCAAAAATGTCAAGCATAGAACAGTGATGGGTTTTGACAACATACCAAAATTGAGTGTTATGGGTAGGATTCAACATTGCAGTTCCAGTGCTTGCAGGCACAGGGTTGATGAAATGGAGACGAGCAATTGCTTAACCAAAGGAAGAATGTGCAGTTCATTGAACAGCTGCACATATGTGTTACTCCAGCCAAAGTTTGTAATTAACAATCCTAGTAAAGTGAATGTTCATCATCCTGCTTATGTTTTGTAAAGATTTTTGTTTATGGCATTGCTTTAAGTTCAAATCTTCTTTCTCCCTTAATTTATTTTCTTTTACTTATACTTTGTAGCAAGGTTTTAAACCTTGGTCAAATACTGGTTTTCACACATTTGGATCGGCATAGTGCCAGTACACTAGGTGGTATACTGATTTTTCACCTCTCAGTATCATTGAAAAAATAATAAAAGAATAAATACTAACTGGTACAACCTATATGGTCTGGCACCAATCCCTATAAATTCCCATTGGTATATATCAGTTCAATCAGTAACTGTATCCTTCCTTTTCAGTACCATTTTGTTTTTATCTCTTTTCAGTTCTTTTCTCCGTAACCCACTAAGATATGGTTTTTGGTGCATGAGTCATAATTGGATATGAAGTATATTATAATGTTCAATGTGGGCTTAATGCTGATATGTGCTTGTCTAGCTTGACCATACCTTGTATTGTTAGGCTCAGGTCAACCACAATCAACAAGCTTGTATTATGTGTTATTATCTCATTCAGTTGAATTATAGTTTGGTAGTTGCTATTTGTGGCACTTGTTTTATTCATGGATAATTTATGTAATGTAGATGCACCAAGAGAGTTGCATATGATTTTAATAAAGTTATGATATGGTTTCTAAAGATAACTTTTGGTAGGATTTAGAAAAGAATCATGGATTTTAGAAATTATATATTAATGTGATAAAAGTTATGTCTTTATATTTGTCTCTTGATTGATTTCTAAAATCATTCATATATTTTTTTGCTAAAGTCATTACTCCATTATTGTTCTCTCTGATTGATTACTAAAATTATTCATATATCTTTTCTCCTTTCAGTGAAGAATATGATTGGAGAAGACAGCCAAGGGATATATTTTCCAGAGATCTGTTAATCTGGAATATGCTACACACTGATAAGAGCCAGTTTATATTCTCCAGTGTTTGTGATTCACAGCATCTACATGATCCTCAATATAAGTCCTCTTGCAATGACATGGAAATAGGAGGTGTTGCAAGCAAGGTGCTTAAATTGATAGTTTTACTCCATTCCAACATCAAAAAGCTTGATGGTTTTTAGTGTTTTGCTCCATGTCTTGGTTGGCAGTAGTGTTGGACAATTTTATAGAATATATCCATATGAACCGTGTGGTGCACCACACATTATAAGGTTCTTTAGGTTCTTACGTGCTACCTGAATACATATTTTTCTATTGAAGTGACTTTCTACTCCTCTGTTGAATAATTAAATGTGGGGTTTGTCCTATTATGCAATGAATCTGCGATGTAAAACGGTAGTGCCAGTTGGATATTTAGGTCTTTCATAAACGTTAAAGAACATGCAGTTAAAACTTAAAGGGAAGAGAGGAAGATTCACTTTGTCTATTTATTAAATTCATTGTGACAGGTTTTAAGCTAAACTAAGCCTCTAAATTGTATGACATTGTGTTAGTTTCTAAGACCAAATTTACACACTTCTACTGTGTTTCACTGTTTGCTTAATCTTGCCTACTAAAAGTTTGGATTTAACACACTAAAGTCGAAATGCTAATATCAACTAAAAAGAAGATTTAACCGTGATGGAGAACAACCTTGTTGTTGAGTGATACGAGATCTTATATTGCCCAACCTAACTAGGAATAACCATGAAAAATATATATTTGATGAGAACCTACATTACATCAAATATGCCTTTTGTATCCTTTTTTGATGCACTTAATGGCTTGGATGAAATTGAGAAACGCTCAAGACTGCTAATATGAAGGATCAACAATTGCTGTTAGGTTTGACAATCTTCAAAAATTAACTGAACTTTGTAGTAAACTAGAAATCAAATTGCTTGGGCTTGAGTCACTTTGGCCATTTATGGTCATGATTTAAGTGCTGATCCAGTTACAAAATCTATCAGACAAGTACATCCTGGTCAGAACAGCAATATGATTCATAAGCAAAATTACATTTTGCAACTTATTTGGTATTTTTTATGATTTTTTTTTTCTTTTTAGTTTTGATGAGTATTGGCCATTTCACTAAGTAGATATGAAATTCTGATTTATTAGTTTCATGCTGATGCTTGATTGCTATGCTTGTCCAATTAGGTGAACCAAATAATTTTGAATTATTTAACGTGTTGTTTGCAGTTCTTTGGATTTATGCCAAAATTTGTGAAGATAGTAGAAGTTGGACCTAGAGATGGTTTACAAAATGAAAAGCTCACTATACCTGCAGCTATAAAGGTTCAATTGATACAGAAGTTGGTTTCCTCTGGATTATCTGTTATCGAGGCCACAAGTTTTGTCTCTCCAAAATGGGTACCACAGGTAATATGGATTTATTCTCTCATCATTAAATAGTCCATATTAGCATAGAAATTTGTTCTTTTAGTTTGGTTGTTCTCCCAATAATCTTTCAAGAACTTAAGAACATAATTGAAGATTCCACAATGGTACCTATATGTTCTTTCATGTACAGTTCGTTGGCATATTATAAAGTTGCATACTCTTTCACAACCAGAAGAAAGAATGCAATAAACCATGTCCTATAATTCATAATGAACAATGCTGCACTGTTCAATACATTTAGCTTTAGTGAGATCTGTAATGGAGAATAATAATTTTAATAGTATATGTAATTCTCAACTATAATATTGTAAAGCTCAAAGTGTTGTGATGAATATGAAATTTGTGCATCTATCCGGAGCCAGTTTATAGATGTAATCCTTGTAAATTGTAATATTATTTAATTGATTTTGTATTTTATTATAGCTAGCAGATGCAAAGGATGTCATGCAAGCCATTCATGTTGTGCATGGTGTCAAGTTTCCTGTCTTAACTCCAAATCTCAAAGTAAGTTTCATAGATCAAGTCTTATTTTGACAATCTGAAGTAGCATGTATCCATCAAAGCAAGAGGCAATAGTTGATAATTACATATGAAATATGCAGGGTTTTGAAGCAGCTATTGCATCTGGCGCCAAGGAAGTTGTCATATTTGCATCAGCTTCTGAGTCCTTTTCTAAGTCGAACATCAATTGCACCATTGAAGAGAGCCTTACTCGTTATCATGAAGTTGTTGTTGCTGCAAAAGGACTTGCAATACCTGTTCGTGGGTATGATGCTCCTACTAACTTATAGTAGCATATTTTCATATTTTTAAGAGTGATAGCTTTCAGTTTATTATACAAAGGTTCTGTAGTATTCACTTGAATTACCTTTCTAGAATGTTATTTTTTTACATCTTTATTATGTTTAGTCAAATGGGTTTTAGCTCAAACAACCACTATTTCAGTGACAGCACATTAAATATTGTAAAATCATCTCAAGTTGTGAAATATAATAGATGGAACAAAGAAATTGTAGGGACAGTGTAGGAAAGAGATCAAGTCATGAAAGGAGAGAGGATTTGAGCAATGATGTGTACTTTTCTCTTAGATGCCCCAATATATTGCACAATATGGGGCATCCATTCAAGACTCAGTTCCCCAACAGCCGGTGGAATCTTCAGTTAGTCAAACCTCCCTATTTGATGTGTAATAGAGGAGGTTCATAGGACAGGCTGTGGTGGGAGGTGAGAGAAAGAGGATCAGAGGAAGAAAGAGAAGTTAAAAAATAATGATGCAGCACCAGTCAAAGATATTTCTTCGTGAACCAACAGTGAGCATGATAAAGAGGCCTGAGTTCAAATGCATCAAATTCAAGCTTCAAATAGGTTCAGCTGAAGGCCTGAAATTGCAGTATAAATAAAATAATAATAATTTGGTTAAGTTTCATTGAGTTGATAGAAATCAGTCATTTAAGTTTATTTCAGCCATTAGTTAAGGCTTAATTGACTCATTATAGCAGCAGATTTTAGCAATAAATGGTAGGCAAAATTTCTTTGTTCGGCTTCCCAATATTAAAAGTAATGTTTGTGATCTATTTCTTGCCTTGTATAAGAGATAAACTTTTGTCAGCAAAAATATTAAAATTGGCATAAATTTTGGAACTTCTCCTCTAATTGGTGGTATCCCATTAAAAGTTACTTGAATTGAATAGTGGGATGCAAAATAAGTTTAATGAAAGGAGGGTTTTTTTTTTTAAAATAAAGAATTCTGAGGGAAGGAAATTGTCTAAAACATAAAATATGCACTTACAATTTAATGGCCTGTATGTTTGTTCATGAGAAGAAATTGTTTTCCTGGTTTTATGCTCTCTTCTCATCTAATTTCATTATTCTTTTCACATCTACTTCTCTTTTGTTTGCTATCCCTAGCAAAGATAATATTTTTCATTTTGGAAGACCTTAATAAGTTTGGAAGCCATTTTCTCATTATTCCTGAATTGGAAAGGAAGGAGGTAAATAAGCCACAGGCATTCAAACTCACCTTGACATGTCAAGTGAAGAACCTTTGATCTTTCTCTTGTAGAGAAAACATAAGAAAGGAGAAAAACTATCAAATTAACTTTTCTTTGCTCAGTTCCCAACTAATAGTCTCTTGTTTTTTTTTGGCATCCAAGAGCAATCTGGAATCTTCATAATCTGGTCTTGCACATACTTTGGAGAAAAACCCACTCAATTGGGAATCTTGGTTGAGTAATTGGCTGTCAATAGCTTGCTTGCAGGTTTTTCATAATTTCCTCAAAAGTTATGGCAAAAGAGATCTTTCGAGTGTCAATAGCTTGCTTGCAGGTTTTTCATAATTTCCTCAAAAGTTTTGGCAAAAGAGATCTTTCGAGTGTCGTGTGTTCTTTGTGTATAGCTCCAATTAAAATTTACTCCAAGATTTTGCATGAATTTGCTAACATTTTTAAGTCTCAGCAAAAGTTAGAGACCACAAGATTGTCATCAAATTTATGGACGTACTTGGTTCACTTGATCACACTTCATTTTACCCTTACTATTCTAATGGGTGAGGAGTTATGACGTGTCATGGACATATAGGCATGACACTAATCCTATATCCAATAAGAAATGAATATAAATTGTATAATAACCATACACTTGTACAGTTATTGGGAGAGGTATAGATAACATAATGACCAAGGGAGTTACAACTCTGTGAACCCTGTGAATGTGCAGAGCATGCTGCAGAGTTTAGAGACGCAAAGAGGCCAGGAACTCTAGTAGACATGGAATTTGGTAACATTAGTATTTCTGACACTATAACATGAGGTGCTATGGACTATATTCCTTGTTGCATCAGTTGTATTATTAATGATATCTGATTATTTGTAAGCTAGAGCAGCGGTCATCTATTTCTCAGACCTGCAACTTATTCAGATTAAAGTTATACTAGTTCATGATAGACTATAGATTGTTAATTTTAGAGTTTGATTTTCTTTTATTTCACTCTAGTATGTGTTGTCAGCTTATTTCTGGATTAGTGAACCTGCTTCACACAACAGCTTTTAACCAATAAAAAAATTTCTTGTGAAAATTCTCTTGTTGGATATAGCGGCTAGCCCAAAATGATAAGCATTATTTTGTTCTTGGATGAAACTAGTCCTCTCAATGAGAACATATGGAGACTGAAGGACATTGCCCAAATAGACAAAATGACAGGAAGGATCCATGTAGCTGATTGCAATTAGTTGGGCCTAGGGCAGGGTTAGTTGCTTTGGAGAGTATATTAAAGTTAAGCGTTGCCAATAATGCCTATAATCCTGGATGACTGATGCTAACTTCGAACTTCACTATGCAGATTCTTATCATTGTGCTAAAACATCTTATTCGTTAAATATATGCACCTACAATTTAGATCTTTTTTTGGTGGCATATGTAACGTTGTAATGCATAAAATCTTATTAATCAATGTTTTGATTTTTGAAATCATGGACAATAAATTTAGATCCTTTGTTGGCATTTGCAGCATTGTTATTTGGTATAACACGTCTGATCTGATGTTAGCAATATTAATTGGTAGGTATGTGTCTTGTGCCATGGGGTGTCCTGTAGAAGGAACAGTGCCTCCAGAAAAGGTGGCATATGTGGCTAAAAAGCTTTATGACATGGGCTGTTCTGAAATCTCACTTGGTGATACCATCGGAGTCGGTACTCCAGGTAGGATTCGTCCATTTCTACCACATACGGTATCTGTATTTATAGTATATGCTGCCCGAGAATTAACAGCTACTACTGTCCATTTTGGCTTTTACAGAACCGTGTTATCAACATAGTATTTCATCAACAGGAACAATTAAACATGTTATGATGCCTGCTCTAGGATTACAACAAAGTGGTACTTTGCTGCTGGATGCCACTCTGACATTAATTTTTTTTCTTCCTAATAGGGACTGTGATTCCGATGCTCAAAGCTGTAATGTCTCTCATTCCAGTAGACAAGCTTGCAGTCCATTTTCATGATACTTACGGCCAAGCGCTCTCAAACATTTTGGTTGCTCTACAAGTAAGCAAACTCCGATCCGTGTCAAGCATGGATCTAAATCCAAACGTCTGTTTGATCTTCATCTGATTTCATTCCTACGAACAGATGGGGATCAGTGTAGTCGACTCATCTGTGGCTGGCCTGGGTGGATGCCCCTACGCCAAGGGAGCTTCAGGGAACGTGGCCACCGAAGACGTAGTATACATGCTTAATGGCCTCGGCATCAAAACCAATGTGGATTTGGGCAAGCTCGTGGCTGCTGGGGACTTCATCTGCAAGCATTTGGGACGCCGGTCCGGATCAAAATCTGCCACTGCATTGAGCAGAGTCACTGCAGATGCCTCCAAGATCTAATGTAAGATGGCAGTAAGAGCACCCATTTGCTATGTTATGTTATCAACCATTGGTTACCTCCCCTAATATAGGGGTTCAGTTGGGATAATCGATCTGCTTATACCTAAATGGAAGAAATTGTCAACTTGTTTAATGTACATGAAATAAATGTTCCACAATGTCATCAGTGAACTTGGATGCCAAACTTGAACTTCAATGAAGTTATGGAAATGTTTGTCTTCTTTTTCTTCGATGCTTAACCTGGTATGGGATGACATTGGTGGCATACTAACTAGCCTAATTTGATCTTGATCTAACTTGCACTATGAGCCTTTGGTCTCATTTGAGGTGTATAGGATTTCTGACTTGATACATTCGATTCGATTCGACGTTTAAGTTACGACTTTGAAAATAAAATAGATAATAAGGAAGGGATAGATCTCATAAATCATGATTGTGTTTGTTTATAATAATTGACTTTTTATTCCGTATACAGAAATTATTAGAAGAATATTTTTTGTTTGGGTTTCAAGCAATATGGCATGTTGGGTGATTTGATTACTTTGTTCATTTGGATGCTACGTATGGAGTTATTATTGGAGATAAATATTTTTTTATCATTAACAAAACAGGTATAGTGATTTATTACAGGAATTGAAGGAAGTAAAATGAGACCTAAGAAAGCTCGATAACGGGAAAGGATCTATACGACAATCCTAAATAGTTAAAATTTTACGACTTTGATATAAATGATTAGACTTCAAAATGGCTCTGTCGAATGTGCTTTATATAGTACTACTACATCCATGCACGTGCTTCATTTAATGCGAGGAAGGGAGCCGCAGGACATGCGAACGTATATTTTAATTATACTTGGTTGGGTTAGTTGTACTAGAAATGTCGATCCGACGCCATCTCCATTAATTGCTTTGGCAAATAATATATATTTGAACCTCTTTCACTACATGATTAGTTGTACCAGAAAGGTCCCACCACACTCTCTCTCTCTCTCTCTCTAAATTTTATTGTGACATCCTATTTGTTGCACCAAACAATGTTAATTAACGCTTCATCTCTCTCTCTCTCTCTCTTAAATAACTCGTTAGAATGCTGACTATCCATTAATCCTTCGTACAAAAAGAGCTTTCTGAATGTTTTCTTCATTTTTTTTCACTCTATATATTGTATTATAATAACACCATATGTATTAGATGTCGATAATAATACGTTATTTATTAAAACCTCTTTTTCTAAATGACTCCATTTAAAACTCTAAGGGTCCACCACTCTCCTTGTGAGATCCACTTTCTATCTATCTTGCTGTATATTAATTTTTTACACATGAAAGATATAAGCTAAGTTAATCGATAAAGACTTCTACATGATTTTGTTTTTTTTCACCACACGACTTTGATTAACCCTTTATTGAAATATGATAATTTGTTTACCTCTTCACAAAACAATATATGAATTTTTACATATATTTTTTCTTTATATTTTCTTTCTGTACATACATAGTAAAAATACTATCGATCAATTCCTTTGATAAGCAATCCTCATGACTTCTTAGACTTTGAGATAAAGGTTATCTCCTCACACAAAGGTCTACTATCTCTCTCATTTCAACTATGTGAAAAAATGGTTAAGTATTACCTCCCTATATAATATTTCATAAAATATTTTACTCCTTTATGATCATGTATAAAAGCTCATTTTTAATACAATCGTGATGTGTACTTTTCAACATGTATTTATCTCGGTTTATTAACTTAAGCGTCGAATGGATCAAATAAAAAAACCTCTCTTGACCTTAGTTTTCGTTTTGACGTTTTTACCTCGAAGACACCTTAGGCAACCCTGTGCACATGAGTCTGAACTATGTCAAGTTAACATGGGTCTGATGGCTTCTTCGACTTCTCAATTCATTCGTAGGTCGACACTTGAGGAGCCGAGTTAAGACCCGTATTAATCAGTTAATCCTTGTCCATCTTCCTAACAACTTTGGAAGAAGAGAGTATATCTTTCAACCAATCTCCTCGTCTAACAAGAAGAGAAGTGTGTTATCTATGGAGCAAGCAGACCAATTGTCACTCTTAATCCCAACCTATACTTATAAGGAAGAAGTGTTCATTCTAACTCTTATTGTTGTAAATGACACCACTAATCTTAAAGCTCGCTTAAGCAACCAAATAGTAGCTATTTTTTATCTTATACAGTAAAAAGTAGGTAGCAAAGAGTTTACGAGTTAGATAATACCAAGGAGGCAGGAGGCAACACTCTTTGATGAACACTATCAAATACTGTCACAAGTTGGGTGCCATTTATGAGGGCATTATTGTCCACCATTATAGGCAAGACAAAATCACTACATGCAACTCGAACTCGATTGGGATAGAGTACATAGTCCATAAGCGATCTATGGGTTATGTGCTCATTATTAATTCTTGATCATATATACTTTTCATATACTCTAAATTTCAAAAAATCTTTGAATTCACTGGGATCAACTTTCTCGGGATGGAGCACCAACCTCCTTGGCCATTTGATGGCCGAGAAGATCGTGCGAGAAAGTAGAGACATTTTAAATTATTGAGACAGAAGAAGTTCTTAAGGACTGAGGTGTTTGAAAGCCCATAGTGCTAAGGACCAACTTATCTTAAACAATGAGGCTGAGACACACGAGGAATTATTGGAGAGCCGATATACTTGAAGGCTAAAACACCAAGGAATTAACATGCCATCAAAAAAAGAGCTAAGGACCAACTATCTTAAAAAGTAAGACGAGGCTAAGAAGAGAAAGCTCCTAAGAAAGACCATAGTGGCTCAAATGAGAGAATGAGTATCACCCTTATAATTAAAGGAGATTTATAAGAACTGATCAATCTCTCTCCTCCCATATTGAAGGTAAGTGTATTAAATCTTATATTTTGATGATAAAATTAATTAATATTATTTATGATTTGATCTGTATTTTGAGTGATGCATGAAGCTTTGATCAAGGAAAGATAATTAAAAGCAGGAAGAATCATGTTGGGCTGGAGAGAAACATGTTCGAAGATTGGACGTCGAGCCGAAGGATCAGTCAATGTATCAAAAGAAGGCTTCGGGCCATGGGTTCGGGCATCAGGCTAAGAAGAGCAAAAATTACGCCAAGGAAATCGGAGTTGCGGAGGTCAACTGGCCGATTGGACAATATATCGTAAAATAGGGTGATGGACCAAAGAATTGGATGAGACGTCGATGAACCAATGACACGCCGGACAACATTTGATTGACTTTATAATAATTATCTAGATCGCAGTAGGTTTTAAGTGTGTAGGATTAACTACGATAGCGAACAAGGCATAAAGCAAAATAAAGTCACAGAGTTAAGAATGAGATTTCGTTAGGAGTTCGAGAGTTCGTTGGAAGTCCAGACATTCATCGAAAGTTCTACCGGAATTGATCAAGAAGTCCAAGAGATTGCCAAAGAAGCTTGTCAGAACTCGTCAAGAAAATTATCGTGAAGTCTAGGAGCTTGTCAGGAGTCCGCTGGAACATTGTCGAGAAATCGTCAGAAGTTCGCCGAAAGTTCGTCGGAAGATCGCCGGAAGAAACCTAGACTTACCGGACCTATTTAGCTTAGTGTATACCTTAAAATTCATAGTTAGCACATAATTGTGTTGAAATTGGGCCAACTCAAGTAGGAGCCAATTGGGCCCAAGTTTGGGCTGTGTTGGGCCAAGTGAAAGACCAAAATAGTGACCCAACAAGTGGAATCGTCGTGGCACAGTCTCTGAGACTATGTCAAATGGTGGTACCACTAGTTTGGGCGGTAGTACCACCCAGACTCAGTCTCCGAAAGACTGTCAAGTGGTGGTACCACCAGATTAGACGGTGGTACTGCCCAGTGTCAATGCTGCAAGCGATGGTACCGCCCAACACAAGCAGTGGTACCGCCAGGAACCGGGAAACCCGGGACGAAACACTTTTAGGCTCCAAGTTTGAATCCACTTGAGGCTTATAAATACCCCTCTCATCTCCGATTAATTAATATAAAAATTAAGAGCAAAAAAGTAAAAAAAATACTATTGTAATATTGTGAGAACTCCTCTCAAGCTCTAAGTGTTAGTCTTATTTAAGAGATGAGTGAAGGGGATTATAAAGATTCTCTCCTGAACCTATCAAAAAAAGAATCGAGTTGTAAGGGTGGTTGATCTTCGTCCATTGAAGGAAGATCATTAGTGGATACTGATGGCCTCGATGGAAGAGGAATCGGTAGAATAGATGTAGGTCATGACGATCGAACCTCTATAAAACGATTTGCATTTCTGTTTTACAATTTACCTGTATTACAAATTGAATTATTACTTTCATTACCTTACGAATAAGCTTTCAAGTTAACATCTCTCCAAAATGATTTTTCATCATAAGAATTTCTTAAACCGGTGATTTTATCCACTCAACTAATTCACCCCCCCCCCCCCCCCTTTTAGTGTCGACTCTATCCTAACAAAGTGTTCTCTCGGGTATAATCTAAAGAGATACTAATTAATAAAGGGACACCTTGAAAAGCATAAAAATATTAATATGTGGAGACTACCTTAGAAAGCATATAAAAAAACTAATCATGATACGAGACACAAAGTAAAATGTGTTTAAAGCATGAGTCGAGAAGCTCTACTTGTGTAAGAAAAACTCAAACGGTAAGAGGCATAAGACAAAATATGTCATAAAGCATGTGAGTTAGAAAAACTCAACCAATGTAAGAAGAAAATTTTCACGATTAGAAGCACATGATGAAATATGTCTGAGCTACATGAATCGAGAAAAATCGACTCTCATCAATGCTTGCACCCGTCAGTTTTCACCTAATGTGGGAGAGATTGGGTGACCCTGATCCCCATCGGCATTCACTCGATGCATAGAGGTTGGCGATTCCAAAGACATAGATCAGAAAAGCTTGACCCTCCCCTCCATTGTTGTTGAGGTGCAAAGGTCATGAAACCTAACCTCACCTTACTGTCAAGCTATGCAGGATGGGTGCCCTAAGCCCCCTTGTTACTAAGTAGTGGAGATTAAGCGCCCACCCTCGTAGAGACTGAGAAACTTAACCCCACCTTACTATTAAGCTACAAAGGTCAGGCACCCTAACCCCCCATTATTGTCAAGGCATGGAGGTCGGGCGCCCAATCCCCCTCGCTGCCAAGGCACGGAGGTCGAAAATTTGACCTCCCTTATTTTTCAGGTGTGATGATAAAAAAATCCAATCATCCTTGCTTTTGAGGTGCAAAGGTTGGGAAACTCGCCCCCCTTAGTTGTCGAGGTGTGGAGCTTGGGAAACCCGACCCCCCTCGTTGTCGAAGTGTGGAGGTCAAGAAACT
Source organism: Musa acuminata AAA Group (assembly GCF_036884655.1). Classification (NCBI taxonomy): domain Eukaryota; kingdom Viridiplantae; phylum Streptophyta; class Magnoliopsida; order Zingiberales; family Musaceae; genus Musa; species Musa acuminata. The sequence continues at coordinate 44,297,570 of NC_088356.1, forward strand.
TGACCCCCTTCACTATCATGGTACGGAGGCCGAGAAACCTTACCTCCCTTGTTTTCAAATTTCTTTAATTATCAAATTCTAAATGAGATTGGTGACCTCAAATAGGCATATGGAATACTCCTCCCAACCCACCTCTACATGGTACATGTGTCAAATAAGCTGATAACTACACTTTAGGATCTCTCTGGAGAACCCTCAAAGCATACCTTCATGAGGGGACAAATGATAGAAAAAATATTGTCGATCAATCATCATTCGACATGTGATCTCCACATGACATCTAGGCTGAAAGAAAGAGATAAAGATTACTCTCACCGATGTGCCCATGTGGACAAGGGTCTAAGGCAAGCAGTTATAGGTTATTTCCCCTATTGTTGGCCATATGGAGAAAAGGTCAAGGAAAGATTATTAAAAGCGGTTGAGGGCTACCTTCTCATAAAATATTTTATAGAAGTTTATCGATCGAGTATAAAGGCTTATTTTTAGTACAATCATGAAAAGTATTTTTTACCACTTGTGTCCATGTGCACCTATCTTACTGACTTGGACATTGGATCGAGTCAAAAAAAAAAATCTCTCTTAATTTCAATTTCATATAGGTGATACTCTAGAGCACATCGTTTTTACCATAAAGGCCCATTGAATAACCTTATGTACACGGGTTTGGATTACGTTGGGCTAACGAATATGTCAATAACTTATTCCCATAACACATACACTTTTCCTATGCCAATACACATGCTTGTATTTGCACCCGCACGCATGCACTGCACACACACACAAATTGTGTCTCAAACACAAGTTGTATTACAAAATTTAACAGCAGAAGTATAAGAAATAATTTTAATTGTTCTTATAATTTTGATTATTCAAGTTTTAATTATTCAAGTAAAAAAACCCAAATTATTCAAGTTTTAATTGGACATCAAAATTTGAGGATCATTCGAGTGTTTTTGTAAACCAAAGCCTTTGACATCCACCTCATATAACATGATCACCAAAATGCCACGTCCCAACCAAAATAAATAATAAATAAAACAGAAAAAAGAGCATCAACATGACATGTTCTAAAAACAAAATAAATGATCAAGACTAGATTTAACGATAAATCTTTTTTATAGAAAAATTACTCATTAAATTAGTTAATAATTTTTTAAAAAATATTAAACTTGATATGATCATTATTTTTTATCAATCGAAACTCAACTTGAGTCTTGATAGTATTATGAGTACTGTTGACCGGTGAGTTAGCATGGTTGATTCATTGCCGAAGGTGCAGGTTCAACCAAGTGCCTTTTCCTAAACGTGGGAGACTTGATGAGGTGAGATCGCATAAGCGACCTAGTCAAAAGCCGTTCTATTGGTGAAGACCTTATTCGGGATGATCGAGTAGGTGATCTGGGATCTTCCTTATTGTAAGGTGCCTCCCTAGGCTGGGTCATTCGGGTGTCCTTGGGCAAAGGGTTATCTCGTGGCTGTGTCCTGACAGCGAGGTCGCCTCTTGACTACCAACAATCCTATATGACAGGTCGACGCCTAGGATTGCTCAACATGGCCCCTCCGATGCTTAAGTTAACGAAGGGAAAAAAAATAATAGTTTTAACAGTATAATTGAGTTAGTGTGTAGATAGTTCACTTTTCAGCATAAGCTGATGAGTTCCTTTTTATATCTAATCCCTAAGTTGTTTTACTGATTGGCTCGAGAAAAGATTAGGTGAACCTCCTAATCGTTCTTTGATTTTGATAAGATATGATGATTATTATCTATCATTGATGTAAGGCATATCGGGATGTACTACAGTGCTATGTTGGGAATGATAATTTGGAGTTCTGCTTAAGTGTTCTTACTAGATATAATTCAATATATATCAAATTCAAGAAATATTTTATCGAGATGATCGACGTAAAATTGTCCCTATCAAATTCAATAAATACTTACTAAATATACCATATTAATCTCCTCTAAGGTTGATAAGGAGCCTACCTAACATATTATATTTAGATGATAAAAAAAATACTCTTTTTATTAAATCGATAATTATAAATATATCTTCATTATAAACTTATCAGAACACGAACTCATTTACCACAGAATTAAGACTCTCTTTTAACCATTGAATGGGTATCTTTTATATTAATAGAGATATTTGTTTTTACTTCATACAAAATACAAAATAGGAGATATAATTATTTGTAATTCTTATCAAAATTAATTAAAAATAATTAATTAAATAATATTTCAAACATAGAATTATATTCAATATAGTTTGGAACTCTCAACCTAAATAATTCTGATATCGCTAGTCGTCACCAAAACTAATCTGTTGGCCTCAAGTCAAAGAATCTTCACCAACTCACCCATTGTTTCCTTGACATCCACCTATCGTCACCCCAACGCACGCAACCCTCTCTCTCTCTCTCTCTCCCCCTCATCAGTAACATTTACCGACCTTCTTCTCACTCCTCCAATGGCTTCTTCCTCAACCCAAACCTCTCTTTCGTCACCTACTCACACCACTCGCAGGCCACGAAATGGAGGAAGAAGAAAAGAGGAACGACGAGATGAGACCTGCACACATCAGACACCACTCATCACACCAACCGCGAGCCATCAGATCCTCATCACACACGTCTGGTCTGATGACCCCACCACCTTACCTACTCCCTCATGGCCCCATCTATATCAATTAGAAGGAGCCGTGGGGCTGTCGGTGACTCTTACCCACAGCCCACAGGTCTCCTCCCCCATGGCGGATCTGCTGCCGCTACTGCCCATGGATCCCTCCCTCCTCCCCCCCGCCCTCGCTGCCCTCGCGGTCCTCCTCGCCCTCTACATCCGGTTCCGCGTCCGGCTGCCCCCCGGCCCCCGCCGCTGGCCCGTCGTCGGCAACCTCTACGACATCAAGCCGGTCCGCTTCCGGTGCTTCGCGGAGTGGGCGCAGACGTACGGCCCGATCATGTCGGTGTGGTTCGGCACTACCCTCAACGTGGTGGTGTCCAGCTCCGAGCTGGCGCGCGAGGTGCTCAAGGAGAAGGACCAGCAGCTGGCGGACCGCCCCCGCTCCCGCTCCGCCGCCCGCTTCAGCCGCGATGGCCAGGACCTCATCTGGGCCGACTACGGCCCCCACTACGTCAAGGTCCGCAAGGTCTGCAACCTCGAGCTCTTCTCCCCCAAGCGCCTCGAGGCGCTCCGCCCCATCCGCGAGGACGAGGTTACCGCGATGGTCGAGTCCATCTTCCATGCCTGCTCCCACCCTGGTAATAACAATCTTCCCTCCCCCCTCCTCCTCGTCCTCTGATCTCTCATCTATACGAGCGATTCATCGAATCAGAGAACCGGATCCAAGATCTTCACCATTCTTGCTCTGGATCTCACCACAGAGGAGGAAGAATTTAATTGGTCGTTGACCTGCTAAAGACTACAAGAACTTCCCCTGTTCCTCTTTTCGACACATTGTTTTAGGCTTAGATCTGGTCTTTGAGCTGTTCCCCATGAGATCATATAGATGACTTTGTGATGGAGATTATGTGATTTGGAGGGCTGCTATCGGATCTCAGATAAGAGAGGAGGAAGAAGATGATCATTCGTTTAATTTTTCTGATTCGATTTAGGTTATGTTGTATCTCGCAGAGAAGATAGGGAAGAGCTTGGTGCTGAAGGACCATCTCTCGGCGGTGGCGTTCAACAACATCACGAGGCTCGCGTTCGGGAAGCGATTCGTGAACCCGGACGGTTCTACCGACGAACAAGGAGTGGAGTTCAAGACCATCGTCTCTAACGGCCACAAGTTTGGTGCCTCGCTCTCCCTCGCCGAGTACGTCTCGTGGTTGCAGTGGCTGTGCCCGCTCGACGTCGAGGCCTACGACAAGCACAGCGCTCGCCGGGATCGCCTCACCAAGATCATCATGGAGGAGCACACGCAAGCTCGGTACAAGGGCGGCGCCAAGGATCACTTCGTCGACGCGCTGCTCACGCTCAAGGACCAGTACGACCTCAGCGAGGACACCATCATCGGCCTCCTTTGGGTGCGTTGCTCTCCTCTCCCACTCTGGTGCTTCCTCGTCTCAAGGAACCGCCGTTGTTAGCTGCTGCTGCACTGTAACAGGACATGATCACGGCGGGGATGGACACGACGGTGATATCAGTGGAATGGGCGATGTCTGAGATCGTGAGGAACCCGAGGGTGCAGCGGAAGATCCAGGACGAACTGGACCGCGTCATCGGGCAGGAGCGGATCATGAACGAGACGGACTTCGCCAGCCTCCCCTACCTGCAATGCGTCGTCAAGGAGTCGCTCCGGCTGCACCCCCCGACCCCGCTCATGCTTCCACACAAGGCCAACGCCAACGTCAAGATCGGCGGCTACGACATTCCCAAGGGCTCCAACGTGATCGTCAACGTCTGGGCCATCGCCCGTGACCCCAAGACGTGGAAAAACCCGCTCGAGTACCGGCCCGAGCGGTTCCTGGAAGAGGACATCGACATCAAGGGACGCGACTTCCGGGTGCTGCCGTTCGGCACCGGCCGCCGGGTCTGCCCCGGGGCCCAGCTGGGCATCAACCTGGTCACCTCCATGCTCGGCCACCTGCTGCACCACTTCAGCTGGACTCTGCCGGACGGTGTCAAGCCGGAGGACGTCGACATGACGGAGACTCCGGGGATGGTCACCTTCATGCAGACTCCCTTGCGGGCTGTGGCCACGCCGAGGTTGCCGTCCCACCTGTACCTGCGCGTTCCTTCAGAGATATGAACCCCTCCTTTGCTTCGATAAGGCTGTGTTGGTTTGGGGGAGAAGCAATTACGGAGATTGTTTGAGTTCTCATCACCGTGACAGACTATTTATTTATACTTGTATTAGTTGATCGTGATCTTTAATGTACTTTATGTTGGGAATGTGTTATGTATGTGATAAATGTAGCACAATGAGTGCCCAAATTTGATGAGGTATTTGTTCAAGCAGCATAAATGGAGGGAGCTGCTGAAACTATTTCACAATTGGCATTGTATTGTGATGCTGAGTGCTTTTATGTCTTCCTTTTCTACCTCTTCTTAGAATATGTTTTTATTATCTTGATTATTTTTGGATTCGAGTTGGCACTCTTTATTTTTAATGTTATTTGGTCTTCTTGCGGAGTAGATTAGTCCTCCTCGAAGGGTGCTTGATAGGGACATCGATGAGAGGAAGAAATATTCATTCTCTTTTCCATGTATGGAGATGACCATATAAGGATAAAGGTCAGTGGATATATAGCAGAATCACAATCGAGATTAAACAATTATGAACATGTAGTCATGAAAGACCTTTTGTAGGATTAGGGATCAGGTTTATAAAATTCGTCGAGTTGTCCGTCGCATGTTTACAGTGTTCGAGGTTGGCCATGCCGAGATGCTGTGATGTATCTATCTGTAAGTCATTTGGATGCGATGTGAGAAAATGTATTTTTATCTTCGATGCCGTAATCCGAAATATGTGAGTACGAATACAGGTTCCTAAAGGTAAGTATGGACAACAGAATGGAGTGGAAATTGAGAATAAATTTGAAAAAGGGATGCGTTGTGAGAAAATGTCAAGTTAGTAATTAGAAATATGTGATTCCTCGAAAAAAAAAAAAAGAAAAAAAAAGAGTAAGTGTGTCCCCTTTCATAATAAATATTACCTAATTATGAAGGATCAAAAGAAACGTGTGATTATTTTTTAGTCATAAAAGATAAGAAAACTTATAGTTATTTTTTTGGTGATAAAGGGCTACAAGGAAGCTTGTGATTACTTGTTTTAGACTTTTATCTTCTCCTATCTCTTTGGACATCGCATGACGATTATGTGTCTTGATAGATATATTTCTTATCATTTGTTACCTTCCCCCTCCCTCAAAAACATGCTTTGGGGTTCTTGCGAGAGAGATTCGAAGTGCGATGTTTAGTTCATTCGATACGAGAGCATTTGAGATCTTCTCTCGTAAGTCAGGTTTTCATGACTCACATGCATCGGATATATTTTGCTCTATGCTTTCGTTATAGTGGATTTCCTTACATGAGTCGGGTTTCTCAACATACGCATCTCAAGCATATTTTGCTTTTTGTTTTCTCCACTGTAGATTTTTCTTCACATGGGTCGAGTTTTTCTGACTCATGTGCCTTCGGCACATTTGGCCTTACACCTCTCTCTGGAGGATTTCTAGTCATGCAGATCAGGTTTTTCTGACTTGTGTTTCTCAGGTATCTGCCTTATGCCTTCATCGTAGAAGATTTTTTTTCACATGGCCTGGGTTTTCTCGACTCACACACCTCAAGCACATTTTATCTTATGCCTCCGTTGTAATGAATTTTTTTTTATATGGATCAGGTTTTTCTGACTCATGCACCTCGGGCACATTTGGTTGTATACCTCTGTCATGACTTATTTTACTTTACATAAATCACGTTTTCTAGACTTATATATCTCAAGCATATTTGGCCTTACACCCCTGTCGTATGGATTTCTTTTCACATGGGTCGGGTTTTTTCGTCTCACGTACCTCGGGTACATTTGGCTTTGTGCCTTCACCGTAGTGGATTTTTCTTCATGTGAGTCGGGTTTTCCTAACTCACATGCCTCGAGTACATTTGGCTTTGCGCTCTTACCATAGTAGATTGCTCTTCATATGGGTTGAGTTTTTCTGACTCATATGCCTCAAGCACATTTAGCCTTGTACCTTCATCATAGTAGATTTTTCTCAAATCACGCATGTCAGACATATTTTACCATACGCTTCTATTATGGGGTATCTCCTTATACGAATCGGGTTTTCCCGACTCACGTATCTTAAGTACATTTAGCCTTGTGCTTTCGTCGATGCTATTTTTTTTCACGTTAGTTGGATTTTTCCGACTCATATGCCTTGGGTACATTTGGCCTTGTGCCTCCATTATGGTAGATTTTGACATTTTGTGAATTCATTATTAGATGCTTTTCAAGTTCATCATCCGGTGGTGTCTCTTCGAAATTGTCCTAAAATGACACTTCTCTCGATCATGGGAGGAGAGAGATTGAGTCCCTCCCTATAAATCCTTCTTTACTTTGTGGGTGAGGTTCATTCTTTCATTTGAGTCTTCATAGCCTCCTTAGAAGCCTTCTTTACTTCGTTCTGGTTTCCCACAACGTGAGTCGGTCCTTGAGTCTCTCTTAGTCTTAGGGTTGGTTCTGCAATAGATCGATCTTCTACCATCTTGCTCTTCTGCCTCCTCAGATTGAGATATTTTTTCTTTCTCATATAAGTTTCTCCCGATCTATTGGCTATCAGATAGTCAAGATCTATACTATATCTTTGGATAACCTAAGGACAAAGGAAATCTTAAACACCCTTTTATCGAGGGAGGCAGTTCCCATGAATCTAAAGATTCTTTAGGACTTAGAGTCTATGAAAAGATCGTATAACTATGATTTAGTAGTGAGTGTATCACTTTTAAATCACTTGTGAGTTAAGTATTCCATCCTGACCAAGTTTGACTTACAAGTTCCTCGACTTGGCCAGCATTCATTCGATCCTACACCTAAGACTCTTTGCTTATCCTGTGATGCCCTCGAGATGGGAATTCATCTCTCCTTCGTTTGGTGATAGTGTCTTATTTATAATGGTAGAAGATATTACCCTTTTAGATGGTGCCCAACAAATAGTGCTATCTAATAGTGTTCATCAAAAAATATTGGCGTGCCAATATTACTCTGACCCACAAACTTTTTATGACTTGCTTTTGACTATGTAAGGAAAAAAGTGGTTACTATTTAGTCACTTGGAGGGCTTCAAAGTTAGTGGAGTCCCTTCGAATCACAATAGTTGGAAGGAGCATTTCTTTTTCGTACATTCAAGTTAAGATTGGGGTTTGATCTCACTTGTCGTCACACTACATAGATAACACCCCTCCTTGTTAGACGAGGAGGCGAGTCAAGTACTTCTACTGAGAGACATATTCTCTTCTTCTAAGGTCATCCGAAAGATTGACGAGGAGTAACTTATTGACATGGGTCTCAACTCGGTTCCTCGTGGTATGACCCAAACCTCCCATCACTTCACCTCATCCATCTTTTTGATTCTCTGTAGCCTTATTTTTTTATCCTCTAGAGACATGAATTTGCATTCCTTGAAGAGGAAGATACCTAGCTTCTCTTAGGGCACAACGGTGACCTCTTTGAATTCGGCCACTATCCACGAGTTATCGCTCGAGGCTTTGGGACTAACTCAGTCTAACCATCATGCTAGCATCGACAAGCCGAGAAAGAAGCAGAAGGTCATTGTGATAAAAGTATCTCGCCCTCTAATGGTTGGGGAACTTAAGGAATTAGTTCTTAAGAAAGAGCCTCCTACCTTTGCAGCATTAGCACCTTCAAGGGGTCCCCAAAGCTCCCAGTCATCTTTTGAGAAAAGATGGGATAGGTTCAGGTCAATATTCAAGTTATGCAAGGGGAAGCCCCTGCTCTTCATGGCTTTACTAATAGCTAACCTGATAGATCCAACCCCGGGTGCACTGTTGCAATCGAGATGAGAGAGTTTGCAGGAGGAGCAAAAGGTGTGGGGTGATGGTGTGGCCTCATAGCAGTATTGCCCTGGGTCCTTATGTTTGGGGGGTTGTAAAGCATATCTATCATTCTACTTCAGAGATTCTGCTCGACACCTGCTTCTGCAATGAAGTGTTGGTAAGTTAGGTTATTGCTAGCCCCTTCAAATTCACATTATTCATCTATTCATCTTTGATTTGTAGTACTACTTCTATATAACAACCCTTATCAATCATATAAATAAGACGTTGGCTTTCTCATTCACCAGTAGGCCCTCGTAATCGAAGATCTTTAAGAAGAGATCAAGGGGCTGAATGAGGGAGGAGCTCCTTTTGCTATTACCGAGGTGGAGGTTTGGGGGGCCGAGCTAGAGTGACAACTTGATGAAGCCAAGCTACACCACACTGACTTCATCAAGCAGTTGAAGGAAGTCTAGAGCAATAATCAGGCCATAGAGGGCTCACCCGGGAGCTGGATTCGATGAGGATAAATAACTTGGAGCTTGTCGAGCAAGTCGTGGTGGCTAATGAGCAGGCTTGGGATCTAAGGGAAGCATTGGAAGTAGAGCGATACATAATACCAAAGTATCGAGAGGAGACAATCACGATTACAAGGCATCTGTTGGGTTTAGAAGAGGTCTAGAGAGAACAATGATCATCTCGTACTAGTTTGGGTACCAAATCACCTTAGCCCATTTCACGACGAGGTATCCCAAACTCAAGCTCGAGAATGACTCATTTACTAGGTATCTCAAAAATCAAAATGTCTCAATAGTGGCTGAGGTGTCCTTTGACAATAACATTGACCTATTGGAGCATATTGCTACTTTCCACACCCAATAATCATTATATAACATTTTAGATGCTATGATGTGTCACACTTCCTAATCATATTAAGAGGCCCAATACAAGAATGGCACGCCTACCCATCTGAAGTCACTCTCTATCATTTTTTTTACTCAGCTCACAAGGGAGTTGAAGCTTCACTTCCTTAGGAATGTGTGCCTGAGGCTATCAAGGCAAATACTTCTCAGACTTTAGGCAATAGGAGAAAGAAACACTACAAGTCCATTTGTCATAATATCTTTAGGAAATTTATCTATCAAATCTGTCAACTGGGTCTGGAATTCAGGTGGAGTAGAGTGATGACATACTGGTCCGCTAAACTCTGGTTGGAGAGCGAGGTGTCCCCTCAATTGGCGGTTCGATAAGCATCGATTTCTCTTGAGATGTTGGTAGCGTGTTGGGTGGGGGGACCCCAATAAGCACCAGTGCCGATGGTTGTTGAGTTGCTAACCGTGGTATCGCCTATTGGGCTAGCTAGAGCAAGAGTAGAGTAATATATTGTATCATGCTCATTAGTCTCTACACTTGCTAGGTGAGGTTTAGAAACACCTTAGCAGGGATGAGTAGGTGGCTCGAGGTCACCTTTGGGGGTGAAAGGCCCAAGTCATTGAACAGACACCAATATCACATCAGTGTTTGTACCAAAGTAGATATATCCATATGCGAAAAGGGTAGTTGCTACCTCCTGAGTGAAAGTATTATGGATTGGGAGCAGGACCTTCTCATTCGAGCGTTCGTCGAGTGTTGATAGGCAGACATTCCTATGACATCAAACCCTCTTTCTAGGGCCAAAATGATGAGAGAAAATATTGTTGATATTTTGGTCAGCTCGATATAATCCAGTCCTGTATGCATAGGATAGTTCGAGGTGTCTTCGAGGTAGAAGCACTAAACTCCTTAGGTGCCATCTACACTAAGACTGAGGTCAAGAGAGGTTTTCCGAACTATTCACTCCAATGCCCAAGTTAATAATTCGAAGTATATGAGTATGAACATGAGTTCCTCGAAAAAGATAAGTTTATCTCTTTTTATAATATTGGTCATAAAAGGTTAAAAGGAAGCATATAATTATCTTTTCGATCAAAAAGGACAAGAAGAAAATTTATAATTGTTCTTATGGTCATATGTCTTTCTAATTATAAAGGACAAGAAGGAAACTTGTAATTGTTAATAAAAAAGGATAATAAAAAAATCTACAATTGTCTTTCTGGTCATAAAGTGCTAGGAGAAAACTTACGATTGTCTGCTTTAAATCTTGTTCTCCTCTTTTTAGACATCATACGATGATTCTATGTTGAATGATGATTAACTAACATCCTATTAAAATATAATAACAATACAAAAGTATGATAAGAAAATGTTAATCTTGACACAACGAATAATGATAGATTGATCTTAAGAAAACGTTGATCTTGACACAGCATAAATAAAAAAGATATTGACACAAATCAGGTGAATGTCCGGAGAAAGTCGGAGACGGTGATACAATTCAGCTAGATCGATCATAAGATGAAGAAGCTTCTTTCTCGTGACATTTGATTGAAGGTTCAGATGTCTTTGATGATGCTTTTCATGTCTTCTTTTTATTTTTCCAGATGACCTTCATGTCGTTAAGTTGAGAAAATTGTCACGTAAGCGAAAGGGAAGTATCCCCAACTTCGCTTTCGCCATCCACCCACCCTCTACCTACATAATCCATGTGATTGTGAAATGATAACTGAATACACACACACATATATATATACCTTATTTAGTTAAATTAAAGATAATTCCAACATAATAAATAAGAAACCAAAGGTAATTCTTCTCCTTGTTTAGAATATTAACCGCCATAGTATCATTTATTTAAATTTTTTAATCCCCAAACTCGATCATATTAGAAATGTTCGTATTGTATAAATATGTTGATCCAATCAAAAGTGTCGAGATAGAGCCGTGGACTTGTTTATATTCTAAAGCTCCTAAGGTGCTTATGGTAAAATATCGACGTCCGATTCTTTTCGATGCCTAAATCAGTAACGTTGAACGAGAATTTAGTGCAGCAAAAGTAACTCCTTGCATATTAATTTCTAACGTAATTAAAATCTTGAGCTCGAAGTGTGTCGACTACCTCTTTAATTCTACATACTATTTAATTGATCGTAGACGCAGCATTTATATATATATATATATAGAGAGAGAGAGAGAGATACTATTTACGATGCGACACTTGTGTCGTTTTGCAAACTGGTCCCTCTCCAATTCCGAATTATGCAAACAAGTCCTTTCGGGACTTGTAATCCCTATTCCCTCCCGTCTCCGCTCCTCATTCCTCCAACTTCGGATCTATCGATCACAGCAGCAGCAGTTCCGCGACTGGACTGATCGGAGGAGGGGAGGGAGCGGCGGAGCAATGGCGGAGGGGGTGATGAAGAAGGTGCTGCTGTCGTACGCCTACGTTGCGGTGTGGATCTTCCTCAGCTTCACCGTCATCGTTTACAACAAGTACATTCTGGATCCGAAGATGTACGGGTGGCCCTTCCCCATCAGCCTCACCATCATCCACATGACCTTCTGCTCCGCCCTCGCATTCCTCCTCGTCCGCGTCCTCCGCCTGGTGGCGCCGCCCGCCTCCCCGCCCATGACCCGCCCACTCTACCTCTCCTCCGTCGTCCCCATCGGCGCCCTCTACTCCCTCTCCCTGTGGTTCTCCAACTCTGCGTACATCTACCTCTCCGTCTCCTTCATCCAGATGCTCAAGGCCCTCATGCCCGTCGCCGTCTACTCCATCAGCGTCCTCTTCCGCAAGGAGGCTTTCAAGTCCTCCTCCATGCTCAACATGCTCTCCATCTCCTTCGGCGTCGCCATCGCCGCGTACGGCGAGGCCCGCTTCGTCGGCGCGGGCGTCGTCCTCCAGCTCGCCGCCGTCGCCTTCGAGGCCACCCGCCTCGTCCTCATCCAGATCCTCCTCACCTCCAAGGGCGTCTCCCTTAACCCCATTACCTCCCTCTACTACGTAGCCCCCTGCTGCCTTGCCTTCCTCCTCGTCCCCTGGTCCATGGTCGAGCTCCCTGTCCTCCGTGACCGCTTGGCCGCCTCCGCCTTCCGCCCCGACATCCTCATCTTCGGCACCAACTCCTTGTGCGCCTTCGCCCTCAACCTTGCCGTCTTCCTCCTCGTCGGCAAGACCTCCGCCCTCACCATGAACGTCGCTGGCGTCGTCAAGGACTGGCTCCTCATCGCCTTCTCCTGGTCCGTCATCCGTGACATCGTGACCAGCATCAACCTCTTCGGCTATGCCATCGCCTTCCTCGGCGTCGCCTACTACAACTACGTGAAGCTGCAGGCGCTCAAGGCCAAGGAGGCACAGAAGAAGGCCGCCCAGGCTGATGAGGAGTCTGGGAAGCTTCTTGATCAGGTCAATGGTGGCAGCAACCGGAGGAATGACTCCCACAATTGACCTGCCCGTTCAGTGTTCTGCTACAGTTACGTTGGTTCGTCTTCAATATTTCTAATGGATCTCTTTATTCGTTAGCTTATTTGTCTGTGGTAGTACACTTCTTCTACCGAGGAGGAGGTTTAAGGGGAAAACAATCGTGTGGGATTTGAATTCAGTTTTGATAACACGAATCAGATCTGGAACTGCATGTGATATATGACATGGGTCAGATCCAGGAAAGGAAGCTTGAAGGATATTAGTTGTGATTTTTGCTGCTGGAGAACTGTTTTGGCTTGTTTATGACTTCATCACCATTATCCATATACGCCGTTGTCATAGAGGGATATGTGTGTGTCTGTTTAATGTTCTTATATATTTGTCGGATCATGTTTGAGATTTCTTTTTCCTATTAAATGGGGTTGACAGTTTTGTTCAATTTACTATTCCGATGTTGCCCACTTGTCCTTCGTTTTCTTATTTATGTTGCATTGAAATCCTATGTTGTTGGCTGATCAGATGCATTTTGGCGTGTTGTAGATACTGGAAAGTGGAAACTACTACCACAAATTTGTCGCAATGCTATATATTAGTTCATGTTATACTAACATTTTTCTCTTTCAAATGATTAAATTTGAAAGTGGTCAACAATGTTCTCTGAACTTGTTTATGTGCCCATGTCACGAGATAATTTTCATTTGTTCTTTGTCTATTCACTATTATCTGTTGAATTTTATTTTCACTTATGAATCTACATATCTCTTTGCATTTAGATAGACACGATTTCCATTGTGTATCTTCATATTTTCAAGGATCACATTGTGATACTGATGTAGATTGAGTGATTTTTCCTTGAACTACTAAAGGAGGAGCTTCAGAACAAGAAAATATGCCTAATGGGACAACACAACGAAATGACTTTACGCATGTATCAGAGATGTGGAGAGTGAGCTAAGAGATTAGACAAGAAGGATACTAATTATGCTATGTTTGGTTTTGGGCCAAATTATCTAGGTTAAATTATGTTAACCGTACTAACTTTAACCTGGCTTTCTCATTAGGTTGCTAACCTAGCTAACTATCTAGGATCTATGGGTTGGCAAAGAAAATGAGAAAAGAGTATTTTAGTCCATCCCTTTATATAGGATACTTTATCTGAGTTGTACTCCTTTGACCAAGCTAAATTAGTTATTATTTAGACTAAACCATTTGGTGGATTAAACCCATGACCATCAACTGAGCCCTCCTTAACCCTGAATCATGTGCAACCTTAGTAAATATTATAAAAAGTGCTAAGGGCATTAAAGATTCAATTGACAAAGTAAAACAACCCTGATAAGTAGTTAGCAGAATAAGTATTGTTGTAATTTAATAGTGGTACTTATAGGATCTATCAGAGTTGAAGAAGAAAACCCTACATAGAGAGTGAGGCTCATCAGGTTTTTCTGGAATCTGATTTGATTAAATAATTGGAAGGGATAAGATACGTAATAACATAGGGTGGAGAGATAGAAAAGAGGAATGTTTTAACTTTTTTATCTATGATGTACATGTATTTTGTGGAAAGATTGTTTCTTTGGTACCTTTAACCTGAAAGATTGTTGTTGTTGAAGCAGTTAGAGTCTGAACCAGCAAGGAAAGAATTCTGCCTATTTTCATATGTATGATACGGTACCAATACTTTGTTTTATTTTTTGATGGTTAAGAAAGAGAGAGATTAATTTTTTGTCACCGAGCAACATGTTTTAAGAAACTAAATGTGGACAACCGAAAAGTTTGTAATATGCTTAAATAATATTCAATCAGAAGTGTAATTGAATTTGTTATATGCTGATATCCCCAACTTTAGATGTTTTGATGCTTGTTTGTTCTGGATGAATGAGTGGTGGCAGAAGAGGCTAAATCAAGAGGTATTTTAGTTGGAAGATGAATCAAATAGTTTCTTACTGTGATCGTCCGTTAGATTATGAGTCCTTCCTGAATGTTTGTCATGATTTGATGGAGGAACTATGGATAGGAGGTGAAAAAATTCTGTGCTGTTTTATTAGGCTTCAATCTGCACTTCTGTAGGATCTGTTTATAGATGACTGCCTGAACCATGTGCTGAGGTATTGGTTTGCTACACAGCAGTATTTTATCATTCCAGATATACAAGTGCTATGTTTGTCCACATGCCAATATAGGTACCATGAGTGCTGGTGCCTGCTACCTTATGCCAACTCCTATCTTACCATGCCACTGCATGGCGCACTCCGGTATGCACCTGCATGCATTAATTCTGCCATATGAGAGCTGTGATATATGCCAGCACAGGTATGACCAAGGTGCACTACTAAATCCACTACATTTCATTTCAAATTTACCTGCAAAAATTGTTTGTTCTGTGGCAACAGTTTAACTCCATAAGATCAGCATCATATGTCTGCTGACCATGATGGTAGGTTGTCATGCACCAAGTCCTTTACCATTGTCTGTGTTGTGTTTTCAACTATCCTGAAAATTTTCTGTTGCAGTCTATGTTTTCGCTCTTCATGATGACAGAAAGTGATCTTCAGAACATTCCGAAATTTCTTTCACAAGTTCACATTCCTTCCATGTTCAGTTGGCCATGTAACATATGTTGGTAATTCACTTCAGTGATCTGATCATGTAATCTTGTTTTTGGTTTCAGATCTTGCATAACATTTATGGAATATAATTGACAAGGCTATCATGTTTTCCTCCCTTGTTCTTAACAATTATGTTTGTAGTGTGTTGTCCTCTTGTTGCTTGTTAAGCCATGGCATTTCTTGGATTCTTCTTTGGTTTCTTATCACGTATTTGTGAGGCAATTTTTCCCTTTTTCTTCATTTGTACTTTCTTCATTTGTACTTGAGATTGATACAACTCAAGTGTTTTCATGACAACCAACAATATCCATGAGAGCATTTTCAATTCAGGTTCTTCCTCCTGTCCTAACCCACTTACTCTTCAATCAAGTAATACTGTTTATCTTGGTTGAATTGTTTCTTCATGAAATAACTACGTTTCTTCATGTTCTGGATGCAAGATGCATTTGTTATACCTGCTCATGGTATGTTCATCACCATATATAATTCTAGCATCCTAATTCTATGGCCAGCAGTTATTATTATCATTATTTTTATTTCTTACCATCATCTTTGTAGGAAGCACAGCAATGAGATGCAATCTT
Source organism: Musa acuminata AAA Group (assembly GCF_036884655.1). Classification (NCBI taxonomy): domain Eukaryota; kingdom Viridiplantae; phylum Streptophyta; class Magnoliopsida; order Zingiberales; family Musaceae; genus Musa; species Musa acuminata. The sequence goes on from NC_088356.1 coordinate 44,313,557, forward strand.
TAACTCTATGGAAGATGCAATATGCATAGTCTATAATGTGAGGCAAAGTGAAATAGACAATCTGAGCACTCAGTTGATGCACAAGCAAAAGCTGTCAACATATTCAAAGCTAATCATGTTATTAGGCCATATCTTAGCACTAAATTTCCTTTTTTTTAATCAAAATTTCCTTATTAAGACAGGGATTTGTTGTGGTCATTGCCACCCAAGTTCTTCCTATGTGTCACTGCAGAAACATGTCATCATCTAGAACATAAATCATTTACCATAATTTCCTAAATGCATTAGAAGATCACCTCAATAGAGTTGAATGTCACTCAGACAACCTATGCCACTCTCAGCACAAATCTGATAGAAAACCATGCTATTGTTCAGCTAGTTATGCATATCTACAAATGCAAACTATCACATCTTACATATAGTCATAGTCATTTTTCTCATCTGTTTACTAGGAACATCAGGCCAGAAGAGTGATAACCACAAAATTATCATCTTAAACTAGATGCCATCTTTTCTTAAATGTCAAAAACCAAGTTCCACAGTCATTGTTGTAGTTTGGTCTCTTTCTCATTTCTGCAGCAGGCCATCTAGTCCTTTTTTATGATTAATCTTGAATGTGGTCCAATGCACTATTTAATCATCAGAAATTTTGATGAACTTACAAACCATACATATCCAGAATATTGATAGGATGTGCATTCCTCAATATGTGATCATTTCAATTATTATATCTTGCAATTAACATCTTACCTTCAATATGTAAAACTTATTCTCTCAGACTTGAGGCTTGGTATAGAATTGGAATCTTAACCTGCTGTCCTGTTGCAGGTTGGCATGTTATTTTCTTCCAAGAGACAAAAATCTGTACCTCACTTTAGATGCTCATCAGGCAACATCAAAATCAGGTAAATATTGCTATTTCAGTTTGTAACAAGATATTTTGGCAGATAAAACATGATTAAAAAAACATAATTTGGTTTGTCATTAATCTGCTCAATGAGTCTAATTATCAATATGAGGAAGTTGCCTCTAGGTAATTTACCATTTTGAATATTCCATAATTACTCATCACAAACTCTCTCTATGGTTCACAAGATTAAAGGTCACTACCACTGCATGCAGTGCATGGCACAAACTATTAATAGCATCAAAAATAGTGCTTCAGATATAATTATCATTTACATCTAACAAGACAAAAAGAAGACTCTTTGTTGTGGACTTCCATCCTTCTAAAACTCATCACAACACTCACTGTAGTTCATAACATAAAAGGCACCAGCAAAAATACATATGAAGCAAAGATCAACCCACCGTCTAAAAGCCCTAAAAATTAGCACTCTGGATGTAATTATTGTGTGCATCTTCAGGATTATATTAGGATTATTTGGTGGCACCACGTTACTTAAATAACATCTTAGGATTATATTACGGCAGACGGAAGCTTCCTCTTCCGCCTGTTTCGACAGGGACGTGGAGAGCAGGTCGGTCCAAATTGACAACCGAACCCAACACCGGTCCGATTTTGCCGGAAATATAATCGAACCGGACATGACATAAACTTAGGCCGTATGAGTATGTGTCACATTAGACAGTATATTTTCCCCACGTTTTTATTTTGCTCCGCATGGTCTGGTGGAGCCTTCGCTTCTACTGTCGAAGCTCTCCATGGTTTCAAGGCTGGTTCGATCATAAAAATCCAGTCTTTTGGGGAACTTCTATACACAGGCGGTGTGTTCTTTGAGGGAGAAGGATCCTACTTCTTGTATAGAGTTCTGTTCGTGTAGCCATAGCATCATTTGCCGTGATTGTTGAGGTGCCTTGTCTATCGAAACGAGATGGTTAGTAGCGCCACCATGGTTCTTCCCATTCTAATAGGTTTGTTCGCTGCTCCAATGGCCCGGAAGAGAGGCTAGACGAGCTCCGTCGGCAAATCAGATGGCGACCGGCTGAGGGTCGCCTGCGTCGGCGCCGGGGCGTGGGGCAGCGTCTTTGCTGCCCTCTTGCAGGATGCCTACGGCCAGTTCCGTGACAAGGTACAAGTCAGAATCTGGAGGCGGCCTGGGCGGGCCGTCGACCGGGCCACCGCGGAGCATCTCTTCGAGGTGATCAATTCGAGGGAGGACGTCCTGAGGCGGCTAATCCGGCGGTGCGCGTATCTGAAGTATGTCGAGGCGAGGCTTGGTGACCGCACTCTGTTTGCGGAAGAGGTCTTGAGGGATGGCTTCTGCTTGAATCTGATTGACACTCCGATTTGCCCGCTCAAGGTGGTGACCAATCTGCAGGAGGCAGTGTGGGATACCGACATCGTGGTGAACGGTTGGCCCTCGACGGAAATGAGGGAGGTGTTCGAGGAAATTGGTCGGTACTGGAAGGAGAGGATCAGTGCACCAATCATCATATCTCTTGCCAAGGGCATAGAGGGTTCTCTCCATCCGGTCCCTCGTATCATAACTCCTACACAGATTAATAGCCACGCAAGTAATGTTTCTCATCTTACTCTACCTATATGCAGGTCTCAGTTTATTACAGCTCATGGTTTTCAAACACACACATACTTGCTAGTTCATTAAGATGTTCTTATGCTGTTTGCCGATACACTGATAACAATTTTTTAGAAAACAGAGCAACATTTTATCTTTTATACATTGAAATGCAAATTTCCTGTGAAAAAACCATACACTCTGGTTTCTGTCAGCCACATGTCATTTAATCCTTTAAGAGATTGAACAGCTATCTTGAGAAATTTCATGCCATAATCTTTGTTTGGAAGATTTCATTGCACATCTTTGCTTAACTTTCAGTACTGATTCCTCCATGTCCACCTAATCGTTTGCTAAGTTAATTTACTTCTTCTGCATGTATAATATGGTTGTTCTCATTTTGTTATGAATGTTGAAGTATCTCCATTCTTTCTTATTTTTCTCTATATTTTACACATTCATCTCTGTTTCTTATTATCATATTCAAGCATATGAATGTCTTGCATCTTGAAATTAACCTGTCTTCTAATTGTACCGGTGTCATATTCCTTTTTGGCTTTCTGTAAATGTGGATGTCTGTCATGCAGCTGGAGTTACAATTGAGAAGATTCTTTATGTTGGTGGGCCAAACATTGCTTCAGAGATTTACAGTAAGGAATATGCTAATGCTCGGATCTGTGGAGCCGAAAAATGGAGGAAACTACTCACTAAATTTTTGAGGCAGCCTCATTTTATTGTATGGGACAACTGCGATCTCATCACACACGAGGCTATGGGTGGGTTAAAGAATGTCTATGCTATTGGTGCCGGTAATACATCTTTTCCTGCTCATATATATGGAGACGAATATCATTAGTATTTTGAAACTACACCATTTTATTTCTTCAAGTTCTAGATTAACTGCAATTCTTTCTTTTATTCAAATAAAATTTGATACACTCTTTCATGACCTTTGCATGAACTATCATTTCAGTTTTTGTCTTTGATATTTGAGCTATCTGAAGGATACTCTTGTAGAAATGGTCCTTAAATTAGGTGCATTGATTCCCTAGAATGTTAATGACCATTCTCTGCCAAGCATTTGGCACAGTACATTGCTCTGATACTATCCCATGATTCACGATATCTTTCTAGTGCAATGACCTTATTACCTAAAATGACAAATCAAGCTTGTATCATTGCAGTCACTTAACTTTCCATAGTGTGCATGTAGCACTACTGTACACAAATTTTATCTCACAGTAAATACAATTCACCTGGACTCGAGCATTTTTTTCCCACTCGTCAAACCAGTATCACTGAGCTAGACGATATTAATTACTTTATGATAGTTTTAGGTTTAATCTTGGATTTTGACACCTCTAACAATAATAACCTGCTCTGACGACAAGAAATATGCTTTTTTTGTTTTGTTTTTGAGACTTGATACAAACTTGTCTCCTAACATCTGCATTCTTGCTCATCTTAACAAAAATATGACCTTACATTCTTATTTCCTACATATATCTGTATCTCTTTTTTTCTTATTTCCTACATATATCTGTATCTCTTTTTTTGTCTTCTTGACCACTCAAATACTGGTACATGTCTGAGTCCATGCAACATTTAATATATATTAATTTGTAGATCAATCATGTCAGAAATTCCAAATAAGTTAATGAACATTAAATTCAATTTTCATGAATATTAAATTTCAAAGATAGCTCATTTAAATTTTCAGGCATTTCTTAGTGTTGAAACTTGACTAGTAAGTTATGAGAGTAATGAAATGTTTCAGGCATTTCTTTGTTGTGGCATCTGCTAGATCAGTTGGCAGAGTTTTTAATCATCCATCAAAGTATTAACACATCATATTACGAGAAGTTGGACATATACTGTTGAAATTCTCTAGGTTTCTTTATGATAGTAAGCTAGAATTGAGGCTCTGTAAATCCACAGAACACAAGATTGGCATTTAGTAAGGATATAGATTGTCCAATTTAACTCATGACAATCTACATAGCAAATCATGTAAATAAATTATTGTAGCTTCCATGTATGCTACCTACCTTAATAAATGGTATTAGGCAAATACTGAGTTGTCATTCTCTGTAAACTGTGTGTATTGATCCACCCAAAGAAAGAATGGAAAGTTATGGAGATTTGGTAATGCCATAATAAGGATATGGTGAAACCAAGTTCAATTTTTATTTGTGATGAGCTAGTCCAAGTTAACCACATAGTATGATGCTAAAACAAGAAACTGTCATGTCACTGGTGCCAGTACACCTTTGTGCATATTGTTGCCTTGTGTCAGCCAATAAAGACAATTAGTCTCGTATTGGCTGGTAAATATTGTGTTGGCAATATAATAGCAAACGTAGGCAATCTATAATTAATTTGACCTAGATGACCTGTATAACCTGCTTGAGCTTCTAAAGAAACACTAATTGTTACCCACACTAGCATTTGTTTTTAGTGGTTTGCCAATAGACCAACAGAGAGAGTTCAATCTGCCCAACTATTAATTGAGGTCAAGCATGTTTTGTTTTGAGAATGCCAACCTATACTTTTCTCAGAATATATATATATATATATATATATATATATATTTGCATCTGATCGAATTGAGCTGGCACTGAGTCATGCTTGTACAAGCTATCAGTTTTGGGTCAGCCATGACCACGATGTCGACTTCAATGCGCTGTCATGCTCGTTGTTCAGTTTGATGAGTTTTGCAGTCGGAGTAATAGGGTCTCTTTTTAGTTTTTGTCGTCTGAATCAAATGTCAACTATCTATTGGTGATGCTTTTTAGATCCATCTTATCAAATAACCATTGATTCATATAACAGTCCATGCTCGTTGTGTGACTTGAAATCGTGGGTAAAAAAGGTGATGTAGCTATGTGACATCCAAGTGGAATATCTACATATCACCCAAATAACTTTAGGACTTCTGGAATGCAGGATTTGCTTGCCACAGGTTGACTGTTGGGATCTTCCTAATACTAAGAGAGGCGTGAAGTATTACAAGAGTGAGTGTGTTTGAAAGTTTCTCACAGGTGCATAAGAATTGACCACAAGGTATGAAAGAGAGATGCAATGTACTATTGGTATCACTGTCGTTCCAAGTGATAGATAATACAGCCGTTTAGCTAAAAATCGTTTGGTTAAAAATAACACCTCATCGGTTGTCTGTAGTTGTCGATAAGTGGTACAATCGCTGGAGTTGTTGGTATTGGCATCGCCTGATCTAAAAGTAACTCAATTTTAATCCAATTTGAGCGTCTTGTGTGATTCCATTCATTGATTTATCCGCAACTTTTGTAGGTCTTCAGATGAGTTGGAGGAATATTTCAGAAACCAAAATTTACTAAACAAAGAGGATTAATTCATTAAATTCATTATTAAGTGACTCATTCTTTATCGAGAGTTAAAAATCTCATTCAATATTTTTTTGAATTTTTTTTTTCAAAACTTCATTCGATAGTTTTTCAATAAAGATCTTAACTGTCAATAACGAGATCCTAAAATAAAATTTTATCTTCATCGTTTATCTTTTTCTAATAAATTTATAAAAAAATTAAAATAAAAATAAAATCTTTTCTTACTTATGTTTAGAGGACATTTTCATTTACAATGAATAATTGTCCAATCCATTTCTATTTACAACTAACAAAACGTATCAAAGTAAACATTCCAATATAAACTTATAATTGATCACACCAACAACAGCATGACACCATAATGGAGCACAAATATGCCCTTGTTTCTAAAAAACAAATTGCATGTGCTGAAAATATCAATTACAGGATTATGGATTATACAATGCACGATTTATTGCTTCAAAGTTCGACAAGCATCGTCATTGAGCTGGGATGTATAATTATTTATTATGCTAATTCAAGTTTTAGAAACTAATAAAGTTCTTCTCCTTCAGGCTCTCGATCGTTTCCTTGATGCTTGTTTCCAGAGGGATGTAGTCGAGGCCCAAGCTTTTAAACTTTTCCTTGGAGACTTGGTATACCGGCACAAAGGGCTTGTCATCTGCACACCTGCCAGCGTTATAGTCACAGCTTAGCACACCAAAAGGAGATGGTAGCCACGGAATGTACTCAAATTACAGCTTCCTTTTATAGAATCATTTCTTCAGCCATTAGTGACCGATGAACAAGCAATGCCAAAGACCTCTCGGTACAATGTACATGGCAAGAAGAACAAGCTGGTCATAGCCGCTAAATGAGTAATACCAGAGGAAAGCTATGCCAGCATTACAGAATGTTACTGACTAATTTATATGGCGCACATAATCAGATATCAATATGATTGGATATTCAAAAATCTACAACTCTTTCAATTCAAAGCAAAAGTTAACTACTACGAACTTCATACAGTAGAACTTAGAAGAACACGATGCTATTTCATTACTGCTATGTTTTTAATTCTAGGAGAGATGGTTCTATGTAATACTTCGAATTGGATGGATGACGATAAAGAGAGCGAAAGTGACGACAGAAGGATAATAAATAAAATAAAATAAGCAATTGCATTATCCATTGGCCTAATCTAAAGAACAGACATTATAGAAGCACACAATAATGAGACCATGGGGTATGCCTAATCTGGAACTTCGATTTTATATTCAATATACATCAAAATTACAATTATACAAAATGCCTAATAATAGAACCATAAGCCGTCGAGTTCCAATTATTTGGAATCAATTATATGGATCTTTTCCTACCATCGAGTCATGTATAAGATAATAATTTTAGTTGAATAAAATATCATTAAATCTTTTTTTATTATTACTACTAACATCTTCTTAAGCCGTCCGCTAACCCTCTTTGCACCGCAACTATTAATTAATCATCTTTTCAAGCTATAACATACGTGTTTACTTTCGACATGTTCATCTTAATTTGGTTACTCCTCGTTTTATATTTTATTGGAAACACACCTAATTCTCTATGATTGAAGTCATTTTTTTTTATCCTCCCTAATAATTTTGCATGTTCATCTCAGCATTCTCATCTTAGTTACTAAAACTTTTTTGTGCATATTCTTTCCAAACAATCCAATACTCAGATTGGTAGCCACAAAACAGCCAATACACCTCCCAATTTTAATTATCTAATTTTTATTTTATGAACAATGTCTTCATCAATCTCTCCATTTTTTCAAAAATAGATCCAATAATTTTTTTTTATTTTACAATAAAAGCTAAACACAATTAAAAAATTGCAATACTATGGGAAGCATGAAACTTGAAAGAAATATCAGTAACCACCGAGCAAACTCTTCAGATATAACGAATAGAATTTTGTCATCAATCAAAAAGACTTGTAAACACGACACTTGGATCACAAGACAATAAAAGCAACTGAAAATAGTAACTTATCAGGGAGTTGAAAAGAAGGATAAAGTTCATGTATGATCTTCAAAAGCTCTGAGTAATGAACAACTCTTTCGACAAGACAGATTCTTCCTGATGCTGAGGGAAGTTCAAAAGCCATAACGTGCGCCATGGCAACATCTTGAACATTTACCCACCCATAGGTTGCATTAGGAAAGGTGGAGGAACCTAAAGACAAAAAAAACAGAGCCAAAGTCATAATTCTCTTATATGAACCATTTTCTAGAAAATAATTACCAAGATTTGGAAGAATCAAAACAGTTCTAGGATATAGATCACAACCAAAACATTCAACACTGCATATTGAGACAGCAGGCACTTAAAATACATGAACAGAACATGATCTTGAAATGTCATATTGTTTGGTTGCCTGAAAAAAGCTGAAGTCAGCATTAACAACATATTCTTCCCATCCTCGACATAGCCATCAGGCTACATTTGCCTACTCCTAAGCAATAAATATTTAATTTTAAGATTCAGTATCCAAGATCACATCATCACTATAAGTTTGTCTAATCAAAAAAAGAAAAGGCAAAAAGAAAACTTCATTAATAGTTCATACTTAGCAAGTGAAACTTTGCTCATCTATTCCTACGTATTGAACTCATCGAAAATCCGAACCTTAACAGCATTGAGCTACAACTAATATTTGCAATGGGTAGTCAAATAAATATTGTATAACGCCAATGATCTTTTAAAAGATTAATAAATTTTGGCACAGAGACATAACATATATAGATTCGTACAATCGGTGGTATTCCTATATTTAGTATTTTAAGAGATACTCGGCTGACTTTCTTTTTCGATTTTCTTGATAAATGAAATAGAATAGAGTGCTCCTATTTTTACCGAGAGTCATCCACCTCCCATAGATTTGATTCCTTCCCATATAAAGAAACTTGCAATGCTAACCCCATTTGTAATTCCATCAATTATATGTCTATAAAAAAACTGAGTTAGTTCGGTTAATCCCCTTATACCCATCGTAAAAACCTTAGTATAAAAAATATCTAAGTAACAACGATTATATGACCAATCGAAATTCCTTCGAAATTGAAAGTATTAAGTAATCAGAGCGGGCGGAGAGAGAGGGGTTCGAACCCTCGGTACGAAAAACTCGTACAACGGATTAGCAATCCGTCGCTTTAGTCCACTCAGCAACCTCTCCCAATTTAAATAAAATTGAAATTTCAATAAAAATTTCAAATGAAATTAAATTAACTATTTCAATGAAAATTGAAATTAAATAAAAAAAATAAAAAAGGAAAAATTTTAGAAGAACATAATCTCATAACTTCAAACCTAAACTTTAAATTACCCTGTCTAATTGTATTAAAATTGCATGGACAATATAGATATGAACATAATAATCACATGACTTGCTACAATCAAGTTGTCTACAATAAGCAGAGCAAACTAGCAAATGTTAACGGTGAAAATGTTGGGATGCCTCTTAAATCCAGCAAACTAAATGTGAGAATTCAGTGTTGTTAAACATGAAGCTGTAACAACTAAGGGCAACAGAATGCAGTGGAAATTGAGAATAAATTTGAAAAAGGGATGCACTGCAATTAAATGTTGGCCATATCACAAGAATACAGGAGGCAAACAAAATAGAAGTGATAAATCTAGATGCTAAAGCTTCAAGCTGCAAATACACTTGCTACTTTAATCAACTAAAAGAGAAAAAACAAGATTCTTTCACAATAGACCAAAACACTCTTTCCATAAATACTCTTGTGTTGGATCATGCCTTAGAATAACCAGCATAACACCAATATATAATTCATCATGTAGACAAAATAAACAAATGAGCAATCTATAGATGTATCAAATACTCTTCTTTCTTTCCTTTAAAATATGAACCAAAAGGAAGTAAAATGGGATAAAAAGGAAAGGAGAGAAAGGAAGGCACATGCATCTCAAGGTATCATCTCCTTTACATTGCATTGATGGCCTTTATTTTATGACAGATATATTACATATATATTCAAGAAGAATTCATAGTATAAGAATCGTCAGATCTATTTGGCCAAATGAGCATATCATCATCAGTTTGTACAGTTATCTGGCAGCTAGAATGGAATGATGCTAATGGTAAATGACAAACTTCAAATGATGCTAATGGGCAAACAGAAACCAAGGCCTCAATATCTAACTGCAACAGCATGAAATCATTTGATAGACAGCCAAATAGTCATTTCCAATAATATCATTTCCGATTTAGAAGTTGTCATGATATTGGCAAACTTCATTTGAGACTGACAAATTGCAGAGTAAAAGTTCCGAACTAGGATCAGATTTGAAACAAATTAAGCTTCATACCATTTATTAGGTTCAGGATTGCAGCAGAACTTGTGTTAAGTGTTGACTGCAGAAGAGGACCCATGACCATTCCTGGATTTATCGTGACTATGTCTATGCCATTCTCTTTAGAAAACTTCCAAGCAGCTTCCTCTGCCAAAGTCTTCGAGAGTACATACCATTTCTGGGGTAATATGAGAGATCTTAGAAAACATGCATAATAAAAAGAAGTTGAAATTTTTTATTGAAGGCATCTACAAAGAAAAAAGATTTGAGCTATAATAAACTTAAATCCAAAGAAACAAACTGATATCAAACAAATAGAAGGTGCAACAATACAGACATGGACAATATTATTTATGATAATTACAGGGGAAACATAAATATGAATAGATTAGAGATTTACTGGGAAGTTTTAAGCAGGCCATGTATTGTCACTTCACTAAATGCACCATATTGCAGAATTCAGAGTCTAATTATATTTTGAGGCAATAAGTTTGGCCAAATTAGTAAATCGTAATTCTAAAAACCTGAGTAAAATCAGTACTAGATACTATGATTTAATATCTTTTTATTTCTTTCTCATTCCCAACCCAGAGAATCCACTGCCAAGGCTGAAACAGTCTGCTTTCAGCACCACATTGACCACAACCAGAGTACTGCTATATTACACTGCTATACATAAGTATTTAGGTGTTCCTTCATGCCAGACTATCATCCAGATAGAATGGGTTTTATTAGTTGGTATTCATTATTTTCTTCTAGTGATAATTTACATGCAGGACTGATCTGATCCTAGGATGCTACAATCCCTTCCAAGCTGAAAACAAGACTACAAGGTGGTACAATCTCTTTCAAACTAATGCCAAACCATCATCTTCACACTTGAATGGGACATAAAATCTCAGCTAGGAGAAATTAAGCATTATCTTGAAGACCAATTTAAGATTGTATAATACGACTTTCAAACTAGCTAGCATGGCCATGACAATCAGTCTTCAGTTATTATAAACCACATATAGCAGTCTTCATAACTTTAACAGTATGGTTCTCCAAAATCATCCAAGTGACTGTATATTGTATTCAGAAGGTTACTAGATAAACTTGTCTCACAACCTCCGCATAATATTGTGTATATTATCTGGTGTGTTGCGAAAACATGACAGAAAGGTTTTCTAAAATAAAGGAATCTTTTGGCATTAAATTAGCATTTTACAAAGGTTATTGCCATGATGTGCGGTACCTTTCGATAAAATAATATAGGGAGCACTGAAATAGAATATAGATAAATTAAAACCTATGACATGATTGCAGTTGAAAAGATAATACACAAACAATAAAACTATCCAGTACATACTGTCAGATACCTTTTGCTGCTCGCAAACCTCAGGACTTGAAAACCATGTCTCATCAACAACTACATCAGGAGTTCGTGGTTGACTATTGCATGCAACAGCAGCCATTGATGATGTCACCACTACCTTTTTCACAGACGACTTCTTACAGGATGCCAAAACATTGAGTGTGCCCTTCACTGCAGGCTCAATTATCTCAGCCTAAAATTTAAGTAAATAAATCAGATAAAGCTTGATATCATTTGCAAACTTAGATCAAGAACCCCATGGTCAGATATGAGATAAAAGAGACAATGATAGACATGAAAAGCAAGCAATGTCCTCTTGATAAGCAACATCTAATAGCAGATACTCCAAAACCATTGTATCATGTAACATAGAATCAATAACAACTATTTCTTTGGTGGAACTCTTAGTGGGTCTTATGGTTTTGTAATAACAGCTGATAGAAATCGAAAGCAATAAAATTATGAAAACAGTCCTTTCTATATGCTTTTACTGAGTTTTCAAGGCAAAAAAAACCCAAAAATATTGCATTTTACATGGGGCAAGTTACTAATCACACAGTTTACAAAGAAACAAACTCATTTATGTAAAATGGATGGTGAAGGGCCATTGGATGACCCTCATGTTCCATGCCGTTACCAAACAGATTTACACCGGGATACCTTCACTCTTCGTTGCTGTTACCTAACAGACGCTGTACTGGCATTTCAACTAGATATCTATTTGGTATAACCTTGTTCGATAAGAAAACAGAAAAAGGAAAGGGATTATTCTAAAACTTTTATAACTGCCTTAATGTGTAAGTGTTGCATTTAGGGACATGCTCAGAAAGCAAGGTTCAAAGAGACAATGTAAGTGAATGAGCGTAATTATATGTGCATAAATAATAGAGTTGTGAAATTAAAGAAACTTGTCAAAAATTAAACAATATAGCAACATTTACAGGTTGGTTTGGCAGTAGAGAACTAGAGATCATAAATGTAAACCTGTGGATTTGTGACTGCATAATAAAAAGGAGATGCAATGTGAAAAACACCATCACAACCCTCAACCACAGCATCAAAGGACCCCTCTTCTGATAAGTTGGCTTTAAACAAAAGCAACCTCTCGGTGGCTCCCTCCAGAGCACGCAAGTGCTGAGTCTTCTTTTGATCAGCTGACAAGAATGATTTCAAAATATTGAAAAGAAGACAAAAGAATTAAGGTACAGAGGAAGTATACAAATATATAATCTTATATCATCAATATAATTATTATATTAAGGGTTCCAACATGATTTAAGTCATCAATATTAAAGGAAGATCAGATTACAGTCAGGGTAATTTAGGTTTCTTCCCACAAGATATATCCAATAAACCTGGTGTTTTAGGCAAAGGCTATGAATGTAAAGCAATAGGCAAACAGAGTAGGAATATTTGCGTGCATATTTACAATAAAAGATTCTTTCAAGGAAACAAACATCGAGCAGGAAAATATCATGTAAATCAGTTTTCCATGGATTGATGCAATTGAGCAGGAAAATACTTCAAAACTACTACTCTCTTGTTTATGCAAACTGTAGCCAATTGAAAAATATTAAATAAGTATATTCTTATAAGCCCCCATCTAAATTTTAAGCCCATTAATCAGAAACTGTAATCATTTGCACATTCAGGATTGTTACTTGTTTTCATTTCTAATAGTCGGATACTCAGCCGAATGATGATTACCTTCAATCTTTTTGCTCTGTTTTTTAATTTTGAAAGTTACACACGCCACAAACAGACATCATTTTGGATATACCCCAAGAACAGTTTCATATTTGCACAACTTAGAAGCAAGCAAACCTTCCATAACTTCATATTTTTCATGCCTTTTCAGTGTATCATTTTACAAGTTCATAAATTCTCCCACCTAGGAAATTTTCCCAGAGAACAACTTTCGAGTGTACACATGCAATACTAGACTTGAGATTTATAATGTGTATATGTGCAAAAAAAAAACATTCTTTCACAACATATAAAAAGTAACTCGTGAGGCTCAATGACCAATTTGATAATCAGGTGACAATTCAAATCATAAGATCAATTCAGATCATGATGCAGATGTGCGACTCACAACATCCGGAATAAATAACATAGGCTTCCCACTCCTTTGTTCTTAGGATTCGAGCTCACGCAATCATCTTGTGCGTTTGCAAAAGGTCCGAAAACATTTAGAAGGGAAGAGATCCAAACGATCGCGTGTGTGTTAGATGAGTCGAATCTACTCTTCAGAAGAATACCGAGTTTAGCACGAACCAGGGTCACGCACGGAGGCGCGTACGGTGTAGCCGCGCTGGAGGAGGAGCTTCACAAGCCACGAGGCGATGAAGCCGGACGCGCCCGTGACACACACCACCTTCCCGCCGCCGCTCATCGTGACCACAGCTCTCGCTCGGCCGGTCGCTGTTTTAGTGGAAGAGCAGGCAAAGGATCGCAGTGGTCTGTCGAGAAGGCCGCTCCTCTGCGGCATAAATAGGGCGCCAAAGGCGGAAGATAATTACCGGACGGCCAACTCCATCCGCTGCTCTAACACTAACATCACATGACGTTACGAATTACGACACCTGCCTGCGGCGGCACATCGTATCTTGCGTAAGCAGTTGCGATATATATATATATATATATATATAGGCTTTGTTGTGTTTAACTATCTGTATAATTGTTTGTCTAAGTTTGACTAACTTTTATTCCTCAAAGGATGATAGCTTCTCTAACCAACGAGATGGTACTCATCACTCACCTACTGGCTGAGGAGCCAGAGAAGCTATCCGGCCCGTTGCTTGTCAACACATATGTCACCCTATTGAAAGGTCGCAACGTATGGTATGGTCAGATGTGGACGAAGGATGAGCTCACTTTCGAGATAGGCCATAGTATAAACGGAAAGGGACAATTCAAGTAATCTTACCGCTTGTTTTAGACATGAATTTAACCATGGAATGATCAGTCTGCTGACAGAGTGCCTATCGCTAAACGCTCGTAGTCTTTTGTCATGGTGTGCCTGTTGTGCGTGCATTTCATGAACTCCTAAGTCAACCCAGCTTGGGTGTTTTGGAACCAGAAGGAAGAAGCATGTTGCTCCTGCTGAGATATGCCCCATTCTGGAAACACTTCACAAGATATTGAGGAGACAAAAGATGGATGATTATTCAACATTTCCCCTGCTTATTTCAAGTCCGTTCATATGTTTGGATTCACAAGATTTCACTTTGGTCACTGACTCGGGTGCGATCCTTCAAGTCCGTTCATATGTTTTGCAGTCGGAGTAATAGGGTCTTTTTTCTTTTGTTGTCTGAATCAAATGTCAGATGAGTTGGAGGAATACATCAGAAACCAAATTGACTCAAAAAAATTTACTTACTAAAGAGGATTAATCCATTGAACTCACTATTAAGTGACTTATTCTTCATCAAGATATCGAGAGTTTAAAACTTCAATCAGTAGTTTTTTTAATAGCGATCTTAATTATTGGTATCAATGTCCTACAATGAAATCTTATCTTCATCACTTATCTTTTTCTAATAAATTTACAAAATTTTCAAAAATAAGAATAAAATTTATTTTTATTGCTTCAAAGTTCTCTTCTTATTTATGTTTAGATGACATTTTCATTTAGAATGAATAATTGTCCAATCCATTTCTTTGATTTTACTTCTCATCCTCATAGACGTACTTAGTTTGTGTAACATGAGGATGGAACAAGATAACAACTAACCACACTTATATTATATGAAGAACACATTCCAATATAAACTTATAATCTATCACACCAACAACAGGCATGACATCATAATGGAGCACAAATATGTCCTCGTTTCTAAAAAACAAATTGCATGTGCTGAAAAGATCAATTACACGATTATGCAATGCATGATTTACTGCTTCAAAGTTCGACAAGCATCACCATTGATCTGGGATGCAAAATTATTTATTATGCTAATTCAAGTTTTAGAAACTAATAAAGTTCTTCTCCTTCAGGCTCTCGATCGTTTCCTTGATGCTTGTTTCCAGAGGGATGTAGTCGAGGCCCAAGCTTTTAAACTTTTCCTTGGAGACTTTGTATACCGGCACAAAGGGCTTGTCATCTGCACACCTGCCAACGTTATGGTCACAGCTTAGTACACCAAAAGGAGATGGTAGCCACAGAACGTACTAAAATTACAGCTTCCTTTTATAGAATCATTTCTTCAGCCATTAGTGACCGATGAACAAGCAATGGCAAAGACCTCGATACAATGTACATGGCAAGAAGAACAAGCTGGTCATAGCCACTAAATGAATTATACCAGAGGAAAGCTATGCCAGCATTACAGAATGTTACTGACTAATTTATATGGTGCACATTATCAGATATCAATATGATCGGATGTTCAGAAGTTCTAGAACTCTTTCAGTTCAAAACAAAAGTTAAGAACTATGAACTTCGTACAGTAGAACTTAGCAGAACTCAGACGAAGATATGCTTTGAGAACCATTCTCCTTGTGTCTTGCTGTTGTTGGGTCTTATTGCTATTTCATTACTACTATGTTTTTAATTCTAGGAGAGATGGTTATATGTATCACTTAGAATTGCACGGATGACGATAAAGAGAGTGAAAGTAAAGGCAGAAGGATAATAAATAAAATAAAATAAGTAATTGCATCATCCATTGGCCTAATCTAAAGAACAGACATTATAGAAGCACACAACAATGAGACCATGGGGTATGCCTAATCTGGAACTTAGATTTTATATCCTATATACATCAAAATTGCAATTATACAAAATGCCTAATAATAAAACCGTAAGCCGTCGTGTTCCAAACAAAATTATTTGAAATCAGTTATATGGATCTTTTCCTATCATTAAGTCATGTATAAGATAATAATTTTAGATGAATAAAATATCATACAAATCCTTTTTTATTATTACTACTAAGTACTAACATCTTCTTAAGTCGTCCACTAACCCTTTTTCCACCACAACTATTAATTGAGTCATCTTTTCAAACTATAACGTACGTGTTTACTTTGGACATGTTCATCTTAATTTGGATACTCCTCGTTTTATATTTTATCGTAAACACACCTAATTCTCTATGATTGAAGTCATTTTTTTTTTATCCTCCCTAATAATTTTGTATGTTCATCTCAGTTACTAAACTTTTTTTTACATATTCTTGCCAAACAATCCAATACTCAGATTGGTAGCCACAAAACCACCAATGCACCGACCAATTTTAATTATCTAATTTTTATTTTATAAACAATGTCTTCATCAATCTCTCCATGTTGTTCAACAATAGATCCAAGATTTTTTTTATTTTACAATAAAGGCTAAGCACCATTAAAAAATTGCAATACTATGAGAAGCATGAAACTTGAAAGAAAGATCAGTAACCACCGAGCAAACTCTTCAGATATAACGGATAGAATTTTGTCATCAATCAACAAGACTAGTAGACACGGCACTTGGATCACAAGACAAAAAAAGCAACCAAAAATAGTAACTTACTTATCAGGGAGTTGAAAAGAAGGATAAAGTTCATGTATGATCTTCAAAATCTCTGAGTAATGAACAACTCTTTCGACAAGACAGTATCTTCCTGATGCTGAGGGAAGTTCAAAAGCCAGAACATGCGCCATGGCAACATCTTGAACATTTACCCACCCAAAGGTTGCATTAGGAAAGGTGGAGGAACCTAAAGACAAAAAGAACAGATAGCCAAAGTCATAATTCTCTTATACGAACCATTTTCTAGAAAATAATTACCAAGACTTGGAAGAATCAAAACCAATCTAGGATATAGATCTCAACCAAAACATTCAACACTGCACATTGAGACAGCAGGCACTTTAAATACATTGACAGAACATGATCTTGATATGTCGTATTGTTTGGTTGCCAGAAAAATGATAAAGTCAGCATTAACAACATATTCTTCCCATCCTCGACGTAGCCATCAGGCTACACTTGCCTACTCCTAAGCAATAAATATTTAATTTTAAGATTCAGTATCCAAAATCACATCATCACTATAAGTTTGTCTAACAAAAAAAAGAAAAGGCAAAAAGAAAACTTCATTAATAGTTCACACTTAGCAAGTGAAACTTTTCTCATCTATTCCTCCGTATTGAACTCATCAAAAATCTGAACCTTAACAGCATTGAGCTACAACTAATATTTACAATTGGTAGTCAAATAAATATTGTATAACGCCAATGATCTTTTAAAAGATTAATAAATTTTGCACAAAGAACATAATCTCGTAACTTCAATCCTAAACATTAAATTACCCAGTCTAATTGTATTAAAATATGGACAATATAGATATGAACATAATAATCACATGACTTGCTACAATCAAGTTGTCTACAATAAGCAGAGCAAACTAGCAAATGTTAACAGTGAAAATGTTGGGATGCCTCTTAAATACAGCAAACTTAATGTAAGAATTCGGTGTTGTTAAACATGAAGCTGTAACAACTAAGAACAGAATGCAGTGGAAATTGAGAAGAAATTTGAAAAAGGGATGCACTGTAATTAAATGTTGGCCATATCACAAGAATAAAGGAGGCAAACAAAATAGATGTGATAAATCTTGATGCTAAAGCTTCAAGCTGCAAATACCCTTGCAACTTTAATCAACTAAAAGAGAAAAAACAAGATTCTTTCACAGTAGACCAAAACACTCTTTCCCTAAATACACTTGTGTTGGATCATGCCTTAGAATCACATGCATAACACCAATATATAATTCATCATGTAGACAAAATAAACAAATGAGCAATCTATAGATGTATCAAATACTCTTCTTTCTTTCCTTTAAGAAGTGAACCAAAAGGAAGGAAAAGGATGGGATAAAAAGGAAAGGAGAGAAAGGAAGGTACATGCATCTCAAGGTATCATATCCTATACATTGTGATAGGGGTAAAAACAAATAGGACAGAGCGCACTAGATTTGACGTAACACCGCCTGACATCAACCACCCCCAGACGACACATTGCCCCAGGGGAGGGGAGCGAGCATTAACGACGGCATAACGTGCACCCTCGCTCACCGTACCCAGACGACCTCACCATCTGACCCCGCACGACCGGACGAGGCAGGGAAGGGCGACGACCAAGGCTCGCCATACCCTGCGGCGCCTCGACCTTCCACGCAACGCCCACGACGGCAGCGGACACGGTCAGGTGCACGGTCCTGTCTCGGCGGGATGGCGCATCAGGTAGCATCGAGCTCACCTATAAATACCCTTGGGCTCCAAGCGAGCAAGGTAAGCACAAGAAGGCACGATTCCACTCTAAACTCCTCTCCTCATCACTAACTTGACCGTCGGAGGGGTCGGGCCGAACCATCGACCCGACCTGTGTGCAGGTACTTGATCGAGACCGACCCGGCGCCGCGAAGCATCCCCAGCTAACTCCCTGCAATCGACAGCCTCAAGATCCCGGAGGGACGCCGCCCGAGATCCCCGACATCCGGACCCCCGAACCGAGCCGCGACGGCCCCGAGGCCACGGCTTAAAAAAGTTACTTACCGTAACAGATTGGCGCTAGAAGGAGGGCCTCCGAATGTCGAGCGATCAGCGAATCCACCTAGACGAGCCCTCGGCCATCGGGCTCCCCATCCCGGGGGAACACCCCCAGCACGATGAAACCCGTGACGAGCGCCCCGCAGCGACGGCTGAACGCTACTGGCAGTTGTTCAATGATCCAGGCTTATCACCTCCTGACGGCATACCTGTTGGTCCATCGCCCGTGTCCCCCGAGGCCTTCAACGACCTCGCTCATCAAGTCCGGGCCCTGACGAGCATGGTGCAGGCCATCGTCCCGATCGTCTCCCAGCAGACCCCTCCGCACAGGGCTCGACCTTCGCAGCAACCGGAAGCCCTCGTCCACCCTCATGTACCCCTCCCCGAACTCCCAGGCACGCCTCGAAACCCGACAACCCGGCCCGGGAGCCGGGAGGCGGAAGACACGGCCAGCCGCCCCGAGCGCGGAGCTCCGTCTGCCGATTCCACAAACGCCCTACGAGCTCAGCTGCGCCTCGTCAGTCAAAGACTCACCGAAGTACAACAGGAAGTTCGTAAGTCAAAAGAAGAGCTCGGGGTAGACGGACAGCAGGGATCCCCCTTTACCCCCGAGATCCAAGATCAGGCGATCCCGCCACACTTCCGTCTCCCCTCGCTAGACGCATACGACGGCGCCGCGGACCCGGCAGACCATGTGGCCGCTTTCCGCGCTCAGATGGCGCTATACGGGACTTCCGATGCCTTGATGTGCAGAGCGTTCCCAACGACCCTGCGAGGCCCGGCCCGCGCGTGGTACAGCAGTCTGAAGGCCGGGACCGTCGCCTCCTTCGACCAACTCGCTAAGGATTTCGAGCTTAACTTCTTGGCTTATGCCCGACCGAAACCGTCCATGGCACTGCTCCTCGGGCTCAACCAGAAGGAGGACGAGCCCCTCTCCCATTTTGTGAACCGCTTTGCGACGCAAATCCGCGGATTATCGGACGCTCACCCCTCTCTCTTGATGCAGGCATTCATGACGGGCCTGCGACCCTCCAGGTTCTTCTGGTCGCTCGTGGAGCGGCCCCCGGCCGCGATCCCTGAAATGCTTTAGCGTGCCAGTCAGTTCATCGCCGCGGAGACCTGGATGGCTGGGAAGCGGGAGGAGAACAAAAAAGTCAAATCGGAGCCGCCCCGACAACAGCAACCCACCGCCTCCCGGCGAAGGTTGGACAGACCCGACCCGAGGTCTCCTCTTCCCGCCTTGAACTCGTCTCGAACTGAAATATTCCTGCACGAGAAGGGGAAGGGACTACTCAAGGACCCTCACCCGATGAGGAGCCCACGGGAGCTCGCGGACCGCTCGAAGTACTGCCGGTTCCATCGGCAGCACGGGCACGACACCGAGCAGTGCCGCGAGCTGAAGAGGCAAATAGAGGAGCTCATCCTCAGAGGGCACCTCGGCCAGTACCTCCGGCTGAACAAAGAGCAGTCACCTCGCCCGGAGGGCCCCGTCGAGCGACACATCGATGTAATAACCGGGGGTCCCGCATCGGGGGGAGGCTCCACGTCGGGCAGAAAGGCGTATGCCCGAGCCGCTCCCGACGAAGACTCAGGACGCAATCCCGAGCCCGAGATCACCTTCCCAACTGGAGCCGCCGAGCGACCCGACCACGACGACGCCCTGGTGATATCGGCCAGGGTAGCCAACGCACAGGTTAGAAGGATCATGGTCGACACGGGGAGCTCGGCCGATATACTTTACCTCGATGCCTTCCGGAAGCTGGGCTTGGCCGGGGAGAACCTGAGCCCGATGTGCTTAGCGCTCACCGGATTCACGGGAGATTCAATATCGCCCCTGGGGGCCATTACTCTACCCCTGACTCTGGGGACCCCACCGAGGTCGAAGACGATGATGACCACCTTCCTGGTCGTCGACCTTCCCACTGCTTACAACGCCATACTCGGTCGGCCGACCCTCAATAAGGCCAGAGCCGTCGTCTCGACCTACTACCAAACCATGAAGTTCCCGACTCGTGCAGGAGTCGGAGAAGTTACGGGAAGCCCCCGAGTATCCAGGCGGTGCTACCTGACCGCCGTTTCTTTGCACAAAAGGGCCAGGACCGGGCCACCACTGGAAGACCCGCGGGAAGCGAAAAAGCCGGCCCCTCACCCCGAGCCGAGCGGTTCCACCGTTGACATTCCTTTGCGAGAATCTCGTCCAGACCAGACAGTCAAGATCGGGTCAGAACTGCCCGAGCGGGAACAGGAGCAGCTCGTTGGTCTCCTGCGGAAAAACGCCGATGTCTTCGCCTGGTCCCCATCGGACATGACGGGCGTTGACCCAAAGGTCGCAGAGCATCATCTCAACATCCCACCTAACACTCGCCCCGTGAAGCAAAAACCCAGGCGCCAGGCTCCTGACCGACAACGCGCTATACAAGAGGAGGTGGACCGACTCTTAGCAGCTGGCTTCATAGAAAAAGCCAAATATCCACAATGGTTGTCCAATGTAGTCCTCGTGAGAAAACACAATGGAAGCTGGAGGATGTGCGTTGACTACACTGGCCTCAACGATGCATGCCCCAAAGACTGCTACCCCCTCCCAAGAATCGACCAGCTGGTCGACGCCACAGCCGGGCACGCACGCCTCTCTTTCATGGACGCCTATTCGGGATACAACCAGATCAGGATGGCGCCCGAAGACAGAGAGCATACGGCCTTCCTCACCAACCAAGGGGTATACTTCTATAAAGTTATGCCATTCGGGCTAAAAAATGCCGGGGCCACATACCAAAGAACGGTGAACAAGATGTTCGCCCATCAGATCGGGAGGAACATGGAAGTCTACGTAGACGATATGATTGTGAAGAGCCAAAAGGCCGGAACACACCTTGCCGACCTGGCCGAGGCATTCGCCACGCTACGCAGGTTCGGCATGCGGCTCAACCCCACAAAGTGCGCTTTCGGCGTCACCTCCGGCAAATTCCTTGGGTTCATCGTACACGAAAGAGGAATTGACGCCAATCCCGAGAAGGTTCAGGCGATAATCAACATGCAGTCCCCCCGGACGATCAAAGACCTGCAGCGACTTAACGGAAGGCTTGTCGCCCTGTCTCGCTTCCTCGCTCGATCGGGCGATCGCTGCCTCCCATTCTTCAAGGCGCTCAAAAACCCGAAGAACTTCCAATAGACACCAGAATGCGAGGAGGAGGCTTTCGAGCAGGTAAAGCAGCGCCTGGCCGGCCTCCCCCGGCTCGCCTCTGTCTCTCCCGGCGAGAAGCTGGGTCTCTACTTGGAGGCCTCCCCACACGCAGTAAGCTCTGTCTTGATCAAGGAAGACTCCGGTCAACAACTCCCGGTCTACTACGTCAGCCACGTCCTGGGTGGACCCGAGGGGCGTTACCCACCGATAGAAAAACTCGCGCTCGCCTTGGTGCTCTCGGCTCGGAAGTTGCGCCCCTACTTCCAGGCATACACGGTGGAGGTCGTCACCGACCAGCCTCTTCGACAGGTCTTAACCAAATTTGATGTTGCAGGACGGCTCCTTAAATGGGCGGTGGAGCTCGGCGAGCACGATATAAAATACGTGCCCAGGACCGCCATCAAGGCCCAGCCGGTAGCCGACTTCATCGCGGAATTAACCCAGATAGAGGACGGACATATCAAGCGAACCCCCGAGGCTTGGACCCTACACGTGGACGGCTCGGCCAACTCGAGGGGTGCCGGCGCGGGACTGGTTCTCCTCGCCCCTGACGGACGCTCGTTCGAGCGTTCCCTCCGCTTCGGGTTCAGAGCCACCAACAACGAGGCAAAGTACGAGGCACTCCTAGCAGGACTGAGGCTGGCCCTCGAGATGCAAGTGGCCGCAATACACGTCCTCACCGACTCGCAGCTCGTAGCCGAGCAACTCAGCAGAGGATACGATGCTCGGGACGCGACCATGGCAAAATACCTGGCACAAGTAAGGGACCTAACCGCCAAGTTCCCTTACTTTACGTTATCTAACATTCCGAGGGAGAAGAACGAGCGAGCCGACGCGCTAGCTAAGCTGGCATCCAAGCCGACCTCCGAAGCGTGGCCAGAGGTTGAGGAGCTTCCTGCTCGCGCCATTGAAGTGGCGACTACGGCCCCGGGCAGTACGCCGATCACGTGGGTGCAGGAGCTGCTGCGCTTCAAGCGGGATGGAACCCTTCCCCTCGACGAAGCTGCGGCTCGGCGCCTGCGTCGTACGCACGCGTGGTACGCCGAGGAGAGCGGCCGGCTTTACAGACGGTCCTTCACCTATCCCCTCCTGCGGTGCTTGGAGCCTAACGAAGCCCAGGCGGTCCTGGCCGAAACCCACGAGGGGGTTTGCGGCGAACACATTGGCGGGCGGACCTTGGCACACAAAATACTCCGCCAAGGCTATTACTGGCCGACCCTGTGCCGGGATGCGAAAGCTTACGTACAGCGGTGCGGTTCGTGCCAGCAACACGCCCGCGCGCCCCGACAGCCCGCGGTCCCGCTCAGCCCCATCGATTGCGCGTGGCCGTTCGCGCAGTGGGGCTTGGACTTGCTCGGTCCCTTCCCACTAGCTCCCGGGCAGCGGAAGTACATAATCGTAGGAGTAGACTACTTCACAAAGTGGGTTGAGGCCGAGCCGCTGGCGACGATCACGGAACATCAGATGGAGAAGTTCGTGTGGAAAAACCTAGTCACCCAGTTCGGGTTGCCCAAGGCCATCATTACAGACAACGGACCTCAGTTCGCCGGCTGAAGATTCCGTGAGTTCTGTGCCGGTCACGGCATCCAGCTAAGGTTCAATTCGGTGGCCCACCCTCAGATGAACGGGCTGGCAGAAGTAACCAATCGATCCATCTTGGACGGACTCAAAAGAAGAGTGTCCGCGGCCCGATCGGCCTGGACGGACGAGCTCCCCAGCGTGCTATGGTCGCTGCGCACCACGCCCAAGGCCACGACCGGAGAGTCCCCGTACAGCTTGACGTTCGGGACCGAAGCTGTCTTGCCACCCGAAATGACTGTCGCCACCCTTCGGACAAGGAACTATGACGAGGAAGTCTCGAACGAGGGGCTTCGTGCCAGCCTCGACGTGCTCGAGGAGCGACGCGCCGAAGCGCACCTAAAAGCCCTCTCTTACCAGAGAGCCGTCGCAAGGGTCTACAATAGAAAGGTACGACCCCGACCAATCAGGTTAGGCGATCTAGTCCTGCGAAAGGCCGAGGTCAGTGACCCGACCCGAGCGAGGGGGAAGCTGGCCCCCAAGTGGGAGGGACCTTATCGGGTCACCGAAATCGTCCGACCAGGTACTTATCGGCTCGTGACGATGAACGGCTCTCCCTTGCCGAGAACCTGGAATGTCTGGAACCTTAAGAAGTTCTTTGTCTGAAGTAAAGAAACCTTCCTCAGAGGAAGCATCCCGCCCGGATGGGAAGAAGGCAGTAGTCGAAAGAAGAAAGAGTTTCCTTTTGCATGGAAGGCAAGCCCACCTACAAGACTCGACTTACAAAAATCAAGGAGTTTTTCGTTTGAAAAGAGAAGCCTTTTATTGAAGAAAACAAGTCAACTTACAGGGCTCGACTCACAAAAACAGACCAGCAAAAACAAAGTACAAGGACCCCCCTTTTCTCGCCAGGCGGCTCAGAGCTCCTCCAGGGGATCATCGAAAGGGACCTCCTCGGGCATGTCCACCTCTTGGTCCTCGGGGTGAGGGGCGAAGGGATTCTCCTCCACCTCGAGGCCGGGGTGGCGAGCGCGGAAGCGGGACGTGGCGATTCGGTATCCATATTCGAAGGATACCCGTCCCGTCCGCGTCAGCCCGAGCTCGAACCCCTCCGACCTCTTGTATGCCTCGAGGAGCTCCTTATCTTTGGCTGGTCGAAGTCGGGCCTCCTCCGCCAACGCCTCCGAGGCCGTTCTGGCCTCAGCCTTCGTCTCCTCCAGCTTCTTGCCAAGGGCGCTCGCCTCTGCCTTCACCAGACGGAGCTCGGTCCGCTCCACCCTTATCGTCTTCTGGAGCCCCTCATTCGCCTTCTGCGAGGCCTCGAGCTCCGACCGAAGGCGCGCCACCTCCGCTTCAAGATCCGCCGCCCGCTGCTCGGCAGCCGCCACGGCCTCCGGACCGCCCCCGGCCCGAACCTCCTCGACCTGGCGATGGAGCTCCGCGTTGCGGTTGATGAGGCCCCCAATGACGCGGCCGGCGTCGCGCACCCTGTCCATCAGGGCCGTAGCGTAATGAAGCACCTGCGATTAAAAAGAATGAGTTAAAAAGGGGGGGCAGCGTCAGGCAAACAAGACGGGCCAAAACAAAGACAGAAGTACTTACCCAGATCAAGGACTGGGCGGACTTGTTAAGCAACGCCTCCGAGGGCAGCACATACAAATCCCGAGCCATGTCAGGATGAAGCGCACCTCGGAGGAACGTCGCAGTAGGATCCCCTCCGGCCCACACCCTGTCCCCTCGGGACAAACCGCCCCAGCGGGCGACTAGGGGGTCGCTGGGTCTCCCGGGTGGGGCCTCCCCCACCAGTCGAGTCAAGAACGGCTCCCCGTCCCCGGCTGGTAGCCGACACAAATCACGTACGGAGGTCGGCCGCGGATCCTTCCCAGCAACACGCCGGCTAGGCCCTGCCTCGCCCCGGCGGGGACCTTCCTCGGTCCCCTTTGATGGTCCCACCTTCGCCTTCTTCCGAGGGCGCCCGACCTCGACCTCTAGGGGTGCGTCCTTCGTGCCAAGCTGCAAGTCGGCCGGCAACGCTGGAAGGGAAGACTGCGAGTCTGCCGGAGGTGCCGAAGGGAGGGCCGGCGGCACGTCGCTTCCGAGAAGTGACCGGAGGTTCACCATTTCTGCAAAGGGTGAGAAAAGCGTCAGCAGCAAGGAAGGGCCGCACGAACACCCGAACCAAACGACAACTAACGTACCCAGAGGCATCGGGCTGAGGCCCGCCTCGACCAGCCACTCCTCGGTCATGTTCCGGAGGGCCTGTGACCTGGGAAGAATCTCCCTGAGCCGCCCCAGGTCGAGACGCTCTGCCTCGCCCAAACTTGGGGTGGTATTGTCGATCGCCCTCGCGGACCAACGAACTCCGAAACCCCAGTCCTGCGCGCAGCTGACGTAAAAGAATCTCCCCTTCCACCCTTTATTATTAGAAGGGGCACCCCCAACTCGGAAACCCTTTCGGGCGGATAAGAAATAACCCCCCGAACCCTTGGTAAGGCGATAACAGGAGAGGAAAAGATGGAGGGTGGGGGCAATACCGGCATAGTGGCATTCACCCAAGAACACCACCAAGTAACGCTAGGAGTTCGGCGCCACTTGGGGTGGTGAAATCCGCCAGAAAGACAAGCAGGCCACAATAAGGGGATGCAGGGGGAAGCGCAGACCCGCCTCCAGGGCGTCTAAGGTTAGGGCGAAGCCCTTCGGGACCGGGTCATACACCCGTTGTCCCGGCTCAGGAGCACCTAGAACGTAGTCCCCCGGGATGCCATAGCGCTCCCGGAGTCCAACCAGCGACGACTCACTCACAGAGGAGTCCTGATCATGCGGCCACATCAAGGCCTCAAGAGCCCGTGCAACCTCCCCGTCAGAAGACTCAACAAGGGGCGGGAGAGGACTCCCCTCCCTAGCTCCGGAGGAATGGACAGAAGAGGAGGAGGGAGAGGGCACCATCCTAACTGACCTTAACAGAGGAAGGTGCTACAGGAGAGTGGAGCGACGCTGGAGGCGAGGAGGACGACCGGAGGAGAGACGGCGAGACTAGAAGAAAAGAACTCAGCAGCGAGGGATGGAGGTGAAGCCAAGCGCCCGCTATTTGAAGGGGACATCCCGCCAGAACCAGCGCCCCTTCGCCTCTAGCGAGGTGGGCGGCAGTCCACTCACGCGCGCACGTAACCGTCGCGCCGCATCGGAAAACACCCAAAGACGCCCCGCCTTAATGAGGGCCTGACGTGGCGACCCCGCCAAAACGGCAGCGTCCAGACGCCTCGAGCCCGGCGCCCTAAAGGCGTGCGGCGGAAGCAATCAGCTTCCCCACAGGAGGTAAATTGAATGCGCAGCTCACTGACCCTCTTCACCGTTGAACCGGAGAGCATGCCTCCCGAGACCACACCTGCGCGGTAACCCGCCTGCGTCGTGCTCCTCGGCCTTCGGTTGCACGCCTCCCGAGACCATACCTGCGCGGTAACCCGCCTGCGTCGTGTTCCTCGGCCCCTGTCGGCTCCGTGACCACCGAGCTCGACTCCGCCCAACCGGCCCATCGACGACGCGCCCCTCGGATCCGCGCGGCCAATTCGCCAAGAGACGGCAGCCATGCATCGAACCCCCTACATGCAAAAACCGACGCATAGCTCCTTTCGGGGGGGAATATGATAGGGGTAAAAACAAATAGGACAGAGCGCACTAGATTTGACGTAACACCGCCTGACGTCAACCACCCCCAGACGACACATTGCCCCAGGGGAGGGGAGCGAGCATTAACGACGGCATAACGTGCACCCTAGCTCACCGTACCCAGACGACCTCACCATCTGACCCCGCACGACCGGACGAGGCAGGGAAGGGCGACGACCAAGGCTCGCCATACCCTGCGGCGCCTCGACCTTCCACGCAACGCCCACGACGGCAGCGGACACGGTCAGGTGCACGGCCCTGTCTCGGCGGGATGGCGTATCAGGTAGCATCGAGCTCACCTATAAATACCCTTGGGCTCCAAGCGAGCAAGGTAAGCACAAGAAGGCACGATTCCACTCTAAACTCCTCTCCTCATCACTAACTTGACCGTCGGAGGGGTCGGGCCGAACCACCGACCCGACCTGTGTGCAGGTACTTGATCGAGACCGACCCGGCGCCGCGAAGCATCCCCAGCTAACTCCCTGCAATCGACAGCCTCAAGATCCCGGAGGGACGCCGCCCGAGATCCCCGACATCCGGACCCCCGAACCGAGCCGCAACGGCCCCGAGGCCACGGCTTAAAAAAGTTACTTACCGTAACACATTGCATTGATGACCTTTGATTTGTGACAGATATATTACATATATATTCAAGAAGAATTCATAGTATAAGAATCGTCAGATCTATTTGGCCAAATGAGAATATCATCATCAATTTGTACAGTTATCTGGCAGCTAGAACGGAATGATGCTAATGGGCAAACAGAAACCAAGGCCTCAATATCTAACAGAGACAGCATGAAATCACTTGATAACCAGCCATCTAGTCATTTACAACAATATCATTTGCGATTTAGAAGTTGTCAGGATATTAGAAAACTTCATTTGAGACTGACAAATTGCAGAGTAAAAGTTCCACACTAGGATCAGATTTGAAACAAATTAAGCTTCATACCATTTATTAGGTTCAGGATTGCAGCAGAACTTGTGTTAAGTGTTGACTGCAGAAGAGGACCTGTGACCATTCCTGGATTTATCGTGACTATATCTATGCCATTCTCTTTAGAAAACTTCCAAGCAGCTTCCTCTGCCAAAGTCTTCGAGAGTACATACCATTGCTGGGGTAATATGAGAGATCTTAGAAAACATGCATAATAAAAAGTTGAATTTTTTTATTGAAGGCATCTATAAAGAAAAAAGATTTGAGATGTAATAAACTTAAATCCAAAGAAAATAACTAATAACAAACAAATAGAAGGTGCAACAATACAGACACGGACATTGTTGGATTTTTTTTTTTTTTTTGACATGGACATTGTTATTTATGGCAATTCCAGTCGAAATATAAATATGAATAGATTAGAGACTTACTGGGAAGTTTTAAGTAGTCCATGTATTGTCACTTCACTAAACGCACCATATTGCAGACTTCAGAGTCCAATTATTTTTTGAGGCAATATGTTTGGCCAAATTAGTAAATCACAATACTAAAAACCTGAGTACAATCAGTACTAGATACTATGATGATTTAATATCTTTTTATTTCTTTCTCATTCCCAACCCAGAGAATCCACTGCCAAGGCTGAAACAGTCTGCTTTCAGCACCACATGGACCACAACCAGAGTACTGCTATATTACACTGCTATACATAAGTATTTAGGTGTTCCTTCTTGCCAGACTATCATCCAGATAGAATGGGTTTTATTAGTTGGTATTCATTATTTTCTTTTAGTGATAATTTACATGCAGGACTGATCTTATCCTAGGATGCTACAATCCCTTCCAAGCTGAAAAAAAGCCTACAAGGTGGTCCAATCTCTTTCAAACTAATGCCAAACCATCATCTTCACACTTGAATGGGACATAAAATCTCAGCCAGGAGAAATCAAGCATTATCTTGAAGACCAATTTAAGATTGTATTATACGACTTTCAGCCTAGCTAGCATGGCCATGACAATCGGTCTTCAGTTATTATAACCCACATATAGCAGTCTTCATAACTTTAACAGTATGGTTCTCCAAAATCATCCAAGTGACTGTATATTGTATTCAGAAGGTTACTAGATAAACTAGTCTCACAACCTTCGCATAATATTGTGTATATTATCTGGTGTGTTGCAAATACATGACAGAAAGGTTTTCTAAAATAAAGGAATCTTTAGACATTAAATTAGCATTTTACAAAGGTTATGGCCATGATGTGCGGTACCTTACGATAAAATAATATAGGGAGCACTGAAATAGAATATAGATACATTAAAACCTATGACATGATTGCAGTTGAAAAGATAATACACAAACAATAAAACTATCCAGTACGTACTGTCAGATACCTTTTGCTGCTCGCAAACCTCGGGACTTGAAAACCATGTCTCATCAACAACTACATCAGGAGTTCGTGGTTTACTATTGTATGCAACAGCAGCCATTGATGATGTCACCACTACCTTTTTCACAGATGAATTCTTACAGGATGCCAAAACATTGAGTGTGCCCTTCACTGCAGGCTCAATTAACTCAGCCTAAAATTTTAGTAAATAAATCAGATAAAGCTTGACATCATTTGCAAATTAGATCAAGAACCCCATGGTCAGATATGAGATAAAAGAGACAATGATAGACATGAAAAGCAAGCAATGTCCTCTTGATAAGCAACATCTAATAGCAGATACTCCAAAACCATTGTATCATGTTACAGAGAATCAACAACAACTATTTCTTTGGTGGAACTCTTTGTGGGTCTTATGGTTTTGTAATAACAGCTGATAGAAATAGAAAGCAATAAAATTATGAAAACAGTCCTTTCTATATGCTTTTACTGAGTTTTCAAGGCAAAAATAACCCAAAAATATTGCATTTTACATGGGGCAAGTTACTAATCACACAGTTTACAAAGAAACGAACTCATTTATGTAAAATGGATGGTGAAGGGCCATTGGATGACCCTCATGTTCCATGCCATTACCAAACAGATTTACACTGGGATACCTTCATGCTTCGTTGCTGTTACCTAACAGACGCTGTACTGGCATTTCAACTAGATATCATCTATTAGGTATAACCTTGTTTGATAAGAAAACAGAAAAAGGAAAGGGATATTCCAAAACTTTTATAACTGCCTTAATATGTAAGTGTTGCATTTAGGGACAAACTCAGAAAGCAAGGTTCAAAGAGACAATGTAAGTGAATGAGCGTAATTATATGTGCATAAATAATAGAGTTGTGAAATTAAAGAAACTTGTCAAAAATTAAACAATATAGTAACATTGACAGGTTGGTTTGGCAGTAGAGAACTAGAGATCATAAATGTAAACCTGTGGATTTGTGACTGCATGATAAAAAGGAGATGCAGTGTGAAAAACACCATCACAACCCTCAACCACAGCATCATAGGACCCCTCTTCTAATAAGTTGGCTTTAAACAAAAGCAACCTCTCGGTGGCTCCCTCCAGAGCACGCAAGTGCTGAGTCTTCTTTGGATCAGCTGACAAGAATGATTTCAAAATATTGAAAAGAAAACAAAAAATTAAGATACAGAGGAAGTATACAAATATATAATCTTATATCATCAATATAATTATTATATGAAGGGTTTCAACATGATTTAAGTCATCAATATTAAAGGAAGATCAGATTACAGTCAGGGTAATTTAGGTTTCTTCCTACAAGATATATCTAATAAACCTGGTGTTTTAGGCAAAGGCAATGGAATGTAAAGCAATAGGAAAACAGAGTAGGATCATTTGCATGCATATTTACAATAGAAGAATCTTTCAAGGAAAGAAACATCGAGCAGTAAAATATCACGTAAATCAGTTTTACATGGATTGATGCATTGAGCAGGAAAATACTGCATAACTACTACTCTTATTTATGCAAACTGTAGTCAATTGAAAAATATTAAATAAGTACAATCTTTGAAACACGCATCTAAATTTTAAGCTCATTAAACAGAAATGGTAATCATTAGCACATTCAGGATTGTTACTTCTTTTCATTTTTAATAATCGGATACTCCGCCAAAGGATGATTACCTTCAATATTATGCTCTGTTTTTTAATTTTGAAAGTTACACACACCACAAACAGAAATCATTTTGGATATACTCCAAGACGAGTTTCATATTTGCACAACTTAGTAGCGAGCAAACCTTTCATAACTTCATATTTTTCATGCCTTTTCAGTGTATCATTTTACAAGGTCATAAATTCTCCCACCTGGGAAACTTTCCCAGATAACAACTTTCAAGTGTACACATGCAATACTAGACTTGAAATTCATAATGTGCATATGTGCAAAAAAGATTCTTTCAGAGCATATAAAAAGTAACTTGTGAGGCTTAATGACCAATTTGATAATCAGGTGACAATTCAAATCATGATGCAGATGTGTGACTCACACAAGATATAGAAACAAATATATTATTAGGTGCTAAAAAGAAATATAAAATCAATTTTAGATAGGCAAATATCTTGTTTCAATCAGATAAGATCATATGGAATAATATTATTATTCACCCAGGAAGCTGTTTAAGTATTAAGTTACGGATAAAGGTTAATGTGATTGAACTATAGCACAGGTCATAATTTAGAATATTTAATGATACTTGAGTTCATATGTGATTGCTTTTTCACATTTATATGGTACAAATAAGCAAACACATAGGCATATGCATTTGCATTTCTACATAATCCGGAAGTACAGCATAACCATTTATTAGGGCCACATAGGCCTTGTTCAGCACTGTCAGATGAAGATGCAGATCATGGGGTCTACATCAGACAACTTAGACTAATTTGTTGAATGATATCTAATCTTAGTTAAATAAGAATATTTACCCAAATTAGGCTTCTGCTATGATTGAAAATAATTAACTAACTCACCATGTAAATCTATTACCACAAACTAAAACAAATAACAATAACAAGTTAAACTTAATCATATAAAAAATCCATCACACATGTTGATAGCACATGCCTCTCATCATGATTTTGTTCCAAATTCCACTATCTAGCTCTCCTACTATTGCTCTAATTTACCCAAATTCCATACATAAATTAACTAAATTAGTAAGATTGGTAAAAGAATAATAACAATGTTTTTTATGAATATTAACAATTCAAAAAGTTGCTTTGACATGAACTTAAAGGTTATAAAAAGTTGGTTCGACATGAACCAAAAGGTTATAAAAGCCCATCATACAGTTGTGTGATCATAAGAGTGAACTATGGGGAACATCATAATCCTTCCTCTTGTTTATTTAGGTCATCCTCTCTCTGTCCTACATGAAAAAGGGACCAAACCTTTTTGAACTTGCTAGAGACTACCTCAACTACAGCTCACTGTGTGCATTTTTCAACTCAATCCCATTTAGCCACGTCTTGATCAGAACGCGAGCAAAATGCAAGCATGACCCTTTCATTTTACAAGTTGAGTTGGGCCCCTTAATTGGCTGACCAGTTGATACCCCTTACCAATTGAGACATAACAACAGATCAGTGGCTGATTAGAAGTGGCATGAGGTTATCGATGCTCATCCAGTGGCCGAAGCCACGACATCTCATGGGACAAAACTAGTATAAATAATATGCATGGACATAAGAATGATTCACGGCTACGAGTTCGGTCTTGGGCTTTGACGAGGTGGAAATTATGAGACCACAAGGAGGATTGAGTTTATAAAGATCGAGGAGTCTAATACTGTAACTAAAAACAACAATTTTGGCAAGTGGTTCAACTCATAAAGTTAAATAGTAATTATCGCATCGGTTGGGATCGACATAAAACCCCATGATGTCAAAAGGAGCTAAGAAGGTTAGGTTACAAGATCCAAAAACAACAACAGTGCACAAATTCTAATTCAAGAAAAGAAGATGTATACCGACTTATGTGTCACGCGACCCTAAACCCCTAATATTATCAAGAAACGGAAAGGTTTCCCTTCTGCATCTGATCGGGGCCGAGACACGCAACATCCTGAATAAATAACATAGGTTTCCCACTCCTTTGTTCTTAGGATTCGAGCTCACGCAATCATCCTGTACGATTGCAAAAGGTCCGAAAACATTTAGAAGGGAAGAGATCCAAACGATGGAGGGTGTGTTAGATGAGTCGAGTGTACTCTTCAGAAGAATACCGAGTTTGGCACGAACCAGGGTCACGAACGGAGGCGCGGACGGTGTAGCCGCGCTGGAGGAGGAGCTTCACAAGCCACGAGGCGATGAAGCCGGACGCGCCCGTGACACACACCACCTTCCCGCCGCCGCTCATCGTGACTACAGCTCTCGCTCGGCCGGTCGCTGTTTTAGTGGAAGAACAGGCAAATGATCGCAGTGGACCGTTGAGATGGCCGCTCCTCTGCGGCATAAATACGGCGACAGGGCGGAACATATTTACCAGACGGCCAACTACTTCCACTCGTTCTAACATCACATCACTTTACGAATTACGACACTTTCAATGTTATATGGTACATATATTAGATATTTTTTTAATATATTTCAAGATATAAAATTATAGGATGATGGAGGAGGCAGACTGATTTGAGTAGATAAATAGAAGGCAACAGAGTTATTGATGTGTTCTCAGCTCTTAATTAGGTAGTGGAAATATCTTTTTCATTTATTATGATAGCAAACGCAGAATTGTAGGGTAAAACAAAGTTGCTTTGCTAGTTGGAATATATGTCTTATGAGCTATTATGAGAATTAAACATTAGAATTGTACATTATGTGTGACACTAATCTTTCCCAACCCGTAGCTTTTTATATAATTATCTTGGAATTAAATCATCCTATTAATCATAAATAATTACTTTCCTCACTTTTATTGATAAGAGTAACGAAAAGAAAGTCTAAACTTGAAACCACCAATCAATAGTACAATCATCTATAACAGGAAGAGTCGCCAGTCCCACACCCCACTAATCGAAGGGGTAGCTTTATTTCTTCAACATATGTCGAGGAATTCCATCAGCTTTCATTAATGTGTGTCTAATTCTGATGCAGATCACAATGGTCTCTCGGATAGATCAGCTTTTGATACCTCAGCGTACATGTCAGCTATTGCCTTTGCAAAATATGCCTTAGCTTGAGGTCTCTTGATCTGGGAAGGATGAATCTTCATATTAGAACCTTGTCCATGCAAATTTAAATAGATGAACAGGAATAAAGAACTTGCCTTGAATGTTGGGGTGAGTAGACCATTTTCTAATGAAAATGGTTCCAGAACTAAGGTGACAGCTTTCACAAATTCAAAACCCCGCAGCTGGAAGCACACACATGGAGATTTAAGTTTTAGGGGTATTTGGCATCCAGAAATACTAATCCAGTCACCAAAGGTCAAGATTTTTACCTGAGCCTGCTTTCCTAGAGCATCCATATCTTCAAGGACTGCAGCCCTTGCCCGTCGATCAGCACAAAGATGTCCTAAATCTTCATACTGAAGAAACAAAGATTAGATCTTGTAAAAATTCATATAATTTTCTTTTCAAGATCGTTAACAGAAAAGTCAAAAGTAGAGGTCATTCAAATGCACAACCAATGATGAGGTATCTTGCAGAATATATTGATTTCCACATAAAGAATATAGTTCAAGTGACAATTCCATAATGCTGGATACAAGATTTTAGATACCAGTTCAATATTGGTTTCCACAACTTGTTGGACAAGTCTGACACCTGTGTACAGGCAGTACATCAATATATACCATCCAGTGTCACTCAATAATTAATAAAAAGTTAGATACCAGCCAGTGTCGAACCACAAAAACAATCTTTCTACTTGTAGAGGCAAAAGTTATGTACATTGCACATTCCCAACATTGGCGGAAGTCTCGTATACTGGGCCACATTTTTTTAGATCCCAAGTCAATGACTGCTTGTCTTGCAATAGCCAATTATAAACTGTACAAAGTTCTAGGATAGGATAACAATCCAATCTCCAAGAGAAAAGGTACGTGTAGAATGTCCTAAACTTCTGAAGGGACATTTTACAATAGTGATGGTGCATGCCAAAGCTCATTCATTATCTAAATAGGTACACATGTTTAAAAGCATATGTGAATCTCAGCTTCTACCAAAGTGTTTCATGGAATGCTCATGGACTTTGATTTTCAAGATCTTTGACAGACCAGCACATGGTCACCAAGCATCAACCTAATTTAGGTGTTTTGGTCTAATTTGTATGGCAACCTGCCAAGTCCAACTGGTCCTGAGTACAATTGTCCAAAACATTCTAAAATGTTGAACATGATTTTGAGAGTCTTCATGTGGATTTAGGTTATTGATGCAACCATGAGATGAGTCGATAAAAATAGAAATGAGATGTGAGTAGCCATAGAAGAATATGGTCACCAGCCAAATATTTAGTCCATCCTGATGTATTATATGCTCCGCTGACTGGCTGGAACATATGATGGATTGAAAAAAATTGTCCTTGGGCATGTGGCTCATATAGCCGTAAAACAAGTTCTATAAGCAAGCAGGAAAAATTAAAGTTTCTGCATGTATAGAAAGCAAAAGCAAGTCAAATGCAAATCAACCTTTATTCCTTCAGATGTAGCCCAAGCCTTCAATATGTCTTGATCAACTGAAACTATTGCAACTAGACAGGAGTTTAAGCTATCGCCTGCCAAAAAATAAGATGCTCACTGTTTAGATACATCATAAGTTGATCGCTACCTACTTGTAGTCAGCATAATTACCATAAACAAAGCACTGGGAAACAAACTTGCACTTGGCATATACGTTCTCTATCTTTTCAGGAGCTATGTACTCGCCTTGGGCCAGCTTAAAAATGTTCTTTTTCCTATCATTTTTCGTAAACCATAGGCATCAGATATTGTAATTATGTACATCAAATTTATAGTAGAAACCAAGTAAAAAACTACATTTTGTTCATAGAAATAAGAGCACAAGGACATTGTAAGCAATTATACACAAATTTTTTAAATTAGATGCTACAAAACAAAGATCACATAAGCAAGGATGTCAGAATTGTTCATTACGCAAAGATATGGAGCCTCCACTGTCTAAAATCAGAATTCTTTCATACATAATATTGGCACAAATTGGGCATGAAGCTCATGCTGATTGTTTTAATCCCTGTAACCAACAAAGGGTGAAAATGCACACTGTAGATACAGCATAATGCCCCATGCAGGTATCTGCTAGTTGACGTGTGATCCACAAGAGAATTACAACCAACATCAGATAACCTTCCCCCGAAACATCTCACAATGGAGTAATGCTATTGTCTTTATCAGTCACCATGATCATATTATCTCCAGAAAGTTGGGACATTATGGCTCTTGTTGTACCAAGATCATACCATCCTTTAACAAAAGCTCAGCTCCTCTTTTTGTGATTGAATTTTCAGTTTGATGGTGCACTCATATTTCAGTTCCATTCTTTGTTTTGGCAGGAGGTAAGAACCCTCCCCAGATCCTGCATTAGCGGGAGCCTCATGCACTAGGTATGCCTTTTTTACTATATTTTCACAAGTGCACCGCTTTTTCTAAAATAAAGCCCGAGGAAACAACACTTATCACACCATAAATTCAAACATTAGTAACTTTGTGTCAGAACCATTTAGAAACATTTTAGCCTGCACATGATCATAAAATTTTGTACAAGCTAATTGGTTTTCCTTTCACGGGTGACAGATAATGGAAGAACAGAAACTAGAAAATTGTTATATTTTAAAAAGAACAATTAATAAAAACTTTGTTATTGCTACTACATGAATTTGGTATTCCAATTACCTGTCTATGATTTTTAAACGCCCTCCAGGAAACCACAATCCTATGTCTCCGGTATGAAGCCACCCATCCTCGTCCATTACCTCCCTCCTGTCCAATTAATTGTGGTTTCAGTGAATTTAGGCTTTCTTAATATAGAGTAGCAAAAATATGAAGCAACAAGCCGATCTAATTACGTCTGCACTTCATCCTTGTAATAGCCTTGAAACACTATTGGACCTCTTACGCAAATTTCTCCGCGTGGATATGGCTGGTCATCCGACGTGTAGTTCATTTCAGGAACATCAACAAGCTTGATCTCTGTCAAAGAATGATCTCCAGTATGAAAAGGATCCAATAAATACTACAAAAAGAGTTGGGACTTCAAACAATAGTACACAATGGAACTCTCATTTCTCACAAAAAGATTCTGAAGCTTCTCATATTGGTGCCAGGATAAAACCAAAATAAAGTAATTATGGAAGCAAAACAAACAAAAACAACAAAATTGACAGAGAAATAGAGAGATGATAACAAGCTAGAGCTGAATTAGCATACATGTTACTCAAAGCTAGAGCTGATAACAAGCTATAACCTTTCCAGGATTAGAGTAATTCTGAAGTGGGGCTCAGTGCATTACCCAAGGCTAGAAAATTCATGTTACTCAATAGCTAAACTATGAGGGTCATCAATAGTTTTACAATACAAACCAATATACATGAGAAATTACTTAT
The DNA here is from genome assembly GCF_036884655.1 of Musa acuminata AAA Group. Taxonomy (NCBI): domain Eukaryota; kingdom Viridiplantae; phylum Streptophyta; class Magnoliopsida; order Zingiberales; family Musaceae; genus Musa; species Musa acuminata. The sequence continues at coordinate 44,351,474 of NC_088356.1, forward strand.
ACATAGGATTAAGATTTTGGATTGATAACATTAGGTAGAGAGCGGAATAAGAATATAGAGACAAATCCAAAATAGAGTGAGAAGAGACGAAAATTGCAGATGAAACCAGATTGTTGACTAAAGAGAATAACAACAATAGCATTGCTTCCATTAGTAACCAGAGTGAAGCCTGCTACAGCATATTGCAAGAAGTAGGAAAAGACATGTAAAAGAATTGCAAGCATAACATATTATGTTAGGTGCAGTTTGCTAGTTTAGCTAGAGGAAATATCAGGTCTTTTTCCAAACCATAAAATTTAAGCTTACCACAAGCAGGATTCGGAGAGCCAACATGACCAGTTAAATTATCACCCTCGTCCATACAACTTATGACACAAGCTGTCTCCGTCATCCCATAACCTTCAAAAACTTGACCGCCAAAGCATCTAGATCATTGATACTTGTTAGCGATGAACAATAAGCAAATATAACAGCACCAAACAGTTGCACTTATGCTTTTAAGGAAACTTCCTTACATTCTTAAAAAATCCATTACATCTGCTGACAATGGAGAGGCACCTGAAGTCATCATTCGTACACGACCTCCAAGCTTTTCTCTTATTTTGTTGAATACTAGTCTATCCCACATTGGTGATGGATTCTTTCCTGGGAGGATACAATATAATTATAATTGATACAAAATCTGTAAGGATCTCAAATAGGAATATCAACAAACAATTACTAAATGAAAAGTAACTAATGCCACACAATAATATTGATGCCATTCCATATTTGTTTTTCGTATATCAGCTGCATCTTGATTTTTGAACTTTTCTATGTTTCTTTTATTATAGTTGTCTATTTCATACCCTAATTCTTCTGTTCTTCCTTTTTATTCCTGACACTGTTTAGCAAACAATACCAGCAAACAGTTATCTTATACATGAGTTAGCAAAACTAATCATATAAGAAGCCAAAATTGTGGTAAGGAATCACCTATATCCGACCCCAATATAGATTGTGCTTGAACTTGCAACATATTAACTCAAATTCAGATGAAATAATGTTGCACATCTGTTCATTGATAGCTCTTCTAGTGTGTATGTGCTATAACATCATGGATGACCTTGGCACGTGTTATCTAGCGATACAGATGGCTGTCAGATATGACAAACATTTGTAGTTTAGGCAATGTCCTACCGTTAATGAGAACTATCAGCAAAGGTCTACAAAAACAAAAATCAAAACAAACAAGTGACTATTGCACACTGTTGCATTAGTAACCACCCCCCGCCCCCGCCGCGCCCACCCCCCCCCCGCCCCCCCGCAAAAAAAAAAAAAAACAAAACAAAACAAATCTTTGAACCGCAGTAAGGCACCGTATATCAGTATGCCGACATGGACCGAAATGTAGAACCTTGACTCCTTGAGCACACATAATTTTTTCAATCTACATATTGCTTCACTTATCAGTATTTGTTTCTAGCATCTAATGCAATTTTTTACCATTTGCTATTGCTTGCATCTTGGCATTGTAGGCAGCATTGAATAACCTCTCCCTCAGGCCACCAGTTGTCTTCACAGCATTCATAACACTGAAATGAAATATCACAAATAACTCATTAATTTTTCTACAAAGATAACAGCACATTAAATTATTCTTTTTGGAAAATACACAACATTGTATTACCCAGCATATATTCTGTTGTATAATCGAGGAACACTAGAAAATAAGGTGGGCCTTAGAGTTGCCATATCATCCATTAGCTTTAAATTATCCTGGAAAAAAAATCCATCACAATTCGTCTACAAAAAGAATGTGTTCATGGAAATGTAACCCTTTGTATCGTATTAAAATAATTGCATGTTTAAAAATCTAAAGTATCATTATTTAAACCATAATGGTGATTTGACTGAATAAATAGTAACATGAAAAATTGAGTAAAATCTGCTGCAGCAGATGCAACTCAAGCTTTCAGAAGTAACACCATCTTTTATAATGTTATTCCACATACCTGGCTCTTAGGTTATCCTAGCATCCTAACTTTCAATATGAAAATAGAATAATCTTACTGCCAATGTCAAAGTTCAGCATGTAGTTCTGATGCAACCAGTTGCAATATCTTTCTAATGTAGAACACTTAAGAAACCAGAGGCATGATTATTTGTTTTCCTCAGACACAAGGGAGGCATGCAACAGAATGTGATTTGAGATTTGAGAAGGTTTAAGAAAAGTCCTGGAGATGAAGTGAAGAAAGCACTGGAGGTAGTCCTACAATAGAATCTACAATCCTAAAGAAAATTCCCAGAAATAACAGGGGCACATCCATGTTGTCTACAGTTATCAGAGAGCAGGTGACATGGATAGCTACAAACTCAAGTGATCATTTTTATTCTCCCAGAGGTTTCATTGACAAACAATACCAAACATATCTCATGGCAGGTTATTAAAGAACATCTCCAATATTTCTAATTTAGTTTCCCAGATTAGTCAAGAAGAAGAAAAAGGAAGTAAACGAGGAAAAATTGAAGAAACTAAAATTTGAATTTAATTGAAGATTTCAACTCTACAAAGAAGTTTCATCACTTCATCAATCAAATCTATCATAAAAAAGAAAGATCATTTTCCAAATCAATTATGCATGTTATCATCTTTGAATAAGAAAAAAGTGATTGATTTGACATGACATAATTATATCTTTATCTTTTTTTTTGTACTAAGGGAGTCCATAAAAGAGGAGAAGGGTATCATAATTGAATGTCAAAAAATGATAGAATAAATTGAAGTACTTTTATCACATGTGTGAATAGTGTGAGGCCACAATCTGATTCCATCGCCCACGAGTGAGAAAGTTGGAAGGTATGAGTTAATCTTTGAGCCTAAACAAGTATGCCGAGTGTCTTTTTTTCTATTATCTCTCGCTTCCTCTATCTTTCCCTTCTATTCTCACATTAAAAACAATTCCTCCACTGATCACAAACATGTTGTAGTTAAATTTGGTATTAGAGTTATCCTACATCAATAATAGTATAACTGGATTAATTTCCGGTTAATGCTTCACACCAAACAAGTTTTGTTCAGTTTGAATATATCTTTAAGACCAAACTGGCCAAAACCATCTGCACTCTGAGAGAAGGCACATGAACTACTGACCATATAGCAACATGCAAAATCATGTAAAGACTCGAAATGTATTTGATACATCCTGGTGGTTGCTACAGAATATTATGCACTTTGTATCATGACATTATTCCATTTGCATGATACTGCAACATTGAACAATATGATTGATACAGAAATCCTTGATAAAAGGACAGTCGCTACAGTCTTGTCAATAAAAAAACAAGCTTCAACTCTATCAAAAGGGGGAAGTAGAACTTGAATGAACATAATAAATTTGACCAGTAAAGAAATATGTCTGCTGATTCAGCCTTGGTCTGTGTGCTGATTCAGCCTTGGACCAGTGGATACCACTCAGTACGTGTCAGTTTGGACCAAATATTAAACCATGACAAGAATTTAAATCTCAATCAGATAACAGTTTTCGTAATTTACCAAACCGATACAATACCAGTATAATAGACAGTATACCGATCTATACCACCTGGTATCAGTTAAAGGTATGATTAAAAAATAATAAGACAATAGTATAATTCAATACTGGTACTTGGTCAAACTGGTAAATTCTGGTATTTGAAACCATAATTTCCAAAATCCACACTAATAACTTGTCAATGGTTTTTAATCTCCATTTAATGTTGCTTGCCTCAAGCAATGATTGTAAACCACATAGCCCAAGAATTATTACCGAACAGCTGGACTAGGACACAGGCAATATTTCCCCATAGATCATGACTGCAGGATAGTTTCACATTGCCTTGAGGTTGACTCAAGTCAGTTTGAAACCTGATGGGCCAAGTTTTTGTAGAAAGAATGAGTCCTAATCTGCTGCTTACAGCTTTGTATTAATTGCTAATTAGGTTTTATAATCATTTATCTAAAAATTGGTTGATCATGGTTTTGTCCATAGTTGTATCACTACTAAGCAGACAGTAGCCTAACTTAAATCAAAAGACAGGAACCTCTTAGTATCCAGAACCGTTTAATTTAAAGAAATAAAATTATGAAGTTCTTACCCCCTGGTAGAAACCAACAGCAACACCAAAATACACCAAGGAAATTTGGTTAACACGCTCATAGATGTGGGCCAAAGGTAGATACGATATATAACTGCAAGAAGGAAACTGAGAATATCTGAGACATGCCATGATTAACAACAGCAAAGGCAAATAAGAACCAATAAAACAATATAAGAATCACTAACACATCTGAAGGGTAGAACTTGATATTTATGCTAGTTCCAACAGAATTTGCAATTAAGCTTTTATGAGTAAGTACAGCTCCCTGTGGAACAAAGCTCATCCATAATTAATCAAATAACAGATACGGAAAGAACACTGCAACAAAAATTGAGCTGCTCTGAAACAGCTTTCATTTGGTCACACTGAAATTCTTCGGTACCTTGGGTGTGCCGGTAGTACCGCTGGTATAGCAAATAGTTGCAACATCTTCAGGTTTTGGTGGGCAAAATGGCTGCAGGTTACTATGCCCCTAAATTGCGAAGGAAGGCCCAATTTGGAAAAGGCAATAAATGTAAACAATAAAATATTAGAAAAAGCCAGAGAACTTATGTTTCATGGAAAAACAAAATAGTCTGGACTTTGGATAAAACTGATCAAAATTATATATGTAATATAGAGGCAAAGCAAAACACCTGAGTACAACATCAGGGCCATTCTTATAACACAGACCCATTTGTCAAAAACATGTATGGTTTAGAAAGAAATGAATGTCCAAAACAAGAACATCAATCAAGCACCGTCTGGTGAGGGTAAACCAAGAAAGCCTCTAGCAAACTTATGAAAATTTAAGCAAAATGCATTATGGATGAGAGAGGATGCTAATATTTCACACTTTATACCCCTTTTACAATGATGGGAAAATACTTCGACGAGCATCATTCATTGTCATACTTTTCCTATATCATCTCTTCCAACCTCTACTGCAGGCTCCCATGAATAATAGGATCAAGCAGAACTGTGATGACAATAAAAAGACCAATCTCTCATGAAATACCATGCAGCAAATGTATATTATGCACTCCATTAATTTCCATATTGAGAATGTGAACCTGAACTAACAAGCCCATAAAATTGTTATGAAAGTTGGATAATGATGATGTGTCGGTTTGGAAATTTCTGACTTGATAGACCTAGCACGGTCACTTAGTTGTAAGCATTTTGCACTGTCATTTACGAATAAGGTACCATTCAACAGCAAAAAGCTGCAAAGGGAAGACTTCGTTATCACAATTGCAGACAAGCTAAGATACTTCAGGTAACATATTTTGTATGCAAAAAGTGCATTGTTCCCAAAAATAAAAAAACTCAGAAATCTCCAATTAAGACCAAAAAACTTGGGAAATCCACATGTCTAATCATACAGGAAAGGACTTTTTTGGAGTAAAACTGTAAAAGAAACCTATTCACTTTATCTTTAAGCCCTCATCAAGTAAAAGACATTATCCTATAATCATGTCCTCTTTCAAGTCATGTGCAAATTATTCATGAATGTTCTCCGAATACATTTTCATAACTTACTTCACTAAGTAGTTTTGAGTAAGTAACAATCTCCACTCCAGTTCTTGAAGCAACGGATGGCATCTTTTCATCTATACCACCAACAACCTGTTATGAAAAGAAAATGCAAATAAGAAAATTCTAGAGAGAGCTCCTCATAATAACAACAAAAAATAATAACCATTTTAGATATAAGTCATCTTACCACTATCAAACGAACAGATGGAATCTGAGATAAGAAGCTTAGTAGCTGAAAAACCAAGTGAGAATAATAAGAAAGTTGCATAAAAGACCAGATTAAATACATTATAGGTGGAAAATTAAAAAAAAAAGTTAAAACGGTAATGGATAATCCTCTCACAGACAGTTCAAAACTAATAGTTATATAATATAAATAAAGTATTTCAAAAGCTACAATAACAGAATAAGTAACTTTTTTGGCATAATCAAATACTAAAGATTCAGCACCAACCTAAAAAGAGATGATATTATAAAAGCAACACTCAGGAGAAAATATATGATACTTGCACCTTTAGAAGAGTGTCTATGATATAAGGGTGCAAAGGGAGCACCTATGAAATTTTACCTTAATAAAAGAGCAAATGTGTCTTGTTTAATGTGCTTTAGCATGCATTAAATACAAGATCAAATAACTCAGAAAAGGCTCAAGAATGAAACTTACAATGCTCAGTGTTTGGGGTACACAAAAAATGACCTCAATGGATGCATGATTTACTATATACTGTACAGCATCTGGTCCTGCAAAAAATGTTAGTGCCTTCTATTATTAACAAGCAAAATAATATGAAAACAACCTTTTTTAAAATTAAGAAAACAACCTTACCAACTAGTGAATTAGAGCATACCTAAAGTGTCATATAGAGGCACAGATATGTAAGAGTATGCTGAGCAGGCATGGTCCACAATGATCCACTCTGGTCTATTTATAAAATAGAGTCCAACACATGCAGCCTGCAACAAGTAGCATATTAAAGTATTTATTTCAAAGGACAAAAAAGGAGAGAGATTAATTAGTTATTATATTGAAATTTATTTAATGGTTTGGCATGGATACAGCTACCAGTCAATCAACTTATGATGCGAGAGTGGAACCTGGTAGTGAATGGATTATAACAACAAATTACTCCCAGTCATTTAAGTTATCTATTTGGAATCTTTGCAAATCATCTAGCTACCCTCAGAACTCACAAGGGACCATGTTTTCCTCATAATGATTCCAAGAAAGTGTTCTTTAGTTTCCCTTTGCATCTCGCAGGACCTCTCATATGAAGTGACTCACCTTTTCCTAACTGATGCATCCAAAACTTGAGTAGAAGATACTCATAATCAAGGTTTAAAATTTCATTGTGAATGCATAGATTACTTGAGTAGAAGATAATCATAATAAAGGCCGAAAATTTCATTTTGGTTCTGATGCTAGAACATGGTTGGACTGGTCCGCGACCAATGCAAACAAATAACAATGCAATTCCTAAAAACCTAAAAGAATACACATGGGCATTGTGCCACAGTACCAGCATATCAGCACCTGATTGAACTAGTGTGATATCATTAGTACTTCGGGAAGTTCCTAAATGCAGGATACCCGAATCTAATTAACTTACTCTGCGTATTCCGTGATATACAAGGCCAGATCCTATTGCTGACCTGGAGGTACCAGCTTCACCATAGGTCATCCATTTGTACCTATAACATGTAAGATTACGCAACATCAGATATCAAAAAATCCATAGAAAATGACATAATAAGCATCCCAGAGGCCAAAATATTAGAAAAGCCTTACTCTCCAACCGTTCCATCCACACGAATCCTTGTTCCCAAGCATCTGTAATCTCGAAAAGTCTCGACAGCATGTCTAATCATTGTCCACAGTAAAAATGATTTCACAAAAATAGTAAGCATGTATAAACGAGGATGAAAGAGCATGCAATAAAGCATACATATAAACGATAATATTTGGACAAGAAATAAATGATCCTAATGTAATACATAAAGAACACAAATTTTGAGGATTATTTTGGTACATCTGGTATGATAATTAGCAAAGTACATAGCATTTTTGTTTTTTCAAAAAGCTCGAGTATATCTTAGTGAAAAAAGGAATATTGGAGATACTGACTCAAAATTGTCATGCAGTGTTCCAATATCAGGATGCTGTGGATATCTAGAGACTAGCTTCAGTGGTGATTGTGCAGATCTGCCAGGATAAGATAAATATTAGATGAACCATGGAATGATCAATGATACCAATATAAATTCTACCTGTACACATTCCATTTCCCAGTTTGCAACTTCTCAGGAAGAACAACACTGTAGCCCTGTGCTGCATGATGTGAAAACTTAAGATCCACTCTTTATTAAGAAATATATACTTAAACATGAGAAACTAATCGACAAAAAAAGAGAAACTAGCAATTCTGGGTCTATCAAAGAAGAGATGTCATAAGTGTTGTAGTAGATGATGTCTTGGAATAGTCAAACAAAATAAAGAAATAAAAACATTGTCTTCTGGACATACAATTGAATTGCAAACTAAACCATGTGTAAGCAAAAGACAAATAAGAAATACCTAATAAATCTAGTGAAGGAGTTCTTCTAGGGAGAATATTCTTTTTGTCCTTGTCATGTTGCCATGCTTTTGGATAGATGGGTCGAATTTAATTGAATATGAAAAAAGCACTTATGTCATTACCACAAAACTGTAATCATAGATGATATAGACACATCAAAATGGCATTGCATGGATCTTTGAAAATTGCAAATAATTCTCTTTTAACATGAAAGTACTATGTTTGTGACCAAAAACTGAGTTGAAAAAGGCAAAAGAAAAATTACATAATATGAGGATCTAATGCTGACTTAAGTAAATCAGATGATATGATCCAAGTAAATCAGATGATTTAAGTAAATCAGAAGTTCAATTTTAGGGTACAAATCAGTGGACAGTGGAAGGATGAGCGAAGGATGAGCCTCACGATGAGAGAATAGATAAGCCCTTAAGTTATATAGACAGCAAATGGATCGTGGAGAGAATAGATAAGCCCTTAAGATATATAGACAGAGAATGGATCGAGTAAAATGCTTCCATAATGAACAATCGTGGATGCCTTGGATTAAAAATTCACAAAATAAAACCCCTGACTGCACGAGAAATATAAGATCCACCCTGTCGGACGGATCCTGCTTGATGATGTGGGAATTAGCGAGACTGATCTCCCACCCCAAGGAACGATTTCAATGCAACGCAATTCAAGATAATAGCACGTGATGCACCAAATACTCAGAGGCAATCTGGAATGCCTATGAATCACGAACCAAATTTCGTGACATCAAATAACTGTAGCACATACGAACAGAACAAATAAAAATCCCCACTTTGTATTATCCACCTAGAATATACTCAAAAAGGCAGCGCCGAGCAGAGATTCGACGATGTGGAAGGATTTAGTGATCACTTGTTAGCAGTTTTATTCGACAAAGCCCCTTTTCCATCCCTTCACGATCCCATCATACATCAACAGAACCATCCAATCCAACGACGGAGAAGAAAGGGAGGTAGAGAATAAGAAGAACCTATTCCGATTCAATGGGTTTCCCAAAAAAGGAACGCAAGAAAAGCCGAAAAAGACGAGTACCGAGCGCGAACTCGCCGGCGGTTGGATTGGCGATGAGACGAGCGTTCGGATCGCGGTCGCTGGAGGCGAGGAGATGGCCAGCGATGGCTCGGAGACGACGTTGGGGAGCGGAATCCATCTCCAGGTTTGTTCGTCTTTGCCCTTCCTGTCTTCCTCTCACGACTCGATCTCGCGACACATTAAGATAACGATGGAATGCAATACAGCGCCGGAGATATTTTATTATTTAGATAGGACGGCTTCTCTTGCGCAGACGTCTAGTATTCGTGTCACCATCATCCGCACGCCATATCCGAACACTTTCCATGACGGCCTTTCTTCGGCAGGTTTCCTCACTTTTTACCATATCTTGATGCAGCAAGTGTTTCCACCGGGACAACATGCTTGGAATTAGATCTGTGGTTTTTTATTTTAAATAAAGTTGATTAGTTTAAGAATCTAAAATTTTCTTTATGAAAGTATTTATTAAATATTTTATTTAAAAAATTATTCTTCAAATTAAGAATATTATTTTTAAAAATTATTTTACCTAAAAAAACCCTTACTGTTGGGTTTTAATCGAATATTTTGTTCTAATTGATTTTTAACCTACATGCTCCTTTTTTCTTTTTTGCCACATTAATGAAAATATCTTTTCATTCTCCGTTAGTGATCTATCACGAACGACATCATTGGTCACCTCTATCTGCCTCCATGCCATGCTCTCACGATCACTAATTATCTTATTTCTTTTATCCTCCTTTCCTTTTTCTCATCTCCTGTAGCCCCCCTATGCTTCCATATGGAAGAATAACCCAAAGAACCAATTGTGTATCATTATCATCGGCACAATCAACCATCGTGAGAATATTACATGTGCCCTCATTTAGCTCAGCTACTTCAATGTGTTTTATGCCATCATCAATCGCCTTAGTTCCATCCATTGTCCATGGTCCTTCTCCAATCCAACAAATCACATATGAAGAAGGATATTGCTATTATGCTCTTTACTTTATTTGTCTCCCGAAAAGGAGGTAACGAGTGACACCACTCAAAATAAGAATGAAGGGTGGAGGAAATGGGGCAAGCGACACTATATAAAGAGAAAGAAGAGGGGAATAAGAGGAGAAAGGGGAAGGGAGGAGAGGACGTATAGTATAACTAATGGTGAGAGCAAGGGGCCAAAGTGATGCCACTAAAGATAGATAGCTGATGAAGAACGAAGGATAATTTTCATTAAAATGATTAAAATTGGGCACCCCAAGTAAAAACAAATTAGGAGAGTGTAATTGGACACAAGTCCAATAGTATTTCTTTTTGGATAAAATATTTTTATTTTTAGAAAAAAACAATATATTTGATTTGGTACAAGTATAATATTTTCTATTATATATATTTTAATATTTTTAATGATAAGATTTCATCGTCCAAATATAATATCGAGAAGGTGAGACTTTTATATGTGATTATTTTATGTTATCTTTAAATTATTATTTTTCTTCCATCTCTTTTGATTTATCTATTAAAAAATCTAAATCATTTCTCCCTATGATCCCTGCACTTATAATCTTTTATATATATATATATATATATATATATATATATATATATATATATATATATATATTCCAAATTGGATGATCCTATGTAAGACGTGAAAAGACGGTGAAAGACTTTCCTCCAACGAATTTGTCCGTTGACCTCCGGTGATTATTTTCTAGTTATCTTTAAATTAGAACCTTTCTTTCATCTCTTTCTATTTCTCGACCAAAACAAATCCTTATACTCGTCCAATATCTCCCAAAGTCAGCGTATTTTGTTTTGCTACTGAGCCCGCAATCTGTAGGGAAATGACGTGTTCGGTACACCCGTCATTAGACTTCAGATGTTCCTGAACCACGGTGGCTCACGGTTGACTGCACCTTCGGAACCTGCGTTCGGTAAGCATACCGTTTTATGAGGACCATGTAATTAGTTAGCCACCTCATTGGACTTCGGATTAGCCTTATTTACTAGCTGTTTGTGCCGTGACAGCATACTCGGTGTCTCGAGTCCCACGTCCCATAGTCGTTCAACATAGCTGTTTGTTTCGGATCGACATTTTTTATGACTTTTATTTAATTTAGAAAATATTTGATTATTTTAAGTTGTTTATGTTAAGCATCGAGCCTTTTATTTTGATGGGTAAATTATGGTAGTTTAGCCGTCGAATGACGATGACAAATCCGACGGTCCGGATCGTGTGATTCGTTGTTCTCACGCACAAGGCAGGAAGTCTCTCGTTCTCTCTAGAAGCAACCGGACCCGCTACATGAGTCGTTTTCGTTCGTGTAAAACCGGGAAAGTGATAACGTAGCAAAACAACCGGGGGTCGATAGGGCTTTTTTCCGGTTCGAGAAAAGGACATCGAAGGATAGGAAGAGAGGGGGGAGGGAAGAGCTACACTCTTATTTCCTCTAAATCTTGCTTTGTTTGTCCCCTCGAACCCTAATCCTAGCAAGAGGAAGCATCCTTGTGAGATTCCTCATCTTGAACGGTAGAAAGGAGAGGGGATTTTTCTTGTACCATATATATTGGTAGAAGGGATGGCGCCGGGTCGAGGAGGGCAGCAGCAGTTTCGGTACACGCAGACGCCGTCGAAGGTGCTGCACGTTCGAAACCTGCCGTGGGAGTGCACGGAGGAGGAGCTCGTTGCCCTCTGCGAGCCCTTTGGCAGGATCGTCAACACCATGTGCAACGTCGGCACCAACAAGAACCAGGCCTTCGTCGAATTCGTCCGTATCGTCTCTCTGTTTTGATCATGTGCCTTGTTGCTTGTGATAGTTTTGGTGATATATGTGTACATTATCTTTTGGCTACTCATTGCTAACAATCCACACTATTTTTACGCTGGACGAAGAATGTTGGGTTTGCTATTGAATTTCTCGACTGATCATATTCAGTTCAGAAGCACCAAATTGGAGTTTTTGGAACTTCTCATAGATGAAAATTCATAATAGGACGAAATGAAGGATTCGATCCTTCGTGAATTAGAACTCTTCCAGCTTTATCTACGCGTCAACAGGACTCAAAACTTTTTCTTGTAAACCGTTTTCCATCTTCTCGATAAAATAAATCCAAAATGCCAGTGATCAGCAAGTACTTTAGTATAACTAGGGTCTCAACTTTCCATGCTGTGGATCTACTAGGTGCTACCTTCTTCTGCTGTAGTATGCTTGTGAATGCTTTATTTAACTGTGATTTTTTTAATTCTTGGAGTTTTTGCATCAGAGGAGTTCTACTTGGTACAACCTTTGTGTTAATTTTCATTTTTTAAAGTCTACATTCATTACTCAGTGCATTTTAAAAATGTTTCTTTCTCTGTAGGTGGACCTTAACCAAGCAATTTCAATGGTATCGTACTATGCTTCTTCGTCTGAGCCAGCCCAAGTCCGTGGAAAAACTGTCTATATCCAGTATTCTAACAGGCAAGAAATTACAAATAACAAGAGTGGTGGTGATGTTCCTGGGAATGTCTTGCTTGTCACTATTGAAGGTGTTGAAGCTGGTGATGTAAGCATAGATGTCATTCATTCGGTAAGTTTTCTTGGTTGGGAGCCCTTGTTGTACATGGAGCCATTTTAGTCTTATGGTCATCTTATCAAGTATTGGAATTTCGGTTGCCTGGATCATTTTTATGGTAAGGGGCACGCAAGAAAAATATTCTCCAGCAAAAGACATGCTCATTCTTTCTGTTCTTTTCTAGTAACTTACAGTGCATGAACTAGCAGGGCCATAATGATGGGAGAAAACTTACATACAACTATTTTGTTGGGAGAATTACCACATATGTTACAATCTCGTTTTCACATTTGAAACCTTGTATCCTTGTGAAATGGTTATTAGTTGGACTTAATAACATAAACAATATTCTAACATCTGGTGGTATGTTCGATTTTCAATATTTTGGAATCGAAATGTCCTTGGCTTATGTATGGTTGATGCTTTCCACTTGACCTGTTGAATTTTTTTTATATCTTCTACCTTCAAAAGAACTTACTGGAGTAATTGGGTGAGCTCCTTTTCACAGCTGGAGCAGTTTATGCATGGATAAAAGATTTCAGTTGGCAAGAGCGAAAACTGTTTTTTTTTTTTTTTTTTCTTTTGAGGCTGTTTTTATTATTGTGTTTCTTGTGTTCCTCATAATTTTCTTAGGAGGACATGGTTTAGTATGATTTTTCATGCATATGACAACAGTAACAACAACAAGAAGCTGTAATATTGCATGCATATATATTTTTCCAAGTATATGTGCACTCATGCTAATGTGCCTATGGATGACTTTAGCTTATGGGGCTACACTTGTGGTCTATGCTGATTAAATTTCTCGTCAACTATTTGTCATAACAAGCTTTTCAATTTTGTCTTAGGTGTTTTCTGCCTTCGGTTTTGTGCATAAAATTGCCACATTCGAAAAAGCTGCTGGGTTTCAGGTGAGACCACATGTGTTGGTCCTCTTCAGGAGAAATGCAGGAAGTAATTTACCATCAGTACTTGAATCATTTTGCAGGCATTAATCCAGTACACGGATGCAGAGACTGCGGCAAGTGCAAGAAATGAGTTGGATGGAAGAAGTATTCCAAGGTTGCGTGTTTTTGCATTGTATTTAGTATGAAAATATGTTTTTATTTTATTTGAATTATTGCTAATTGAACTTGAAGGTTCCAGGTACTTGCTCCCTGAGCATATTACATCTTGCCATTTGCGTATCTCATATTCAGCCCACACAGATTTAAGTATCAAATTCCAGTCACATCGGAGCAGGTACATTTTGTTGTTTTTTCGTGTGCTAGAAGTGCACAGGCTGTTTTATGATTTTATTACCATTATATTTTTACTTTTGAATTTTTTGATTTCTTGACCTTACCTGTTTTCCTTCAGTTTCTGATCAGTGCTCAAGAAGTAATGTTCTGTAGAATCATCTTTGTAATATTTGTTCCTCACAATGATGAGCACTAAATATATTTGCAATATACTGTTGCATAAATTACATCTTGCGTAACATGTTCCCTTTTCACAAGTTCTAATACATAGTTCAAGCAGCTGACATGAGTTAAATTTTGTGGGTTCTTCGGGCATGATAATTCCTTGATATAGTAAAATTGCTGAAGGTACATGTCTGTAAATTCAGCCTCCGGTAATCAGGCAGGAAATTTGGAACTTAAGAGATGACCTACTCTTATCGTGATTGTGCAACATGGGTAATCCTGTGATTCCATAATTTGGACTTATAGTTTCTTCTCTTGCACATTGTTTTAAGCAGTTCTTGTAAGAAAAATGTTTGGCATTTTATTGATGTTTTAACTGTTGAATTTCGTTTGCTCTTGTTACACTGCCATGTTTCAGATTTAGTTGTAATCGGAGTGTATTATGTTTCTTAAACTAACTGAAGAGTTAACAAATGAATATTGGTATGAGATTATCACACTATCATGTTATTATCACACATTTCACAGTAGATTTTTTTTCCCCATCAAGTTCTATCTTTAGATTTTTTATGCAAATTGGTCGCAATCTAGGGCTTGCATATAACTCAAACCTTAATAAACTTTGTTTTTTTAATGAACAGGGATTACACAAATCCCTTTCTTCCTGTGAATGCGTCAGCTATTGAGGGAACTCTGCAGGTAACTTTTATGTATCAAATTCACTTCTGCTTCTTTATTCTTTTCGTTCTTGTTTTTCCTTGATGTATTTACAAGAAATCCTTCACAGGCTTTGCCAGGTCATGATGGAAAGAAAAAGGAGCCGGAGAGCAATGTTCTTTTAGCTTCTATAGAGAATTTGCAATATGCTGTGACAGTTGATGTTCTTTATACAGTAAGACATTTTCTATCTACCTCCATGTTTTATTAATGTTTTTAACTTTCAGCTAAACATCAAAATGAACCTACTCAATGTTTGTTCTTGACAAATTACAGGTCTTCTCTGCTTTTGGTATTGTGCAGAAAATTTTAATTTTTGAGAAAAATGGTGGCATGCAGGCCTTGATACAGTATTCTGGTATGGAAATTATTAAAGATGTTTCATGTTTGATATTTTCTAGTAAATTGCATATAAGCATTTTAATTTTGGTCTCCATTTTGATTGAATGTGCAAATACACAACACAACTTATCTTTTGTCTATGGTGCCCTCTAATTAATAGTTGCAAGCTGAACTTAGGTAGCATCTTGTGTTTATGTGCATGTTTGCAGATGCATGAGCAAGTTATTTTTGTGCACCTGCCATGTGCTGGCAGGAGATTATGGACTGATACCATGTGCATGTGTCTTCACTTCACTTTGGTACACATGAACCTGTGGATGTGCATGTGTAGACTAGTACATGTAGTGTTTCGTGTGCATCACTATTGATACAGGATAGCAGGAGACATTAATTGCGTCTTGATTCTGAATATTCCAATAGGATTGCTCTTGGATTGGCCATCCCTCACAAGGAGGTGGGTTACCAACTAGGCCTGGTTGGACCCAAGGTGACTGCAAGTATGGTTGGCAGGCCCTTGATATAAAACAAGGGTATAAATCCCACTCCAACGGGTCTCTGCATTCTCCTCCTATTTTGGAGGAGTTTATCAGTGTCTTGAAGCTTTTTCATTGTGAACTCTATGTTTCCTTGCATGAGACCCTGGTAAAGATTGTTCAAATCTTCTAAACACTATCAGGTGACCATGAAGATGTTTAAGTGTCAATGTGCTGCCATAACATCGTGGGGTTCTAGTTGTTAGCCTAGGCCATACTGGGGCCAGCCTAGCTCTAAGCCAATGCCCAAGGGCTTTTGAATTGATGGCTGGCCCTAGCAGGTTATGGGCATTCCTTTGGGCTTTCTTTCTTGATGGTGGTGATTTCCATGATGTGTCCCGGCCTCAAAATAAGTGCATCATAACCAGTTCATGTCAACTTTGGGTGCAATTAATTTAGGTTTTGGGTCAATTTCTCAGTCTAAAGAAATTGTGTCAGTTTGGGTCTGACTTCACAAACTGACTTTTGGTTTAAGTAGGTTTTGAGAAGTCAATTTGAGTTTTTTCTTATTTCGTCACAACTGTTGATGGGTCATATAGATGTTACAATAGGCATACAAGTGAATGAGATAATATTTTGTTGGTGCCCAAGGTGGGAACTTTTATAATATTTTTGGATCATTTTTAATTGTCCGAAGTTGGTAAGTTATGATGACTGTGTAGTCTTGGAAATGCCTGTTTGGTTTCTTTGTAAGGAAATTGTAAGATACTAGAAATTTTAGTTGCTGATCATAAATAGTGAGATTTTAGGAAATCAAAATTATCCGGACAGATTTTTTTAGTGTCTCAATTCAGATAAGGGGGCTATTGGCTGGTTTGAATAAGTTGAGACATGGGTGGCTGATTTTTTTTCCCCAAGCCTCCAGGAGTTTTAGTCTGGCTGATCTTGTTGCCTGCCTGGTTTTAGTCTGGCTGACTTATCTTGATGCATGTCTGGTGACTTTCTCAGGTCGTTCTGCATGATATTTTGTGTTGAATCTGCAAGTTTTTATCTGTTGTTAATTCTTATGTAGTTCAAGCGTCCAGCAAGGGATATGCTTAATGTTCTCTCTTTATGCACAAATAACGACAATCCAGGTTGAAATGCTTTTTTTTTCGAGGCGAGGGGCATGTTTATCTAAATTATCCTCACATGTGATAATCTTGGTGGGCACAACCTCCTTGGGGACCTCTAGAAGGGCTTTGTGGTCAAGCACTGCAACTGGCCCTAGGGAGTCTACCCTTATTTGTGCAGGTGATTTGCCATGGACTGACTACCTTCAGGAACTATATCAGTGTCATTCATGAAAGTTGAAGCAATGACTTTTGTCATTGGAGTTGTGCCAGGATTTCCAATTGTTACAAAAACCTACAAAATTCATGGTTAGGGAGGGAGGCCCTTCAAAATTCTTCGATTGTTCTCCCATTGGTAGAGGTATTATTTTGCCTCTTGCTGCTAAATTTGATCTTTGGTCCTTTCTGGACACACAAGCACAATCATTTCTTGTATAAGGACCTGTTTGATTTGCCTAACATTTATGCTATAAGACCAATTTTAATCAGTTCACTGTCATGTCATGAGTCGGTTGGTCTAATCCATGCTTACTGATCCTACCTGGTCTTTTTACTGTCATATTGCCTTTATCACCTCCTTTCACAACAAACTGTTGTACTCCTTGTTAGTTCGTCCTGACTGTTACAGTCAAACTTATCTGCAGACACGCTTTCAGATATTGCAGTGAAAATTAAAACTGTTGAAAGTTGGTACTAAAGCAATTAATAGCTGTTAGGTGATTAAGTGCTCACATGCACATTGAACATCTTACAGGATGATATATAGTTAATGATTTTGTTCGAAATAGAAAGGATTTTTTATATTTAATTAAGCATCATACTATTTGAGATAATTGTCTTTTATACTTTCAAGCTAATGTTTTGGCTCTGTTAAGTTATCTACGTGCCATTTCTTTGTTTCCATCAGATGTGATGACTGCGTCAGTTGCCAAGGAGGCTTTGGAGGGACACTGCATCTATGATGGTGGTTACTGTAAGCTTCATCTGACATACTCTCGTCATACTGATCTCAATCTTAAGGTATATATAATTTTTTTGGGTTAAGCGGAGCGATAAAACTTTTTTAAGTTTCAAAAATTGGCTGTTGAAAGAATTATATCTATCCATCAGGAAAAAGAAAATAAAATTGTGCGCACTTGAGGTCCTTCTGTTGTCTTTCTATTAGCACACTGGCTTAGACTTTCATCCTTTATGTGCATGGTTACTTACAGTCAATTATATGTATGTATGCTGTCTTTTAGGTGCATAATGAGAGAAGCAGAGACTACACTATTCAGGACACGGGTGTACCAATGATGTTCCAAGCTCCTGGTTTACCCACCACTTCTGGGTGGCAAGTTTATCCCCAGCCAACATCCACATACGTGGGCAGTGATTTTGGAGCTACAGGACAAGCAACAAATCCTCAGGGTCAAATGTTGACATGGAATTCTAGCACGTCAGGTGGAAGCTTTGTTTCAGAGCCTAACTTGTACCCAGGTCAAACCATTGCAACTGCTCCTGTTTCTCATTACCCAGTTTCAGCAAACACCTCCAGTGCTACTGCTGGGTCACTTCAAGCTTCACAGAACTCATCACCTTATGGTGTTATGTCGAATACAAGGCCTGCTTCTTCACCAACCACTCGACCTTTGTACTACAGTTCATAAGCTGCATCTTCTGACAATTCTCTAAGTCTGTTGCGTCTAGTATATTACTACTTGAATTTATATTTTAAAAGTGTCTAATTAAGAGTAAATGGTTGTTTTGTTTTGAATTTATATTTTAAAAGTGTCTAATTATGACCCCGTCACCGTCATCATCGAAGACGGAGAACGCCTCCGCCACTTCCTCCAAGCTCGGCTCCTCCCCCTCGAACACGCCACGCAGCTCCTCGAGCTGCTCACCGTCCGCGCCGCAAGGCATGCCCGTAATGATCTCCATCACCGTCTCCACGTCTTCTCTGGTCAACTCGGGCGCCTCGCTACCGTCGGCCGAGTCGCCGGGTCTGACACGATCGACGACCCCCGATGCGCACGGCGCTGGGTGCCGGAAGAGGAACCCCATGGATATCTTATTCTTCAGGACGACCCCCATGGAGATGGTCTTGTTGAAGAGGAGCACGACGGGCTCTGTGAGTGCGAGGGAGTGGTAGGGTGCAGTTGGCAATGGTTTCTCCATGGTTTCCAGCGCTGAGGAGGAAGAAGACGCTGCTTCTTGGTCCAACCAATAACATGTATGGCGAATCGATGTGTATTTATGCGTGCAGGTGCGACTGTTTTCCTCTGGCACGTACGCAGCAGAGGCTGTCGACGCGGTGGCTAATCACAGAATCCAACAAAACTGGGCTGTCCTCGACAGCGAGGAAGAGATAGAGAGAGAGACGTGTCAAAATGTTGATGTCATCAATCAAACGGACGCACACAATACTTACAGACGTTCAATGTTCGGCGAATCTTTTCAGGTTCGTTGAAGAGAGATCCGGATTGGATCATCAGATAGCTGAGATAGATACTGTTCGTTCATGTTCTCAAAGATCACCACTGATACTTAGCTGAGACGAGGACTTCCTCGTAATGTTTGGCGGCGTTGTCCCAGCTCAGGTCCTGTGCCATCCCTCGCGTCTGCAGGCCCTTCCAATTCTCCTTCTGGTTCCTGTAGGTGTTGAGGCAGTTCCCCAGCGCATTGATCAGCTTGTTGGCCTCCGCCCGGTCGAACGTCCACCCGAACCCGCTCTCCCTGAAGGGATCGAACGGGATCACCGTGTCACGAAGCCCGCCGACGGCGTGCACCACCGGGACCGTGCCGTACTTCATGGCGTACAGCTGGTTCAGCCCGCAGGGCTCGAACCGCGATGGCATGAGCAGGACGTCCGCCCCTGCGGTGATCCTGTGCGCCATCTTCACCGAGAACCCCACCCACGCCCTCACCTTGTTGTGGTGCTCCCTGTCGAACTTGCGCAGCATCTCCTCCAGGTCGGCCCGTCCGGTGCCCAGCATCACCAGCTGCGCGTCCTGCCCGACGATCCAAGGCATCGCACCCGCAATGAGGTCGACGCCCTTCTGGTGATCCAGCCGGCCGATGAATCCGATGAGGGGGACGTCCTCGCGGACAGGGAGGCCGAGCTCCTTCTGCAGCGCCGCCTTGCACTGTGGTTTCCCGGCTTGCAGAGTCTCAATGGAATAGTTTCTGTAGCCATCGGATTGCAGGTGAAGATCCAGCTCAGGGTTCCAGTCCACTGTGTCGATCCCGTTGACGATGCCTTGGAACTTCCAGTTGTTCTCGTTTATGATCTCATGGAGTCCCCACCCACCTTCGGATGTTGTGAGCTCCCATGCGTAGCCACGGCTGACGGTGATCACGCGGTCAGCAGTCTTGAGGCCGGCCGCGAAGATGTTGAAGTGGTCACCTCCCATCGGCTCATACATCTTGAAGAGGTCCATGTGTTGATCGGGCAAGTCGACATGGAAGAAGTCCTCAACTGGACCACGCCCCTGGACAAGACACACAGGTAGAATGCAGACGATAAGGATTCCGAACTCGTAGTTTCCTAAGTTGTTTAGAATGATGCCATGAAACTTCTATGTCAGGATCAGATTCAAGCATTCTTCTCAGCAGAAAAAGAGAAGAGAAGATGAATGATTTCATCTTCATTTTGAGCGAAATGATTTTTCTTTGGTGGTGGTAACTCAGAAATCTTTGCAAGTTTGAAATGAAGCAACTTCAACAAAAATGGGGGAGAAAAGAAATTGAAAGTGGACATGTTTTGATTGCTCAAAAAGAGTTTAAGAAGACAAACATTCATTTGATGCAAAAGAGAAGGATGTAAAGAAGGTTTCTAATAAAACAGAGTGCTTCAAATGTCAAGCAATTATAACAAGGTTTGGGAAAAACCATGATAGACTCATGAAAAATTAAGTACAACATATGATCAATATCTTCGGGTCACACAAAAACAATATGGCCAGGGGCATCATGCAACCTAAACTTCAAGAAATACAATGCAGCTGTAGGAATTCATGCAAGTATAATTGGATCATTGATTCAGTGATGAGAAATAGTCAGAAAGTGTTTGGTTTACTGATAAGGTAAGTGAGAGAACTGCAAACTTGCAGATATCGTCTTGGCAAATTTAACAGTCTTTGAGCAGTTCTGAGGATCTCACAGGCTACCGAACTCAGCAAATTGAACTTCTAAATGAAGAGAGAATTTAAACCTAATAGATGCAGCATAAAATGCGAGAGAGCTAACCTGGTGAGATATGTTGTGGATCACCAAGATGGACCTGGCATACTTCATCAAGCCATTGTCGCGGTAGCATGCTTTCAGATACACAGGCAGAAGTGATGTGTGCCAATCGTTCGCAATGAAAATTAAATTTCCATCTCCATAGCATAAGCCGCCACATGGAACATGCCACGGAACCTGCAATTGTATCAGTCTAAACTCGAAACAACGACATATGTTTAACAAGTTGTGAATGAAAAATACAAGGTATATCCACAGAAAAAGGATGCTTACCATAAAACTAAATCTTATTGTTCGAATAGAATTAAGTGTTTGGTTATACACCGACTACAGACTTGCGAAGAAATATAACATGAGTGGAATGCAAATTTATCTGCTTCACAACAAAACTGGTTTGCTTATCATGAAAGCCAGAATACTGATAAATCCTAATAGATTATAATTCACAATAACTTTTGATTTTAGAAGAATTATAAGGCAAAAGAAAAAGAGAAACTAGCCAATGGTTAAAATTCAGGGAATTATATGAAACAACATATGCAGATAACAGAAACAATGATAAATTGGATGCAAAGGTAAGGCCGAGAAATCAGGGAGGATAGAGGCAGTAAGAACTAAGTATGCTAGAGTAGCCTTCAGTTATTTACATCAACCACTCGATTACTCCATCAATTTTCTAAAAAACTTAGATGATTAAACAAAAGTATTATGATTTAATATCTGTTAATTGGCAGAGGACCAACATTGGAGAGTAACTACCATTGTGTGTTTAACGTAAGGTAAATCCTTGCACAAAGTTCCACTGACTCTATCATAATAGAAAAAAAACATAAGGTATCAAAGAAAACCATATATGTCAGTGGCCTTGTTCTTAATTTCCTAAGCCTAATAAATGGAAATGAGTTTAACAACTAGGCATTTTTTCTAATATAAACTTGGCCTATTAAATAATTTCACCTGCACAGAGATATCTTACATCTTTTAAAACATCGATCAAGAATCAGAAATTGTATGAAGCTCCAAAATTTTTAAACAGTAAATTGTTTTGTTAAGGTTCGTTGATACCAAAGTCACAGTCAGTTCTCCATCGACAATTAGTATGCAGAACCATAGAATTAGATGTATGATATACTGAGTGTAACATACCGATCTGACTGGATACCTCTATGCTAGTACTGCCCGGTTACATATCGTATTCAATCCAATTTTTAATATATATATATATATATATATATATATATATATACACACTGAATGTTTTGATACTGTGCTGACCGATACCTACCCCTCTGAACGGGTCCTGCTACTGGTACTGTAATGAAATTTTAGACCTAAGACAACACTGTACAATGCTAATTTCAGTCATAAGACATCTGCATGAACTAGGAAACAAAGATACAGAACCAGAAAAAAGAAGTGGGAAAAAGGGTTGGGAATTGGCATTTGCAATTGAGTTAAGCACCTCAAGGACTATCAAGTACTAACTCAAAGCAGCACTGAAGCGGCCACCGACATGACTATATTTTTCACACTAGAAATCATGTTGGAAGTCCCTTCCTGCATTAATCTTAGACAAATGCTCACTACGAATTTCTAATACTGACATATTCTGTTATGTACATCATGGATAGTTGAATATGTTGTTTAGGGCAAAGGAGATACCTCTACAGCTACCTTGCATAACAATACCATCCGTTTCAAGATTTCCTGCATTAATTAGCGAAAGACAATATAAATAACTTGTAGAAGGTCATTTCTGCATTTTCAGTGCACAAAAAAATGAAGTAACAAAAAGTGAATAAACTGGATTGACTAATTTACAGGTGTTAAAATTGCAAAAAACTTTTACCAGCCGGTCTCCCCCATAAATGTTGTTCTCTAGATGACGGAAAACTGGACTGTCGATAAATACAAAATCCACACGATCAATATAAGCATGAAAATAATTTACTTCCAGATCCTGCATCCCATAATATGACATCAACTGGATAAGTATGTATTTATAGCTAAATCTAAAATCCATGACATGAAACAGCAGATACAGACCTGCCCATCAGCTTTGTAATATTTGCGAACACCTATATCTTTGGATTCAGGATAATTGGCATACCTTGGGGAAACAACCTATAATTTACAAAAGAAAGATTGAACTGGCTATGCAACAGCAATATTAAGGAAGCAACTTTTGGACTAACATTATTCTAGTTTGGTAAACCTGCACATTGTAATTGCAGTTTTATGATTTGAATTGCTATTCCAATTTACCTTTCTGTGGAATAGCTAGAGTCACCACCAACATTAACGTGAGATTTGAGGTTCAAACAGAAATTAATCGACAAAAGGGAAAGGAGAAATACCATAACCCGGTGCCCTCTCCTAGCCAAAGCTTTTGGCAGAGTCCCAGCTACATCTCCAAGCCCTCCTGTTGAAGTTAAAAATGATAAATGTCAGTGAATCTTATTTAAATATCATAATAACACTTTATAAACCCAAACAACAGTCATTCACTTCATTACCAATTGTGGAGCATAGACTTGATACAACAAATTTTCAGTACTTGAGAGGTAAGAGTGAAAATACAGCAAAAGATCAATCGGAAAATACGAAAATACTAAAAATATCAATACCTGTCTTTGACCAAGGAGCACATTCCGCGGAAACTACTATTACATTCATGGCATTCGCTCCAGCCAGAGGAGGGGAATCCACATTTTCTACCTCAATATCTGCTTCTGTATCTACACCATCAGATTTTGCTTCCGTATGGTTCTGAGCATTCTCATCTTCAGTACCCCTTTCAGATTCTTGTATAATAAGTGATGATTCGACTGAATCATAAGTAGAATCAAGATCTGCATCTTTTGCTAGTCCATCAGCTTGTAGGATATCACCTTGCTCTTCTGCTTCCTCTAAAGAATTTTCAGTTTTACCGATACATTGAGTCTTAGACATCTTAGATTCAGAAGACTGGACCAAACTGTTAGAAACACTAGTTGAACTTAGGTTCAAATTAATGGTTTTAGCACCTTTAGCAGAAGAATCAGTACTCTGAACTGCTTCAGCAGCTTCACTTCCCAAGGATGAGATTATGTTCCTTTTTTCCACAGCCTGAACCAAAATGAGGAAGTCAAGAAGCTGCATATTTAGTACACAGACTATATTCCAAAATGAGATAAACTAGTCAAAATTTATGCACAAAATGAGGAAAGTCAAGAAGCTGATATTTAGTACACAGACTAGATTCCGAAATGAGATAAACTAGTCAAAATCTATGCACTACTTATGATCATTAAGAGTCATACAACTTGATGTTCATATTCTCTGCTCTATCTTTGTTCTATATAATTTCCATGTACACTCTCTCTCTCTCTCTCTCTCTCTCATGATTGAAAGCCAAGAGAGGAGGATGAACAGAATGAGAAGAAACAAAGTAAAGAACAGAGAGCCACCTGCTTAATTGAGTCGTGTTGCATCTCCAGAACCTTCATGCTCTTGTCAATCGTGGCCGGAGCTGCACCGACATTGACACCGGCATCATCACCATCGGCCTTCCCCTTCTCCGGCTCAAAATCGCCGCCTTTTCCGGTGGCCCGAAGGCCCCGCCCCTTCTCCACCGCCACCAAGATCTCACTTCGTCGGCCCCTCGTCGCGAACCTCACCCGGCACCCACCTCCGCAGGGGAAAATAGCGTTCCCCCTGACAACAGCCGCCACAACCGACGCCCTGCGGCCATCGTCCGGCTTAATCTGGACGCGAACAGGGCTGTTGCCGCCGCCACTGCAAGCCTCGAGACGGAAGGTCTGAGAGCTGAAAGACGCCATCTTTGGAATCGGCGAGTGGCAGTGGGAGGATTTTAAGCGAAGTTACAAGGGAAGCGTGCATGCCCCCCGTGGGTGCAGTTGGGCCCGAGCGAACGTTGTGTGCGGTAGATGTTGTTCGGCAGGCACGTGGGACGGATGGCAGCACGAGGACATCTTGTGAACGAAATGATGTGATTACGACCTTTATTTGGAGTTCTCTTCATCGATCAGCCCTTCTTAATCGTTGATATCGATCGTCATTCTAGAACTTAACGATAGTAGATTTAATTTTTTTAATAATTAATATTATATAAAGATATCGTTGATGTTGTGGGAAACAACTTTGAGAGCCGTGGCCTCGGGGCCGACGCGGCTCGGTTCGGGTCCGGACATCGGGGATCTCTCCGGGGCCGCGCGAGGGGGGCCTTTGGGCACATGAGAGCCGGCTGCGCGGGTGTGGTCCGCGAGAGGGATGGGACCGAGAAGCACGACGCAGGCGACTGCAGCCGAGGAGTTGGACTCGGGCGAGCATGCCGCGCAGGTGTGGTCTCGGGTGGTATGAGGCCGAGGAGCACGACGCAGGCGGCTGTGGCCGAGGAGCTGGACTCGAGCGAGCAGACCGCACAGGCGTGGTCTCGGGCAACCTGAGGCCAAGGAGCGCGACGCAGGCGGCTGCGACCGAGGAGCTGGACTCGAGCGAGCAGGCCGCGCAGGCATGGTCTTCAGGCGACATGAGGCCGAGGAGCACGACGCAGGCGGCTGCGGCCGAGGAGCTGGACTCGGGCGAGTAGGTCGTGCGGGCGTGGTCTCGAGCGACATGAGGCCGAGGAGCACGACGCAGGCGGTTGCGGCCGAGGAGCTGGACTCGGGCGAGCAGGCCACGCAAGTGTGGTCTCGGGCAACATGAGGCCAAGGAGCATGACGTAGGCTGCTGCGACCGAGGAGCTACTTCGATTGGATCTTTTACGCTGTGCTGTGGGAGATGCAGGTGGCCAAGTAGCCTTTGGTCTATTCGGAAGTCCAGGGGACGAACCTTTTCGTGAATCGCCAGTTTTCGAGAAGACCGGCGCTTCAAGCCCGTTGTTTGCCACGCGTAGCGCGCCTGTTGGCTACCCTACCAAGTTGCGTTTATGGCGGAATGACATTGTGTCATCCCGATGCGAAATGCCTGAATAGAGGAAGGGTCGCTATTTTTGGTGGGATTTTGTCTATAAGTAATGTGCGGCTAACCCCTTGAAGGCCCCTTGAAGGTCTAGCGCCACCCGAGATCCCCGACATTCGGACCCCCGAAGCGAGCCGCGACGACCCCGAGGCCACGGCTTAAACAGATGCCCCGCCGCATCATTTTGGCGCTAGAAGGAGGGCCCCGAAAGTCGAGGGATCATCCAACTGGCTCAGACGAGCTCACAGTTGAGGGTCACACCTGATCGGAGCTCCGGGGGAAAGTCCCCCGCATGGAGATCTTCGAGACGAACACCCCGTCGCGACCGCAGAACGCTACTGGTGTCTGTCCAACGACCCGGGTCTGCTTCCGCTCGAGCGCGCCCCCAGCAACCCCTCGCACGTGTCGCTCAAGGCCTTCCAGGACCTCGCTCATCAAGTCCGAGCGCTGACGGGTATAGTGCGAACCATTATCCCGCTCGGTGCACCCCCCTACGACCCGACCACCGCGGCAACGAGAGCCGCCCGCTCGGGCCCGCCCTGCCTCAGTCTCTTCCAAGCGAAGGCTCCATGTTTACCTGACCGCCTCTTGGCTCACGCCTGCCTGCGCCGAGCTCCTCGGCCATGCACTGCCGAGTCCATCTCAGGGCGGCTTGCCCACCTCAGCGCGGCCTGCCCTCCTGAGCGGCGTCCGCGCGACCACAGTCTACCTGCGCCGAACACCTCAGCCGCATGACCCTCGTGACCATGCCTGCGCGGCCAGCCTGCTTGCGCCGAGCTCCTCGGCCATGCACTGCCGAGTCCATCTCAGGGCGGCTTGCCCATCTGGGTCACGTCCCTCGGCCGTAGCCCGCCTACGCCAAGCTTCTCGGCCATACGCTGCCGAGTTCACCTCAGCGTGGTCTGCCCGCCTGAGCAGTGTCCCTCGGCCACACCGCCGAGTTCACCCCACGCGGCCTGCCCGCCTGTGTCGTGCTCCTCGGCTCATAGCCCGAGTCGCTCCAGTTCGACCTCCGACTTGCGACTCGCCAGCTTGGCTCATAGCTCGAGTCGCTTCAGTTCGATCTCCGACTTGCAACTCGCCGGCTCGGCCCATAACCCGAGACACGCCTACGCGGCCTGCCCGCCCGTGTCATATTCCTCGGCAACGTGTTGCCCGAGACCACCTCTGGTCAGCTTGCCCGACGAAGTTGTGCTCCTCGGCTGCGTGTCGACCGAGACACGCCCACACGGTCTACCCGCCTATGTCATGCTCCTCGGCTCATAGCCCGAGTCGCTCCAGTTCGACCTCCGACTTGCGACTCGCCGGCTTGGCTCATAGCCCGAGTCGCTCCAGTTCGACCTCCGACTTGCGACTCGCCGGCTCGGCCCATAACCCGAGACACGCCAACACCGCCTGTCCGCTTGCGTCGTGCTCCTCGGCCGCACGTCGTCCGAGACCACGACCTCTGCTCGGCTTCCCGATTGAGATGTGCTCATCGGTCACACGTTGCCCAGGACCTAAGACACACCCGCGCGGCCTGCCCGCCTGCGTTGTGCTCCTTGGCGCATAGCCCGAGTTGCTCCAATTCGATCTCCGACTTGCGACTCGCCGGCTCATACCATAACCTGAGTCGCTCCAAGTCGATCTCCGACTTGCGACTCACCGGCCCAGACCATAGCCCGAGTCGCTCCAGGTCGATCTCCGACTTGCGACTCGCCGCCCAGACCATAGCCCGAGTCGCTCCAGGTCGATCTCTGACTTGCGACTCGTCGGCTCAGACCATAGCCCGAGTCGCCCCAGTTCGATCTCTGACTTGCGACTCGCCGGCCCTGACCATAGCCCGAGTCGCTCCAGGTCGATCTCCGACTTGCGACTCGCCGTTTCAGACCATAGCCCGAGTTGCCCTAGTTCGATCTCTGACTTGTGACTCACCGGCTCAGACCATAGCCCGAGTCGCTCCAGTTCGATCTCCGACTTGCGACTCGCCGGCTCAGACCATGGCCCGAGTCGCTCCAGTTCGATCTCGCACGCCACGCCCAGGCTCGGTCTCGCACGCCACGCCAGCGCCAGTGTCAGACGCTACTTGCTCCTGCAAGGGGGCACATCAGGCACAATAAGCTTCCCTATAAATACCCTCGCATGCTAAGAGGGAAGGAGGACTAGAGACAAACTCACACACAACCCCTACAGGGGGGACAACCCCTACAGAGGAGACTCCAAACACTTCTTCATCTGAAACCCCCTCCACATAGCTAACTTAGCCGTCGGAGGGGTCGGGCTGAGCACCTCGGCCCGACCTTTGTGCAGGTGCCAGACGGGGTTGACTCTTCCCGGCGCTGCGGCGACGCACTCCCCCGACTCGACGTCCCGACCGGACCGTCGAGACAGGCCATGGGAGACCACGAAGGACGCCACCCGAGATCCCCGACATTCGGACCCCCGAACCGAGCCGCGACGGCCCCGAGGCCACGGCTTAAACAGATGCCCCGCCGCATCAATAATGATGGGAGAAAACTTACATACAACTATTTTGTTGGGAGAATTACCACATATGTTACAATCTCGTTTTCACATTTGAAACCTTGTATCCTTGTGAAATGGTTATTAGTTGGACTTAATAACATAAACAATATTCTAACATATGGTGGTATGTTCGATTTTCAATATTTTGGATTCAATGGGTTTCCCAAAAAAGGAACGCAAGAAAAGCCGAAAAAGACGAGTACCGAGCGCGAACTCGCCGGCGGTTGGATTGGCGATGAGACGAGCGTTCGGATCGCGGTCGCTGGAGGCGAGGAGATGGCCAGCGATGGCTCGGAGACGGCGTTGGGGAGCGGAATCCATCTCCAGGTTTGTTCGTCTTTGCCCTTCCTCTCTTCCTCTCACGACTCGATCTCGGGACACATTAAAATAACGATGGAATGCAATACAGCGCCGGAGATATTTTATTATTTAGATAGGACGGCTTCCCTTGCGCAGACGTCTAGTATTCGTGTCACCATCATCCGCACGCCATATCCGAACACTTTCCATGACAGCCTTTCTTCGGCAGGTTTTGCTCACTTTTTACCATATCTTGCTGCAGCGAGTGTTTCCACCGGGACAACATGCTTGGAATTAGATCTGTGGTTTTTTATTTTAAATAAAGTTGATTAGTCTAAGAATCTAAAATTTTCTTTATGAAAGTATTATTAAATATTTTTTATTTAAAAAATTATTTTTCAAATTAAGAATATTATTTTTAAAAATTATTTTACCTAAAAAACCATTACTGTTGGGTTTTAATCGAATATTTTTTTCTAATTGATTTTTATCTTACACACTCTTTTTTCTTTTTTACCACATTAATGAAAATATCTTTTAATTCTCTGTTAGTAATCTATCGCGAACCACATCATTGGTCACCTCTATCTCCTCCACGCTTTGCTCCCATATAAGTAATATCGCTAATTACCTTATTTCTCTTATCCTCCTTTCCTTTTTCTCGTCTCCCATAGCCCTATGCTTCCATCCCGAAGAAGAATCCAAAGAACCAATTGTGTATTATTGTCACCGGCATAATCAACCCTCTTATTGTGCAACTCTCCCACCCAAATCGTCCGTTGTAGTAGCACGAGTGGTGATGTCACACTAAATCTCTTTTTTATGATAAAAATAAGATTATAATCATTGTCATTAACATGATGTGCCCCCTTTGTTTGTGCCCTTTGCATTGGTACCATAGTTGATCATGAAAATGTTACATGCACCCTCATTTAGCTCATCTACTTTAACGTTTTCTATGCCACCATCAATCGATCCGGTTCCTCTGTGATATTTCTCCAATCCAACAAATCACATATGAAGAAGGATATTGCTATTATGCTCTTTACCTTATTTGTCTCTCGAAAAGGAGGTAACGAGTGACACCACTCAAAATGAGAATAGAGGGTGTGAGGCAACGGGGCAAGCGACATTATATAGAGAGAAAGAATAGAGGAATAAGAGGAGAAAGGGGAAGGGAGGAGAGGACGCATAGTATAACTAATGGTGAGAGCAAGGAGCAAATGCGATGAGTGATGCCGCTAAAGATAGATAGCTAACTGATGAAGGACGAAGGATAATTTTCGTTAAAATGATTAAAATTGGGCACCCCAAGTAAAAATAAATTAGGAGAGTGTAATTGGGCAAAAGTCCAATAGTATTTCTTTTTGGATAAAATATTTTTATTTTTAGAAAAAAATAATATATTTGATTTGGTACAAGTATAATATTTTCTATTATATATATTTTAATATTTTTAATGATAAGATTTCATCGTCCAAATATAATATTGAGAAGGTGAGACTTTTATCTGTGATTATTTTATGTTATCTTTAAATTATTATTTTTCTTCCATCTCTTTTGATTTATCTATTAAAAATCTAAATCATTTCTCCCTAGGATCCCTGCACTTAATCTTTTATTTATATATATATATTTGTTTTCCAAATTAGATGATCCTATGTAAGACACTAAAAGACGGTGAAAGACTTTCCTCCAACGAATTTGCTCGTTGACCTCCGGTGATTATTTTCTAGTTATCTTTAAATCAGAACCTTTCTTTCGTCTCTTTCTATTTCTTAACCAAAACAAATCTTTGTACTCGTCCAATATCTCCCAAAGTCAGCGCATTTTGTTCTGCTACTGAGCCCGCATTCTTTGGGGAAATGACGTGTCCGGTACCCACGTAGTTAGACTTCAGATGTTCCTAAACCACGGTGGCTCACAGTTGACTGCACCTTCGGAACCTGCGTTCGGTAAGCGTACCATTTTATGCGGACCACGTATTTAGTTAGCCACCTCATTGGACTTCGGATTAGGCTTATTTACTAGCTGTTTGTGTCGTGACAGCGTA
This sequence comes from Musa acuminata AAA Group, assembly GCF_036884655.1. Lineage (NCBI taxonomy): Eukaryota > Viridiplantae > Streptophyta > Magnoliopsida > Zingiberales > Musaceae > Musa > Musa acuminata. The sequence continues at coordinate 44,382,386 of NC_088356.1, forward strand.
CTCGGTGTCTCGAGTCCCACGTCCCATAGTCGTTCAACGTAGCTGTTTGTTTCGGATCGATATTTTTTATGACTTTTATTTAATTTAGAAAATATTTGATTATTTTAAGTTGTTTATGTTAAGCATCGAGCCTTTTATTTTGATGGGTAAATTATGGTAGTTTAGCCGTCGAATGACGATGACAAATCCGACGGTCCGGATCGTGTGATTCGTTGTTCTCACACACACGGCAAGAAGTCTCTCGTTCTCTCCAGAAGCAACCGGACCCGCTACATGAGTCGTTTCCGTTCGTGTAAAACCGGGAAAGTGATAACGTAGCAAAACAACCGGGGGTCGATAGGGCTTTTTTCCGGTTCGAGAAAAGGACATCGAAGGATAGGAAGGCGAAAGAGAGGGGGGAGGGAAGAGCTACACTCTTATTTCCTCTAAATCTTGCTTTGTTTGTCCCCTCGAACCCTAATCCTAGCAAGAGGAAGCATCCTTGTGAGATTCCTCATCTTGAACGGTAGAAAGGAGAGGGGATTTTTCTTGTACCATATATATTGGTAGAAGGGATGGCGCCGGGTCAATGAGGTTAGCAGCAGTTTCGGTACACGCAGACGCCGTCGAAGGTGCTGCACGTTCGAAACCTGCCATGGGAGTGCACGGAGGAGGAGCTCGTTGCCCTCTGCGAGCCCTTTGGCAGGATCGTCAACACCATGTGCAACGTCGGCGCCAACAAGAACCAGGCCTTCGTCGAATTCGTCCGTATCGTCTCTCTGTTTTGATCATGTGCCTTGTTGCTTGTGATAGTTTTGGTGATATATGTGTACATTATCTTTTGGCTACTCATTGCTAACAATCCACACTATTTTTACGCTGGACGAAGAATGTTGGGTTTGCTATTGAATTTCTCTACTGATCATATTCAGATCAGAAGCACCAAATTGGAGTTTTTGGAACTTCTCATAGATGAAAATTCATAATAGGACGAAATGAAGGATTCGATCCTTCGTGAATTAGAACTCTTCCAGCTTTATCTACGCGTCAACAGGACTTAAAACTTTTTCTTGTAAACCGTTTTCCATCTTCTCGATAAAATAAATCCAAAATGCCAGTGATCAGCAAGTACTTTAGTATAACTAGGGTCTCAACTTTCCATGCTCTGGATCAACTAGGTGCTACCTTCTTCTACTGTAGTATGCTTGTGAATGCTTTATTTAACTGTGATTTTTTTAATTCTTGGAGTTTTTGCATCAGAGGAGTTCTACTTGGTACAACCTTTGTGTTAATTTTCATTTTTAAAGTCTATATTCATTACTCAGTGCATTTTAAAAATGTTTCTTTCTCTGTAGGTGGACCTTAACCAAGCAATTTCAATGGTATCGTACTATGCTTCTTCGTCTGAGCCAGCCCAAGTCCGTGGAAAAACTGTCTATATCCAGTATTCTAACAGGCAAGAAATTACAAATAACAAGAGTGGTGGTGATGTTCCTGGGTATGTCTTGCTTGTCACTATTGAAGGTGTTGAAGCTGGTGATGTAAGCATAGATGTCATTCATTCGGTAAGTTTTCTTGGTTGGGAGCCCTTGTTGTACATGGAGCCATTTTAGTCTTATGGTCGTCTTATCAAGTATTGGAATTTCGGTTGCCTGGATCATTTTTATGGTAAGGGGCACGCAAGAAAAATATTCTTCAGCAAAAGACATGCTCATTCTTTCTGTTCTTTTCTAGTAACTTACAGTGCATGAACTAGCAGGGCCATAATGATGGGAGAAAACTTACATACAACTATTTTGTTGGGAGAATTACCACATATGTTACAATCTCGTTTTCACATTTGAAACCTTGTATCCTTGTGAAATGGTTATTAGTTGGACTTAATAACATAAACAATATTCTAACATCTGGTGGTATGTTCGATTTTCAATATTTTGGAATCGAAATGTCCTTGGCTTATGTATGGTTGATGCTTTCCACTTGACCTGTTGAATTTTTTTTATATCTTCTACCTTCAAAAGAACTTACTGGAGTAATTGGGTGAGCTCCTTTTCACAGCTGGAGCAGTTTATGCATGGATAAAAGATTTCAGTTGGCAAGAGCGAAAACTGTTTTTTTTTTTTTTTCTTTTGAGGCTGTTTTTATTATTGTGTTTCTTGTGTTCCTCATAATTTTCTTAGGAGGACATTGTTCTAGTATGATTTTTCATGCATATGACAACAGTAACAACAACAAGAAGCTGTAATATTGCATGCATATATATTTTTCCAAGTATATGTGCACTCATGCTAATGTGCCTATGGATGACTTTAGCTTATGGGGCTACACTTGTGGTCTATGCTGGTTAAATTTCTCGTTAACTATTTGTCATAACAAGCTTTTCAATTTTGTCTTAGGTGTTTTCTGCCTTCGGTTTTGTGCATAAAATTGCCACATTCGAAAAAGCTGCTGGGTTTCAGGTGAGACCACATGTGTTGGTCCTCTTCAGGAGAAATGCAGGAAGTAATTTACCATCAGTACTTGAATCATTTTGCAGGCATTAATCCAGTACACGGATGCAGAGACTGCGGCAAGTGGAAGAAATGAGTTGGATGGAAGAAGTATTCCAAGGTTGCGTGTTTTTGCATTGTATTTAGTATGAAAATATGTTTTTATTTTATTTGAATTATTGCTAATTGAACTTGAAGGTTCCAGGTACTTGCTCCCTGAGCATATTACATCTTGCCATTTGCGTATCTCATATTCAGCCCACACAGATTTAAGTATCAAATTCCAGTCACATCGGAGCAGGTACATTTTGTTGTTTTTTCGTGTGCTAGAAGTGCACAGGCTGTTTTATGATTTTATTACCATTATATTTTTACTTTTGAATTTGTTGATTTCTTGACCTTACCTGTTTTCCTTCAGTTTCTGATCAGTGCTCAAGAAGTAATGTTCTGTAGAATCATCTTTGTAATATTTGTTCCTCACAATGATGAGCACTAAATATATTTGCAATATACTGTTGCATAAATTACATCTTGCGTAACATGTTCCCTTTTCACAAGGTCTAATACATAGTTCAAGCAGCTGACATGAGTTAAATTTTGTGGGTTCTTCGGGCATGATAATTCCTTGATATAGTAAAATTGCTGAAGGTACATGTCTGTAAATTCAGCCTCCTGTAATCAGGAAGGAAATTTAGAACTTAAGAGATGACCTACTCTTATCGTGATTGTGCAACATGGGTAATCCTGTGATTCCATAATTTGGACTTATAGTTTCTTCTCTTGTACATTGTTTTAAGCAGTTCTTGTAAGAAAAATGTTTGGCATTTTATTGATGTTTTAACTGTTGAATTTTGTTTGCTCTTGTTACACTGCCATGTTTCAGATTTAGTTGTAATCGGAGTGTATTATGTTTCTTAAACTAACTGAAGAGTTAACAAATGAATATTGGTATGAGATTATCACACTATCATGTTATTAACACACATTTCACAGTAGATTTTTTTTCCCCATCAAGTTCTATCTTTAGATTTTTTATGCAAATTGGTCGCAATCTAGGGCTTGCATATAACTCAAACCTTAATAAACTTTGTTTTTTTAATGAACAGGGATTACACAAATCCCTTTCTTCCTGTGAATGCGTCAGCTATTGAGGGAACTCTGCAGGTAACTTTTATGTAGCAAATTCACTTCTGCTTCTTTATTCTTTTCGTTCTTGTTTTTCCTTGATGTATTTACAAGAAATCCTTCGCAGGCTTTGCCAGGTCATGATGGAAAGAAAAAGGAGCCGGAGAGCAATGTTCTTTTAGCTTCTATAGAGAATTTGCAATATGCTGTGACAGTTGATGTTCTTTATACAGTAAGACATTTTCTATCTACCTCCATGTTTTATTAATGTTTTTAACTTTCAGCTAAACATCAAAATGAACCTACTCAATGTTTGTTCTTGACAAATTACAGGTCTTCTCTGCTTTTGGTATTGTGCAGAAAATTTTAATTTTTGAGAAACATGGTGGCATGCAGGCCTTGATACAGTATTCTGGTATGGAAATTATTAAAGATGTTTCATGTTTGATATTTTCTAGTAAATTGCATATAAGCATTTTAATTTTGGTCTCCATTTTGATTGAATGTGCAAATACACAACACAACTTATCTTTTGTCTATGGTGCCCTCTAATTAATAGTTGTAAGCTGAACTTAGGTAGCATCTTGTGCTTATGTGCATGTTTGCAGATGCATGAGCAAGTTATTTTTGTGCACCTGCCATGTGCTGGCAGGAGATTATGGACTGATACCATGTGCATGTGTCTTCACTTTACTTTGGTACACATGAACCTGTGGATGTGCATGTGTAGACTAGTACATGTAGTGTTTCGTGTGCATCACTATTGATACAGGATAGCAGGAGACATTAATTGCGTCTTGATTCTGAATATTCCAATAGGATTGCTCTTGGATTGGCCATCCCTCACAAGGAGGTGGGTTACCAACTAGGCCTGGTTGGACCCAAGGTGACTGCAAGTATGGTTGGCAGGCCCTTGATATAAAACAAGGGTATAAATCCCACTCCAATGGGTCTCTGCATTCTCCTCCTATTTTGGAGGAGTTTATCAGTGTCATGAAGCTTTTTCATTGTGAACTCTATGTTTCCTTGCATGAGACCCTGGTAAAGATTGCTCAAATCTTCTAAACACTATCAGGTGACCATGAAGATGTTTAAGTGTCGATGTGCTGCCATAACATCGTGGGGTTCTAGTGGTTAGCCTAGGCCATACAGGGGCCAGCCTAGCTCTAAGCCAATGCCCAAGGGCTTTTGAATTGATGGCTGGCCCTAGCAGGTTATGGGCCTTCCTTTGGGCTTTCTTTCTTGATGGTGGTGATTTCCATGATGTGTCCCGGCCTCAAAATAAGTGCATCATATCCAGTTCATGTCAACTTTGGGTGCAATTAATTTAGGTTTTGGGTCAATTTCTCAGTTTAAAGAAATTGTGTCAGTTTGGGTCTGACTTCACAAACTGACTTTTGGTTTAAGTAGGTTTTGGGAAGTCAATTTGAGTTTTTTCTTATTTCGTCACATCTGTTGATGGGTCATATAGATGTTACAATAGGCATACAAGTGAATGAGATAATATTTTGTTGGTGCCCAAGGTGGGAACTTTTATAATATTTTTGGATCATTTTAAATTGTCCGAAGTTGGTAAGTTATGATGACTGTGTAGTCTTGGAAATGCCTGTTTGGTTTTTTTGTAAGGAAATTGTAAGATACTAGAAATTTTAGTTGCTGATCATAAATAGTGAGATTTTAGGAAATCAAAATTATCCGGACAGATTTTTTTAGTGTCTCAATTCAGATAAGGGGGCTATTGGCTGGTTTGAATAAGTTGAGACATGGGTGGCTGATTTTTTTTCCCCAAGCCTCCAGGAGTTTTAGTCTGGCTGATCTTGTTGCCTGCCTGGTTTTAGTCTGCCTGACTTATCTTGATGCATGTCTGGTGACTTTCTCAGGTCGTTCTGCATGATATTTTGTGTTGAATCTGCAAGTTTTTATCTGTTGTTAATTCTTATGTAGTTCAAGCGTCCAGCAAGGGATATGCTTAATGTTCTCTCTTTATGCACAAATAACGACAATCCAGGTTGAAATGCTTTTTTTTTTTCGAGGCGAGGGGCATGTTTATCTAAATTATCCTCACGTGTGATAATCTTGGTGGGCACAACCTCCTTGGGGACCTCTAGAAGGGCTTTGTGGTCAAGCACTGCAACTGGCCCTAGGGAGTCTACCCTTATTTGTGCAGCTGATATGCCATGGACTGACTACCTTCAGGAACTATATCAGTGTCATTCATGAAAGTTGAAGCAATGACTTTTGTCATTGGAGTTGTGCCAGGATTTCCAATTGTTACAAAAACCTACAAAATTCATGGTTAGGGAGGGAGGCCCTTCAAAATTCTTCGATTGTTCTCCCATTGGTATAGGTATTATTTTGCCTCTTCCTGCTAAATTTGATCTTTGGTCCTTTCTGGACACACAAGCACAATCATTTCTTGTATAAGGACCTGTTTGATTTGCCTAACATGTCTGCTATAAGACCAATTTTAATCAGTTCACTGTCATGTCATGAGTCGGTTGGTCTAATCCATGCTTACTGATCCTACCTGGTCTTTTTACTGTCATATTGCCTTTATCACCTCCTTTCACAACAAACTGTTGTACTCCTTGTTAGTTCGTCCTGACTGTTACAGTTAAGCTTATCTGCAGACACGCTTTCAGATATTGCAGTGAAAATTAAAACTGTTGAAAGTTGGTACTAAAGCAATTAATAGTTGTTAGGTGATTAAGTGCTCACGTGCACATTGAACATCTTAAAGGATGATATATAGTTAATGATTTTGTTCGAAATAGAAAGGATTTTTTATATTTAATTAAGCATCATACTATTTGAGATAATTGTCTTTTATACTTTCAAGCTAATGTTTTGGCTCTGTTAAGTTATCTACGTGCCATTTCTTTGTTTCCATCAGATGTGATGACTGCGTCAGTTGCCAAGGAGGCTTTGGAGGGACACTGCATCTATGATGGTGGTTACTGTAAGCTTCATCTGACATACTCTCGTCATACTGATCTCAATCTTAAGGTATATATAATTTTTTGGGTTAAGCGGAGCAATAAAACTTTTTTAAGTTTCAAAAATTGGCTGTTGAAAGAATTATATCTAACCATCAGGAAAAAGAAAATAAAATTGTGCGCACTTGAGGTCCTTTTAGGTGCATAATGAGAGAAGCAGAGACTACACTATTCAGGACACGGGTGTACCAATGATGTCCCAAGCTCCTGGTTTACCCACCACTTCTGGGTGGCAAGTTTATCCCCAGCCAACATCCACATACGTGGGCAGTGATTTTGGAGCTACAGGACAAGCAACAAATCCTCAGGGTCAAATGTTGACATGGAATTCTAGCACGTCAGGTGGAAGCTTTGTTTCAGAGCCTAACTTGTACCCAGGTCAAACCATTGCAACTGCTCCTGTTTCTCATTACCCAGTTTCAGCAAACACCTCCAGTGCTACTGCTGGGTCACTTCAAGCTTCACAGAACTCATCACCTTATGGTGTTATGTCGAATACAAGGCCTGCTTCTTCACCAACCACTCGACCTTTGTACTACAGTTCATAAGCTGCATCTTCTGACAATTCTCTAGGTCTGTTGCGTCTAGTATATTACTACTTGAATTTATATTTTAAAAGTGTCTAATTAAGAGTAAATGGTTGTTTTGTTTTGGTATCTTAGTAGTTTATCCTGAAATAAGCAATCGAGTTTGACGTGAACCAGTGTGCTTTAAACATTCTTAAATGTTTTATTTTTCATCCATTCTTTTTTTTCACCATGCAGTATTTTCGTCTTGGGCAATTAATCATATGTTATGTATTCCACATCAAGATAGTTTGACAAAATTGAGTTTCGAAGGTTTGTGGAGACATAATTTCTAGACAGCGAGGAAGAGATAGAGAGAGAGAGACGTGTCAAAATGTTGATGTCATCAATCAAACGGACGCACACAATACTTATAGACGTTCCATGTTCGGCGAATCTTTGCGGGTTCGGTGAAGAGAGATCCGGATTGGATCATCAGATAGCTGAGATAGATACTGTTCGTTCATGTTCTCAAAGATCACCACTGATACTTAGCTGAGACGAGGACTTCCTCGTAATGTTTGGCGGCCTTGTCCCAGCTCAGGTCCTGTGCCATCCCTCGCGTCTGCAGGCCCTTCCAATTCTCCTTCTGGTTCCTGTAGGTGTTGAGGCAGTTCCCCAGCGCATTGATCAGCTTGTTGGCCTCCGCCCGGTCGAACGTCCACCCGAACCCGCTCTCCCTGAAGGGATCGAACGGGATCACCGTGTCACGAAGCCCGCCGACGGCGTGCACCACCGGGACCGTGCCGTACTTCATGGCGTACAGCTGGTTCAGCCCGCAGGGCTCGAACCGCGATGGCATGAGCAGGACGTCCGCCCCTGCGGTGATCCTGTGCGCCATCTTCACCGAGAACCCCACCCACGCCCTCACCTTGTTGTGGTGTTCCCTGTCGAACTTGCGCAGCATCTCCTCCAGGTCGGCCCGCCCGGTGCCCAGCATCACCAGCTGCGCGTCCTGCCCGACGATACAAGGCATCGCACCCGCAATGAGGTCGACGCCCTTCTGGTGATCCAGCCGGCCGATGAATCCGATGAGGGGGACGTCCTCGCGGACAGGGAGGCCGAGCTCCTTCTGCAGCGCCGCCTTGCACTGTGGTTTCCCGGCTTGCAGAGTCTCAATGGAATAGTTTCTGTAGCCATCGGATTGCAGGTGAAGATCCAGCTCAGGGTTCCAGTCCACTGTGTCGATCCCGTTGACGATGCCTCGGAACTTCCAGTTGTTCTCGTTTATGATCTCATGGAGTCCCCACCCACCTTCGGATGTTGTGAGCTCCCATGCGTAGCCACGGCTGACGGTGATCACGCGGTCAGCAGTCTTGAGGCCGGCCGCGAAGATGTTGAAGTGGTCACCTCCCATCGGCTCATACAGCTCGAAGAGGTCCATGTGTTGATCGGGCAAGTCGACATGGAAGAAGTCCTCAACGGGACCACAACCCTGGGCAAGACACAGGTAGAATGCAGACGATAAGGATTCCGAGCTCGTAGTTTCCTAAGTTGTTTAGAATGATGCCATGAAACTTCTATGTCAGGATCAGATTCAAGCATTCTTCTCGGTAGAAAAAGAGAAGAGAAGATGAATGATTTTATCTTCATTTTGAGCGAAATGAATCTAAGATGTCTAAGACTCAATGTATCGGTAAAACTGAAAATTCTTTAGAGGAAGCAGAAGAGCAAGGTGAAAATTTGTTGTATCAAGTCTATGCTCCACAATTGGTAATGAAGTGAATGACTGTTGTTTGGGTTTATAAAGTGTTATTATGATATTTAAATAAGATTCACTGACATTTATCATTTTTAACTTCAACAGGAGGGCTTGAAGATGTAGCTGGGACTCTGCCAAAAGCTTTGGCTAGGAGAGGGCACCGGGTTATGGTATTTCTCCTTTCCCTTTTGTCGATTAATTTCTGTTTGAACCTCAAATCTCACGTTAATGTTGGTGGTGACTCTAGCTATTCCACAGAAAGGTAAATTGGAATAGCAATTCAAATCATAAAACTGCAATTACAATGTGCAGGTTTACCAAACTAGAATAATGTTAGTCCAAAAGTTGCTTCCTTAATATTGCTGTTGCATAGCCAGTTCAATCTTCCTTTTGTAAATTATAGGTTGTTTCCCCAAGGTATGCCAATTATCCTGAATCCAAAGATATAGGTGTTCGCAAATATTACAAAGCTGATGGGCAGGTCTGTATCTGCTGTTTCATGTCATGGTTTTTAGATTTAGCTATAAATACATACTTATCCAGTTGATGTCATATTATGGGATGCAGGATCTGGAAGTAAATTATTTTCATGCTTATATTGATCGTGTGGATTTTGTATTTATCGACAGTCCAGTTTTCCGTCATCTAGAGAACAACATTTATGGGGGAGACCGGCTGGTAAAAGTTTTTTGCAATTTTAACACCTGTAAATTAGTCAATCCAGTTTATTCACTTTTTGTTACTTCATTTTTTTGTGCACTGAAAATGCAGAAATGACCTTCTACAAGTTATTTATATTGTCTTTCGCTAATTAATGCAGGAAATCTTGAAACGGATGGTATTGTTATGCAAGGTAGCTGTAGAGGTATCTCCTTTGTCCTAAACAACATATTCAACTATCCATGATGTACATAACAGAATATGTCAGTATTAGAAATTCGTAGTGAGCATTTGTCTAAGATTAATGCAGGAAGGGACTTCCAACATGATTTCTAGTGTGAAAACTATAGTCATGTCGGTGGCCGCTTCAGTGCTGCTTTGAGATTAGTACTTGATAGTCCTTGAGGTGCTTAACTCAATTGCAAATGCCAATTCCCAGCCCTTTTTCCCACTTCTTTTTTCTGGTTCTGTATCTTTGTTTCCTAGTTTATGCAGATGTCTTATGACTGAAATTAGCATTGTACAGTGTTGTCTTAGGTTTAAAATTTCATTACAGTACCAGTAGCAGGACCCGTTCAGAGGGGTAGGTATCGGTCAGCACAGTATCGAAACATTCAGTGTATATATATATATATATATATATATATATATATATATATATATATATATATATATATATATATATATATATATTAAAAATTGGATTGAATACGATATGTAACCGGGCAGTACTAGCATAGAGGTATCCAGTCAGATCGGTATGTTACACTCAGTATACCATACATCTAATTCTATGGTTCTGCATACTAATTGTCGATGGAGAACTGACTGTGACTTTGGTATCAACGAACCTTAACAAAACAATTTACTATTTAAAAATTTTGGAGTTTCATACAATTTCTGATTCTTGATCGATGTTTTAAAAGATGTAAGATATCTCTGTGCAGGTGAAATTATTTAATAGGCCAAGTTTATATTAGAAAAAAGGCCTAGTTGTTAAACTCATTTCCATTTATTAGGCTTAGGAAATTAAGAACAAGGCCACTGACATATATGGTTTTCTTTGATACCTTATGTTTTTTTTCTATTATGATAGAGTCAGTGGAACTTTGTGCAAGGATTTACCTTACGTTAAACACACAATGGTAGTTACTCTCCAATGTTGGTCCTCTGCCAATTAACAGATATTAAATCATAATACTTTTGTTTAATCATCTAAGTTTTTTAGAAAATTGATGGAGTAATCGAGTGGTTGATGTAAATAACTGAAGGCTACTCTAGCATACTTAGTTCTTACTGCCTCTATCCTCCCTGATTTCTCGGTCTTACCTTTGCATCCAATTTATCATTGTTTCTGTTATCTGCATATGTTGTTTCATATAATTCCCTGAATTTTAACCATTGGCTAGTTTCTCTTTTTCTTTTGCCTTATAATTCTTCTAAAATCAAAAGTTATTGTGAATTATAATCTATTAGGATTTATCAGTATTCTGGCTTTCATGATAAGCAAACCAGTTTTGTTGTGAAGCAGATAAATTTGCATACCACTCATGTTATATTTCTTCGCAAGTCTGTAGTCGGTGTATAACCAAACACTTAATTCTATTCGAACAATAAGATTTAGTTTTATGGTAAGTATCCTTTTTCTGTGGATATACCTTGTATTTTTCATTCACAACTTGTTAAACATATGTCATTGTTTCGAGTTTAGACTGATACAATTGCAGGTTCCGTGGCATGTTCCATGTGGCGGCTTATGCTATGGAGATGGAAATTTAATTTTCATTGCGAACGATTGGCACACATCACTTCTGCCTGTGTATCTGAAAGCATGCTACCGCGACAATGGCTTGATGAAGTATGCCAGGTCCATCTTGGTGATCCACAACATATCTCACCAGGTTAGCTCTCTCGCATTTTATGCTGCATCTATTAGGTTAAACTTCTGTTAAATTCTCTCTTCATTTAGAAGTTCAATTTGCTGAGTTCAGTAGCCTGTGAGATCCTCAGAACTGCTCAAAGACTGTTAAATTTGCCAAGACGATATCTGCAAGTTTGCAGTTCTCTCACTTACCTTATCAGTAAACCAAACACTTTCTGACTATTTCTCATCACTGAATCAATGATCCAATTATACTTGCATGAATTCCTACAGCTGCATTGTATTTCTTGAAGTTTAGGTTGCATGATGCCCCTGGCCATATTGTTTTTGTGTGACCCGAAGATATTGATCATATGTTGTACTTAATTTTTCATGAGTCTATCATGGTTTTTCCCAAACCTTGTTATAATTGCATGACATTTGAAGCACTCTGTTTTATTAGAAACCTTCTTTACATCCTTCTCTTTTGCATCAAATGAATGTTTGTCTTCTTAAACTCTTTTTGAGCAATCAAAACATGTCCACTTTTAATTTCTTTTCTCCCCCATTTTTGTTGAAGTTGCTTCATTTCAAACTTGCAAAGATTTCTGAGTTACCACCACCAAAGAAAAATCATTTCGCTCAAAATGAAGATGAAATCATTCATCTTCTCTTCTCTTTTTCTACTGAGAAGAATGCTTGAATCTGATCCTGACATAGAAGTTTCATGGCATCATTCTAAACAACTTAGGAAACTACGAGTTCGGAATCCTTATCGTCTGCATTCTACCTGTGTGTCTTGTCCAGGGGCGTGGTCCAGTTGAGGACTTCTTCCATGTCGACTTGCCCGATCAACACATGGACCTCTTCAAGCTGTATGAGCCGATGGGAGGTGACCACTTCAACATCTTCGCGGCCGGCCTCAAGACTGCTGACCGCGTGATCACCGTCAGCCGTGGCTACGCATGGGAGCTCACAACATCCGAAGGTGGGTGGGGACTCCATGAGATCATAAACGAGAACAACTGGAAGTTCCGAGGCATCGTCAACGGGATCGACACAGTGGACTGGAACCCTGAGCTGGATCTTCACCTGCAATCCGATGGCTACAGAAACTATTCCATTGAGACTCTGCAAGCCGGGAAACCACAGTGCAAGGCGGCGCTGCAGAAGGAGCTCGGCCTCCCTGTCCGCGAGGACGTCCCCCTCATCGGATTCATCGGCCGGCTGGATCACCAGAAGGGCGTCGACCTCATTGCGGGTGCGATGCCTTGGATCGTCGGGCAGGACGCGCAGCTGGTGATGCTGGGCACCGGACGGGCCGACCTGGAGGAGATGCTGCGCAAGTTCGACAGGGAGCACCACAACAAGGTGAGGGCGTGGGTGGGGTTCTCGGTGAAGATGGCGCACAGGATCACCGCAGGGGCGGACGTCCTGCTCATGCCATCGCGGTTCGAGCCCTGCGGGCTGAACCAGCTGTACGCCATGAAGTACGGCACGGTCCCGGTGGTGCACGCCGTCGGCGGGCTTCGTGACACGGTGATCCCGTTCGATCCCTTCAGGGAGAGCGGGTTCGGGTGGACGTTCGACCGGGCGGAGGCCAACAAGCTGATCAATGCGCTGGGGAACTGCCTCAACACCTACAGGAACCAGAAGGAGAATTGGAAGGGCCTGCAGACGCGAGGGATGGCACAGGACCTGAGCTGGGACAACGCCGCCAAACATTACGAGGAAGTCCTCGTCTCAGCTAAGTATCAGTGGTGATCTTTGAGAACATGAACGAACAGTATCTATCTCAGCTATCTGATGATCCAATCCGGATCTCTCTTCACCGAACCTGCAAAGATTCGCCGAACATGGAACGTCTATAAGTATTGTGTGCGTCCGTTTGATTGATGACATCAACATTTTGACACGTCTCTCTCTCTCTATCTCTTCCTCGCTGTCTAGAAATTATGTCTCCACAAACCTTCGAAACTCAATTTTGTCAAACTATCTTGATGTGGAATACATAACATATGATTAATTGCCCAAGACGAAAATACTGCATGGTGAAAAAAAAGAATGGATGAAAAATAAAACATTTAAGAATGTTTAAAGCACACTGGTTCACGTCAAACTCGATAGCTTATTTCAGGATAAACTACTAAGATACCAAAACAAAACAACCATTTACTCTTAATTAGACACTTTTAAAATATAAATTCAAGTAGTAATATACTAGACGCAACAGACCTAGAGAATTGTCAGAAGATGCAGCTTATGAACTGTAGTACAAAGGTCGAGTGGTTGGTGAAGAAGCAGGCCTTGTATTCGACATAACACCATAAGGTGATGAGTTCTGTGAAGCTTGAAGTGACCCAGCAGTAGCACTGGAGGTGTTTGCTGAAACTGGGTAATGAGAAACAGGAGCAGTTGCAATGGTTTGACCTGGGTACAAGTTAGGCTCTGAAACAAAGCTTCCACCTGACGTGCTAGAATTCCATGTCAACATTTGACCCTGAGGATTTGTTGCTTGTCCTGTAGCTCCAAAATCACTGCCCACGTATGTGGATGTTCGCTGGGGATAAACTTGCCACCCAGAAGAGGTGGGTAAACCAGGAGCTTGGGACATCATTGGTACACCAGTGTCCTGAATAGTGTAGTCTCTGCTTCTCTCATTATGCACCTAAAAGACAGCATACATACATATAATTGACTGTAAGTAACCATGCACATAAAGGATGAAAGTCTAAGCCAGTGTGCTAATAGAAAGACAACAGAAGGACCTCAAGTGCGCACAATTTTATTTTCTTTTTCCTGATGGATAGATATAATTCTTTCAACAGCCAATTTTTGAAACTTAAAAAAGTTTTATTGCTCCGCTTAACCCAAAAAATTATATACTGCGCCGCAGCCTTCCTGCGCCGAGCTCCTCGGCCATACACTGACGAGCTCCCCCTAGAGCGGCCTGCCCGCCTGAGCGGTGTCCCTCGGCGTAGCCTGCCTGCACCGAGCTTCTCGGTCACACACTGCCGAGTCCACCTCAGCACGGCCCGCCCGCTTGAATTGTGTCTGTCGACCCAAGCCACTTCCCTTGCTATGCACTGCTCGACTCCACCTCACGTGGCCTGATCGCCCACGTCGTGCCACTCAGCCGCATGGCCCTTGCGACCATACCCACGCGGTCTGCCCGCCTGCGTCGTGCTACTCGGTCACATGACCCTCGCGACCACGCTTGCGTCGTGCTACTCGGCTGCATGACCCTCGCGACCACGCCTGCGCGGTCTGTCTGCCTACGTCGTGCTCCTTGGCCACATAATGCCCGAGACCACGCCTGCGTGGCCAGCCCACCTGCGTCGTGCTCCTTGGATCCATGTTCCCGAGACACACCGGCGCGGCCAGCCCGCCTGCGTCGTGCTCCTTGGCCCCATGTTCCCGAGACAGACCTGCGCGGCCCGCCCGCCTGCATCGTGCTCCTTGGCCCCGTGTTCCCGAGACACACTTGCGCGGTCGGCCCGCCTGCGCCGTGCTCCTCGGCTGCAGGCTGCCCGAAGCCACCTCCTCGGCCGCATAATGCCCGAGGCCACCTCCTCGGCCGCATAATGCCCGAGACCACACCTGCGCGGTCTGCCCGCCTGCGTCGTGCTACTCGGCCGCATGACCATCGCGACCACGCCTGCGCGGTCTGTCCGCCTGCATCGTGATCCTCGGCCGCATAATGCCCGAGACCACACCGGCGCGGCCAGCCCGCCTGCGTCATGCTCCTTGGCTTCATGTTCTCGATACACACCTGCGCGGCTAGCTCGCCTGCGCCGTGCTCCTCGGCCGCATAATGCCTGAGGCCACCTCCTCGACCGCGTAATGCTCGAGGCCACCTCCTCGGCCGCATAATGTCCGAGACCTCACCTGTGCGGCCAAGCCTGCTTGCGTCGTGCTCATCGGCCCTTCGGCTCCATGTTCCCCGAGACCTCGTCCGCACGGCCAGCCCATCTGAAGACAGAAGCCATGCATCGGACTCCTCTTATACGACAACCGACGCATAGCTCCTTTCGGAGGGGGGGGGGGGGGGGGGGAGGGGGGGGGAGGGGGGAATATGATAAGGGCAAAAATGGCGATGTGACACGCCATGACGTCAGCCATGCCTGGTCAACGCACTGCCCGAGGAAGTCGGCATTAACACCTAACCCAGGCATGGTTCTTCACGCCACGCCAACCCCATGTTAGACGCTACCAGCCTGCCTCCTATAGGCAGCCACATCAGGTAACGTCAAACTCATCTATAAAATACCCCAGAGTTCTAAACGAATAAGGGGGGAAGACAACTCACACAGAAGCACTCCCTCTTCCACCACCCTCTCCACATCGCTAACTTGATCGTCGGAGGGGTCGGGCCGAGCCTCCGACCTGACCAGTGTGCAGGTGCGAGGCGAGGTTGCCTCTTCCCCGACGCTGCGGCAGAGCTCTCCCCCTGACGGGACATCCAGATCACCACGATCGACCACCGAAAGGACCCGAGGCACGCCGCGAAAGATCCCCGCCATTCGGACCCCAGAACGAGCCGTGTCGAACCCGAGGCCACGGCTAAAAAAGTTATTTACCATAACACTTTTGATGATTTTAGATTTCGAGTCTCAATCATGCTCGAAATTAGGTTTGTTTTAATTGCTTGCGCAATGATAGATGTGACGATGATGACGACAAGAAGAAAAGGAAGAATAATTAATCAAAGAAGCTGCCCTCCACAACTTTGATGAACTCCTTGAAATCGATCCTCCCGTCGTCGTTCTCGTCGTACGCAGCGATCATCCGTCGGCATGCCTCCAATGCCGCCCCCTCCGGGAAGCCCAGCTTGCAGAGAACACGATGCAGGTCCAGGGGCTCTATGACCCCGTCACCGTCATCGTCGAAGACGGAGAACGCCTCCGCCACTTCCTCCAAGCTCGGCTCCTCCCCCTCGAACACGCCACGCAGCTCCTCGAGCCGCTCACCGTCCGCGCCGCAAGGCATGCCCGTAATGATCTCCATCACCGTCTCCACGTCTTCTCTGGTCAACTCGGGCGCCTCGCTAGCGTCGGCCGAGTCGCCGGGTCTGACACGATCGACGACCCCCGATGCGCACGGCGCTGGGTGCCGGAAGAGGAACCCCATGGATATCTTATTCTTCAGGACGACCCCCATGGAGATGGTCTTGTTGAAGAGGTGCACGACGGGCTCTGTGAGTGCGAGGGAGTGGTAGGGTGCAGTTGGCAATGGTTTCTCCATGGTTTCCAGCGCTGAGGAGGAAGAAGACGCTGCTTCTTGGTCCAACCAATAACATGTATGGCGAATCGATGTGTATTTATGCGTGCAGGTGCGACTGTTTTCCTCTGGCACGTACGCAGCAGAGGCTGTCGACGCGGTGGCTAATCACAGAATCCAACAAAACTGGGCTGTCCTCAGCGAGGAAGAGATAGAGAGAGAGAGACGTGTCAAAATGTTGATGTCATCAATCAAACGGACGCACACAATACTTATAGACGTTCCATGTTCGGCGAATCTTTGCAGGTTCGGTGAAGAGAGATCCGGATTGGATCATCAGATAGCTGAGATAGATACTGTTCGTTCATGTTCTCAAAGATCACCACTGATACTTAGCTGAGACGAGGACTTCCTCGTAATGTTTGGCGGCGTTGTCCCAGCTCAGGTCCTGTGCCATCCCTCGCGTCTGCAGGCCCTTCCAATTCTCCTTCTGGTTCCTGTAGGTGTTGAGGCAGTTCCCCAGCGCATTGATCAGCTTGTTGGCCTCCGCCCGGTCGAACGTCCACCCGAACCCGCTCTCCCTGAAGGGATCGAACGGGATCACCGTGTCACGAAGCCCGCCGACGGCGTGCACCACCGGGACCGTGCCGTACTTCATGGCGTACAGCTGGTTCAGCCCGCAGGGCTCGAACCGCGATGGCATGAGCAGGACGTCCGCCCCTGCGGTGATCCTGTGCGCCATCTTCACCGAGAACCCCACCCACGCCCTCACCTTGTTGTGGTGCTCCCTGTCGAACTTGCGCAGCATCTCCTCCAGGTCGGCCCGTCCGGTGCCCAGCATCACCAGCTGCGCGTCCTGCCCGACGATCCAAGGCATCGCACCCGCAATGAGGTCGACGCCCTTCTGGTGATCCAGCCGGCCGATGAATCCGATGAGGGGGACGTCCTCGCGGACAGGGAGGCCGAGCTCCTTCTGCAGCGCCGCCTTGCACTGTGGTTTCCCGGCTTGCAGAGTCTCAATGGAATAGTTTCTGTAGCCATCGGATTGCAGGTGAAGATCCAGCTCAGGGTTCCAGTCCACTGTGTCGATCCCGTTGACGATGCCTCGGAACTTCCAGTTGTTCTCGTTTATGATCTCATGGAGTCCCCACCCACCTTCGGATGTTGTGAGCTCCCATGCGTAGCCACGGCTGACGGTGATCACGCGGTCAGCAGTCTTGAGGCCGGCCGCGAAGATGTTGAAGTGGTCACCTCCCATCGGCTCATACAGCTTGAAGAGGTCCATGTGTTGATCGGGCAAGTCGACATGGAAGAAGTCCTCAACTGGATCACGCCCCTGGACAAGACACACAGGTAGAATGCAGACGATAAGGATTCCGAACTCGTAGTTTCCCAAGTTGTTTAGAATGATGCCATGAAACTTCTATGTCAGGATCAGATTCAAGCATTCTTCTCAGTAGAAAAAGAGAAGAGAAGATGAATGATTTTATCTTCATTTTGAGCGAAATGAATCTAAGATGTCTAAGACTCAATGTATCGGTAAAACTGAAAATTCTTTAGAGGAAGCAGAAGAGCAAGGTGATATCCTACAAGCTGATGGACTAGCAAAAGATGCAGATCTTGATTCTACTTATGATTCAGTCGAATCATCACTTATTATACAAGAATCTGAAAGGGGTACTGAAGATGAGAATGCTCAGAACCATACGGAAGCAAAATCTGATGGTGTAGATACAGAAGCAGATATTGAGGTAGAAAATGTGGATTCCCCTCCTCTGGCTGGAGCGAATGCCATGAATGTAATAGTAGTTTCCGCGGAATGTGCTCCTTGGTCAAAGACAGGTATTGATATTTTTAGTATTTTCGTATTTTCCGATTGATCTTTTGCTGTATTTTTACTCTTACCTCTCAAGTACTGAAAATTTGTTGTATCAAGTCTATGCTCCACAATTGGTAATGAAGTGAATGACTGTTGTTTGGGTTTATAAAGTGTTATTATGATATTAAAATAAGATTCACTGGCATGTATCATTTTTAACTTCAACAGGAGGGCTTGGAGATGTAGCTGGGACTCTGCCAAAAGCTTTGGCTAGGAGAGGGCACCGGGTTATGGTATTTCTCCTTTCCCTTTTGTCGATTAATTTCTGTTTGAACCTCAAATCTCACGTTAATGTTGGTGGTGACTCTAGCTATTCCACAGAAAGGTAAATTGGAATAGCAATTCAAATCATAAAACTGCAATTACAATGTGCAGGTTTACCAAACTAGAATAATGTTAGTCCAAAAGTTGCTTCCTTAATATTGCTGTTGCATAGCCAGTTCAATCTTTCTTTTGTAAATTATAGGTTGTTTCCCCAAGGTATGCCAATTATCCTGAATCCAAAGATATAGGTGTTCGCAAATATTACAAAGCTGATGGGCAGGTCTGTATCTGCTGTTTCATGTCATGGTTTTTAGATTTAGCTATAAATACATACTTATCCAGTTGATGTCATATTATGGGATGCAGGATCTGGAAGTAAATTACTTTCATGCTTATATTGATCGTGTGGATTTTGTATTTATCGACAGTCCAGTTTTCCGTCATCTAGAGAACAACATTTATGGGGGAGACCGGCTGGTAAAAGTTTTTTGCAATTTTAACACCTGTAAATTAGTCAATCCAGTTTATTCACTTTTTGTTACTTCATTTTTTTGTGCACTGAAAATGCAGAAATGACCTTCTACAAGTTATTTATATTGTCTTTTGCTAATTAATGCAGGAAATCTTGAAACGGATGGTATTGTTATGCAAGGTAGCTGTAGAGGTATCTCCTTTGTCCTAAACAACATATTCAACTATCCATGATGTACATAACAGAATATGTCAGTATTAGAAATTCGTAGTGAGCATTTGTCTAAGATTAATGCAGGAAGGGACTTCCAACATGATTTCTAGTGTGAAAAATATAGTCATGTCGGTGGCCGCTTCAGTGCTGCTTTGAGTTAGTACTTGATAGTCCTTGAGGTGCTTAACTCAATTGCAAATGCCAATTCCCAACCCTTTTTCCCACTTCTTTTTTCTGGTTCTTCTGTATCTTTGTTTCCTAGTTCATGCAGATGTCTTATGACTGAAATTAGCATTGTACAGTGTTGTCTTAGGTCTAAAATTTCATTACAGTACCAGTAGCAGGACCCGTTCAGAGGGGTAGGTATCGGTCAGCACAGTATCAAAACATTCAGTGTGTATATATATATATATATATATATATATATATATATATATATATATATATATATATTAAAAATTGGATTGAATACGATATGTAACCGGGCAGTACTAGCATAGAGGTATCCAGTCAGATCGGTATGTTACACTCAGTATACCATACATCTAATTCTATGGTTCTGCATACTAATTGTCGATGGAGAACTGACTGTGACTTTGGTATCAACGAACCTTAACAAAACAATTTACTGTTTAAAAATTTTGGAGTTTCATACAATTTCTGATTCTTGATCGATGTTTTAAAAGATGTAAGATATCTCTGTGCAGGTGAAATTATTTAATAGGCCAAGTTTATATTAGAAAAAAGACCTAGTTGTTAAACTCATTTCCATTTATTAGGCTTAGGAAATTAAGAACAAGGCCACTGACATATATGGTTTTCTTTGATACCTTATGTTTTTTTTCTATTATGATAGAGTCAGTGGAACTTTGTGCAAGGATTTACCTTACGTTAAACACACAATGGTAGTTACTCTCCAATGTTGGTCCTCTGCCAATTAACAGATATTAAATCATAATACTTTTGTTTAATCATCTAAGTTTTTTAGAAAATTGATGGAGTAATCGAGTGGTTGATGTAAATAACTGAAGGCTACTCTAGCATACTTAATTCTTACTGCCTCTATCCTCCCTGATTTCTCGGCCTTACCTTTGCATCCAATTTATCATTGTTTCTGTTATCTGCATATGTTGTTTCATATAATTCCCTGAATTTTAACCATTGGCTAGTTTCTTACTGCCTCTACCGCGACAATGGCTTGATGAAGTATGCCAGGTCCATCTTGGTGATCCACAACATATCTCACCAGGTTAGCTCTCTCGCATTTTATGCTGCATCTATTAGGTTTAAATTCTCTCTTCATTTAGAAGTTCAATTTGCTGAGTTCGGTAGCCTGTGAGATCCTCAGAACTGCTCAAAGACTGTTAAATTTGCCAAGACGATATCTGCAAGTTTGCAGTTCTCTCACTTACCTTATCAGTAAACCAAACACTTTCTGACTATTTCTCATCACTGAATCAATGATCCAATTATACTTGCATGAATTCCTACAGCTGCATTGTATTTCTTGAAGTTTAGGTTGCATGATGCCCCTGGCCATATTGTTTTTGTGTGACCTGAAGATATTGATCATATGTTGTACTTAATTTTTCATGAGTCTATCATGGTTTTTCCCAAACCTTGTTATAATTGCATGACATTTGAAGCACTCTGTTTTGTTAGAAACCTTCTTTACATCCTTCTCTTTTGCATCAAATGAATGTTTGTCTTCTTAAACTCTTTTTGAGCAATCAAAACATGTCGAAGACCACGCCTACGCGGGTGTGGTCCGCGAGAGGGATGGGATCGAGAAGCACGATGCAGGCGACTGTTACCGAGGAGCTGGACTCGGGCGAGCAGGCCGCGCAGGTGTGGTCTCGGGCGGTATGAGGCCGAGGAGCACGACGCAGGCGGCTGTGGCCGAGGAGCTGGACTCGAGCGAGCAGACCGCGCGGGCGTGGTCTCGGGCAACCTGAGGCCAAGGAGCGCGACGCAGGCGGCTGCGACCGAGGAGCTGGACTCGAGCGAGCAGGCCGCGCAGGCGTGGTCTTCGGGCGACATGAGGCCGAGGAGCACGACGCAGGCGGCTGCGGCTGAGGAGCTGGACTCGGGCGAGCAGGCCGTGCGGGCGTGGTCTCGAGCGACATGAGGCCGAGGAGCACGACGCAGGCGGCTGCGGCCGAGGAGCTACTTCGATTGGACCTTTTACGCTGTGCTGTGGGAGATGCGGGTGGCCAAGTAGCCTTTGGTCTATTCGGAAGTCCAAGGGACGAACCTTTTCGTGAATCGCCAGTTTTCGAGAAGACCGACGCTTCGAGCCCGTTGTTTGCCACGCGTAGCACGCCTGTTGGCTACCCTGCCAAGTTGCATTTATGGCGGAATGACGTTGTGTCATCCCGATGCGACATGCCTGAGTAGAGGAAGGATCGCTGTTTTTGGCGGGATTTTGTCTATAAGTAATGTGCGGCTAGCCCCTTGAAGGCCCCTTGAAGGTCTAGCGCCACCCGAGATCCCCGACATTCGGACCCCCGAACCGAGCCGCGACGACCCCGAGACCACGGCTTAAACAGATGCCCCGCCGCATCATTTTGGCGCTAGAAGGAGGGCCCCGAAAGTCGAGGGATCATCCAATTGGCTCAGACGAGCTCACAGTTGAGGGGTCACACCTGATCGGAGCTCCGGGGGAAAGTCCCCCGCATGGAGATCTTCGAGACGAACACCCCGTCGCGACCGCAGAATGCTACCGGTGTCTGTCCAACGACCTGGGTCTGCTTCCGCCCGAGCGTGCCCCCAGCGACCCCTCACATGTGTCGCTCAAGGCCTTCCAGGACCTCGCTCATCAAGTCCGAGCGCTGACGGGTATAGTGCGAACCATTATCCCGCTCGGTGCACCCCCCTACGACCCGACCACCGCGGCAACGAGAGCCGCCCGCTCGGGCCCGCCCTGCCTCAGTCTCTTCCAAGCGAAGGCTCCATGTTTACCTGACCGCCTCTTGGCTCACGCCTGCCTGCGCCGAGCTCCTCGGCCATGCACTGCCGAGTCCATCTCAGGGCGGCTTGCCCACCTGGGTCACGTCCCTCGGCCACACCGCCGAGCCCACCTTAGCGCGGCCTGCCCTCCTGAGCGGCGTCCGCGCGGCCACAGTCTGCCTGCGCCGAACACCTCAGCCGCATGACCCTCGTGACCATGCCTGCGTGGCCAGCCTGCTTGCGCCGAGCTCCTCGGCCATGCACTGCCGAGTCCATCTCAGGGCGGCTTGCCCATCTGGGTCACGTCCCTCGGCCGTAGCCCGCCTACGCCAAGCTTCTCGGCCATACGCTACCGAGTTCACCTCAGCGCGGTCTGCCCGCCTGAGCGGTGTCCCTCGGCCACACCGCCGAGTTCACCCCACGCGGCCTGCCCGCCTGTGTCGTGCTCCTCGGCTCATAGCCCGAGTCGCTCCAGTTCGACCTCCGACTTGCGACTCGCCAGCTTGGCTCATAGCCCGAGTCGCTCCAGTTCGATCTCCGACTTGCGACTCGCCGGCTCGGCCCATAACCCGAGACACGCCTACGCGGCCTGCCCGCCCGCGTCATATTCCTCGGCAACGTGTTGCCCGAGACCACCTCTAGTCAGCTTGCCCGACGGAGTTGTGCTCCTCGGCTACGTGTCGACCGAGACACGCCCACGCGATCTACCCGCCTGTGTCATGCTCCTCGGCTCATAGCCCGAGTCGCTCCAGTTCGACCTCCGACTTGTGACTCGCCGGCTTGGCTCATAGCCCGAGTCGCTCCAGTTCGACCTCCGACTTGCGACTCACCGGCTCGGCCCATAACCCGAGACACGCTAACACGGCCTGCCCACTTGCGTCGTGCTCCTCGGCCGCACGTCGTCCGAGACCACGACCTCTGCTCGGCTTCCCGATTGAGATGTGCTCATCGGTCGCACATTGCCCAGGACCCAAGACACACCCGCGCGGCCTGCCCGCCTGCGTTGTGCTCCTTGGCGCATAGCCCGAGTCGCTCTAATTCGATCTCCGACTTGCGACTCGCCGGCTCAGACCATAGCCTGAGTCGCTCCAAGTCGATCTCCGACTTGCGACTCACCGGCCCAGACCATAGCCCGAGTCGCTCCAGGTCGATCTCCGACTTACGACTCGCCGGCTCAGACCATAGCCCGAGTCGCCCCAGTTCGATCTCCGACTTGCG
Organism: Musa acuminata AAA Group; assembly: GCF_036884655.1. NCBI lineage: Eukaryota > Viridiplantae > Streptophyta > Magnoliopsida > Zingiberales > Musaceae > Musa > Musa acuminata. Next base: position 44,405,979 of record NC_088356.1, read on the forward strand.
ACTCGCCGGCTCAGACCATAGCCCGAGTCGCTCTAGTTCGATCTCCGACTTGCGACTCGCCGGCCCAGACCATAGCCCGAGTCGCTCCAGGTCGATCTCCGACTTGCGACTCGCCGTTTCAGACCATAGCCCGAGTCGCCCCAGTTCGATCTCTGACTTGTGACTCACCGGCTCAGACCATAGCCCGAGTCGCTCCAGTTCGATCTCCGACTTGCAACTCGCCGGCTCAGACCATGGCCCGAGTCGCTCCAGTTCGATCTCCGACTTGCGACTCGCCGGCCCAACCTGCCCGCCTGCGTCGTGCTCCTCGACCCCCTGCTGCCCGAGCTCACCGCGGCACGACCAGCCTTCCTTATTTGCTAAATCCAGACTCCGCCCCTGGTAACGAACCAGCAGTTGCTCTACGAGAACGAGCACTAAAAGCTGAAGCCACACCTCGGACCCCTCTTACAACAACAGCCGATGCGTGGCTCCCTTCAGGGGGGGGGAATATGACGAGGGAAATAATGGCGACAAGACTGGGGCTGACGTCACTTGTCCCAGATGACGCATCACGCCTCAGTACCTGGTCAAACGGACCAGAACGTCGACCGAGGCACATTAAACATTCTGCCCAAGCTCGGTCTCGCACGCCACGCCAGCGCCAGTGTCAGACGCTACCTGCTCCTGCAAGGGGGCACATCAGGCACAGTAAGCTTCCCTATAAATACCCTCGCATGCTAAGAGGGAAAGGGGACTAGAGACAAACTCACACACAACCCCTACAGGGGGGACAACCCCTACAGAGGAGACTCCAAACACTTCTTCATCTGAAACCCCCTCCACATCGCTAACTTGGCCGTCGGAGGGGTCGGGCTGAGCGCCTCGGCCCGACCTTTGTGCAGGTGCCAGACGAGGTCGACTCTTCCCGGCGCTACGGCGATGCACTCCCCCGACTCGACGTCCCGACCGGACCGTCGAGACAGGCCACGGGAGACCACGAAGGACGCCACCCGAGATCCCCGACATTCGGACCCCCGAACCGAGCCGCGACGGCCCCGAGGCCACGGCTTAAACAGATGCCCCGCCGCATCAATAATGATGGGAGAAAACTTACATACAACTATTTTGTTGGGAGAATTACCACATATGTTACAATCTCGTTTTCACATTTGAAACCTTGTATCCTTGTGAAATGGTTATTAGTTGGACTTAATAACATAAACAATATTCTAACATATGGTGGTATGTTCGATTTTCAATATTTTGGATTCAATGGGTTTCCCAAAAAAGGAACGCAAGAAAAGCCGAAAAAGACGAGTACCGAGCGCGAACTCGCCGGCGGTTGGATTGGCGATGAGACGAGCGTTCGGATCGCGGTCGCTGGAGGCGAGGAGATGGCCAGCGATGGCTCGGAGACGGCGTTGGGGAGCGGAATCCATCTCCAGGTTTGTTCGTCTTTGCCCTTCCTCTCTTCCTCTCACGACTCGATCTCGGGACACATTAAAATAACGATGGAATGCAATACAGCGCCGGAGATATTTTATTATTTAGATAGGACGGCTTCCCTTGGGCAGACGTCTAGTATTCGTGTCACCATCATCCGCACGCCATATCCGAACACTTTCCATGACAGCCTTTCTTCGGCAGGTTTCCTCACTTTTTACCATATCTTGCTGCAGCGAGTGTTTCCACCGGGACAACATGCTTGGAATTAGATCTGTGGTTTTTTATTTTAAATAAAGTTGATTAGTCTAAGAATCTAAAATTTTCTTTATGAAAGTATTATTAAATAATTTTATTTAAAAAATTATTTTTCAAATTAAGAATATTATTTTAAAAAATTATTTTAACTAAAAAACCCTTACTGTTGGGTTTTAATCGAATATTTTTTTCTAATTGATTTTTATCTTACACACTCCTTTTTTTTTGTCACATTAATGAAAATATCTTTTCATTCTCTGTTCGTAATCTATCGCGAACGACATCATTGGTCACCTCTATCTCCTCCACGCCTTGCTCCCACACAAGTAATATCGCTAATTACCTTATTTCTCTTATCCTCCTTTCCTTTTTCTCGTCTTCCGTAACCCTACTTCCATCCCGAAGAACAATCCAAAGAATTAATTGTGTATTATTATCACCGGCATAATCAACCCTCTTATTGTGCTACTCTCCCACCCAAATCGTCGGTTGTAGTAGCACGAGTGGTGATGCCACACTAAATCTCTTTTTTGTGATAAAAATAAAATTATAATCATTGTCATTAACATGATGTGCCTCTTTGTTTGTGCCCTTTGCATTGGTACCTTAGTTGATCATGAGAATGTTACATGCACCCTCATTTAGCTCATATACTTTAACGTTTTCTATGCCACCATCAATCGATCCGATTCCTCTGTGATCTTTCTCCAATCCAACAAATCACATATGAAGAAGGATATTGCTATTATGCTCTTTACCTTATTTGTCTCCCGAAAAGGAGGTAACGAGTGACACCACTCAAAATGAGAATGGAGGGTGTGAGGCAACAGGGCAAGCGACACTATATAGAGAGAAAGAAAAGAGGAATAAGAGGAGAAAGGGGAAGGGAGGAGAGGACGTATAGTATAACTAATGGTGAGAGCAAGGGGTGAATGTAAAGATAGATAGTTGATGAAGGATGAAAGATAATTTTCATTAAAATGATTTTATATATATATATAATTAGGAGAGTGTAATTGGGTACAAGTCCAATAGTATATCTCTTTGGATAAAATATTTTTATTTTTAGAAAAAATAAACAATATATTTGATTTGGTACAAGTATAATATTTTCTATTATATATATTTTAATATTTTTAATGATAAGATTTCATCGTCCAAATATAATATTGAGAAGGTGAGACTTTTATCTGTGATTATTTTATGTTATCTTTAAATTATTATTTTTCTTCTTTCTCTTTTGATTTATCTATTAAAAAATCTAAATCATTTCTCTCTAGGAGCCCTGCACTTAATCTTTTATATATATATATATATATATTTGTTTTCCAAATTGGATGATCCTATGTAAGACGTGAAAAGACGGTGAAAGACTTTCCTCCAACGAATTTGCTTGTTGACCTCCGGTGATTATTTTCTACTTATCTTTAAATTAGTATCTTTCTTTCATCTCTTTCTATTTCTCGACCAAAGCAAATCCTTGTACTCGTCCAATATCTCCCAAAGTCAGCGCATTTTGTTCTGCTACTTAGCCCGCATTCTTTAGGGAAATGACGTGTCCGGTACTCGCGTAGTTAGACTTCAGATGTTCCTGAACCACAGTGGGTCACGGTTGACTGCACCTTCGGAATCTGCGTTCGGTAAGCGTACCGTTTTATGAGGACCACGTATTTAGTTAGCCACCTCATTGGACTATGGATTAGTCTTATTTACTAGCTGTTTGTACCGTGACAGCATACTCGGTGTCTCGAGTCCCACGTCCCATAGTCGTTCAACATAGCTGTTTGTTTCGGATCAACATTTTTTATGACTTTTATTTAATTTAGAAAATATTTGATTATTTTAAGTTGTTTATGTTAAGCATCGAGCCTTTTATTTTGATGGGTAAATTATGGTAGTTTAGCCGTCGAATGACGATGACAAATCCGACGGTCCGGATCGTGTGATTCGTTGTTCTCACGCACACGGCAGGAAGTCTCTCGTTCTCTCTAGAAGCAACCGGACCCGCTACATGTGTCGTTTCCGTTCGTGTAAAACCGGGAAAGCGATAACGTAGCAAAACAACCGGGGGTCGATAGGGCTTTTTTCCGGTTTGAGAAAAGGACATCGAAGGATAGGAAGGCGAAATAGAGGGGGGAGGGAAGAGCTACACTCTTATTTCCTCTAAATCTTGCTTTGTTTGTCCCCTCGAACCCTAATCCTAGCAAGAGGAAGCATCCTTGTGAGATTCCTCATCTTGAACGGTAGAAAGGAGAGGGGATTTTTCTTGTACCATATATATTGGTAGAAGGGATGGCGCCGGGTCAATGAGGGCAGCAGCAGTTTCGGTACACGCAGACGTCGTCGAAGGTGCTGCACGTTCGAAACCTGCCATGGGAGTGCACGGAGTAGGAGCTCGTTGCCCTCTGCGAGCCCTTTGGCAGGATCGTCAACACCATGTGCAACGTCGGCGCCAACAAGAACCAGGCCTTCGTCGAATTCGTCCGTATCGTCTCTCTGTTTTGATCATGTGCCTTGTTGCTTGTGATAGTTTTGGTGATATATGTGTACATTATCTTTTGGCTACTCATTGCTAACAATCCACACTATTTTTACGCTGGACGAAGAATGTTGGGTTTGCTATTGAATTTCTCGACTGTTCATATTCAGATCAGAAGCACCAAATTGGAGTTTTTGGAACTTCTCATAGATGAAAATTCATAATAGGACGAAATGAAGGATTCGATCCTTCGTGAATTAGAACTCTTCCAGCTTTATCTACGCGTCAACAGGACTTAAAACTTTTTCTTGTAAACCGTTTTCCATCTTCTCGATAAAATAAATCCAAAATGCCAGTGATCAGCAAGTACTTTAGTATAACTAGGGTCTCAACTTTCCATGCTCTGGATCAACTAGGTGCTACCTTCTTCTACTGTAGTATGCTTGTGAATGCTTTATTTAACTGTGATTTTTTTAATTCTTGGAGTTTTTGCATCAGAGGAGTTCTACTTGGTACAACCTTTGTGTTAATTTTCATTTTTTAAAGTCTATATTCATTACTCAGTGCATTTTAAAAATGTTTCTTTCTCTGTAGGTGGACCTTAACCAAGCAATTTCAATGGTATCGTACTATGCTTCTTCGTCTGAGCCAGCCCAAGTCCGTGGAAAAACTGTCTATATCCAGTATTCTAACAGGCAAGAAATTACAAATAACAAGAGTGGTGGTGATGTTCCTGGGAATGTCTTGCTTGTCACTATTGAAGGTGTTGAAGCTGGTGATGTAAGCATAGATGTCATTCATTCGGTAAGTTTTCTTGGTTGGGAGCCCTTGTTGTACATGGAGCCATTTTAGTCTTATGGTCGTCTTATCAAGTATTGGAATTTCGGTTGCCTGGATCATTTTTATGGTAAGGGGCACGCAAGAAAAATATTCTTCAGCAAAAGACATGCTCATTCTTTCTGTTCTTTTCTAGTAACTTACAGTGCATGAACTAGCAGGGCCATAATGATGGGAGAAAACTTACATACAACTATTTTGTTGGGAGAATTACCACATATGTTACAATCTCGTTTTCACATTTGAAACCTTGTATCCTTGTGAAATGGTTATTAGTTGGACTTAATAACATAAACAATATTCTAACATCTGGTGGTATGTTCGATTTTCAATATTTTGGAATCGAAATGTCCTTGGCTTATGTATGGTTGATGCTTTCCACTTGACCTGTTGAATTTTTTTTATATCTTCTACCTTCAAAAGAACTTACTGGAGTAATTGGGTGAGCTCCTTTTCACAGCTGGAGCAGTTTATGCATGGATAAAAGATTTCAGTTGGCAAGAGCGAAAACTGTTTTTTTTTTTCTTTTCTTTTGAGGCTGTTTTTATTATTGTGTTTCTTGTGTTCCTCATAATTTTCTTAGGAGGACATTGTTCTAGTATGATTTTTCATGCATATGACAACAGTAACAACAACAAGAAGCTGTATTATTGCATGCATATATATTTTTCCAAGTATATGTGCACTCATGCTAATGTGCCTATGGATGACTTTAGCTTATGGGGCTACACTTGTGGTCTATGCTGGTTAAATTTCTCGTTAACTATTTGTCATAACAAGCTTTTCAATTTTGTCTTAGGTGTTTTCTGCCTTCGGTTTTGTGCATAAAATTGCCACATTCGAAAAAGCTGCTGGGTTTCAGGTGAGACCACATGTGTTGGTCCTCTTCAGGACAAATGCAGGAAGTAATTTACCATCAGTACTTGAATCATTTTGCAGGCATTAATCCAGTACACGGATGCAGAGACTGCGGCAAGTGCAAGAAATGAGTTGGATGGAAGAAGTATTCCAAGGTTGCGTGTTTTTGCATTGTATTTAGTATGAAAATATGTTTTTATTTTATTTGAATTATTGCTAATTGAACTTGAAGGTTCCAGGTACTTGCTCCCTGAGCATATTACATCTTGCCATTTGCGTATCTCATATTCAGCCCACACAGATTTAAGTATCAAATTCCAGTCGCATCGGAGCAGGTACATTTTGTTGTTTTTTTGTGTGCTAGAAGTGCACAGGCTGTTTTATGATTTTATTACCATTATATTTTTACTTTTGAATTTGTTGATTTCTTGACCTTACCTGTTTTCCTTCAGTTTCTGATCAGTGCTCAAGAAGTAATGTTCTGTAGAATCATCTTTGTAATATTTGTTCCTCACAATGATGAGCACTAAATATATTTGCAATATACTGTTGCATAAATTACATCTTGCGTAACATGTTCCCTTTTCACAAGTTCTAATACATAGTTCAAGCAGCTGACATGAGTTAAATTTTGTGGGTTCTTCGGGCATGATAATTCCTTGATATAGTAAAATTGCTGAAGGTACATGTCTGTAAATTCAGCCTCCTGTAATCAGGCAGGAAATTTGGAACTTAAGAGATGACCTACTCTTATCGTGATTGTGCAACATGGGTAATCCTGTGATTCCATAATTTGGACTTATAGTTTCTTCTCTTGTACATTGTTTTAAGCAGTTCTTGTAAGAAAAATGTTTGGCATTTTATTGATGTTTTAACTGTTGAATTTCGTTTGCTCTTGTTACACTGCCATGTTTCAGATTTAGTTGTAATCGGAGTGTATTATGTTTCTTAAACTAACTGAAGAGTTAACAAATGAATATTGGTATGAGATTATCACACTATCATGTTATTATCACACATTTCACAGTAGATTTTTTTTCCCCATCAAGTTCTATCTTTAGATTTTTTATGCAAATTTGTCGCAATCTAGGGCTTGCATATAACTCAAACCTTAATAAACTTTGTTTTTTTAATGAACAGGGATTACACAAATCCCTTTCTTCCTGTGAATGCGTCAGCTATTGAGGGAACTCTGCAGGTAACTTTTATGTATCAAATTCACTTCTGCTTCTTTATTCTTTTCGTTCTTGTTTTTCCTTGATGTATTTACAAGAAATCCTTCACAGGCTTTGCCAGGTCATGATGGAAAGAAAAAGGAGCCGGAGAGCAATGTTCTTTTAGCTTCTATAGAGAATTTGCAATATGCTGTGACAGTTGATGTTCTTTATACAGTAAGACATTTTCTATCTACCTCCATGTTTTATTAATGTTTTTAACTTTCAGCTAAACATCAAAATGAACCTACTCAATGTTTGTTCTTGACAAATTACAGGTCTTCTCTGCTTTTGGTATTGTGCAGAAAATTTTAATTTTTGAGAAAAATGGTGGCATGCAGGCCTTGATACAGTATTCTGGTATGGAAATTATTAAAGATGTTTCATGTTTGATATTTTCTAGTAAATTGCATATAAGCATTTTAATTTTGGTCTCCATTTTGATTGAATGTGCAAATACACAACACAACTTATCTTTTGTCTATGGTGCCCTCTAATTAATAGTTGTAAGCTGAACTTAGGTAGCATCTTGTGCTTATGTGCATGTTTGCAGATGCATGAGCAAGTTATTTTTGTGCACCTGCCATTTGCTGGCAGGAGATTATGGACTGATACCATGTGCATGTGTCTTCACTTCACTTTGGTACACATGAACCTGTGGATGTGCATGTGTAGACTAGTACATGTAGTGTTTCGTGTGCATCACTATTGATACAGGATAGCAGGAGACATTAATTGCGTCTTGATTCTGAGTATTCCAATAGGATTGCTCTTGGATTGGCCATCCCTCACAAGGAGGTGGGTTACCAACTAGGCCTGGTTGGACCCAAGGTGACTGCAAGTATGGTTGGCAGGCCCTTGATATAAAACAAGGGTATAAATCCCACTCCAATGGGTCTCTGCATTCTCCTCCTATTTTGGAGGAGTTTATCAGTGTCTTGAAGCTTTTTCATTGTGAACTCTATGTTTCCTTGCATGAGACCGTGGTAAAGATTGCTCAAATCTTCTAAACACTATCAGGTGACCATGAAGATGTTTAAGTGTCGATGTGCTGCCATAACATCGTGGGGTTCTAGTGGTTAGCCTAGGCCATACTGGGGCCAGCCTAGCTCTAAGCCAATGCCCAAGGGCTTTTGAATTGATGGCTGGCCCTTGCAGGTTATGGGCATTCCTTTGGGCTTTCTTTCTTGATGGTGGTGATTTCCATGATGTGTCCCGGCCTCAAAATAAGTGCATCATAACCAGTTCATGTCAACTTTGGGTGCAATTAATTTAGGTTTTGGGTCAATTTCTCAGTTTAAAGAAATTGTGTCAGTTTGGGTCTCACTTCACAAACTGACTTTTGGTTTAAGTAGGTTTTGAGAAGTCAATTTGAGTTTTTTCTTATTTCGTCACATCTGTTGATGGGTCATATAGATGTTACAATAGGCATACAAGTGAATGAGATAATATTTTGTTGGTGCCCAAGGTGGGAACTTTTATAATATTTTTGGATCATTTTAAATTGTCCGAAGTTGGTAAGTTATGATGACTGTGTAGTCTTGGAAATGCCTGTTTGGTTTTTTTGTAAGGAAATTGTAAGATACTAGAAATTTTAGTTGCTGATAATAAATAGTGAGATTTTAGGAAATCAAAATTATCCGGACAGATTTTTTTAGTGTCTCAATTCAGATAAGGGGGCTATTGGCTGGTTTGAATAAGTTGAGACATGGGTGGCTGATTTTTTTTCCCGAAGCCTCCAGGAGTTTTAGTCTGGCTGACTTATCTTGATGCATGTCTGGTGACTTTCTCAGGCCGTTCTGCATGATATTTTGTGTTGAATCTGCAAGTTTTTATCTGTTGTTAATTCTTATGTAGTTCAAGCGTCCAGCAAGGGATATGCTTAATGTTCTCTCTTTATGCACAAATAACGACAATCCAGGTTGAAATGCTTTTTTTTTTCGAGGCGAGGGGCATGTTTATCTAAATTATCCTCACGTGTGATAATCTTGGTGGGCACAACCTCCTTGGGGACCTCTAGAAGGGCTTTGTGGTCAAGCACTGCAACTGGCCCTAGGGAGTCTACCCTTATTTGTGCAGCTGATATGCCATGGACTGACTACCTTCAGGAACTATATCAGTGTCATTCATGAAAGTTGAAGCAATGACTTTTGTCATTGGAGTTGTGCCAGGATTTCCAATTGTTACAAAAACCTACAAAATTCATGGTTAGGGAGGGAGGCCCTTCAAAATTCTTCGATTGTTCTCCCATTGGTAGAGGTATTATTTTGCCTCTTGCTGCTAAATTTGATCTCTGGTCCTTTCTGGACACACAAGCACAATCATTTCTTGTATAAGGACCTGTTTGATTTGCCTAACATGTCTGCTATAAGACCAATTTTAATCAGTTCACTGTCATGTCATGAGTCGGTTGGTCTAATCCATGCTTACTGATCCTACCTGGTCTTTTTACTGTCATATTGCCTTTATCACCTCCTTTCACAACAAACTGTTGTACTCCTTGTTAGTTCGTCCTGACTGTTATAGTCAAGCTTATCTGCAGACACGCTTTCAGATATTGCAGTGAAAATTAAAACTGTTGAAAGTTGGTACTAAAGCAATTAATAGTTGTTAGGTGATTAAGTGCTCACGTGCACATTGAACATCTTAAAGGATGATATATAGTTAATGATTTTGTTCGAAATAGAAAGGATTTTTTATATTTAATTAAGCATGATACTATTTGAGATAATTGTCTTTTATACTTTCAAGCTAATGTTTTGGCTCTGTTAAGTTATCTATGTGCCATTTCTTTGTTTCCATCAGATGTGATGACTGCGTCAGTTGCCAAGGAGGCTTTGGAGGGACACTGCATCTATGATGGTGGTTACTGTAAGCTTCATCTGACATACTCTCGTCATACTGATCTCAATCTTAAGGTATATATAATTTTTTGGGTTAAGCGGAGCAATAAAACTTTTTTAAGTTTCAAAAATTGGCTGTTGAAAGAATTATATCTATCCATCAGGAAAAAGAAAATAAAATTGTGCGCACTTGAGGTCCTTCTGTTGTCTTTCTATTAGCACACTGGCTTAGACTTTCATCCTTTATGTGCATGGTTACTTACAGTCAATTATATGTATGTATGCTGTCTTTTAGGTGCATAATGAGAGAAGCAGAGACTACACTATTCAGGACACTGGTGTACCAATGATGTCCCAAGCTCCTGGTTTACCCACCACTTCTGGGTGGCAAGTTTATCCCCAGCGAACATCCACATACGTGGGCAGTGATTTTGGAGCTACAGGACAAGCAACAAATCCTCAGGGTCAAATGTTGACATGGAATTCTAGCACGTCAGGTGGAAGCTTTGTTTCAGAGCCTAACTTGTACCCAGGTCAAACCATTGCAACTGCTCCTGTTTCTCATTACCCAGTTTCAGCAAACACCTCCAGTGCTACTGCTGGGTCACTTCAAGCTTCACAGAACTCATCACCTTATGGTGTTATGCCGAATACAAGGCCTGCTTCTTCACCAACCACTCGACCTTTGTACTACAGTTCATAAGCTGCATCTTCTGACAATTCTCTAGGTCTGTTGCGTCTAGTATATTACTACTTGAATTTATATTTTAAAAGTGTCTAATTAAGAGTAAATGGTTGTTTTGTTTTGGTATCTTAGTAGTTTATCCTGAAATAAGCTATCGAGTTTGACGTGAACCAGTGTGCTTTAAACATTCTTAAATGTTTTATTTTTCATCCATTCTTTTTTTTCACCATGCAGTATTTTCGTCTTGGGCAATTAATCATATGTTATGTATTCCACATCAAGATAGTTTGACAAAATTGAGTTTCGAAGGTTTGTGGAGACATAATTTCTAGGCATTTTTCCTTTCAAGTGGGTTCAGAGTTTTTTTTTTCTTTAAACAGTTGCCTTTTATGATAGAATTTTATGATATGCTTTGCATTAGTAATGTATTCCAAAGATCAAGCAGTAAATACAAGCATAAGGCACTTCCGCCCGAACTTTTACAATATCTTCTTTACTTCTGGTTATAAAGCCTTTTAAGTGCTATTGTTTACGGATATAAAATTCAAACATATCTGGAATTCCAGACATTGTTAGATGATGACCCCTTTTCATAATCTTTATAACTTTTTCTAGTGGCATACTAATAGATCATGAAGCAATGTTATTTTTAGTTGTGTGATGAGACATGCTCAGGGAAGTGACCAATTTCTTTAGAACAATATCCAACTGATAGTATGCAATAATTTCATCTCAGTGCTGGTTGAATAAACACTGGCCAAAACATTCCTTGCAGGTATCCAGACTCTCCCATCAGTGAAGTTGCCATGAGATTTATGATACTCTGCACCAGTCTGCTCTTTCTCGGCTTCACTCAAGCTATGGAACTTTGGAACTGCAGAAGATAGCCTACTGCTAGGTCTATAATTCAATTGTACAACATTAGGCTTTTGTGGTTTGATGTGGTGACTGGATCTGCCTAGAAGAACATGTTATTTCTTGGGTTCTAAATGATTAAAGCCGCACTTCCAGCTTCAGAAAGATGTTTTCCCTTCATGTTCAAAGTCTATGGATGTGTCAATTGTCGATAACATTATCGATTTAAATCTGCGATCCAGATGAGTAGTTGCTTCTCGATTTGGCCTTTGATTCTTCTTGTAAGATTTCGAATAGTCGCAATCTTTTGATGATTTTAGATTTCGAGTCTCAATCATGCTCGAAATTAGGTTTGTTTTAATTGCTTGCGCATTGATAGATGTGACGATGATGACGACAAGAAGAAAAGGAAGAATAATTAATCAAAGAAGCTGCCCTCCACAACTTTGATGAACTCCTTGAAATCGATCCTCCCGTCGTCGTTCTCGTCGTACGCCGCGATCATCCGTCGGCATGCCTCCAATGCCGCCCCCTCCGGGAAGCCCAGCTTGCAGAGAACACGATGCAGGTCCAGGGGCTCTATGACCCCGTCACCGTCATCGTCGAAGACGGAGAACGCCTCCGCCACTTCCTCCAAGCTCGGCTCCTCCCCCTCGAACACGCCACGCAGCTCCTCGAGCCGCTCACCGTCCGCGCCGCAAGGCATGCCCGTAATGATCTCCATCACCGTCTCCACGTCTTCTCTGGTCAACTCGGGCGCCTCGCTAGCGTCGGCCGAGTCGCCGGGTCTGACACGATCGACGACCCCCGATGCGCACGGCGCTGGGTGCCGGAAGAGGAACCCCATGGATATCTTATTCTTCAGGACGACCCCCATGGAGATGGTCTTGTTGAAGAGGAGCACGACGGGCTCTGTGAGTGCGAGGGAGTGGTAGGGTGCAGTTGGCAATGGTTTCTCCATGGTTTCCAGCGCTGAGGAGGAAGAAGACGCTGCTTCTTGGTCCAACCAATAACATGTATGGCGAATCGATGTGTATTTATGCGTGCAGGTGCGACTGTTTTCCTCTGGCACGTACGCAGCAGAGGCTGTCGACGCGGTGGCTAATCACAGAATCCAACAAAACTGGGCTGTCCTCGACAGCGAGGAAGAGATAGAGAGAGAGACGTGTCAAAATGTTGATGTCATCAATCAAACGGACGCACACAATACTTACAGACGTTCAATGTTCGGCGAATCTTTTCAGGTTCGTTGAAGAGAGATCCGGATTGGATCATCAGATAGCTGAGATAGATACTGTTCGTTCATGTTCTCAAAGATCACCACTGATACTTAGCTGAGACGAGGACTTCCTCGTAATGTTTGGCGGCGTTGTCCCAGCTCAGGTCCTGTGCCATCCCTCGCGTCTGCAGGCCCTTCCAATTCTCCTTCTGGTTCCTGTAGGTGTTGAGGCAGTTCCCCAGCGCATTGATCAGCTTGTTGGCCTCCGCCCGGTCGAACGTCCACCCGAACCCGCTCTCCCTGAAGGGATCGAACGGGATCACCGTGTCACGAAGCCCGCCGACGGCGTGCACCACCGGGACCGTGCCGTACTTCATGGCGTACAGCTGGTTCAGCCCGCAGGGCTCGAACCGCGATGGCATGAGCAGGACGTCCGCCCCTGCGGTGATCCTGTGCGCCATCTTCACCGAGAACCCCACCCACGCCCTCACCTTGTTGTGGTGCTCCCTGTCGAACTTGCGCAGCATCTCCTCCAGGTCGGCCCGTCCGGTGCCCAGCATCACCAGCTGCGCGTCCTGCCCGACGATCCAAGGCATCGCACCCGCAATGAGGTCGACGCCCTTCTGGTGATCCAGCCGGCCGATGAATCCGATGAGGGGGACGTCCTCGCGGACAGGGAGGCCGAGCTCCTTCTGCAGCGCCGCCTTGCACTGTGGTTTCCCGGCTTGCAGAGTCTCAATGGAATAGTTTCTGTAGCCATCGGATTGCAGGTGAAGATCCAGCTCAGGGTTCCAGTCCACTGTGTCGATCCCGTTGACGATGCCTTGGAACTTCCAGTTGTTCTCGTTTATGATCTCATGGAGTCCCCACCCACCTTCGGATGTTGTGAGCTCCCATGCGTAGCCACGGCTGACGGTGATCACGCGGTCAGCAGTCTTGAGGCCGGCCGCGAAGATGTTGAAGTGGTCACCTCCCATCGGCTCATACATCTTGAAGAGGTCCATGTGTTGATCGGGCAAGTCGACATGGAAGAAGTCCTCAACTGGACCACGCCCCTGGACAAGACACACAGGTAGAATGCAGACGATAAGGATTCCGAACTCGTAGTTTCCTAAGTTGTTTAGAATGATGCCATGAAACTTCTATGTCAGGATCAGATTCAAGCATTCTTCTCAGTAGAAAAAGAGAAGAGAAGATGAATGATTTCATCTTCATTTTGAGCGAAATGATTTTTCTTTGGTGGTGGTAACTCAGAAATCTTTGCAAGTTTGAAATGAAGCAACTTCAACAAAAATGGGGGAGAAAAGAAATTGAAAGTGGACATGTTTTGATTGCTCAAAAAGAGTTTAAGAAGACAAACATTCATTTGATGCAAAAGAGAAGGATGTAAAGAAGGTTTCTAATAAAACAGAGTGCTTCAAATGTCATGCAATTATAACAAGGTTTGGGAAAAACCATGATAGACTCATGAAAAATTAAGTACAACATATGATCAATATCTTCGGGTCACACAAAAACAATATGGCCAGGGGCATCATGCAACCTAAACTTCAAGAAATACAATGCAGCTGTAGGAATTCATGCAAGTATAATTGGATCATTGATTCAGTGATGAGAAATAGTCAGAAAGTGTTTGGTTTACTGATAAGGTAAGTGAGAGAACTGCAAACTTGCAGATATCGTCTTGGCAAATTTAACAGTCTTTGAGCAGTTCTGAGGATCTCACAGGCTACCGAACTCAGCAAATTGAACTTCTAAATGAAGAGAGAATTTAAACCTAATAGATGCAGCATAAAATGCGAGAGAGCTAACCTGGTGGGATATGTTGTGGATCACCAAGATGGACCTGGCATACTTCATCAAGCCATTGTCGCGGTAGCATGCTTTCAGATACACAGGCAGAAGTGATGTGTGCCAATCGTTCGCAATGAAAATTAAATTTCCGTCTCCATAGCATAAGCCGCCACATGGAACATGCCACGGAACCTGCAATTGTATCAGTCTAAACTCGAAACAATGACATATGTTTAACAAGTTGTGAATGAAAAATACAAGGTATATCCACAGAAAAAGGATGCTTACCATAAAACTAAATCTTATTGTTCGAATAGAATTAAGTGTTTGGTTATACACCGACTACAGACTTGCGAAGAAATATAACATGAGTGGTATGCAAATTTATCTGCTTCACAACAAAACTGGTTTGCTTATCATGAAAGCCAGAATACTGATAAATCCTAATAGATTATAATTTACAATAACTTTTGATTTTAGAAGAATTATAAGGCAAAAGAAAAAGAGAAACTAGCCAATGGTTAAAATTCAGGGAATTATATGAAACAACATATGCAGATAACAGAAACAATGATAAATTGGATGCAAAGGTAAGGCCGAGAAATCAGGGAGGATAGAGGCAGTAAGAACTAAGTATGCTAGAGTAGCCTTCAGTTATTTGCATCAACCACTCGATTACTCCATCAATTTTCTAAAAAACTTAGATGATTAAACAAAAGTATTATGATTTAATATCTGTTAATTGGCAGAGGAACAACATTGGAGAGTAACTACCATTGTGTGTTTAACGTAAGGTAAATCCTTGCACAAAGTTCCACTGACTCTATCATAATAGAAAAAAAACATAAGGTATCAAAGAAAACCATATATGTCAGTGGCCTTGTTCTTAATTTCCTAAGCCTAATAAATGGAAATGAGTTTAACAACTAGGTCTTTTTTCTAATATAAACTTGGCCTATTAAATAATTTCACCTGCACAGAGATATCTTACATCTTTTAAAACATCGATCAAGAATCAGAAATTGTATGAAACTCCAAAATTTTTAAACAGTAAATTGTTTTGTTAAGGTTCGTTGATACCAAAGTCACAGTCAGTTCTCCATCGACAATTAGTATGCAGAACCATAGAATTAGATGTATGGTATACTGAGTGTAACATACCGATCTGACTGGATACCTCTATACTAGTACTGCCCGGTTACATATCGTATTCAATCCAATTTTTAATATATATATATATATATATATATATACACACTGAATGTTTTGATACTGTGCTGACCGATACCTACCCCTCTGAACGGGTCCTGCTACTGGTACTGTAATGAAATTTTAGACCTAAGACAACACTGTACAATGCTAATTTCAGTCATAAGACATCTGCATGAACTAGGAAACAACGATACAGAACCAGAAAAAAGAAGTGGGAAAAAGGGTTCGGAATTGGCATTTGCAATTGAGTTAAGCACCTCAAGGACTATCAAGTACTAACTCAAAGCAGCACTGAAGCGGCCACCGACATGACTATATTTTTCACACTAGAAATCATGTTGGAAGTCCCTTCCTGCATTAATCTTAGACAAATGCTCACTACGAATTTCTAATACTGACATATTCTGTTATGTACATCATGGATAGTTGAATATGTTGTTTAGGACAAAGGAGATACCTCTACAGCTACCTTGCATAACAATACCATCCGTTTCAAGATTTCCTGCATTAATTAGCAAAAGACAATATAAATAACTTGTAGAAGGTCATTTCTGCATTTTCAGTGCACAAAAAAATGAAGTAACAAAAAGTGAATAAACTGGATTGACTAATTTACAGGTGTTAAAATTGCAAAAAACTTTTACCAGCCGGTCTCCCCCATAAATGTTGTTCTCTAGATGACGGAAAACTGGACTGTCGATAAATACAAAATCCACACGATCAATATAAGCATGAAAGTAATTTACTTCCAGATCCTGCATCCCATAATATGACATCAACTGGATAAGTATGTATTTATAGCTAAATCTAAAAACCATGACATGAAACAGCAGATACAGACCTGCCCATCAGCTTTGTAATATTTGCGAACACCTATATCTTTGGATTCAGGATAATTGGCATACCTTGGGGAAACAACCTATAATTTACAAAAGAAAGATTGAACTGGCTATGCAACAGCAATATTAAGGAAGCAACTTTTGGACTAACATTATTCTAGTTTGGTAAACCTGCACATTGTAATTGCAGTTTTATGATTTGAATTGCTATTCCAATTTACCTTTCTGTGGAATAGCTAGAGTCACCACCAACATTAACGTGAGATTTGAGGTTCAAACAGAAATTAATCGACAAAAGGGAAAGGAGAAATACCATAACCCGGTGCCCTCTCCTAGCCAAAGCTTTTGGCAGAGTCCCAGCTACATCTCCAAGCCCTCCTGTTGAAGTTAAAAATGATACATGCCAGTGAATCTTATTTTAATATCATAATAACACTTTATAAACCCAAACAACAGTCATTCACTTCATTACCAATTGTGGAGCATAGACTTGATACAACAAATTTTCAGTACTTGAGAGGTAAGAGTAAAAATACAGCAAAAGATCAATCGGAAAATACGAAAATACTAAAAATATCAATACCTGTCTTTGACCAAGGAGCACATTCCGCGGAAACTACTATTACATTCATGGCATTCGCTCCAGCCAGAGGAGGGGAATCCACATTTTCTACCTCAATATCTGCTTCTGTATCTACACCATCAGATTTTGCTTCCGTATGGTTCTGAGCATTCTCATCTTCAGTACCCCTTTCAGATTCTTGTATAATAAGTGATGATTCGACTGAATCATAAGTAGAATCAAGATCTGCATCTTTTGCTAGTCCATCAGCTTGTAGGATATCACCTTGCTCTTCTGCTTCCTCTGAAGAATTTTCAGTTTTACCGATACATTGAGTCTTAGACATCTTAGATTCAGAAGACTGGACCAAACTGTTAGAAACACTAGTTGAACTTAGGTTCAAATTAATGGTTTTAGCACCTTTAGCAGAAGAATCAGTACTCTGAACTGCTTCAGCAGCTTCACATCCCAAGGATGAGATTATGTTCCTTTTTTCCACAGCCTGAACCAAAATGAGGAAGTCAAGAAGCTGCATATTTAGTACACAGACTATATTCCAAAATGAGATAAACTAGTCAAAATTTATGCACAAAATGAGGAAAGTCAAGAAGCTGATATTTAGTACACAGACTAGATTCCGAAATGAGATAAACTAGTCAAAATCTATGCACTACTTATGATCATTAAGAGTCATACAACTTGATGTTCATATTCTCTGCTCTATCTTTGTTCTATATAATTTCCATGTACACTCTCTCTCTCTCTCTCTCTCTCTCTCTCATGATTGAAAGCCAAGAGAGGAGGATGAACAGAATGAGAAGAAACAAAGTAAAGAACAGAGAGCCACCTGCTTAATTGAGTCGTGTTGCATCTCCAGAACCTTCATGCTCTTGTCAATCGTGGCCGGAGCTGCACCGACATTGACACCGGCATCATCACCATCGGCCTTCCCCTTCTCCGGCTCAAAATCGCCGCCTTTTCCGGTGGCCCGAAGGCCCCTCCCCTTCTCCACCGCCACCAAGATCTCACTTCGTCGGCCCCTCGTCGCGAACCTCACCCGGCACCCACCTCCGCAGGGGAAAATAGCGTTCCCCCTGACAACAGCCGCCACAACCGACGCCCTGCGGCCATCGTCCGGCTTAATCTGGACGCGAACAGGGCTGTTGCCGCCGCCACTGCAAGCCTCGAGACGGAAGGTCTGAGAGCTGAAAGACGCCATCTTTGGAATCGGCGAGTGGCAGTGGGAGGATTTTAAGCGAAGTTACAAGGGAAGCGTGCATGCCCCCCGTGGGTGCAGTTGGGCCCGAGCGAACGTTGTGTGCGGTAGATGTTGTTCGGCAGGCACGTGGGACGGATGGCAGCACGAGGACATCTTGTGAACGAAATGATGTGATTACGACCTTTATTTGGAGTTCTCTTCATCGATCAGCCCTTCTTAATCGTTGATATCGATCGTCATTCTAGAACTTAACGATAGTAGATTTAATTTTTTTAATAATTAATATTATATAAAGATATCGTTGATATTTTGATTAACCGAATATGATCTAAACTTATATACATAAGATTATTCGAGGTACCTCCTAGATAAAAACATTAAGTTTCTGAGGTGATTGTGTAAACAACTTTAAGCCGTGGCCTCGGGGCCGACGCGGCTCGGTTCGGGTCCGGATGACGGGGGATCTCTCAGGGGGGGTTCCTCGGGACTGCAGAGGTTGCCGGCTCGGGTCAGTTCGGTCGTGGAGGTGGGTCGTCGTTTCCTTCGGGAATGGGCTCCTTGCCAATGCGTCCGGTGAGAGGCGCATCGTCTTCGTTCCTGCACACAGGTCGAGTCGGGATGCTCGACCCGACCCTTCCGATGATCAAGTTAGTCAGGGGTCGTAGGAGTTTTTCCCGTGTTTGCTGTCGTTTTCCCCCCTTTTTTCCCTCCCCTTTCGTTTAGAACGCAAGGGTATTTATAGGGGAGTTTAGTGTCACCTGACGTGCCTGCTCGCAGGGAGCGGGATCGTACCTTATGATAACGTCTGACATCGCTATTGGCGTGGCATGAGGAATCGAGCCTAAGTGATCGTTAATGGGCCTCGGTTGGCGTTTCGGCCCGTGTCGGCCAGGCGCTGTCAGCCCGACAAAGACGTGGGGCGTCAGCTGATGTCACGCAAGTCTTATCGTAATTATCACCCTCATCATGCTCCCCCCCCAAAGGAAGCTATGCGTCAGTTGCCGAAAGGGAGGTCTGAGGCATGGCTTCGGTTTTAAAGAACTATCTCCGTCGGGGGAAGGCCGGTTCGCCGCCCAGGGCATGGGAATCGTGGAGCTTGGCAATTGAGGAAGGTCGGATGTGCCGTAGCGGCGCTGGGTAGTGAGTGGCCGAGGAACCTCAAAGAATGACTCGTAGGTCAAATTGGGCTCGGCCGTAGGGGTGGTAGCCCCCTCGGGCGGGCGGGCTGCGCAGGGGGGGGGGGGGGGGTCCTTTGGGCACATGAGAGCCGACTATGCGGGTGTGGTCCGCGAGAGGGACGGGACCGAGAAGCACGACGCAAGCGACTGCAGCCGAGGAGCTGGACTCGGGCGAGCAGGCAGCGCAGGTGTGGTCTCGGGCGGTATGAGGCCGAGGAGCACGACGCAGGCGGCTGTGGCCGAGGAGCTGGACTCGAGCGAGCAGACCGCGCAGGCGTGGTCTCGGGCAACATGAGGCCAAGGAGCGCGACGCAGGCGGCTGCGACCGAGGAGCTGGACTCGAGTGAGCAGGCCGCGCAGGCGTGGTCTTCGGGCGACATGAGGCCGAGGAGCACGACGCAGGCGGCTGCGGCCGAGGAGCTGGACTCGGGCGAGCAGGCCGTGCGGGCGTGGTCTCGAGCGAAATGAGGCCGAGGAGCACGACGCAGGCGGCTGCGGCCGAGGAGCTGGACTCGGGCGAGCAGGCCGCGCAGGTGTGGTCTCGGGCGACATGAGGCCGAGGAGCATGACATAGGCTACTGCGACCGAGGAGCTACTTCGATTGGATCTTTTACGCTGTGCTGTGGGAGATGCGGGTGGCCAAGTAGCCTTTGGTCTATTCGGAAGTCCAGGGGACGAACCTTTTCGTGAATCGCCAGTTTTCGAGAAGACCGGCGCTTCAAGCCCGTTGTTTGCCACGCGTTGCGCGCCTGTTGGCTACCCTGCCAAGTTGCATTTATGGCGGAATGACGTTGTGTCATCCCGATGCGACATGCCTGAGTAGAGGAAGGGTCGCTATTTTTGGCGGGATTTTGTCTATAAGTAATGTGTAGCTAGCCCCTTGAAGGCCCCTTGAAGGTCTAGCGCCACCCGAGATCCCCGACATTCGGACCCCCGAAGCGAGCCGCGACGACCCCGAGGCCACGGCTTAAACAGATGCCCCGCCGCATCATTTTGGCGCTAGAAGGAGGGCCTCGAAAGTCGAGGGATCATCCAACTGGCTCAGACGAGCTCACAGTTGAGGGTCACACCTGATCGGAGCTCCGGGGGAAAGTCCCCCGCATGGAGATCTTCGAGACGAACACCCCGTCGCGACCGCAGAACGCTACTGGTGTCTGTCAAACGACCCGGGTCTGCTTCCGCCCGAGCGCGCCCCCAGCAACCCCTCGCACGTGTCGCTCAAGGCCTTCCAGGACCTCGCTCATCAAGTTCGAGCGCTGACGGGTATAGTGCGAACCATTATCCCGCTCGGTGCACCCCCCTACGACCCGACCACCGCGGCAACGAGAGCCGCCCGCTCGGGCCCGCCCTGCCTCAGTCTCTTCCAAGCGAAGGCTCCATGTTTACCTAACCGCCTCTTGGCTCACGCCTGCCTGCGCCGAGCTCCTCGGCCATGCACTGCCGAGTCCATCTCAGGGCGGCTTGCCCACCTGGGTCACGTCCCTCGGCCACACCGCCGAGCCCACCTCAGCGCGGCCTGCCCTCCTGAGCGGCGTCCTCGCGGCCACAGTCTGCCTGCGCCGAACACCTCAGCCGCATGACCCTCGTGACCATGCGTGCGCGGCCAGCCTGCTTGCGCCGAGCTCCTCGGCCATGCACTGTCGAGTCCATCTCAGGGCGGCTTGCCCATCTGGGTCACGTCCCTCGGCCGTAGCCCGCCTACGCCAAGCTTCTCGGCCATACGCTGCCGAGTTCGCCTCAGCGCGGTCTGCCCGCCTGAGCGGTGTCCCTCGGCCACACCGCCGAGTTCACCCCACGCGGCCTGCCCGCCTGTGTCGTGCTCCTCGGCTCATAGCCCGAGTCGCTCCAGTTCGACCTCCGACTTGCGACTCGCCAGCTTGGCTCATAGCTCGAGTCGCTCCAGTTCGATCTCCGACTTGCAACTCGCCGGCTCGGCCCATAACCCGAGACACGCCTACGCGGCCTGCCCGCCCGCGTCATATTCCTCGGCAACGTGTTGCCCGAGACCACCTCTGGTCAGCTTGCCCGACGGAGTTGTGCTCCTCGGCTGCGTGTCGATCGAGACACGCCCACGCGGTCTACCCGCCTGTGTCATGCTCCTCGGCTCATAGCCCGAGTCGCTCCAGTTCGACCTCCGACTTGCGACTCGCCGGCTCGGCCCATAACCCGAGACACGCCAACACCGCCTGTCCGCTTGCGTCGTGCTCCTCGGTCGCACGTCGTCCGAGACCACGACCTCTGCTCGGCTTCCCGATTGAGATGTGCTCATCGGTCACATGTTGCCCAGGGCCTAAGACACACCCGCGCGGCCTGCCCGCCTGCGTTGTGCTCCTTGGCGCATAGCCCGAGTTGCTCCAATTCGATCTCCGACTTGCGACTCGCCGACTCAGACCATAGCCTGAGTCGCTCCAAGTCGATCTCCGACTTGCGACTCACCAGCCCAGACCATAGCCCGAGTCGCTCCAGGTCGATCTCCGACTTGCGACTCGTCGGCCCAGACCATAGCCCGAGTCGCTCCAGGTCGATCTCCGACTTGCGACTCGCCGGCTCAGACCATAGCCCGAGTCGCCCCAGTTCGATCTCTGACTTGCGACTCGCCGGCTCAGACCATAGCCCGAGTCGCTCCAGTTCGATCTCCGACTTGCGACTCGCCGGCCCAGACCATAGCCCGAGTCGCTCCAGGTCGATCTCCGACTTGCGACTCGCCGTTTCAGACCATAGCCCGAGTTGCCCTAGTTCGATCTCCGACTTATGACTCACCGGCTCAGACCATAGCTCGAGTCGCTCCAGTTCGATCTCCGACTTGCGACTCGCCGGCTCAGACCATGGCCCGAGTCGCTCCAGTTCGATCTCGCACGCCACGCCCAGGCTCGGTCTCGCACGCCACGCCAGCGCTAGTGTCAGACGCTACCTGCTTCTACAAGGGGGCACATCAGGTACAATAAGCTTCCCTATAAATACCCTCGCATGCTAAGAGGGAAGGAGGACTAGAGACAAACTCACACACAACCCCTACAGGGGGGACAACCCCTACAGAGGAGACTCCAAACACTTCTTCATCTGAAACCCCCTCCACATCGCTAACTTAGCCGTCGGAGGGGTCGGGCTGAGCGCCTCGGCCCGACCTTTGTGCAGGTGCCAGACGGGGTCGACTCTTCCCGGCGCTACGGCGACGCACTCCCCCGACTCGACGTCCCGACCGGACCGTCGAGACAGGCCATGGGAGACCACGAAGGACGCCACCCGAGATCCCCGACATTCGGACCCCCGAACCGAGCCGCGACGGCCCCGAGGCCACGGCTTAAACAGATGCCCCGCCGCATCAATAATGATGGGAGAAAACTTACATACAACTATTTTGTTGGGAGAATTACCACATATGTTACAATCTCGTTTTCACATTTGAAACCTTGTATCCTTGTGAAATGGTTATTAGTTGGACTTAATAACATAAACAATATTCTAACATATGGTGGTATGTTCGATTTTCAATATTTTGGATTCAATGGGTTTCCCAAAAAAAGGAACGCAAGAAAAGCCGAAAAAGACGAGTACCGAGCGCGAACTCGCCGGCGGTTGGATTGGCGATGAGACGAGCGTTCGGATCGCGGTCGCTGGAGGCGAGGAGATGGCCAGCGATGGCTCGGAGACGGCGTTGGGGAGCGGAATCCATCTCCAGGTTTGTTCGTCTTTGCCCTTCCTCTCTTCCTCTCACGACTCGATCTCGGGACACATTAAAATAACGATGGAATGCAATACAGCGCCGGAGATATTTTATTATTTAGATAGGACGGCTTCCCTTGCGCAGACGTCTAGTATTCGTGTCACCATCATCCGCACGCCATATCCGAACACTTTCCATGACAGCCTTTCTTCGGCAGGTTTCCTCACTTTTTACCATATCTTGCTGCAGCGAGTGTTTCCACCGGGACAACATGCTTGGAATTAGATCTGTGGTTTTTTATTTTAAATAAAGTTGATTAGTCTAAGAATCTAAAATTTTCTTTATGAAAGTATTATTAAATAATTTTATTTAAAAAATTATTTTTCAAATTAAGAATATTATTTTTAAAAATTATTTTAACTAAAAAACCCTTACTGTTGGGTTTTAATCGAATATTTTTTTCTAATTGATTTTTATCTTACACACTCCTTTTTTTTTTTGTCACATTAATGAAAATATCTTTTCATTCTCTGTTCGTAATCTATCGCGAACGACATCATTGGTCACCTCTATCTCCTCCACGCCTTGCTCCCACACAAGTAATATCGCTAATTACCTTATTTCTCTTATCCTCCTTTCCTTTTTCTCGTCTCCCGTAACCCTACTTCCATCCCGAAGATCAATCCAAAGAATTAATTGTGTATTATTATCACCGGCATAATCAACCCTCTTATTGTGCTACTCTCCCACCCAAATCATCGGTTGTAGTAGCACGAGTGGTGATGCCACACTAAATCTCTTTTTTGTGATAAAAATAAAATTATAATCATTGTCATTAACATGATGTGCCCCTTTGTTTGTGCCCTTTGCATTGGTACCTTAGTTGATCATGAGAATGTTACATGCACCCTCTTTTAGCTCATCTACTTTAACGTTTTCTATGCCACCATCAATCGATCCAATTCCTCTGTGATCTTTCTCCAATCCAACAAATCACATATGAAGAAGGATATTGCTATTATGCTCTTTACCTTATTTGTCTCCCGAAAAGGAGGTAACGAGTGACACCACTCAAAATGAGAATGGAGGGTGTGAGGCAACAGGGCAAGCGACACTATATAGAGAGAAAGAAAAGAGGAATAAGAGGAGAAAGGGGAAGGGAGGAGAGGACGTATAGTATAACTAATGGTGAGAGCAAGGGGTTAATGTAAAGATAGATAGTTGATGAAGGATGAAAGATAATTTTCATTAAAATGATTTTATATATATATATAATTAGGAGAGTGTAATTGGGCACAAGTCCAATAGTATATCTCTTTGGATAAAATATTTTTATTTTTAGAAAAAATAAACAATATATTTGATTTGGTACAAGTATAATATTTTCTATTATATATATTTTAATATTTTTAATGATAAGATTTCATCGTCCAAATATAATATTGAGAAGGTGAGACTTTTATATGTGATTATTTTATGTTATCTTTAAATTATTATTTTTCTTCTTTCTCTTTTCATTTATCTATTAAAAAATCTAAATCATTTCTCTTTAGGAGCCCTGCACTTAATCTTTTATATATATATATATATATATATATATATATATATATATATATATATATATATATATATATATATATATTTGTTTTCCAAATTGGATGATCCTATGTAAGACGTGAAAAGACGGTGAAAGACTTTCTTCCAACGAATTTGCTTGTTGACCTCCAGTGATTATTTTCTACTTATCTTTAAATTAGTACCTTTCTTTCATCTCTTTCTATTTCTCGACCAAAACAAATCCTTGTACTTGTCCAATATCTCCCAAAGTCAGCGCATTTTGTTCTGCTACTGAGCCCGCATTCTTTAGGGAAATGATGTGTCCGGTACCCGCGTAGTTAGACTTCAGATGTTCCTGAACCACAGTGGGTCACGGTTGACTACACCTTCGGAACCTGCGTTCGGTAAGCGTACCGTTTTATGAGGACCACGTATTTAGTTAGCCACCTCATTGGACTATGGATTAGCCTTATTTACTAGCTGTTTGTGCCGTGACAGCATACTCGGTGTCTCGAGTCCCACGTCCCATAGTCGTTCAACATAGCTGTTTGTTTCGGATCGATATTTTTTATGACTTTTATTTAATTTAGAAAATATTTGATTATTTTAAGTTGTTTATGTTAAGCATCGAGCCTTTTATTTTGATGGGTAAATTATGGTAGTTTAGCCGTCGAATGACGATGACAAATCCGACGGTCCGGATCGTGTGATTCGTTGTTCTCACGCACACGGCAGGAAGTCTCTCGTTCTCTCTAGAAGCAACCGGACCCGCACATGTGTCGTTTCCGTTCGTGTAAAACCGGGAAAGCGATAACGTAGCAAAACAACCGGGGGTCGATAGGGCTTTTTTCCGGTTCGAGAAAAGGACATCGAAGGATAGGAAGGCGAAAGAGAGGGGGGAGGGAAGAGCTACACTCTTATTTCCTCTAAATCTTGCTTTGTTTGTCCCCTCGAACCCTAATCCTAGCAAGAGGAAGCATCCTTGGGAGATTCCTCATCTTGAACGGTAGAAAGGAGAGGGGATTTTTCTTGTACCATATATATTGGTAGAAGGGATGGCGCCGGGTCAATGAGGGCAGCAGCAGTTTCGGTACACGCAGACGCCGTCGAAGGTGCTGCACGTTCGAAACCTGCCATGGGAGTGCACGGAGGAGGAGCTCGTTGCCCTCTGCGAGCCCTTTGGCAGGATCGTCAACACCATGTGCAACGTCGGCGCCAACAAGAACCAGGCCTTCGTCGAATTCGTCCGTATCGTCTCTCTGTTTTGATCATGTGCCTTGTTGCTTGTGATAGTTTTGGTGATATATGTGTACATTATCTTTTGGCTACTCATTGCTAACAATCCACACTATTTTTACGCTGGACGAAGAATGTTGGGTTTGCTATTGAATTTCTCGACTGTTCATATTCAGATCAGAAGCACCAAATTGGAGTTTTTGGAACTTCTCATAGATGAAAATTCATAATAGGACGAAATGAAGGATTCGATCCTTCGTGAATTAGAACTCTTCCAGCTTTATCTACGCGTCAACAGGACTTAAAACTTTTTCTTGTAAACCGTTTTCCATCTTCTCGATAAAATAAATCCAAAATGCCAGTGATCAGCAAGTACTTTAGTATAACTAGGGTCTCAACTTTCCATGCTCTGGATCAACTAGGTGCTACCTTCTTCTACTGTAGTATGCTTGTGAATGCTTTATTTAACTGTGATTTTTTTAATTCTTGGAGTTTTTGCATCAGAGGAGTTCTACTTGGTACAACCTTTGTGTTAATTTTCATTTTTTAAAGTCTATATTCATTACTCAGTGCATTTTAAAAATGTTTCTTTCTCTCTAGGTGGACCTTAACCAAGCAATTTCAATGGTATCGTACTATGCTTCTTCGTCTGAGCCAGCCCAAGTCCGTGGAAAAACTGTCTATATCCAGTATTCTAACAGGCAAGAAATTACAAATAACAAGAGTGGTGGTGATGTTCCTGGGAATGTCTTGCTTGTCACTATTGAAGGTGTTGAAGCTGGTGATGTAAGCATAGATGTCATTCATTCGGTAAGTTTTCTTGGTTGGGAGCCCTTGTTGTACATGGAGCCATTTTAGTCTTATGGTCGTCTTATCAAGTATTGGAATTTCGGTTGCCTGGATCATTTTTATGGTAAGGGGCACGCAAGAAAAATATTCTTCAGCAAAAGACATGCTCATTCTTTCTGTTCTTTTCTAGTAACTTACAGTGCATGAACTAGCAGGGCCATAATGATGGGAGAAAACTTACATACAACTATTTTGTTGGGAGAATTACCACATATGTTACAATCTCGTTTTCACATTTGAAACCTTGTATCCTTGTGAAATGGTTATTAGTTGGACTTAATAACATAAACAATATTCTAACATCTGGTGGTATGTTCGATTTTCAATATTTTGGAATCGAAATGTCCTTGGCTTATGTATGGTTGATGCTTTCCACTTGACCTGTTGAATTTTTTTTATATCTTCTACCTTCAAAAGAACTTACTGGAGTAATTGGGTGAGCTCCTTTTCACAGCTGGAGCAGTTTATGCATGGATAAAAGATTTCAGTTGGCAAGAGCGAAAACTGTTTTTTTTTTTTTTTTCTTTTGAGGCTGTTTTTATTATTGTGTTTCTTGTGTTCCTCATAATTTTCTTAGGAGGACATTGTTCTAGTATGATTTTTCATGCATATGACAACAGTAACAACAACAAGAAGCTGTAATATTGCATGCATATATATTTTTCCAAGTATATGTGCACTCATGCTAATGTGCCTATGGATGACTTTAGCTTATGGGGCTACACTTGTGGTCTATGCTGGTTAAATTTCTCGTTAACTATTTGTCATAACAAGCTTTTCAATTTTGTCTTAGGTGTTTTCTGCCTTCGGTTTTGTGCATAAAATTGCCACATTCGAAAAAGCTGCTGGGTTTCAGGTGAGACCACATGTGTTGGTCCTCTTCAGGAGAAATGCAGGAAGTAATTTACCATCAGTACTTGAATCATTTTGCAGGCATTAATCCAGTACACGGATGCAGAGACTGCGGCAAGTGCAAGAAATGAGTTGGATGGAAGAAGTATTCCAAGGTTGCGTGTTTTTGCATTGTATTTAGTATGAAAATATGTTTTTATTTTATTTGAATTATTGCTAATTGAACTTGAAGGTTCCAGGTACTTGCTCCCTGAGCATATTACATCTTGCCATTTGCGTATCTCATATTCAGCCCACACAGATTTAAGTATCAAATTCCAGTCGCATCGGATCAGGTACATTTTGTTGTTTTTTTGTGTGCTAGAAGTGCACAGGCTGTTTTATGATTTTATTACCATTATATTTTTACTTTTGAATTTGTTGATTTCTTGACCTTACCTGTTTTCCTTCAGTTTCTGATCAGTGCTCAAGAAGTAATGTTCTGTAGAATCATCTTTGTAATATTTGTTCCTCACAATGATGAGCACTAAATATATTTGCAATATACTGTTGCATAAATTACATCTTGCGTAACATGTTCCCTTTTCACAAGTTCTAATACATAGTTCAAGCAGCTGACATGAGTTAAATTTTGTGGGTTCTTCGGGCATGATAATTCCTTGATATAGTAAAATTGCTGAAGGTACATGTCTGTAAATTCAGCCTCCTGTAATCAGGCAGGAAATTTGGAACTTAAGAGATGACCTACTCTTATCGTGATTGTGCAACATGGGTAATCCTGTGATTCCATAATTTGGACTTATAGTTTCTTCTCTTGTACATTGTTTTAAGCAGTTCTTGTAAGAAAAATGTTTGGCATTTTATTGATGTTTTAACTGTTGAATTTCGTTTGCTCTTGTTACACTGCCATGTTTCAGATTTAGTTGTAATCGGAGTGTATTATGTTTCTTAAACTAACTGAAGAGTTAACAAATGAATATTGGTATGAGATTATCACACTATCATGTTATTATCACACATTTCACAGTAGATTTTTTTTCCCCATCAAGTTCTATCTTTAGATTTTTTATGCAAATTTGTCGCAATCTAGGGCTTGCATATAACTCAAACCTTAATAAACTTTGTTTTTTTAATGAACAGGGATTACACAAATCCCTTTCTTCCTGTGAATGCGTCAGCTATTGAGGGAACTCTGCAGGTAACTTTTATGTATCAAATTCACTTCTGCTTCTTTATTCTTTTCGTTCTTGTTTTTCCTTGATGTATTTACAAGAAATCCTTCACAGGCTTTGCCAGGTCATGATGGAAAGAAAAAGGAGCCGGAGAGCAATGTTCTTTTAGCTTCTATAGAGAATTTGCAATGTGCTGTGACAGTTGATGTTCTTTATACAGTAAGACATTTTCTATCTACCTCCATGTTTTATTAATGTTTTTAACTTTCAGCTAAACATCAAAATGAACCTACTCAATGTTTGTTCTTGACAAATTACAGGTCTTCTCTGCTTTTGGTATTGTGCAGAAAATTTTAATTTTTGAGAAAAATGGTGGCATGCAGGCCTTGATACAGTATTCTGGTATGGAAATTATTAAAGATGTTTCATGTTTGATATTTTCTAGTAAATTGCATATAAGCATTTTAATTTTGGTCTCCATTTTGATTGAATGTGCAAATACACAACACAACTTATCTTTTGTCTATGGTGCCCTCTAATTAATAGTTGTAAGCTGAACTTAGGTAGCATCTTGTGCTTATGTGCATGTTTGCGGATGCATGAGCAAGTTATTTTTGTGCACCTGCCATGTGCTGGCAGGAGATTATGGACTGACACCATGTGCATGTGTAGACTAGTACATGTAGTGTTTCGTGTGCATCACTATTGATACAGGATAGCAGGAGACATTAATTGCGTCTTGATTCTGAATATTCCAATAGGATTGCTCTTGGATTGGCCATCCCTCACAAGGAGGTGGGTTACCAACTAGGCCTGGTTGGACCCAAGGTGACTGCAAGTATGGTTGGCAGGCCCTTGATATCAAACAAGGGTATAAATCCCACTCCAACGGGTCTCTACATTCTCCTCCTATTTTGGAGGAGTTTATCAGTGTCTTGAAGCTTTTTCATTGTGAACTCTATGTTTCCTTTCATGAGACCCTGGTAAAGATTGCTCAAATCTTCTAAACACTATCAGGTGACCATGAAGATGTTTAAGTGTCGATGTGCTGCCATAACATCGTGGGGTTCTAGTGGTTAGCCTAGGCCATACTGGGGCCAGCCTAGCTCTAAGCCAATGCCCAAGGGCTTTTGAATTGATGGCTGGCCCTAGCAGGTTATGGGCATTCCTTTGGGCTTTCTTTCTTGATGGTGGTGATTTCCATGATGTGTCCCGGCCTCAAAATAAGTGCATCATAACCAGTTCATGTCAACTTTGGGTGCAATTAATTTAGGTTCTGGGTCAATTTCTCAGTCTAAAGAAATTGTGTCAGTTTGGGTCTGACTTCACAAACTGACTTTTGGTTTAAGTAGGTTTTGAGAAGTCAATTTGAGTTTTTTCTTATTTCGTCACATCTGTTCATGGGTCATATAGATGTTACAATAGGCATACAAGTGAATGAGATAATATTTTGTTGGTGCCCAAGGTGGGAACCTTTATAATATTTTTGGATCATTTTAAATTGTCCGAAGTTGGTAAGTTATGATGACTGTGTAGTCTTGGAAATGCCTGTTTGGTTTTTTGTAAGGAAATTGTAAGATACTAGAAATTTTAGTTGCTGATCATAAATAGTGAGATTTTAGGAAATCAAAATTATCCGGACAGATTTTTTTAGTGTCTCAATTCAGATAAGGGGGCTATTGGCTGGTTTGAATAAGTTGAGACATGGGTGGCTGATTTTTTTTCCCCAAGCCTCCAGGAGTTTTAGTCTG
Organism: Musa acuminata AAA Group; assembly: GCF_036884655.1. NCBI lineage: Eukaryota > Viridiplantae > Streptophyta > Magnoliopsida > Zingiberales > Musaceae > Musa > Musa acuminata. The sequence goes on from NC_088356.1 coordinate 44,436,537, forward strand.
GCTGATCTTGTTGCCTGCCTGGTTTTAGTCTGGCTGACTTATCTTGATGCATGTCTGGTGACTTTCTCAGGTCGTTCTGCATGATATTTTGTGTTGAATCTGCAAGTTTTTATCTGTTGTTAATTCTTATGTAGTTCAAGCGTCCAGCAAGGGATATGCTTAATGTTCTCTCTTTATGCACAAATAACGACAATCCAGGTTGAAATGCTTTTTTTTTTCGAGGCGAGGGGCATGTTTATCTAAATTATCCTCACGTGTGATAATCTTGGTGGGCACAACCTCCTTGGGGACCTCTAGAAGGGCTTTGTGGTCAAGCACTGCAACTGGCCCTAGGGAGTCTACCCTTATTTGTGCAGCTGATATGCCATGGACTGACTACCTTCAGGAACTATATCAGTGTCATTCATGAAAGTTGAAGCAATGACTTTTGTCATTGGAGTTGTGCCAGGATTTCCAATTGTTACAAAAACCTACAAAATTCATGGTTAGGGAGGGAGGCCCTTCAAAATTCTTCGATTGTTCTCCCATTGGTAGAGGTATTATTTTGCCTCTTGCTGCTAAATTTGATCTTTGGTCCTTTCTGGACACACAAGCACAATCATTTCTTGTATAAGGACCTGTTTGATTTGCCTAAAATATCTGCTATAAGACCAATTTTAATCAGTTCACCTGTCATGTCATGAGTCGGTTGGTCTAATCCATGCTTACTGATCCTACCTGGTCTTTTTACTGTCATATTGCTTTTATCACCTCCTTTCACAACAAACTGTTGTACTCCTTGTTAGTTCGTCCTGACTGTTACAGTCAAGCTTATCTGCAGACACGCTTTCAGATATTGCAGTGAAAATTAAAACTGTTGAAAGTTGGTACTAAAGCAATTAATAGCTGTTAGGTGATTAAGTGCTCACGTGCACATTGAACATCTTAAAGGATGATATATAGTTAATGATTTTGTTCGAAATAGAAAGGATTTTTTATATTTAATTAAGCATGATACTATTTGAGATAATTGTCTTTTATACTTTCAAGCTAATGTTTTGGCTCTGTTAAGTTATCTACGTGCCATTTCTTTGGTTCCATCAGATGTGATGACTGCGTCAGTTGCCAAGGAGGCTTTGGAGGGACACTGCATCTATGATGGTGGTTACTGTAAGCTTCATCTGACATACTCTCGTCATACTGATCTCAATCTTAAGGTATATATAATTTTTTTGGGTTAAGCGGAGCAATAAAACTTTTTGAAGTTTCAAAAATTGGCTGTTGAAAGAATTATATCTATCCATCAGGAAAAAGAAAATAAAATTGTGCGCACTTGAGGTCCTTCTGTTGTCTTTCTATTAGCACACTGGCTTAGACTTTCATCCTTTATGTGCATGGTTACTTACAGTCAATTATATGTATGTATGCTGTCTTTTAGGTGCATAATGAGAGAAGCAGAGACTACACTATTCAGGACACTGGTGTACCAATGATGTCCCAAGCTCCTGGTTTACCCACCACTTCTGGGTGGCAAGTTTATCCCCAGCCAACATCCACATACGTGGGCAGTGATTTTGGAGCTACAGGACAAGCAACAAATCCTCAGGGTCAAATGTTGACATGGAATTCTAGCACGTCAGGTGGAAGCTTTGTTTCAGAGCCTAACTTGTACCCAGGTCAAACCATTGCAACTGCTCCTGTTTCTCATTACCCAGTTTCAGCAAACACCTCCAGTGCTACTGCTGGGTCACTTCAAGCTTCACAGAACTCATCACCTTATGTTGTTACGTTGAATACAAGGCCTGCTTCTTCACCAACCACTCGACCTTTGTACTACAGTTCATAAGCTGCATCTTCTGACAATTCTCTAGGTCTGTTGCGTCTAGTATATTACTACTTGAATTTATATTTTAAAAGTGTCTAATTAAGAGTAAATGGTTGTTTTGTTTTGGTATCTTAGTAGTTTATCCTGAAATAAGCTATCGAGTTTGACGTGAACCAGTGTGCTTTAAACATTCTTAAATGTTTTATTTTTCATCCATTCTTTTTTTTCACCATGCAGTATTTTCGTCTTGGGCAATTAATCATATGTTATGTATTCCACATCAAGATAGTTTGACAAAATTGAGTTTCGAAGGTTTGTGGAGACATAATTTCTAGGCATTTTTCCTTTCAAGTGGGTTCAGAGTTTTTTTTTTCTTTAAACAGTTGCCTTTTATGATAGAATTTTATGATATGCTTTGCATTAGTAATGTATTCCAAAGATCAAGCAGTAAATACAAGCATAAGGCACTTCCGCCCGAACTTTTACAATATCTTCTTTACTTCTGGTTATAAAGCCTTTTAAGTGCTATTGTTTACGGATATAAAATTCAAACATATCTGGAATTCCAGACATTGTTAGATGATGACCCCTTTTCATAATCTTTATAACTTTTTCTAGTGGCATACTAATAGATCATGAAGCAATGTTATTTTTAGTTGTGTGATGAGACATGCTCAGGGAAGTGACCAATTTCTTTAGAACAATATCCAACTGATAGTATGCAATAATTTCATCTCAGTGCTGGTTGAATAAACACTGGCCAAAACATTCCTTGCAGGTATCCAGACTCTCCCATCAGTGAAGTTGCCATGAGATTTATGATACTCTGCACCAGTCTGCTCTTTCTCGGCTTCACTCAAGCTATGGAACTTTGGAACTGCAGAAGATAGCCTACTGCTAGGTCTATAATTCAATTGTACAACATTAGGCTTTTGTGGTTTGATGTGGTGACTGGATCTGCCTAGAAGAACATGTTATTTCTTGGGTTCTAAATGATTAAAGCCGCACTTCCAGCTTCAGAAAGATGTTTTCCCTTCATGTTCAAAGTCTATGGATGTGTCAATTGTCGATAACATTATCGATTTAAATCTGCGATCCAGATGAGTAGTTGCTTCTCGATTTGGCCTTTGATTCTTCTTGTAAGATTTCGAATAGTCGCAATCTTTTGATGATTTTAGATTTCGAGTCTCAATCATGCTCGAAATTAGGTTTGTTTTAATTGCTTGCGCATTGATAGATGTGACGATGATGACGACAAGAAGAAAAGGAAGAATAATTAATCAAAGAAGCTGCCCTCCACAACTTTGATGAACTCCTTGAAATCGATCCTCCCGTCGTCGTTCTCGTCGTACGCCGCGATCATCCGTCGGCATGCCTCCAATGCCGCCCCCTCCGGGAAGCCCAGCTTGCAGAGAACACGATGCAGGTCCAGGGGCTCTATGACCCCGTCACCGTCATCGTCGAAGACGGAGAACGCCTCCGCCACTTCCTCCAAGCTCGGCTCCTCCCCCTCGAACACGCCACGCAGCTCCTCGAGCCGCTCACCGTCCGCGCCGCAAGGCATGCCCGTAATGATCTCCATCACCGTCTCCACGTCTTCTCTGGTCAACTCGGGCGCCTCGCTAGCGTCGGCCGAGTCGCCGGGTCTGACACGATCGACGACCCCCGATGCGCACGGCGCTGGGTGCCGGAAGAGGAACCCCATGGATATCTTATTCTTCAGGACGACCCCCATGGAGATGGTCTTGTTGAAGAGGAGCACGACGGGCTCTGTGAGTGCGAGGGAGTGGTAGGGTGCAGTTGGCAATGGTTTCTCCATGGTTTCCAGCGCTGAGGAGGAAGAAGACGCTGCTTCTTGGTCCAACCAATAACATGTATGGCGAATCGATGTGTATTTATGCGTGCAGGTGCGACTGTTTTCCTCTGGCACGTACGCAGCAGAGGCTGTCGACGCGGTGGCTAATCACAGAGTCCAACAAAACTGGGCTGTCCTCGACAGCGAGGAAGAGATAGAGAGAGAGAGACGTGTCAAAATGTTGATGTCATCAATCAAACGGACGCACACAATACTTATAGACGTTCCATGTTCGGCGAATCTTTGCAGGTTCGGTGAAGAGAGATCCGGATTGGATCATCAGATAGCTGAGATAGATACTGTTCGTTCATGTTCTCAAAGATCACCACTGATACTTAGCTGAGACGAGGACTTCCTCGTAATGTTTGGCGGCGTTGTCCCAGCTCAGGTCCTGTGCCATCCCTCGCGTCTGCAGGCCCTTCCAATTCTCCTTCTGGTTCCTGTAGGTGTTGAGGCAGTTCCCCAGCGCATTGATCAGCTTGTTGGCCTCCGCCCGGTCGAACGTCCACCCGAACCCGCTCTCCCTGAAGGGATCGAACGGGATCACCGTGTCACGAAGCCCGCCGACGGCGTGCACCACCGGGACCGTGCCGTACTTCATGGCGTACAGCTGGTTCAGCCCGCAGGGCTCGAACCGCGATGGCATGAGCAGGACGTCCGCCCCTGCGGTGATCCTGTGCGCCATCTTCACCGAGAACCCCACCCACGCCCTCACCTTGTTGTGGTGCTCCCTGTCGAACTTGCGCAGCATCTCCTCCAGGTCGGCCCGTCCGGTGCCCAGCATCACCAGCTGCGCGTCCTGCCCGACGATCCAAGGCATCGCACCCGCAATGAGGTCGACGCCCTTCTGGTGATCCAGCCGGCCGATGAATCCGATGAGGGGGACGTCCTCGCGGACAGGGAGGCCGAGCTCCTTCTGCCGCGCCGCCTTGCACTGTGGTTTCCCGGCTTGCAGAGTCTCAATGGAATAGTTTCTGTAGCCATCGGATTGCAGGTGAAGATCCAGCTCAGGGTTCCAGTCCACTGTGTCGATCCCGTTGACGATGCCTTGGAACTTCCAGTTGTTCTCGTTTATGATCTCATGGAGTCCCCACCCACCTTCGGATGTTGTGAGCTCCCATGCGTAGCCACGGCTGACGGTGATCACGCGGTCAGCAGTCTTGAGGCCGGCCGCGAAGATGTTGAAGTGGTCACCTCCCATCGGCTCATACAGCTTGAAGAGGTCCATGTGTTGATCGGGCAAGTCGACATGGAAGAAGTCCTCAACTGGACCACGCCCCTGGACAAGACACACAGGTAGAATGCAGACGATAAGGATTCCGAACTCGTAGTTTCCTAAGTTGTTTAGAATGATGCCATGAAACTTCTATGTCAGGATCAGATTCAAGCATTCTTCTCAGTAGAAGAAGAGAAGAGAAGATGAATGATTTCATCTTCATTTTGAGCGAAATGATTTTTCTTTGGTGGTGGTAACTCAGAAATCTTTGCAAGTTTGAAATGAAGCAACTTCAACAAAAATGGGGGAGAAAAGAAATTGAAAGTGGACATGTTTTGATTGCTCAAAAAGAGTTTAAGAAGACAAACATTCATTTGATGCAAAAGAGAAGGATGTAAAGAAGGTTTCTAATAAAACAGAGTGCTTCAAATGTCATGCAATTATAACAAGGTTTGGGAAAAACCATGATAGACTCATGAAAAATTAAGTACAACATATGATCAATATCTTCGGGTCACACAAAAACAATATGGCCAGGGGCATCATGCAACCTAAACTTCAAGAAATACAATGCAGCTGTAGGAATTCATGCAAGTATAATTGGATCATTGATTCAGTGATGAGAAATAGTCAGAAAGTGTTTGGTTTACTGATAAGGTAAGTGAGAGAACTGCAAACTTGCAGATATCGTCTTGGCAAATTTAACAGTCTTTGAGCAGTTCTGAGGATCTCACAGGCTACCGAACTCAGCAAATTGAACTTCTAAATGAAGAGAGAATTTAACAGAAGTTTAACCTAATAGATGCAGCATAAAATGCGAGAGAGCTAACCTGGTGGGATATGTTGTGGATCACCAAGATGGACCTGGCATACTTCATCAAGCCATTGTCGCGGTAGCATGCTTTCAGATACACAGGCAGAAGTGATGTGTGCCAATCGTTCGCAATGAAAATTAAATTTCCGTCTCCATAGCATAAGCCGCCACATGGAACATGCCACGGAACCTGCAATTGTATCAGTCTAAACTCGAAACAATGACATATGTTTAACAAGTTGTGAATGAAAAATACAAGGTATATCCACAGAAAAAGGATGCTTACCATAAAACTAAATCTTATTGTTCGAATAGAATTAAGTGTTTGGTTATACACCGACTACAGACTTGCGAAGAAATATAACATGAGTGGTATGCAAATTTATCTGCTTCACAACAAAACTGGTTTGCTTATCATGAAAGCCAGAATACTGATAAATCCTAATAGATTATAATTCACAATAACTTTTGATTTTAGAAGAATTATAAGGCAAAAGAAAAAGAGAAACTAGCCAATGGTTAAAATTCAGGGAATTATATGAAACAACATATGCAGATAACAGAAACAATGATAAATTGGATGCAAAGGTAAGACCGAGAAATCAGGGAGGATAGAGGCAGTAAGAACTAAGTATGTTAGAGTAGCCTTCAGTTATTTACATCAACCACTCGATTACTCCATCAATTTTTTAAAAAACTTAGATGATTAAACAAAAGTATTATGATTTAATATCTGTTAATTGGCAGAGGACCAACATTGGAGAGTAACTACCATTGTGTGTTTAACGTAAGGTAAATCCTTGCACAAAGTTCCACTGACTCTATCATAATAGAAAAAAAACATAAGGTATCAAAGAAAACCATATATGTCAGTGGCCTTGTTCTTAATTTCCTAAGCCTAATAAATGGAAATGAGTTTAACAACTAGGCCTTTTTTCTAATATAAACTTGGCCTATTAAATAATTTCACCTGCACAGAGATATCTTACATCTTTTAAAACATCGATCAAGAATCAGAAATTGTATGAAACTCCAAAATTTTTAAACAGTAAATTGTTTTGTTAAGGTTCGTTGATACCAAAGTCACAGTCAGTTCTCCATCGACAATTAGTATGCAGAACCATAGAATTAAATGTATGGTATACTGAGTGTAACATACCGATCTGACTGGATACCTCTATGCTAGTACTGCCCGGTTACATATCGTATTCAATCCAATTTTTAATATATATATATATATATATATATATATATATACACTGAATGTTTCGATACTGTGCTGACCGATACCTACCCCTCTGAACGGGTCCTGCTACTGGTACTTTAATGAAATTTTAGACCTAAGACAACACTGTACAATGCTAATTTCAGTCATAAGACATCTGCATAAACTAGGAAACAAAGATACAGAACCAGAAAAAAGAAGTGGGAAAAAGGGCTGGGAATTGGCATTTGCAATTGAGTTAAGCACCTCAAGGACTATCAAGTACTAATCTCAAAGCAGCACTGAAGCGGCCACCGACATGACTATAGTTTTCACACTAGAAATCATGTTGGAAGTCCCTTCCTGCATTAATCTTAGACAAATGCTCACTACGAATTTCTAATACTGACATATTCTGTTATGTACATCATGGATAGTTGAATATGTTGTTTAGGACAAAGGAGATACCTCTACAGCTACCTTGCATAACAATACCATCCGTTTCAAGATTTCCTGCATTAATTAGCGAAAGACAATATAAATAACTTGTAGAAGGTCATTTCTGCATTTTCAGTGCACAAAAAAATGAAGCAACAAAAAGTGAATAAACTGGATTGACTAATTTACAGGTGTTAAAATTGCAAAAAACTTTTACCAGCCGGTCTCCCCCATAAATGTTGTTCTCTAGATGACGGAAAACTGGACTGTCGATAAATACAAAATCCACACGATCAATATAAGCATGAAAATAATTTACTTCCAGATCCTGCATCCCATAATATGACATCAACTGGATAAGTATGTATTTATAGCTAAATCTAAAAACCATGACATGAAACAGCAGATACAGACCTGCCCATCAGCTTTGTAATATTTGCGAACACCTATATCTTTGGATTCAGGATAATTGGCATACCTTGGGGAAACAACCTATAATTTACAAAAGAAAGATTGAACTGGCTATGCAACAGCAATATTAAGGAAGCAACTTTTGGACTAACATTATTCTAGTTTGGTAAACCTGCACATTGTAATTGCAGTTTTATGATTTGAATTGCTATTCCAATTTACCTTTCTGTGGAATAGCTAGAGTCACCACCAACATTAACGTGAGATTTGAGGTTCAAACAGAAATTAATCGACAAAAGGGAAAGGAGAAATACCATAACCCGGTGCCCTCTCCTAGCCAAAGCTTTTGGCAGAGTCCCAGCTACATCTCCAAGCCCTCCTGTTGAAGTTAAAAATGATACATGCAAGTGAATCTTATTTAAATATCATAATAACACTTTATAAACCCAAACAACAGTCATTCACTTCATTACCAATTGTGGAGCATAGACTTGATACAACAAATTTTCAGTACTTGAGAGGTAAGAGTGAAAATACAGCAAAAGATCAATCGGAAAATACGAAAATACTAAAAATATCAATACCTGTCTTTGACCAAGGAGCACATTCCGCGGAAACTACTATTACATTCATGGCATTCGCTCCAGCCAGAGGAGGGGAATCCACATTTTCTACCTCAATATCTGCTTCTGTATCTACACCATCAGATTTTGCTTCCGTATGGTTCTGAGCATTCTCATCTTCAGTACCCCTTTCAGATTCTTGTATAATAAGTGATGATTCGACTGAATCATAAGTAGAATCAAGATCTGCATCTTTTGCTAGTCCATCAGCTTGTAGGATATCACCTTGCTCTTCTGCTTCCTCTAAAGAATTTTCAGTTTTACCGATACATTGAGTCTTAGACATCTTAGATTCAGAAGACTGGACCAAACTGTTAGAAACACTAGTTGAACTTAGGTTCAAATTAATGGTTTTAGCACCTTTAGCAGAAGAATCAGTACTCTGAACTGCTTCAGCAGCTTCACTTCCCAAGGATGAGATTATGTTCCTTTTTTCCACAGCCTGAACCAAAATGAGGAAGTCAAGAAGCTGCATATTTAGTACACAGACTATATTCCAAAATGAGATAAACTAGTCAAAATTTATGCACAAAATGAGGAAAGTCAAGAAGCTGATATTTAGGACACAGACTAGATTCCGAAATGAGATAAACTAGTCAAAATCTATGCACTACTTATGATCATTAAGAGTCATACAACTTGATGTTCATATTCTCTGCTCTATCTTTGTTCTATATAATTTCCATGTACACTCTCTCTCTCTCTCTCTCTCTCTCTCTCTCATGATTGAAAGCCAAGAGAGGAGGATGAACAGAATGAGAAGAAACAAAGTAAAGACCAGAGAGCCACCTGCTTAATTGAGTCGTGTTGCATCTCCAGAACCTTCATGCTCTTGTCAATCGTGGCCGGAGCTGCACCGACATTGACACCGGCATCATCACCATCGGCCTTCCCCTTCTCCGGCTCAAAATCGCCGCCTTTTCCGGTGGCCCGAAGGCCCCGCCCCTTCTCCACCGCCACCAAGATCTCACTTCGTCGGCCCCTCGTCGCGAACCTCACCCGGCACCCACCTCCGCAGGGGAAAATAGCGTTCCCCCTGACAACAGCCGCCACAACCGACGCCCTGCGGCCATCGTCCGGCTTAATCTGGACGCGAACAGGGCTGTTGCCGCCGCCACTGCAAGCCTCGAGACGGAAGGTCTGAGAGCTGAAAGACGCCATCTTTGGAATCGGCGAGTGGCAGTGGGAGGATTTTAAGCGAAGTTACAAGGGAAGCGTGCATGCCCCCCGTGGGTGCAGTTGGGCCCGAGCGAACGTTGTGTGCGGTAGATGTTGTTCGGCAGGCACGTGGGACGGATGGCAGCACGAGGACATCTTGTGAACGAAATGATGTGATTACGACCTTTATTTGGAGTTCTCTTCATCGATCAGCCCTTCTTAATCGTTGATATCGATCGTCATTCTAGAACTTAACGATAGTAGATTTAATTTTTTTAATAATTAATATTATATAAAGATATCGTTGATATTTTGATTAACCGAATATGATCTGAACTTATATACATAAGATTATTCGAGGTACCTCCTAGATAAAAACATTAAGTTTCTGAGGTGATTGCGTAAACAACTTTAAGCCGTGGCCTCGGGGCCGACGCGGCTCGGTTCGGGTCTAGATGACGGAGGATCTCTCAGGGGGGGTTCCTTGGGACTGCAGAGGTTGCCGGCTCGGGTCAGTTCGGTCGTGGAGGTGGGTCGTCGTTTCCTTCGGGAAGGGGCTCCTTGCCAATGCGTCCGGTGAGAGGCGCCTCGTCTTCGTTCCTGCACACAGGCCGAGTCGGGATGCTCGACCCGACCCCTCCGATGATCAAGTTAGTCAGGGGTCACAGGAGTTTTTCCCATGTTTGCTGTCGTTTTCCCCCCTTTTTTCCCTCCCCTTTCGTTTAGAACGCAAGGGTATTTATAGGGGAGTTTAGTGTCACCTGACGTGCCTGCTCGCAGGGAGCAGGATCGTATCTTATGATGACGTCTGACATCGCTATTAGCGTGGCATGAGGAATCGAGCCTAAGCGATCGTTAATGGGCCTCGGTTGGCGTTTCGGCCCGTGTCGGCCAGGCGCTGTCAGCCCGACAGAGACGTGGGGCGTCAGCTGATGTCACGCAAGTCTTATTATAATTATCACCCTCATCATACTCCCCCCCCCCAAAGGAAGCTATGCGTCAGTTGCCGAAAGGGAGGTTTGAGGCATGGCTTCGGTTTTAAAGAACTATCTCCGTCGGGCGAAGGCCGGTTCGCCGCCCAGGGCGTGGGAATCGTGGAGCTTGGCAATTGAGGAAGGTCGGATGTGCCGTAGCGGCGCTGGGTAGTGAGTGGCCGAGGAACCTCAAAGAATGACTCGTAGGTCAAATTGGGCTCGGCCGTAGGGGTGGTAGCCCCCTCGGGCGAGCAGGCCGCGCCGGGGGGGGGGGGGCCTTTGGGCACATGAGAGCCGGCTGTGCGGGTGTGGTCCGCGGGAGGGATGGGACCGAGAAGCACGACGCAGGCGACTGCGGCTGAGGATCGTGACGCAGGCGGCTGCGACCGAGGAGCTGGACTCGAGCGAGCAGGCCGCGCAGGCGTGGTCTTCGGGCGACATGAGGCCGAGGAGCACAACGCAGGCGGCTGCGGCCGAGGAGCTGGACTTGGGCGAGCAGGCCGTGCGGGCGTGGTCTCGGGCGACATGAGGCCGAGGAGCACGACGCAGGCGGCTGCGGCCGAGGAGCACGATGCAAGCGGCTGCGACCGAGGAGCTGGACCCGGGCGAGCAGGCCGCGCAGGCGTGGTCTCGGGCGACATGAAGCCGAGGAGCATAACGTAGGTGGCTACGGCCGAGGAGCTACTTCGATTGGATCTTTTACGCTGTGCTGTGGGAGGTGCGGGTGGCCAAGTAGCCTTTGGTCTATTCGGAAGTCCAGGGGACGAACCTTTTCGTGAATCGCCAGTTTTCGAGAAGGCCGGCGCTTCAAGCCCGTTGTTTGCCACTCGTAGCGCGCCTGTTGGCTACCCTGCCAAGTTGCATTTATGGCGGAATGACATTGTGTCATCCCGATGCGACATGCCTGAGTAGAGGAAGGGTCGCTGTTTTTGGCGGGATTTTGTCTATAAGTAATGTGCGGCTAGCCCCTTGAAGGTCTCCTCACTCGTTTCTATTATGCCACTTCGAACTCCATCGTTTCGTTTGCGTCGATCGTTCTTCTTCTCTTACTAAAGGTCAGTAAGGATGGTGTCTTCTTCCTCTTCCTCTTCATCCTCTTCTTCGGCTAAAGTCGAGTAAACGGCAATTGCGTGGAATCCTAACTCGTCGTCCGACGAAAAGGCGGCCTGGGCCCTTGAGGCCTTGATGTGGCCACATGACCTCGACTCCGCCATGAGCGAGTCATCGCTCAATCGCCTCCAGGACCTCTACGACATCTCGGAGGAATTTGTCCTTCTTGCTCCCGAGCCCGGCCAATGGACGTACGATCCGATTCCTAAGGGTTTCGCCCTCACCCTTGATGCTTTTGAGGCCGGGCTATGCCTCCCCTTGCACCCCATCATAACCTCTTGCATCTCATGGTGGCGCATCTCCCCGTCTTAGATGGCACCCAACTCTTGCCGCTATCTGGTGGCGTTCCTGGGGGAGTGCCACTATGCCAACATCACCCCGACCCGATCCCTTTTCCTTTCTTGCTTTCGTCTTTCCAAGGGGTGGGGGGGCTACTATCTGTCTGCCCGAGCGGGCTTCCGAGTGAGCGGGGCTCCTTCCAGTAATAAGGGTTGGAAAGGGTGCTTCTTTTTCGTCAGTCGCTCGGAGGACTGGGGGTTCGGGCTTCGATGGGCGGCGCGCGTGATAGACAACACCGCCCTGGGTTTGGACGATGAGGAGTGCCGAGAGCTCTGGAGGCTTAAAGAAATCCTTCCAGCCTCAAGAGCCATACGGAGTATGTCCGAGCAATGGTTGGTCGAGGCGGGTCATAGCCCGATGCCTCGAGGTATGCCCTAAGGGGTAGTTTTAGGGTTTCTTTTAGGGATTATCTAGTCAGCTGACCAATGTTAGTGCTTTTGCGTAGAGATGGTGGTTCTCCGAGCCCTGCGTGGGGGTAAGACCTTGTCGGCCCCATCCACTCGTTCGCCGGTCGAGGCGAGGGCTAGCTCGAGAGAGGCTCCGGTGGATGTCGAGGCCGGTCGTCCTCGGAAGTGTTAGGATCGGAGCGGCACTAAGAGGGGGGGGGGGGTGAATTAGTGCAGCGGATTAAAACGTTGGTTTCGACAAATCTTTCGTACGATAAAAATCGAACTTGAAAAGCTTAACTTGAATGTGTGTTCGTAAAGGTGTGCGACAAAGGTAATAAGGAAATAAAGCACGTAAGAAGGTTTATAGTAATGTAAATAGCAATAAGAAAATGCAAACCAGAGATCACGCCGATTTTAAAGTGGTTCGGTCAAATGACCTACATCCACTTGTGAGGCCCTCTTCGATGAGGCTCCCACCTTCTACTAGCAAATCACTTGAAGGGGAAGGACAAATACCCCTCTTACAACCTTTTACAAGCAGTTCACACTCTTATAAATTTTCAACAAGAAAGAAGGAGGTGAATACTCTAGCAAATTGAAAACAAGACTTGCTAAGACTTTTCTAAGACCTTTTTCTCAATCTTTGCTTCTCAAAAAGTTGTATTCTCAGCTGAGAATTGAGGGGTATTTATAGGCCTCAAGAGGATTCAAATTTGGGCTCCAAAATTTGAATTCTCTTTGGTTCCCGATGCTGGTGGTGCCACCGCCTGTTAGTGTCTGACACTGATAGTGTACTGGCGATGCCATCGCCTGGCTCTCGGGTGCTGGGCGGTGCCACCGCCAGACCCTTCGGTTCACTGGTTGGGCTCCAAACTTGGCCCAAACTAGTCCGAACTCGGGCCTAATTGGCCCCTAATTAGGTTATAGGATTAATACCTAATCCTAACCCTAATTAACATGCTAACTATGAATTTAAAGACATTTCTTAAGCTATTACAAAGTTCGCAAGTCAAGACTTTTTCCGACGAGCTTTCGACGAACTTCCGACGGTTTTCCGACGAACTCTCGGAAACCATTCTGCGGACTCCCGACAAGCTCCTAGACTTCACGATTTGATCTCGGCGAGTTCCAACGAGCTTCTTCGGCAAGCTCCGATCTTTCTCGGCGAGCTCCGTGAACTTCCAACGAACCTTCCGGCGAGCTTCCGAAAAACCCTTCGGCAAGCTCCCTACTCATTCTCAGCTAGTTCCGACAGCATTCCCGATGAACCTTCGGAGTTCCGTCGAACTCTCGAACTCGTAACAAATCCTTCGCGCTTGACTCTGACACTTTGTTTCGCTTTATGTCTTCGTCGTTATCGTAGTTAATCCTACACATACAAGCCAAAACTCTACTCTGATCTAGACAATTATTACAATGCGAATTGACATTCTGTTACCCGGTACGTCATTGGTTGGTGCTTCGTCTAATTCTTCAGCGCATCATCCTCTCTTGTGGCTTGTTTCCCAATCGGCGGTTGACCTCCGCAACCCCGATATCCTTGGTGCAATTCCGCTCTCCTTGGCCCGATGCCCGACGTCCGAAGCGTTATGCCATCCAATATCCTGACGTGATCTCCTCCGGCGCAACGTCAATTCCTCATGCGTCAACTGTCTAATCCTGATCGAGTAAACCTGCATCACTCAAAATGTAGTTAAACATCTAAACATAATCAATTAGTTTCATCATCAAAATCCGAGATTCAACAGGAAGAAGGCAAGGACTTCCTCAGCAAAAGCCTCTGGGGAAGCTGCGGCTCAGCCAGCGGGGGCAGTCGCCGCACCGGCCGACTACGGCGGGAAGACCCTTGGGTGAGGAGAAGCCGGCTCCAGTAGGGAGGCGGCGGGGAAGGCTCCTCGAGAGCCCTCCATCCACGAACTTTGCCGCCTTCCGGCCAGGGGGGAGGATGAGTCCTACCAAACGCGGGCGATGGGTGACCTCTCGCAGGGCGAGTCCTCCGACCCACTGACGGCCCGTTGTGAAGGCCTTACCCGAGGCAACCGGGTGTGGGCCGACGGGGATTCCGCGGCCAGGTTTGTCCGCGGAGGGCTCCATCCTGACATAGCTCGGGACTTGTATACTCTGCCCTCCGAGGTCCTTCTTGGCAGGTCTGCCAAGTCGCTGCTATGGGTAAGTGTCATTCCGCTGGTTCGGTTGCGTGTGTTAGGATAGTTTTTGTCTTAACTTGTTTGTCTGCAGGGCACTCATTATGCCGCGGCGCTGATGGACCGCGTTCGCGACGCGGGGCGGGTCATCGATATCCTGAGTGACCGCAATGCCGATCTCCGGAAGCAGGTGGAGGAGGTCCACGCCGGGGCGGCTCCTGAGGCGGTCGCGGCAACCGAGCAGCGCGCCTCGGATTTGGATGCGGAGGCGACGCGCCTCCGATCCGAACTCAAGGCGTCCAAGGAGCGAAATAAGGAGCTTCAGATGCATCTGAAGGCGTCTGTGGCCGAAGCCCGTTCGACAAGGGGGGAGTAAGTTAAGCTGATTTGACGGTTGGAGGAGGCGCGCGTTGAGGTGCGGGGGGCTGCCGAGGCCCTTGCCGTTGAGATCCGTTAAAGGCCGGAGAAGGACAAGAAATTGATCGAGGACTACAAAGATTCCTCGGGCTTTCAGCTTAGCCTTGTTCGGACTGGGCGGGTCTCATACGAATACAGGTACCGGATCACCCTTGCCTGCTTCAGGGCGCGCCACCCTGGCCTGGAGGTTGCGGAGGATCCTTTTGACTCCTTTCCCGAGGACATTAGCGTCGATATGCCGGACGAAGTCCCATTTGACGATAGCCCCAACGTTCCTGAGGAATAAATGTAGTTGTTTCTATATTTTTATTTTTTGTTGTTCGGGTGTTGATCACTAATGTAATGCGCTTCCCGAAAAATAATATAGCCGTTTTCACCCTCATCAGTAGTCTTTTTTCCTAGCTTGTTGTTTGCCGATCACTGATGCGATGTGTCATCTGATGTCGTAATACAATTCTGACTTTTGCTAAGTCCCTGTTCATTGCATTACGGAAAGAACTTTTTTAGATTTTGCGAGTTCCAAGTCCTTGGCAAAGCGTGGCCCTGCATCGTTGCGAGTCGGTACGTACCGACCCTAACAACTTCGATCACCCGATAAGGGCCTTCCCAATTGGGAGCTAACTTACCACGTGCTCGGGTTGGGTCGCTAACTTCGGCCTTGCGTAAGACCAAGTCACCCAGCTTAATTGGTCGAGGCCGCACCCTGCGGTTATAGATTCTAGCGACGACCGTTTTATAAGAGAGGTCTTTCAGGTGCGCGTTAGCGCGCCGCTCCTCGAGTAGATCGAGATCGGCTTGCAGTCCCTGGGCCGATACTCGTTCGTCGTAGCTTGCCATCCTTGGGGTTGGGAAAACCATCTTGAGGGGCAAGACAACCTCAGTCCCAAACGAGAGGCTGTAAAGGGATTCTCTAGTTGCGGTCTTGGGGGTGGTCCGCAGGGACCATAGGATATTGGGGAGCTCATCCACCCAAGCTGATTGGGCCGCTGACACTCTCCTCTTGAGTTCGCCCAGAATAGATCGGTTAGTTACTTCAGCCAACCCGTTCGTCTGGGGATGGGCCACAGAGCTGAACCTCAGCTGAATCCCGTAGTTCGCACAGAACTCCTGGAATCGAGTACTAGTGAACTGGGATCCGTTGTCCGTGATGATGGCTTCGGGCAAGCCAAACCGAGTCACGATGTTTTTCCACACGAATTTCTCCACTTGCCGCTTCATGATCGTTGCTAGTGGCTCGACTTCTGCCCATTTGGTGAAGTAATCTACGCCCACGACGATGTATCGCCGTTGCCCCGAGGCCGGTGGGAAAGGGCCGAGGAGGTCCAATCCCCATTATGCGAATGGCCACACACAGTCGATGGGGGACAGGGGGACCGCCGGTTGCCGGGGCGTTCGGGCGTGCCTCTGGCAGGGCCCACACCGCTACACGTAGATTCTTACATCTCGGGACATGGTGGGCCAGTAGTATCGTTGACAAAGGATTTTGTAGGTCAAGGTCCGACCAGCAATATGCTCCCTGCAGATCCCCTCGTGGACCTCGGTCATGACCGCCTGCGCTTCGTCAGGCTCGAGGCACCGTAGCAGAGGCTGTGAGAAGGATCACTTGTAGAGCCATCCGTTCACCTCGGAATACCATGCTTGTGTTCGGCAAATGTGCCGCGCCGCGGCCTCGTCGTCGGGAAGAATTCCGTCGCGTTTGAAGAGCAGCATCTCTTGTACCCACGTGGCGCGCGCCTCAGCAGGAGTTATAGTCGAAACCGAGATGGCGCGGAATGTGAGCTCTTTAACCTCGGAGTGGTTTCCGTGGTCTGGTCCTGAGGCCATCCTCGCCAACTCGTCGGCTTGTTCATTTTGGCTCCTCGGCACCCTGGATATCGTAAAGTGGGAGAAATTGGAGGCTAGGATTTTTACCTCCGCTAAGTACTTTGCCATGGTCGGTTCCCTGGCTTCATATCCACCGCTGAGTTGCTCGGCGACGAGCTACGAGTCAGTGAAGACGTGGATGGTGTCCACCTGCATTTCAAGGACCAGCTTGAGTCCTGCCAGGAGCGCCTCGTACTCGGCTTCATTGTTGGTTGCCCAGAACCCGAAGCGGAAGGAGCATTCGAACGAGCGTCCGTCGGGGGTCGAGAGTACCAACCCCGCGCCCGCGCTGCTAGAGGTAGCCGAGCCGTCCACATGCAGGTCCCACGCCTCCACTGACTGCTCGGAGCTTCCATTCCCGTCTTGAACCAGTTCCGCGATGAAGTCGGCCACGGACTGGGCTTTGATAGCAGTCCTTGGTACATAATGTATGTTGAATTCTCTGAGTTCTACCGACCAAATAAAGAGTCGTCCTGCAACATCAAACTTAGATAGAACCTGCCGGAGCGCTTGGTCAGTGATTACCCCAATCGGGTGAGCCTGGAAGTAGGGGCGTAGCTTCCGAGACGTTAGCATGAGCGCCAAAGCGAGCTTCTCGATTGACGGATACCGCTCCTCATGCCCATTCAGGACATTGCTGATGTAGCAGACCGGTAGTTGTTCCCTAGAAGCCTCTTTGGTTAGGACGGAGCTGATCGCGTGCTGGGAGGCGGCTAAGTAAATGCTGAGCTTTTCCTCGAGAGTAACCGAGGCAAGGCGGGGGAGGTTGGCCAAGTGCCGCTTGACTTGTCCAAAAGCCTCTTCACACTGCGCCGTCCACCGGAAGTCCTTTGGGTTCTTCAACGCCCGGAAAAAGGGGAGGCAACGATCACTAGACCGAGATAGAAACCGGGATAAGGCAGCAAGCCATCCGTTTAGTCGCTGCAAGTCCTTGACTGTTCAAGGGGCCTGCATGTTGATGACCGCCTGAACCTTTTTCGGATTCACGTCGATTCCTCTTTCATGCATGATGAATCCGAGGAACCTTCCCGAACTAACGCCGAAAACGCACTTCGCCGGGTTTAGTCGTAGGCCATACCTCCAGAGTGTGGAGAATGTCTCGGCCAAGTCGGTCAGGTGGTCTGCCGCCATGCAACTTTTCACGATCATGTCGTCGACATAGACTTCGACGTTTCGCCCAATTTGTGCGGCAAACATTTTGTTCACGACCCTCTGATAGGTAGCGCCTGCGTTTTTTAGCCCGAACGGCATGACTTTGTAGAAATACACCCCTAGATCGGTGCTGAAAGTCGTGTGCTCTTGGTCCTCGGGTGCCATTCTGATCTGGTTGTAGCCGGAGAAGGCATCTATGAACGACAGGCGGGCGTGCCCGGCAGTTGAGTCGACCAGCTAATCGATCCTTGGGAGGGGATAGCAGTCTTTTGGGCATGCACGATTGAGACTCGTATAGTCAACGCACAAACTCCAGCTCCCATTAGATTTCTTTACCAGCACTACATTAGACAGCCATCGCGGGTACTTGACTTCCTCGATGAAGCCAGCCGCTAAGAGTCGCTCTACCTCTTTGCGGACGGCGAGTTGCCTATCAGGGGCTTGGCGTCGTGGTTTCTGTTTTACTGGCCGGGCATTGGGTGATATATTCAGGTGATGCTGGGCGATCTTTGGGTCGACGCCGGTCATGTCGGATGGCTACCAAGCGAAGATATCAGCGTTCCCCTGCAAGAAACCAACGAGCTGCTCCCGTTCTTGCTCGGGGAGTTCCGACCCGACCTGGACCGTCCGATCCGAGCGATCCTTCATCAACGGTATGTCGCAAGTGGGTGCCGTCGGCTCCGGGTGTGGTGTCGGCCGCTTCTTTTCTCTCGGGTCCTCTAGAGGTTGGTCGGTCTGTTGAATCTCGGATTTTGATGATGAAGTCAATTGTCATTTGTTGTCTAATCTATGTGTTGAGATAAGTGTGCAGGATTAACTACGATGAAAGATAGACAAGCAGCAGGAGTTGCGCCGGAGTCAAGTTCATGATCACGTTGGGAGTTCGAGAGTTCGACGGAAGTTCGGACGGTCGTCGGAGGTTCTGCGAGAACAGATCTGAGAAGTCCAGAAGCTTGCCAAGCGAAGCTCGTCGGAACTTGCCAAGTGGATCGTCGCAAAGTCCAGGAGTTTGCCGGAAGTCCGCAGGAGCATCACCGAGGGTTCATCGGATGATCGACGGAAGTTCGCCGGAAACTCGTCGAAAGGAGCGATTGACGCACCGAAGCAAAGCTGCAGAAATTGTCTTAGATTTAATCGTAGTTAGCACGTTGATTAAGTTGGAAAATGGGAGGTGATCCCATTGGCTTAATCTTGGGGCAATTGGGCCCCTGAAAGACTGAAATTGGGCCGAATGGAATGAACCATTCGGACCCTGATTGCACCAGGAGGTGCAACCGCCCAGGCCAGGAGGTGGCACCGCCTGGGCTAGGCCTTCCAGCGAGACTGGGCGGTGCAACCTCCCCAGCCGGGAGGTGGCACCGCCTGAGCTCAGTCTTCGAGCTAGACTGGGCGGTGCAACCTCCCTGACAGAGAGGTGGCACCGCCTGAGCTCAGTCTTCGAGCAAGACTGGGCGGTGCAACCTCCCTGGCAGAGAGGTGGCACCGCCTGAGCTCGGTCTTCGAGCTCTACCAGGCGGTGCAACCTCTCCAGTCAAGAGGTGCAACCGCCTGATCCCAGAATTCCGGGATTTGATTGTTTTGAGCTCCAAATTTGAATTGGGTTGGGGCCTATAAATTCCCAACCCATTCAGCACTGAAAAGATACAGACCTACACCGAAATCTTGATCTTTTCTGTGATTCTAAGAGCTCAAAAGTGTTGTAAAGCCTTTAAGTCTCCTCCTTCTGTTCTTCAAGTTTTCAGTTGTAAAGTGAGGAGAGAAAGGTCTGTAAAGGTTGTCTCCTGAGCCTGTCAAAAGGAGAGAAACTGTAAAAGGGCAGTTTGGCCTTCGCCTATTGAAGGAAGGCCCCTAGTTGACGTCGGTGACCTCGTCGGTGGAGGAAGCCAAAAGTGGAGTAGGTCAAGACTGACCGAACCACTCTAAATCTCTGGTTTGCGTTTACTTTTGAGCACTTTATCCTTACTGCAAACCTCCTTCATTACTACTGCTCTCTGCGCTTTTACGAACAAGTTCTAAGTGCTGTTCTTTCCGAATCTGCATTCAGACGTAAATCGGTGTTTTCGTACATTACAGTTTACGCTTACGTTTTAATTCTGCAAAACTGTCTTCTACGCCTTCACGAACAAGTCTTTAAGTGCTGATCTGTCCGAATATGTTTTCAGACGTAAACCAGCGTTTTCGTACGATATTTACATCGCAGTTTACGTTTACGCCTTGATTCTGCAAAACTGTCTTCTGCGCTTTTACGAACGAGTTTCTAAAGTTCAGATCCCTTTGAAACTGCGTCTAGACGTAAAATTGCGTTTAGACGTAAAACTGCGTTTAGACGTAAATCTGCGTTTAGACGTAAAACTGCGTTTAGACGTAAATCTGAGTTTAGACATAAATCTGCGTTTAGACGTAAAACTGCGTTTAGACGTAAATCTGCGTTTAGACGTAAAACTGCGTTTAGACGTAAATCTGAGTTTAGACGTAAATCTGCGTTTAGACGCAAACTGCGCTTAGACGCAAAACTGCGCTTAGACGCAAACTGTGTTTAGACGCAAACTGCGCTTAGACGCAAACTGTGTTTAAACGCAAACTGCGCTTAGACGCAATCTGCGCTTAGACGCAAACTGCACTTAGATACAAACTGAGAATTAGCTTTTGCATCATAATAGTTTTTATTGAACGAACGCAGCTTTTGGTTTTAATCGCTGTAAGATTTCCGCTGCACTAATTCACCCCCCCCCTCTTAGTGCTCTCGATCCTAACATGGTCTTCACCCTTTTATGCAGCGAAACCGCCATCAGGTAGCATCGTCTGGACTCTTAGGGGCTTCCCCAAACTTCCCCTGTCCCGGCGTGGGTAGGAAACTTCACCGTCTGATGATAGGTAGAGACTACAGCTCTGATTTTGTTGAGGGTGGGGTGGCCAAGGATGGCGTTGTAAGCAGTAGCAAGATCCACTACCACGAAGGTGGACATCACCGTCTTTGTTCTGGGCGGCGCTCCCAAGGTCAGGGGCAAGGTAACAGTCCCCAATGGTGAGACCGAATCGCCGGTGAATCCCGTGAGCGCCGAGCAGATTGGCTTCAGGGATTCTTTGGTTAACCCCAACTTCTGGAAGGCATGCAGATAGAGCACGCCGGCTGAGCTCCCCGTGTCGATGATGATTCTCCTTACTTGGGCATTAGCGATTCGAGCCATTATCACAAGCGCATCGTCATGCTCCGGTCACTTGGCGTCCTTGGGAGGGAATGCGACCTTAGGGTCGGGGCCGCGTTGGGGAGCGTCAGTCCTGGCGGAACGGGAGTATGCCTTCCTCCCGGACATACTGGTTCCCCCAGCTACCGGTCCTCCAGTGATGACATCGATGTGGCGCTCCACGGGGCCCTCCGGGCAAGGTGAGGGCTCCTTGTTCTGTCGGATGTACCGACTGAGGTGACCCTTACGGACAAGCTCCTCGATCTGCCGTTTCAGTTCGCGGTAGTCTTCGGTGTTGTGCCCGCTTTGCTTGTGAAAGCGACAATACTTGGACTGGTTGGCGAGCTCTCGCAGGTTTTTCATCGGGACGGGAGCCCTGAGCAACCCTCTCTCCTTTATCTGGAGAAATATCTTAGTTCGGGATGCGCCCAGAGGGGGCAGAGGAGGCCTCAGAGTGGGTGGGTCAGATCGGTCCAGCCTGTGCCTAGTCGCGGCAGGCTGTTGCCCGCGAGCCGGCTCCGGTCTGACCCTCGTGTGCTCTTCCTGCTTTCCGGCCATCCAAGCCTCAACCGCGACAAACTAGTTCGCCCGCTGAAGCATCTCAGGTACCGCGGTGGGGGGTCTCTCAACAAGGGACCAGAAGAATCGGGAAGGTCGCAGTCTCGCCATGAACGCTTGCATCAACAGAGAGGGGTGAGCATTGGATAATCCCCGGATCTGCGTTGCAAAACGGTTCACAAAGTGGGAGAGGGACTCATCCTCCCTCTGGTGTAGTCTGAGAAGCAAGGCAACGGACGGTTTCGGCCGTGCGCTGGCCAGGAAGTTGAGCTCAAAGTCTCTGGCGAGCTGGTCGAATGAGGCGATCGTCCCGGTCCTCAGGCCGCTGTACCACGTGCGGGCTGGTCCTCTCAGAGTTATGGGGAACGCCCTGCACATCAGAGCGTCAGAGGTTTCATACAACGCCATTTGGGTGTGGAAGGCGGCTACATGGTCCGTTGGGTCGGTGGAGCCATTGTATGTGTCCAGAGAGGGGAGACGAAAGTTCTGTGGGACTGTCTGATCCCGTATTTCAAGGACGAATGGGGATCCTTGATGTACGTCCTCCCCGAGCTCTTCTCTTGACCTACGGACCTCCTTCTGCACCTCGTCAAGCCATTGACTGACGAGGAGCAACTGGGCTCGCAGGGAGTCCGTCGAGGCCGAAGGAAGGGCCTCGGGTTGCGCGTGGCCTCTCCGGTCCGCCGTCACTCGATCCCCGAGTGGGGACGACGGGACCAGAGGCGAAGCGGGAAGCTCCAGGGGCTACGCACGAGCCTGAACGGGCGGCTCCTGCTGTTGCACCGGTTCGGCAGCCAGCGGGTGTAGCGTTCGAGAGACGAGTGGAATGATGAACTGCACCATACCGGCCAGAGCTTGGACTTGATGGGTGAGGTCGAGAAAGGCCTCGGACAAGACGGGCGACGGTTCGGCGGAGGGGGCGTCGGGCAGCAACAAACCCAGGTCGTTGAAGATCCGTCAATAGCGCTCTGAAGTTGTGGCGGGGTGTTCGTTGCGGAGACCCGCCCACGGGGAATGTTCCCCCGGAGCCCCGACCGGGTGCGACCCCTCGACTGCGGGTTCGACCGAGTCGGTCTGGCGATCCCTCGACATTCAGGCCCTCCTTCTAGCGCCAGAATGATTGTGTAAACAACTTTAAGCCATGGCCTCGGGGCCGACGCGACTCGGTTCGGGTCCGAATGATGGGGGATCTCTCGGGGGGGTTCCTCGGGACTGCAGAGGTTGCCGGCTCGGGTCGGTTCGGTCGTGGAGGTGGGTCGCTGTTTCCTTCGGGAAGGGGCTCCTTGCCAATGCGTCCGGTGAGAGGCGCATCGTCTTTGTTCCTGCACACAGGTCGGGTCAGGATGCTCGACCCGACCCCTCCGATGATCAAGTTAGTCAGGGGTCGCAGGAGTTTTTCCCGTGTTTGCTATCGTTTTTCCCCCTTTTTTCCCTCCCCTTTCGTTTAGAATGCAAGGGTATTTATAGGGGAGTTTAGTGTCACTTGACGTGCCTGCTCGCAGGGAGCAGGATCGTACCTTCTGATGACGTCTGACATCGCTGTTGGCGTGGCGTGAGGAATCGAGCCTGAGCGATTGTTAATGGACCTCGGTTGGCGTTTCGGCCCGTGTCGGCCAGGCGTTGTCAGCCCGACAGAGACGTGGGGCGTCAGTTGATGTCACACAAGTCTTATCGTAATTATCACCCTCATTATGAGGTACCATATATATGAAGATTGAGATCGAAAGAGGTTTCCTGACCTGATCATTAGTAACTTGAGGTAGGTAAATGTGGACCCGAGTGTTCAAAATGTGATTTCCCTTTTATTGTATTCAAAATGAGCTTTTATATTTGATTGTAAAGGAATAAAATATTTCATGAAATATTATACAGAAAGGTAGCCTCTAACAATATCTCTTTGGCCTTTTATCCACATAAGCAACAATGGACGAATAGCTTACAACCGCCTTCTTTGGACTCTTGTCCATATGCTTAGATAGGTGGAGGGTGGCTTTTATCTTACCTTTCAGTCTGAACACCATATGGAGGTCATATGTCATACGAAGATTGATTGATGATATTCTCTCTATCATTTGTCTCCCCCTCAAGGTGTGCTTTAGGGGCTCTCACAAGAGGGAACCAAAGTGCAATATCTAGTTCATCCAATATGTTAAGCTTATGCCTCCTCAATTGGTTCTCTTACTCTGTGCATTAGGCGAATGCTGACGATAGATCATCCCTTGTCGACATGAATCTAACCCTCCTTCAGGCACAGAGGTCGGCAATGATGGTGGTCAGTTTCCTGACCTTCGTGATCGACATCAAAGAAAGCGGAGGGCTAGTTTTTGAACCTTTGTGGCTCTTGGTCATCACCATTTTGGTTACCTCCTTGAACCTCCAACCTTGTGGAATAAGTAATAGCATTCTTGAGCATCGCCTCTTTAGCCCTCCATGGGGTCTAACAATCCTTTTTAGGAGCTCCATTCAATCTTGTCGTTAAGGTCACGATTGCCGATGGTAGAGACAACCTTGATCACCTTTAAAGAGTCAGTAAGTTGTGACAATAATAAGAGCCATAGTGCCATGCACTGAAGAGCGATCGGTTTCCTAACCTCCATGCCTCAGCAACGAGGGGTGTCGGGTGCCTAACCTCCCTACCTTGGGCACAAGAGGCCTATTTCAGCTTGAGGTGCCTACGTCAACCTCCTTCTGCCTCAAGCTATGAAACCTCTCATTGCCAACCTACCTCTCTCATCATCAAGGAACTCACCTCGGGTGGAGGGGCCTATTTCTACCTGAGATGCCCACCTCGGACAAGGATTGTAGTGAGTGTTGTGGCAAACTGTGACGAGCGAGCGTTGCAAGCCCACATGTAGGCGAGAAGAGTCACAAGTGACATTGGTGAGGGTTTTTGCTGGCAAAAACGATTGTGGTGAGGATTGCAGGTGAGGAGCACAAGTGCTATTAATGATGATGCGATGGGCCACAAAACCTCCCATCATTAACCTACCTCTCATATTATCGAGGGAACCACATCGAGCGAAGGGGACTTAGGTACTCTCATCTTCCTCCTTGAAAGTTATCTCTGGGTCATCTTTCATTCTTAGATGCTTTTCAATGGTAGCTCATATATAAGATTACGACCCGAGGAGTTGTCTCCTCCCAAGGTGGGTCTATTAATTATGACTTCAATTTACCTCTTCACCGACCCCTAAGGTTGAGGTGAGGGTTCTTGATACTTTTGAATAAAATGCCCAAGGGGTCCTTGATGTATGAGCTCCTCAATCTACTCTTTCAAGTCATAAGAATCTTATGCATTGTGATCATAATCCAGGTGGAACCGATGGTATTTAGACTTGTCTCTTTTTGCCAATGGGGCCTTCATCAAGTAAGGGTCTTTTAAGAGCCCATTCTCTCTTATCTATAAGAAAATCTTCAGTTCTAGTCATATTTAAGAAGGTTAGATTGGGCTTTGGATGAGATAACTCAGGTCGTTTGTTTCTCCTTCGCCACAATGACCTCGAGATCGAGGCTGATTGTGGTTATTCTTACTTCGACCTCTTATGTGACTTCTCATGCTTGCCTGAGTCCACCACCTAGGTGGTAATGGGGCCTTCATCAAGTAAGACTTGTCTCTTTTTGCCAATGGGGCCTTCATCAAGTAAGGGTCTTTTAAGAGCCCATTCTCTCTTATCTATAAGAAAATCTTCAGTTCTAGTCATATTTAAGAAGGTTAGATTGGGCTTTGGATGAGATAACTCAGGTCGTTTGTTTCTCCTTCGCCACAATGACCTCGAGATCGAGGCTGATTGTGGTTATTCTTACTTCGACCTCTTATGTGACTTCTCATGCTTGCCTGAGTCCACCACCTAGGTGGTAATATACTGATTAACTCTTTGAAGTGCCTTGGATATAGTCACTGATAGTCTCTCTATCAATGACCAAAAAAAGCAAAGGACTTAAGTCCTATTATGAAGTTTTGTATTATAAGTATTGGATAAGTGATAAAGGTAATAATTATGATAAGACTCCCGTGACATCAGCTGACGCCCCGCGCCTCTGACGGGCTGACAACGCCTGGCCAGCATGGGCCAAAACACCGACCGAGGCTCATTAACGACCGCTCAGGCTCGCCTCTTCACGACACGCCAGCGGCAATGGCAGACGCCATCAGAGGTACGATTCTGCTCCCTGCGGACAGGCGTTCTAGGTAACACTAAGCTCTCATATAAATACCCCCGTGTTCTAAGCAAAAAAGGGACGGAAAAAAGATACTTGACTCTACATCACTAACTTGATCGTCGGAGGGGTCGGGCCGAGCTTCCGACCCGACCTGTGTGCAGGAACGAAGACAAGGCACCTCTCACCGGGCGCACAGGCGAAGAGCTCCCCGGAGAAGTTTGGTAGATTCCACGTCATTTAGACCCGAACCAAGCCACGTTGGCCCCGAGGCCACGTCATTTAGAGCTCCCCGCGTCGGCCTCGAGCCCTTGAAATGATCCAAAATGATGCAGAGCTCATGGGCTTGAAGTTAATCCAAGCACCACTGGTTGATGTAGAAATTAGAGGAGTTCCTGCCCTAAGATTCATGGGAGACATTGTCTGGAAGTGACATTGTCTTGAACCGAAAGCCACATGAAGATCGACATCTTGCAAGAGGTATCACTTACACTACCAATATCTACTATAAACTCTGCGATCGAGAAGTGAAATGCATCAGTGCTTCATTTGTTGTCACAGGCAAAGACCCGAAACTCTGATAGCATAATATCTGCTGCATGGCAAGTAGTCGATAGGCTTCGTATCTGATCGGGGTTTCAAAGCAGGTTATTTATGGAGCAGTTGAAAGGAAAATGTTGCATGCTGACTTTATCCAACCCCTCTTTTTTCCCCCCAAAAAACATGTTTATGCTGAAATGTAGTACTGCTTGCCTGTGTGGCTGTGCTTGTTTAGCTGATTATTTGCAAAGTGAAGGGGAAGATGGGAGGGAATTTTGATCTACATGGTTATCTGTTCTAGCTTTCTTATCTACACAACTCATGCATTTCATTCATGAGACAAATATATGAGAACGACTGTCTTCAAGGTGTATTATTTCCACTTCTGATGCTTGCAATGGTAAAGATGAGTTGCCTGTACTGATTTGGAAGTTGTATTAAAAAGGATGAGAATTGTGAGATTTACAGTTGGAAAAATCACATCTAGGATGAGAACAAATTATAATGCCCGTCACATGACTATGGCTAAACATTGATGCCAAAACAGTTAAAGCTCAATTATTCTACTCTTGATCATTTTCTGCTGTCTACCACAATTTACAGGCAGTGCACAAAAGAAATGTACCCATATGCAAAGAAGTATTTGCATCGATTAATTGCCACTGAATGAGAATTACAACAGATGCCTGCTTGCAACAACATCATCTCTAGTTCACTAGCATGCAGTTATAAGAACCTCTCCTGTGGCTTCTTCCACGTACCATCACTCACGTGAGTGATTAATTAACTATTTTTTATATGTTCTCATTCCTAAAATAAGTAAAAAGATTATGTGTCAAGTCACACGTAGCTTGTCGAGCACCTATGACTAGCATATATTACTCATGTCAATCTCCTGTCATATTGGTATGTATCACTCAAATCAAGTAGTACGTTACGGTACGATAAACCTTAGTTTTTGATATGTTCACAAAAATATTATAACTAATTCGAAAATAGTATATTTGATTCAAAATTTAACACAAACTAACTTATGGTTTTAAATAAGAATTTTTTTATTATTTTAGGAATGAGAACATATAAAAAATAGTTAATTATAATTTTTTTAATAAGATCATAATATTTTTATAAGTTTAAAAATACTGTAACATATTCAAAAATATTGTAGAGAGAGTTCCTTAATCCATTTTGTCGATTGATTCATCATTGAAAGTTTAGTAATGAAAAAAAAGATGTACTAAAATCTCAGTGATAGGGATCGGACATCTTAACAGTGATTGCGTGTCTTACTGTCCATTGGCTGATTAATGCTATCCTCACGTCCATGTAGATACTACGTGGCTGCACCTCATCCACCTAAATTAGAGAAGCATTTGTGTTGCTTACTACGAAGAAATATAAGAAAGAAATAGAAAAAATCCCATAACCTCATCCACATCGAATCTGGTCCGTCCAAATCTTTCATCCGATTGTCGAAAGCAGCGCAATCTCCACCACGCTATCCAAACCCCCGCATCGGCAAGCACAAATATCGAACCGAATCTAGTCGAAATCCAAGACGGCAACCACACTGAGCTAAATGGCTTCCCTCTCCACCACCACAAGCACCGCCGCCGGCGAATCCCTCCGCTCCTTCGCCGGCCTTCGCCGCGAGACCCGCATCCTGAGGGGAGTCGCGGCGGCAGACGCGCCTGGCTCCCAGCTCCGCAGACGGCAGCTCGGCGTGGTCCGCGCGAGCCGCACAAGCCCCCGTTTGAATGGGCGCAAGCTGCGGGTGGCGGTGGTGGGCGGCGGCCCCGCGGGAGGGTCCGCGGCGGAGGCGCTGGCGAAGGGAGGGGTGGAGA